>NC_079189.1:300681565-301398430 GCF_029499605.1 Hyla sarda
TGTTTATATAAAAATTATGAAATAAATTTATCCAAGAGTAGCCTTGTGTTATGTGATTCTTGCTTGAAATGACTACTTAATACACATTGACAATATTTCCAGATCAGACAACATCCTAAGGCTTTGTTTCCACTTGGCAGCTGTCTGGTATACTGCCACGGCAGTTTTTAAGCTAAAGCCAGCAGTGTATTCAAAAGGAAATATGGATCCACTTCTGACTTTGGCTCAAAAACTACAGTGGCTTGTGTTCCAAAAAAAAAAAAAAAAGTGGAATTGCAGCCCTAAAGGGGTATTCCACTGGAAAATTTTTTTTTAAAATAATCTGGTGCCAGAAAGTTGAACAGATTTTTAAATTACTTCTATCCTTCCAGTACTTATCAGCTGCTGTATGTTTCAAAGGAAGTTCTTTTCTTTTGGAATTTCCTTTCTATATGACCACAGTGCTCTCTGCTGACACCTCTATCCATGTTAGGAACTTTCCAGAGTAGGAGCAAATCCCCATACCAAACCTCTCCTGCTCCAGACAATTCCTAAAATGGACAGAGGTGTCAGCAGAGAGCACTGTGGTCAGACAAAAAGGAAATTCAAAAAGAAAAGAACTTTCTCTGTAGTATACATCAGCTCATAACTACTGGAAGGATTAAGATTTCTAAATAGAAGTAATCTACAAATCTGTAATTTTTTGACTCCAGTTGATTTTTTTTTTAAATTGTTTTTCAGGGGAGTACCCCTTTAACCCCTTAAGGACCAGGGGTTTTTCCGTTTTTTGCACTTTCATTCTATTCCTCATTACCTTTAAAAATCATGACTCTAAAAATGTTGCACCTAAAAATCCACAAATTCTACTTTGTAATTACATCAGTCATTTTACCCAAAAATCTGACTAAACTGAAGAAAAAAAATCATTGTGCGACAAAATAGAAGAAAAAACACTTCATTTTGTAACTTCATTTTTTGGGGCTTCAGTTTCTACAAGTAAATTTTTCGGTAAAAATGACACCTTCTCTTTTTTCTGTAGGTCCATACGATTAAAATGATACCCTACTTATATAGGTTTGATTTTGTCGTACTTCTGGAAAAAATTATAACTACATGCAGGAAAATGTATAAGTTTTATATTGTCATCTTCTGACCCCTATAACTTTTTTTTTCTCGCATATGGGGCGGTATTTTTGTGCCTGGATCTGAAGTTTTTAGCGGTACCATTTTTGTGTTGATTGGACTTTTTGATCGCTTTTTATTAATTTTTTCATGACCTAAAAAGTGACCAAAATATGCTATTTTGTACTTTGGCATTTTTTTGCGCATACGCCATTGACCATGTGGTTTAATTAACAATATATTTTTATAATTCGGACATTTCCGCACGTGGCGATGCCACATTTTTATTATTAATTATTATTCACACAGGTTTTTTTTATGGGGAAAAAGGGGGTGATTCAAACTTTTATTAGGGAAGGGGTTAAATGATCTTTATTCACTTTTTTTTTTCACTTTTTTTTTTTTTTTTTGCAATGTTATAGCTCCCATAGGGGGCTATAACACAGCACAAACTCTTTTACATTGATCAGTGGTTTCTCATAAGAAACCATTGATCGATGATTCTGCCGCTTGACTGCTCATGCCTGGATGTCAGGCACTGAGCAGTCATTTGGCGATCGGGCACCTGGAGGCAGGTAAGGGGACCCTCCTTGTGTCCTACAGCTGTTCGGGTCGCCGCGATTTCACAGCGGCGGTCCTGAACAGCCTCCTGAGCTAGCCGGGGGTAGTTTAGTTTCACTTTAGACGTGGCAATCAACTTTGAACGTTGCGTCTAAAGGGTTAATAGCGCACTGCACCGCGATCAGTGCCACGCGCTGTTAGCCATGGGGCCCGACCGGGCCCGACCCGCTATAGAAAGGGAAAGGACCCAGGACGTACAGGTACCCCTTTGGTCCTTAACAGTTTAAAGAGAATATGTCTTCAGAAAATGGGCTACTTGTTAACTGGAATTCCTGGACATCCTACGGCAGCACAGAATGGGGTTAAGTTAGTCCCCCTGAACTTGCCAGAAGAGATAATCAGCAGATAATTAACCCCTTAAGGATAAAGCCCATTTTCACCTTTAAGGACCAGAGCATTTTTTGCAAATCTGACCACTGTCACTTTATGCATATAACTCTGGGATGCTTTAACTTATGAATCTGATTCCAAGATTGTTTTTTCGTGACATATTCCACTTTATGTTAGTGGTAAATTTCATCGATACTTGCATCATTTCTTGGTGAAAAATTCTAAAATTTCATGAAAAATGAAATTTGAAGCTCTCTGCTTGAGAAAAATGGACAAGCCATATAAATTATATATTGATTCACATATACAATATGTCTACTTTATGTTTGCATCATAAAGTTGACATGCTTTTACTTTTCAAAGACATAAGAGTGCTTCAAAGTTGTAACGGTCTTACCGTAGACGGCTGGAAAGTGGATCTGCTGACCTGTGTGGACAATGGCTGAACCGCACGAGGGAGCGGGATGGTCTTGCTGCGGCAGTCTGCACCCAGGTCACTACCCCTGGCACGATCCGTCCACACAGGATGCCCAGATAAACTTGGCACAGAGAAGAAGTGTAGTCGGACGTAGCACGGGCCAGAAGGCTGGCAGCAAAGAAGCGTAGTCAGGTCACAGGCACAAGGTTAGGAGGCAGGCGGCAAAGGAGCAAAGTTAGGTCACAGGCACAAGGTCAGGAGGCAGGTGGCAAAGGAGCAGTGTCGGGGTCACAGGCTGGAGGTCAAAACATTAATATGGCACAAACTCAGAAAAGCTTTTTCTAGGGCACTAAGCACAAAGATCCGGCACCCTAATAGGGAGGTGACTAATATAGAGTCCGGCCAGCGATAAACCCAATTATGGGCGTACTGGCCCTTTAAATTTAGCAATGCCGGTGAAGCAGAACAGAGGAAGAGCCAAGAGCAGAGTGAGGTGAGGGGACGCCTGGGGCTTGAATGCGGGCGCGTCCCACACAGCAAGACCCGGAGCCGGCGCAGGGACTATATGGGGAGCGCTCACGGCCGGAGTGTTGCCCCTAGCAACTCCCGGGACATGCATGAGGGCACATCCCGCACCGCGAGTCCCTGGACGGGCAGAGACAGGAGAGGTGGATCGCTCACGGCCGGATGGCCGGAGTGCTGTCCCTAACAAAGTTTAGGAGCAATTTTCTAAGTTTTTCAGAAAATTTCTAAATCAGAATTTTTTAGGGACCAGTTTAGTTTTGAAGTGAATTTGAGGGTCTTTATGTTAGAAATGCCCCATTATGAAAACTGCACCCCTCAAAGTATTCAAAATGACATTCAGAAAGTCTAACTCTTTAGGTGTTTCACAGGAATAGCAGCAAAGTGGAGGAGAAAATTCAAAATCTAAATTTTTTACACTAACGTTCTTGTAGACCCATTTTTTTTTCCATTTTTACAAGGGTTAAAAAGAGAAAAATCCCCCCAAAATGTGTCACCTAATTTCTCTCGAGTAAGAAAATAACTCATATGTGGATGTAAAGTGCTCTGTGGGTGCAGTAGAGGGCTCAGAAGAGAAGGAGCGACAATGAGATTTTTGAGAGCGAATTTTGCTGAAATGGTTTTTGGGGGGCATGTCGCATTTAGGAAGCCCCATGGTACCAGAACAGATAAAAAAAAACACATGCCACACTATTTGGGAAACTAAACCCCTCAAGGAACATAGCAAGTGGTATAGTGAGTCTTAACAACCCACAGGTACTTGACAAACTTTCGTTAAAGTGAGACGTGAAAATGAAAAATTTTCACTAAAATGCTGGTGTAACCCCAAATTTTTCATTTTCACAAGGGGTAAAAGGAGAAAATTTCCCCCAAACTTTTTAACCCCTTTTCTCTCGAATAAGGAAATACCTTATATGTGGATGTAAAGTTCTCTGTGGGTGCACTAGAGGGCTCAGAAGTGAAGGAGCAACAATGGGATTTTGGAGAGCAAAAAAAAAACACATGGCATACTATTTTGTAAACTACACCCCTCAAGGAACGTAACAAGGGGTACAGTGAGCCCTACAACCCCACAGGCTTTTGATGAATTATCGCTAAAGTTGGACGTGAAAATGAAAAGTTAGTATGGAAATAACCCCATATGTGGATGTTAAGTGCTTTGCGGGCGAACTACAATGTTCAGAAGAGAAGGACCGCCATTGAGCTTTTGGAGAGAGAATTTGTTTGGAATGGAAGTCGGGGGCCATGTGTGTTTTCAAAGCCACCGTGCTGCCAGAACAGTGGACCCCCACATGTGACCCCATTCAGGAAACTACACTCCTCACATAATTTAATAAGGGGTGCAGTGAACATTTACACACCACTGGCATTTGACAGATCTTTGAAAGAGTGGGCTGTGCAAATGAAAAATAAAATTTTTCATTTTCACGGACCACTGTTCCAAAAATCTGTCAGACACCTGTGGAGCGTAAATGCTCACTGCACCCCTTATTACATTCTGTGAGGGGTATAGTTTCCAAAATGGGATCATATGTGGGGGGTCCACTGTTCTAGCACCATGGGGGCTTTGTAAACACACATGGCCTTCAATTTTGGACACATTTTCTCTCCAAAAGCCCCAATGGTGCTCCATCTCTTCTGAGCATTGTAGTGCGCCTGCAGAGCACTTCAAATTCCACATATTGTTATTTCCATACTCAGAAGAAATGGGGTTACAAATTTTGGGGGGCTTTTCTTCTATTTTCCCTTGTAAAAATGAAAAATTTAGGGTAACACCAGCATTTTAGTGAATTTATTTTATATATTTTTTCATCTTCAATAGAGATGAGTGAACTTTTCAAAAAGTCGATTCAGCCAATTCGCCGAATTTTCCGAAAAAGTTTGTTTCGATCCGAATTTTTTTGCGTCAAATCTATATTGAAAAAGGCTATTTCTAGCCTACATACAGCCTCTATAGGGGTATAGAACACTTTGATGTGTTCTAAAATGCATATGGAGTGTGCTGAGGTAGTGAAATAATACTATTATTCAGAATAACATGCTGATTACCGGAATCGCTTTTAGAATCACTGCCGCACAGCAGCACAATGACAGAGCCTGGTGGTGGCATCAGTGTCAGGAGACCATATAGTGACTGAATGACACAGCGTGGAGGTGTTGGCAGTATGAGGAGACCATATAGTGGCTGAATGGTGCAGCGTGGAGGTGTTGGCAGTATGAGGACACCATATAGTGGCTGAATGACACAGTGTGGACATGTTGGCAGCATGAGGAGACCATATAGTGGCTGAATGACACAGTGTGGACATGTTGGCAGCATGAGGAGACCATATAGTGGCTGAATGACACAGCGTGGAGGTGTTGGCAGCATGAGGAGACCATATAGTGGCTGAATGGCACAGCGTGGAGGTGTTGGCAGCATGAGGACACCATATAGTGGCTGAATGACACAGTGTGGACACGTCTGCAACATGAGGAGACCATATAGTGGCTGAATGACACAGCGTGGAGGTGTTGGCAGCATGAGGAGACCATATAGTAGATGAATGGCACAGCCCGGAGTTGCTAGCAGCATGAGTAGGCACTAGGCCTTCACAATCCCTAAGATTAAAAGATGAATTAAGAAATTTAAACCGAAGATTTTGGATAGCGAGTACACACCAGGGCTTCACAATCCCTAAGAAAAAACACAACAATTTTAGAAATTTTTGAAGAAGATTTTGGATAGCGGGTGCTACCTATGAGAAAATTTGAAATACCCAGACCCAGGCCCCGCAGCGGCATCAGTAAACCATATATTGCCTGATTGACACAGCCTGGAGTTGGCTGATGCACGAGTACACAGCAGGGCTTCACGATCCCCCCCCAAAAAACACCACATTTTTTTGAATTTTTAAAAAAAGATTTTGGATAGCGGGTGCTACCTATGAGAAAGTTTGAAATTCCCAGACCCAGGCCCCACAGCGGCATCAGTAAACCATATATTGCCTGAATGACACAGCCTGGAGTTTGCTGATGCACGAGCACACAGCAGGGCTTCACAATCCCCCCAAAAAACACAACAATTTTAGAAATTGTGCAAAAAGATTTTGGATCGCGGGTGCTACCTATGAGAAAATTTGAAATTCCCAGGCCCAGCAGCGCCATCGTTTTTTGATTTGAAATTTAAAGCAAACTTTGAGTGTCCAGGACCCCAGAGTGTGGGTACGAAGGACCAAATATAACAAGCCCCCACAGGCTCATGTGGCCGTGAGATATAGGCGCAACATCTCCATAGTCCTGATCGGCCATTGTTTCCAAGACTTTTCGCCAAGGCAAACCATGTGAAGAACAGCGTGACACCGTTGTGCCCTGTACACATGGCATGCTGAAGGGCCACTGAGACTTGTCCGGACAGTGGAGGCTTAAGACACGGTGGAGGCGGAGTAGCACACTGTCACAGGACCAACGGGCTGACAGAGTGTAGAAGGGAGCAGCATTGAGTACACACCAGGGCTTCACAATCCCAAAGAAAAAAACAACCATTTTTTTAATTTTTTAAGAAGATTTAGGAAAGCGGGTGCTACCTATATATTGCCTGAATGACACAGCCTGGAGTTGGCTAATGCATGAGTACACAGTAGGGCTTCACAATCCCCCCCAAAAAACACAACAATTGTAGAAATTTATGAAGAAGACTTTTGGATAGCGGGTGCTACCTATGAGAAAATGTTAATTCCCAGACCCAGGCCCAGGAGCGGCATCAGTAAACCATATATTGCCTGAATGACACAGCCTGGAGTTGGCTGATGCATGAGTACACCCCAAAGCTTCACAATCCCACCAAAAAAACACAATTGTAGAAATTTATGAAGAAGATTTTGGATAGCAGTTGCTATCTATGAGAAAATTTTAAATTCCCAGACCCAGGTCCAGCAGCGGCATCAGTAACCCATATATTGCCTGAATGACAGCCTGGAGTTGGCTGATGCATGAGTACTCACCAAAGCTTCACAATCCCTAATAAAAAAGACAAACATTTTTGACGAAAAATGTTGACGAAAATTTAGGACAGTTGATGCTACCTATATATTACCTGAATGACGCAGCCTGGAGTTGGCTGCAGCATGAGCAGACCATTGAAATGTCTTTTTTTTATTTGGAATTTAAATCAAAATTTGTGTCCCGGACCCCGCCGTGTGGGTACAAAGGACCTAATCTCACAAGCACCCACAGGGCTCATGTGGCTGTGAGATGTAGGCGCAACGTCTCCATAGCCCTGACCGGCCATTTTTTGTACCTTAATTTAAGAACAAGCGCATATCCAAGAGTCCAGAAGACTCTAATGCAGGACGGTGGACCACCAAAAGACATTCTTCTCTAAAATAATTTTTTGCTGAAATAAAGAAGCAGAGTTCATCCCTCTCCGTATTATTTTTGAAAATTTTAATTAAAAAATCACACACAACAAGCGTTCAATTGTGTAATGGTTATTATTCTGGAAAATTCAAGTTTTTTTACTGTGAAAATTATCTGAAAATTTGAAAAAAAAAAACTACCCAAGAGTGTTTAATAAGCCCATACATTGCACCATAAATATTGAAATTTAAATTAAGCATGTTTGTATGTATTTCAAAAATCCTAAAATTAAAGGCCCAAGCCCAGAAGCATCATGATGTCAAGTAGTTCCTGAAAGACACAGGAGCAGTCAGGAGTAGGCATCAGCAGTACCCAAGAGGCTTCCATAACCCCTTACATTGCACGATCAATTGCGAGATCGAGCAATAACAAGTGCGTTATGCCCTCAGATGTCCGGGGCTGCACGCGCGCTACACTGAACGGACCAGCGTGTGTCTATCCTTCACCGACTGGTGCGGGTAACTGGCTGAATCCCGTTCGTGATAGGGATCAGGGATTGCAATTATTTGCCAGGAAAGAAGAATCACAACTAAGTGTGGGTCATAAGCTCGGGTTCATTAAGTCCCTGCCCTTTGTACACGTCTCTACTACCGATTGGAAAGTTTAGTGAGGTCCTCGGATCGGCCCCAGCGGGGTAGGAGAAGGCCCTGGCAGAGCGCCGAGAATTTAAAGATCATTGTAGAAATTTGCATTAAGCATGTATTTAGCTACTGTTAAACATCCAAAAATTTAAGGCCCAAGGCCAGAAGCACCCGTGAGGCAAGTAGTTCCTGAAAGACACAGGATGAGTCAGGAGCATGCATTCGCAGTACCCAAGAGGGTTTCATAACCCCTTAGATTTAAAGATCAATGTTGACATTTGCATTAAGCATATATTTAGCTACTGCTAAACATCCAAAAATTAAAGGCCCAAGGCCAGAAGCGTCAGTGAGGCAAGTAGTTCCTGAAAGACACAGGATGAGTCAGGAGAAGGCATTCGCAGTACCCAAGAGGGTTTCATAACCCCTTACATTTAAAGATCAATGTTGACATTTGCATTAAGCATATGTTTAGCTACTGCTAAACATCCCAAAATTTAAGGCCCAAGGCCAGAAGCACCCGTGAGGCAAGTAGTTCCTGAAAGACACAGGATGAGCCAGGAGCAGGCATTCGCAGTACCCAAGAGGGTTTCATAACCCCTTACATTTAAAGATCAATGTTGAAATGTGCATTAAGCATTTATTTAGCTACTGCTAAACTTCCAAAAATTAAAGGCCCAAGGCCAGAAGCATCAGTGAGGCAAGTAGTTCCTGAAAGATACAGGATGAGCCAGGAGCAGGCAATCGCGGTACCAAAGAGGGTTTCATAACCCTAATTGATAACCCAAGAGGGTTTCATAACCAACCATAATTGGGAAGTGTTGGTGTAGCAGCATGGTCAATCTACTCTGAGGCATCTGGCATTGGTGGCTGGAAATCCTGGCTGATCCATCCCTGATTCATCTTGACAAACGTCAGTCTCTCCACATTTTTAGTGGACAGACGAGTTCGCCTTGGGGGTGACTATGGCCCCAGCCACACTAAACACCTGCTCTGATGGCACACTACTGGCCGGGCAGGACGGCCTTTCCAGGGCAAACTCTGCTAGTTGCGGCCATAAATCAAGTTTGGCTGACCAGAAGTCCAGCGGATCTTCAATGGTTGTTGGCATGGTCATGTCAAGGTATGTCACCACCTGCTGGTTCAGGTCCTGCTCCATGTCTACCTGCTGCTGATGAGTTGCTTCACTATGTGGGTGAAGAAAGCTACTCGTCAGATACTGTAGACTCAGGCTGCTGCTGATTGAGCTGGTACTGCTCCTGCCACCCCTCCCCTCCCCAGCAGCCATGGCAGTGGAAGGTGAGCGCAGAGGGCCCCCGAGTCAAACCTGCGAGCGAATGGACCATGTGGCCGTTAGGCATCGGCCAACTAACTACATAGAATCTCTCTGTAGTAGGTCAGTTTGTCCTCCCTCTCAGTGGGTGTAAAAAAGGCCCCCATTCTGGGATGGTAGTGAGGGTCTAATAAGGTGGAGATCGAGAAGTTATCCCACTGCCGAATTTTGACAATTCGGGGGTCACTACGCAAGCAACTGAGCATGCATCGTGCCATTTGTGCCAGTGACTCGGAGGGACTACCTGCCTCCATCTCCACTGCATACTGCCACGGTGTGTCTGGGTCCTCTGTCTTGCCTTCCGCTACGTCTCCATTGCTGTAACCAGCCATGGTTTCAATAATTTGTTGTAGGAAATGGAGTGGAATTACGTCGTTCATGGCGTAATCCAGGAGACTTACAAATAATGTGGCTTCCTCAAAGTGCCTCAGCAAACTGCAGGTGTCACGTATGAGCTCCACAGGGGAGTACTCCTATCTGCTTGGATCATCAAGAAATCAGTGATGGCTTTTCTTTGTTCATATAGTCTGTCCAACATATGGAGGGTGGAATTCCAACGTGTGGCAACGTCACAAATAAGACTATGTTGTGGGATACCGTTATGATGCTGCAGCTCAAGGAAGGTGTGCTTGGCGGTGTACGAGTGGCTGAAGTGCATGCACAGTTTCCTTGCCATTTTCAGGATGTTTTGCAAAGGGGGTGACGAATTGAGGAAGTGCTTGACAACAAGATTCAACACGTGTGCCATGCAGGGCGCATGTTTCACACTTCCTTGTCGCAGAGCGGACACAATGTCCCGTTGTCGGTCACCATGGTTCCCATTTCCAGATTTCGTGGAGTAAGCCATACTCGGATTTCTTTACGAATTAACTTTAGCAGTTCCTCCCCTGTGTGACTCCGTTTGCCAAGGCAAACCATATGAAGAACAGCTTGACACCGCCGTGCCCTACACACAGGGTACGATGAAGGGCCACCGAGATTTGGACGTGTAGTGGAGGCTGATGACATCGTAGAGGATGAGGTGGCGGCGTCGCACACTGTAACAGAAACAACTGCCTGAGAGCGAGAGCGTGGAGGAGGAAGCGGTGTGACCTGTCCAAGTAGCTGTTGTGGCTGTGCAGGAACCACATTTACCCAGTGGGCCGTAAAAGACAAGTATTGTCCCTGCCCGTAGTTACAGCTCCACACGTCGGTGCTGCCGTGCACTTTTGAACATACCAACAGGCTCAAGGACTGGCCCACCTTCTCTTGTACAAACTTATGCAGGGCTGGTACTGCCTTCTTCGCAAAGAAATGACGTCTTAGGACTCTCCACCTCAGCTCGGCACAAGCCATCAATTCTCTGAAAGGTGAAGAGTCCACCACTTGAAAAGGGAGGGACTGCAACACCAGCAACTTGGACAGGAGCACATTCAACTTCTGTGCCGTTGGATGAGTGGGCGCATACTGTTGTCTCTTGGACATGGCTTCGCCGATGGATTGTTGGCGGAATGGCTGACTAAAAGCGGGACAAGCAGGAGCGACAGAAGGAGGGTTTGACACACAGCTCCCTTCGGCTGAGGTGGTGGAGCCTTGGCTGGATGAAGGAGGGAGCAGATGGCCACTGGGTGATACAGCAGGCTGGACCACTACATCGGAGCCACGGTTCTCCCAGGCCGCTTTATGGTGGCTAAGCATGTGTTGACGCAGTGCCGTGGTGCCGACATTGGGATCCTGGCCACGCTTCACCTTCTGCCGACAGATTTTGCATGCGTCTACGTGAATCTCCTCCAGATGCCTGATGAAAAACTTCCACACCGCCGAGTAGCTGATTTTCCCACCTGCAGTCGCACTTATTGACTGCTATGGTGCCGTCTCCAGGAACCCCTGTTCCACTACCTCCCGGAAAGGTAGGCTGCCGCGAAGCAGGTGGTCTCCCCCGGGCACGATTGGCTCCTGAATTTCCACTCCTGCCACCACGCTGACTGCCAACCGTGCTACCGCCTTGTTGCCTCAAGGGCAACCTGCAACTCTCTTCTCCTGATGATGATGAAGTCCCTTCTGCACCCGGCTCCCAATTGCGATCAGCTTCATCATCATCAACGAGTGTGTTCATGTCACTGATGTCCTCCTCAGGTTCCCCAACAGTGTCTGCTTCAGGACCCTGAACCCTTGCAACACCGCCTCCAACGTCACTCTCCGCATCACTAATTGGCCGCCTAGCAGAGCAAGCGGCGCATGTCTCCTCCCCTTCTTGGCTGGGCAATAGCTGCTGACTGTCCTCTATTAGATCGTCCTCAGTAAATAGTGGAGCTGAACCCACACATAAGATACTTCTCTAGGAGAGGGAACAGCATAGGACAAAGGCAATGGGAGGACAGGGACTGCTCCCGGGCCATGCCAACTGAGGGTTGTGTCTGAGGAACCCACCGACTGTTGACTGGGGGTGTCAGATGTCACTTGTGATGATGTGGTTTAGCGTGTTAACCAATCGACGACGGCAGATGGGTTGCTGGTCGAGACACGACCGCTGGCTGATAACGGGAGCTCAGACCTCTCGCTGCATCTTCTGCTGACACTCTCCCCTAGTCTGCTCCCAACTCTGCCTGAAGTATTTAGGCCTCTGCCACTCCTCTGTGCACGTTCTGGCACTTCTCTGCCTGACATTTAGACTTAGTGCGTATATGAGGGTATTACAATACGCTACACTACTCTTTAAACAGTATTTGTCTAGTACGGCAGCAGATGATTACCTTTGACAGTATGTAGCCCCTTGACAGATTACCAGGTAAAAAATGGTACAATACTTGGATGTACCTATGCGGTATGCACTGAGGAGAGCAGTAATATGCGCAACTATACGCAGAAAAAACTCTGTATTTTTTTCAAAACACCAGCCGGTGAATACTATTGTTTGGACTTAGACAGTATGTAGCTCCTTGATAGATTAACAGGTACTAAATGGTGCAATACTTGGATGTACCTATGCGGTATGCACTGATGAGGGCAGAAATATGTGCAACTATACGCAGAAAAAAATCAGTATTTTTGAAAAACACCAGCCGGTGAATACTATTGTTTGGACTTTGACAGTATGTAGCCCCTTGACAGATTAACAGGTACCATACTTGGATGTACCTATGCGGTATGCACTGATGAGGGCAATAATATGCTGAAAAAATAAGTATTTTTTTTAAAAACACCAGCAGGTGATTACTTTTGCCAGGAGTCAGGACTTTCCCTGTATCTAGACTTGTTACAGATACAGAATAGTAGACTGCTTTGATGTAGGCATGTGTTATGCACGTATGAGGGCAGACAAATGCACTACAGTCCGCTGAAAAATAACGTAGTTGTGAACAGCAGCAGGATCCAACTTTGCAGCACCACAATAAAAAAAATACAGGGATTAAACCCTAAATTGCACTCTGTCACACAATTCTGAGCAGCAGATGATTTGTGGAGCAAAAAAATACTGAATTGCGCTGAAAAATGAGGTGGTAAAATGGTTGATAAAGTTCAGGCAGCTTGTTGATTTGTATGAGGCAGCTGGCAGCTATCTGCCCCTCTCTGCTGCAATGCTCAATAACGTGAATAGGAGGTTTAGCAATCAATGCTCCTTCTCAGTATAACAGCACAGCACTCTGCACTCCTGCCTTTCCCTAATGCTGATGTGACTAGCAGTTGCAGTGTAATGCTGTGGTATGAGCTATTCACACGCAGTCCCGTCCTCACTATCTGAGTGCATAGACGAAATGAAGAGAGGCAAGATGGCTGCCGATTATATAGGGCTGTGACATCACAGGGGTCAATGAATGCTGATAGGTTGCATCTCACATGTGATTCAGGGTCATCTCACCTACCTTCATTTCCGCCGCTGTTTCCCGCCCTCCCATAATCCCCTGCCCCATGTACTCACACGTGGATCCACCATTTTAGGTCTCCAATAGCCTGGAACGCTGTAAAATGAAGTTTAATGAAGCGATTCTCGTGATCGAATCGCGGCAATATTCGCATTCGTTGCGAATCTAATATTTCATGAAATTCGTAACGAATTTGGGTTCATTAGCTTCAATTCGCTCATCTCTAATCTTCACATCCAACTTTAACGAAAATTCGTCAAACACCTTTGGAGTGTTAAGGCTCACTATACCCCTTGTTACGTTACATGATGGTGTAGTTTCCAAAATGGGGTCGCATGTGGTTATTTATTTTTTTGCGATTATGTCAGAACCACTGTAAAATCAGCCCCCCGGTGCAAATCACCAATTTAGGCCTTAATTATAGTGTGCTCTCACTCCTGAGCCATGTTGTGCGCCCGCTGAGCATTTTACGTCCACATATGGGGTATTTCCATTACAAATTTTGGGGGGCTTTTTTTTTTCCTTTTACCTCTTTTGAAAATGAAATGTATGGGGCAACACCAGCCTTTTAGTGTAAACATTTTTTACATTTTTTCCACTAACAGCCTGGTGTAGACCCCAACTTTTCCTTTTCATACGGGGTAAAAGGACAAAAAGCCCCCCATAATTTGTAACTCAATTGCTCCCAAGTACGGAAATACCCCATATGTGGCCCTAAACTGTTTCCTTGAAATACGACAGGGCTCCAAAGTGAGAGAGCGCCATGCGCATTTGAGGCCTACATTAGAGATTTGCATAGGGGTGGACTCAGATGCAAGCGTTACAATTGCCTCCGCTATCAAAAATATTCTACGGCAGTGATTCCCAAACAGGGGGACTCCAGCTGTTGCTAAACTCCTAGCATGCTTGGACAGTCAGTGGATGTCTGGTAATTCTGGGAGTTGTTGTTTTGCAACAGCTGGAGGCTCCGTTTTGGAAACACTGCTGGAAACACTTTTCATTTTTATTGGGGGGGGGGGGGAGGGGGCAGAGTAATTATGTGTATATGTAGTGTTTTACTCTTTATTTTGTGTAGTTTAGTTGTAGTGTTTTTAGGGTACATGCGCACGGCAAGTTTCCCGCTAGGAGTTTGCGCTGTGGCGGAAAATTTGCCATAGCTCAAACTTGAATCAGGAAACTCACTGTAATCCCCTGCCCGTGTAATTATACCCTGTACATTCACATGGGAGGGAGGGGCAAATCCCAGCATGCCCAGATAGCAAACGGCTGTCTGGGTATGCTGGGAGTTGTAGTTTTGCAACATCTAGAGAGCTATAGTTTAGAGACCACGGATAGTGGTCTCCAAACTGTGGCCCTCCAGATGTTGCTAGGCAACAACTTACCAGCAGGATCGCGAGAAGAGGACCTCCGCCGCTGCTGAAAGGACAGTTCCCCCACTCTGTCTGGACTACCGTGGGTGGGCAGAGCGGGGGAACTGAACTTTAACCAACCCGCCCCCGATCTGCTTCAGTATTGGTCGGTCACACCCCTGCCATCTCACTCCTATCCCAACAGATTTGTGGTGATCGCCGACATGGGGGGGGGGGGGGTGATCTCAGAACCCCCCCCCCCAGGCATTGGCACGGGATGCCTGCTGAAGGATTTCAGCAGGCATCCCGTTCCATTCCCCGCCCGGTTGCCGGCGGTGAACGGAAATGCCGAGGGCATACAGTCCCAGGACGCAAGGGCGTACCTGTACGCCCTTAGTCCTGGTAGGGTTAAAGCAGTGTTTCCAAACATGGTCCTCAAGTACCCCCAACAGGTCATGTTTTCTGGATTTCCATAGTCTTTCACAGGTGATAACTGTGGTGATGCCTGATTCACTGACCATAATTATATCACCTGTGAAAGACTGAGGAAATCCAGAAAACATGACCTGTTGGGGGTGCTTGAGGACCGCGTTTGGGAAACACTGGGTTAAAGTAATTAAGTAATTAATTAGCACTAATCACCTTCAGTTCCCCCAGACCACATAAAAGGCCATGGATTGAGACACACAGCAGTGTTTTTTTTTCTTCTGCACTCAGAAGGGATATCAGTTTGCTAGGGCAGCAGGACTATTTGGACCTTAAATGTACGTACTCTGGGTTATTTTATTAGACAGTAGCCTTACTGTCTTTTATGCTGGCTCTCTTCTGTTATTCTGTTTTCAGCTGCTCTGTTCCAGTGGTAGTCATCATCATCCCTGTGCAGGGTGTGTTCTGCTGCGTGCATTTCTGTTAGTTGTATGGTTACAGGAAGGGGATCTGCTTTTTGATATAGCCATTACGATGTTGATGGTATATTCTTTTGAATGTTGTGAAGTTCCTGGAATTACCATTGTTGCAGTTTTTCTTCCTTGGTCCATATTTTTCCTATAAAATACTGTGAAGTATCTGATGGTCTCCTTAAGATCTATACCTCCTTTTTAGTGGGGTGTCGTTAAGTTAATGTTAAGTACCTTTTAAATCCATATGCTATAAAGGTTCCAGTTACTGTGAAGTATCTGATGGTGTCCTTAAATGGGTACTTCGGCCCTAAGACATCTTATCCCCTATCCATTAGATGTCTGACCGTGGGGGTCCCGCCGCTGGGGACCTCCGCACCCGATGGCAGACACAAGATTGGGGGGGATCACCGCGGTCAGACATCTTATCCCCTATCTTTTGGATAGGGGATAAGATGTCTTAGGGCCGGAGTACCCCTTTAAGATCTATTCCTCCTTTTTAGTAAGGTGTCATTAATTTACTGTGAAGTACCTTTTTTTCTGCCATATTTAGAGGCAGTTTCCAGATACTGTGAAATATCTGATGGTCATCTTTATGCCTATATTCTTGAAATACTGTGAAGTATTTTTTTCATTAAGCTAATGATATTACGTATAGTTTTTTTTTTTTTTTTTTTTTTTTTTTTTTAAAAGCATGTCATATTATTCTTGGCTGTTCAGCAAAATCCAGGTATACTAGTGTATGTTTTGTGTACCCCTAGATGTCTGATTGTACACCCAGAGGCAAGAGGACCAGGAAAACAAGGCACTTGCAATGTAGACTTTTGTGGATTATGCTTGCCTCAGCCTCACCCTATAGGTGATGATCAGAGATTTGAAGATGAAGCCAGCACCTTTTTCACGTGGTTAAAGAAGCGGATGTCCGCCTTAATGCCAGATAATAGAGATGTCGCGAATTGTTCGCCGGCGAACGGTTCCCTGCGAACATAGCTTGTTCGTGTTTGCTGCGCCGTGCGAACATATGCGATGTTCGATAGGCCCCCTATTCATCATCATTGCAAGAAACTTTGACCCTGTGTGTCACAGTCAGCAGACACATTACAGCCAATCAGCAGCAGACCCTCCCTTCCAGACCCTCCCACCTCTCTCACGGACTCCATTTTAGCTTCTTTCTGAAGCTGCATGGTTAGAGAAAAGAGGGATAGTGAACCTGCTCCTCATTTAATAGGGAAAGCGATAGCTAGGTGGTTTATTCAGGGTCCACTACACTTCTGAACTACAACAGTTTAACCCCGAGGGGTTAAAGAAGGGGTCCTCTATATTGCTAGAGCCACACTAATAATAAAACGTAACTTTTATTTACTCAAATGAGAATAGTGTAGGTGAGGAATTAATTGTATTAAAAGCACATCTCCACTGCAGTCATAGGTATCTATTGAATTAATTAATTATGCCTAGGTCCTATATCGTTCACCCTTGTTAGTAAATATGTCCACTCAGGTTCCAAAAGGAACTCCTCACTCAACTTAGAATTAGATGGTTATCTAATCAATTCTATAGGGACTAATCACACCTCGACATGTTTCGCCACTTTGGTAGCTTTATCAAGGAGAGACTGACAGCAAGATTGCTGTCAGTCTCTCCTTGATAAAGCCACCAAAGTGGCAAAACATGTCGGGGTGTGACAGTTTTGTGTTTTAATTAGCATTTCTACTGCAGTCTGAGAATATTATTAGCCAATTCATAAGGTCTGGGTTGAATAACTCACGCCTGTGGTGCACAGCAGGCGTGAAGTGCCCAGTGGTGCAACACCCTGAGATACATCATATCATCAGAAGTCAAATTAAAGGTCACACACATATATGTGGCCAAATCAAATGACGGTATCCATCTTCACTCAGGATACCGATTAGTCCCTATAGAATTGATAAGATAACCATCTAATTCTAAGTTGAGTGAGGAGTTCCTTTCGGAACCTGAGTGGACATATTTACTAACAAGGGAGACCGATATAGGACCTAGGCATAATTAATTAATTCAATAGATACCTATGACTGCAGTGGAGATGTGCTTTTAATACAATTAATTCCTCACCTACACTATTCTCATTTGAGTAAATAAAAGTTTAGTTTTATTATTAGTGTGGCTCTAGCAATATAGAGGACCCCTTCTTTAACCCCTCGGGGTTAAACTGTTGTAGTTCGTGATTACCTCTGCTAGTGCCATTTGGGCCTTTAGTTAGTAGTTGTGACACTACACTTCTGAAGCACTAATCTGATCTCTGCTGTAAGGACAGCGCCCAATAAAGCCCTTTTTAGGGCTCAAACATCAGTCTGCATTTTTTTTTTGTTTTCCCCCTGTGTACTCTAATAGCATTAGAGTACTGATTGGCAGGCTCACATGGTATATTGTGCCCACTTACCCAGTGGCACCACTCATATCTGGTGTCGCAATAGCTTGCAATATAGCAGTAATATAGCAGTCAGTTTCTTTCACCCATGTGCTTTGCAACAGCTGGAGGCACCCTGGTTGGGAACCACTGGTTAAAAGGGGTACTCCGGTGGAAAACTTTTTTTCTTTCAAGCAACTACAGTATTCAGTGTCCACAAAAGTCCTGAAGGACTCATCTGATCTCTGCTGTAAGGACAGCACCCAAAAAAAGCCCTTTTTAGGGCTCAAACATCAGTCTGCATTTTTTTTTCCCAAAACACTTTTTTGACTGTGAAATAATATCAGTCACTTTCCATCACACAAGTGAGTTTCAGGGCCTGCAGGGCTCTGTGTCACACTAGTGCAAGTCATATTTGGTTATAGGGAACATAACAGGGATTAAATTGATAAGAATAGAACTACTTAACACACCACTCCTATGTGGTGGCACATTAGATTGCATGCGCAGTGCCGCAAATTTGAAGTAGGAGGACCGACTAAGCATCTTTTTCCATCTCCCGGTTCCTAAAATCAATGCCATATACACGTCCCCTGATAGGGGATGTAATAGGGATTAAACTGATAGGAATAGTACTACTTAAAGGGGTACTCCGGTGGAAACACAATTTTTTTCTTTTCTTTTTTAAATCAACTAGTGCCAGAAAGTTGAATACTACAGAGGAAATTCTTTTCTTTTTGGAATGCTCTCTGATGACATCACGAACACACTGCTCTCTGCTGACGTTATTATAATAATAAGTCTTTATTTTTTGTTGTCCTTAGTGGGATTTGAACCCAAGGCCCCAGCACTGCAAGGCAGCAGTGCTAACCACTAAGCCACCATGCTGCCCTTAGCATACATCTGCTCTGCACGGTTGCTAAAATGGACAGAGATGTCAGCAGAGAGCACTGTGGTCGTGATGTCATCAGTGTTCCAAAAAGAAAGGAATTTCCTAATAAGTACTGGAAGGATTAAGATTTTTTAATAGAAGTAATTTACAAATATGTTTATCTTTCTTGCACCAGTTGATTTAAAAAAGAAAAAAAAAATGTTTTTCCAACGGAGTACCACTTTAACACACCTTAAGCACGTTATTCCCCAAAAATTAGGAATGTTAGGTGATTTACGCCCTTTATGGATTAAAACCAGACTCTGCATCAACTATGTAATTTTCCATGGGAGTTTTGCCATGGATCCCCCTCCGGCATGCCACAGTCCAGGTGTTAGTCCCCTTGAAACAACTTTCCATCACTATTGTGGCCAGAAAGAGTCCCTGTGGGTTTTTTAATTTGCCTACCTATTGAAGTCTATGGCGGTTCACCCGGCGAACGGAAAATTTTATGTTCACGACATCACTACCAGAGAATACTGTTCCAGAGAAAAGACTAAGAATGCAGACTAGAGAAGTTTCTCCATCTGATTCGGATGACTCTAAGTCCAGCTCATCCATAGACTCTCAAGGCTCCCCTGAAGACTACTATATATTTCACAAAGATGACATGCACTACATTGTATGGTCAAACGTTCTAGAATATGACCATTCCACCGAGGGGAAGCTTCCTAGAGAAAGCCTGTACTACATTTCTGTCTCTGAGGATAAGGTCTTGCCTTCACACTCTGCCATCACAAAGTGGTTCAAGTCCAACTGGGAAAAACCAGATAAGCGTGTGGATGTAGGATCCTGGTTTAGATCAGTCTATAAGCTTACTTCTGAAACCACCAGCTCTTGATATAATCCTCTTAAAGTGGATTTGCCAAACTGGTCAAAAAATCGGATCTTCTATCTTAACAGATCCGATGGATAAGAAAATGGACTGTCTTTCCAAGAAAGCATATTCTACTGCAGCCGCAGTATCGAAGGTGGCTATAGTATCAATTCCAGTCAACTATCCAAAGCTCTTAAGAAGGGAGTGCCAAGAGAAGACATCTTAAAGAAAATTCCAGTAATGAAATCTGCCACTGAATATTTGTGTGATGCCCCATTGGATACTCTTCGCCTGTCTGCTCAAAACATGGCAGAATCCAATTCCATAAGGAGAGCCTTATGGATAAGGCATTGGATGAAAGGCGATGCTGCATCTAAAAAACATTTTTGTGCCCTGCCATTTTCTCCCGAGTCTCTCTTTGGGCCCAATCTCAAAGATATTCTTAAAATATGAATGAAGACAATGTTGCTTTCCCAGGAACAACTAAAGCTAAGGTTTTTTGGCGGAAAAACACCAATTCTGCTGCATGCATTTTTTGCTGCCAAAAAACGCTGTGGCCAGATGTTAGCTGTAAAGTGGGAAAAATTAGCATTTTTCAGGTTGGCGTTTTTTTTTATCCTTTTTGAGGTTTTTTTCACTCTTTTTTGGTGTTTTTCAGCTCCTTGGCGGTTTTGCAAAGTTGCAGCATGTTGAGCCTATGGCGTTTTTTTTCCCCTGAAATCGTGGCGTTTTTCTCCCATAGAACTCCAAAAAATGACATGCGTGTTTTAACTTTGGCGTTTTTTCAGGAGGTTTTTATTCTTTTTTTGGACTTTAGCGATCCAAAAAAGTAATGAAGATACCTTTTTTAATAAAATTTTGTAGGGTACCATTAAAAAAAAGTATTAAAAAAGATACAGTAGTGATGGAAAAAATTGTATTTAACGATATTAATCTTTATTATAAAGAAATGTTAATTTTTAACCCCTTAACGCATATGGATGTTTATAAACGTTCATAAGCGTCTCTTGAGGTATGACGTGCGCTCAGGAGGTGAGCTCGCATCATACCCGGTGGATCCCGGTTGCTATAAGCAACCAGGACCCGTGGCTAATTCCAGACATCGCCGATCGGGCTGATGTCTGGCATTAACTCTTTAGACGCGGCGATCAAAGTTGATCCCTGCGTCTAAAGTGAAAGTAAAAGCTTCCCGGCAGCTCAGTCGGGCGATGTCCCGATCAGCTAGGACGCAGCAGAAGGGTGCCTTTCTTGCCTCCTGCGTGTCCGAAAGGTGATTGATTGCTCCAAGCCTGAAATCCAGGCTTGAGCAATCAACCGCCGATAACATTGATCCCTGCCATTGAATGCAATGGCAGTGATCAGTGTATTGGGGACTATAAAAAATTAAAATAAAAAGTGAAAAAAAGTTAATAAAGATCATTTAACCCCTTCCCTAATAAAAGTTTGAATCACCCCCCTTTTCCCAATTAAGAAATAAACATATGTGGTATCGCCGCATGCGTAAATGTCCGAACTATAAAAATAAATTGTTAATTAAACTGCACGGTCAATGGCGCACACGCAAAAAAAAATTCCATAATCCAAGATACCGTATTTTTGGTCACTTTTTATACCATAAAAAAAAATTTATAAAAAGCGATTAAAAAGTCTG
Source organism: Hyla sarda (assembly GCF_029499605.1). NCBI lineage: Eukaryota > Metazoa > Chordata > Amphibia > Anura > Hylidae > Hyla > Hyla sarda. The sequence goes on from NC_079189.1 coordinate 300,702,742, forward strand.
ATCAAAACAAAAATTGTACTGATAAAAACTTCAGATTGTGGCGCAAAAAATGAGCCCTCATACTACCCCGTACATGGAGAAATAAAAAAGTTATAAGGGTCAGAAGAGGACAATTGTAAACATATAAATTTTCCTGCATGTAGTTATGATTTTTTTTTCAGAAGTACGACAAAATCAAACCTATATAAGTAGGGTATCATTTTACCCGTATGGACCTACAGAATAAATACAATGTGTCATTTTTACCGAAAAATTTACTGCGTAGAAACGGAAGCCCCCAAAAGTTACAAAATGGCATTTTTTCTTCCATTTTGTCTCACAAGGATTTTTTTTCCCCATTTTGCCGTAGATTTTGAGGCAAAATTACTGACTTCATTACAAAGTAGAATTGGTGGCACAAAAAATAAGCCATCATATGGATTTTTAGGTGCAGAATTGAAAGTGCCCTCCGTCCTTAAGGGGTTAAACAGGGATCAATTAATGTGGGCAGGCAGGGCACTTAAAATTTAGCCAACAATAATAAAAATGTAGTGTTTTGTTTTTCACTTTTTTTTTGTACATTTTCTAGGTATTACTACTACTACTCCCAGCATGGAACACACTGTTCCATGCTGGGAGTAGTAGTACCTGTACTAATTGACAGATCGCCGGTGTCACTTCTGACACCTGTTGCGATCCTCCTGTATAATGTATAGATGCGGCCAGCCGCTCTTCTATGGTCCCCTGCACTGCCACAGAGAGCTGTGATTGGCCAGATGGTTCCAGCCCATCACAACTCTCTGTGGGTAATATGAATAGGTGTATATATATGTCAGTGCAGAGGACCACAGAAGAGCATCTACAAATTATACAGGTGGATCACAGCGGGTGTCAGGAGTGACACTCGCTGCGATTTGTCTATTGATGCAGGTACTACAGCTCACAGCATGGAGCAGAGCGTCCTCCATGTTGGGAGCAGTAGTACCTACAGTTAAAGGGGTACTCCGGTGCTTAGACATCTTATCCCCTATCCAAAGAATAGGGGATAAGATGCCTGATCGCGGGAGTCCCGCCGCTGGGGACCCCAGTGATCTTGCACGCGGCACCCCGTTTGTAATCAGTCCCCGAAGCGTGTTTGCTCCGGGACTGATTACCGGCGACTACAGGGAGGGCGGCGTGTGACGTCACGCCCCCGCCCCATTTGATGTCACACTCCGCCCCTCAATGCGAGCCTAGGGGAGGGGGCGTGACATCACATGGGGGCGTGACATCACACTCCGCCCGCCCTGTAGTCGCCGGCAATCAGTACCGGAGCGAACACGCTCCGGGGATTGATTACAAACGGGGTGCCGCGTGTAAGATCACGGGGGTCCCCAGCGGCGGGACTCTCGTGATCAGGCATCTTATCCCCTATCTTTTTGATAGGGGATAAGATGTCTAAGCACTGGAGTACCCCTTTATGGACAGATCACAGTGGGTGTCACTCCTGACACCCACTGCTATCATCCTTCATCCCTGAGATGCAGAGCAGCTTTATCCTGAGCTTGCATCTCTGCTCTGTACTCCGGCCAGCCACTCACCATTCATATTTCCCACTGAGAGTGATGACTGGCTGCACCATCCGGCCAATCTCCACTCTGGGCGGAAAATATGAATGTGTGATGTGAATTTCTATTCACATCACTGGCTGGCCCGGAGTATAGTGCAGAGATGCGAGCGATGTATAGAGCTGCTCCGCCTCTCTGCTATATTATGGACGATTGCTTTGGGTGTCAGGAGTGACACCTGGGGCGATCTGTCTATTAGTACAGGAACTAATTAACCAAAAGATCACCAAGGAGGTGATCCACTAATCCCCTATATTTCCCATATATTAAAATACTATAATCTTTATTGAACACAAAAACACCAAAAAACTAATGGGTTAAAAGTATCAGCGTATTTCTCTTCCCATAGTATTAGTTATTAGAGTGCCATTCTTTTCAATAGAATTTTATTGAGTATTTTCAGGAAATATAAAACATGTAAGTAAAACAGTTACATCACTATAAGTGGTATATGTGATTGAATACAATAAAACTGATAGTCAGCATATGGAATCGTAGACTAAGTTAGAGTTTAACTCTAAGAAGGATAATGATGTAGTACTATATAAAGCAATACAGAACCAAACAGAACTAAAAGAGGAGCATTTCTTTTAAGACGTATATATGTCGCCAATGACACCTAGTATGAAATGTCAGCATGAAGACAGCCACAGTTCCAGAAGTGGGCACATTATGGCATTAATAAACAAATAAAAAGGTATCTTACCCATTTTAATCTAAAGCTGCGGACCTCCTCGGACCCCACCTTGCTCCGTTAATGAATGGGTGTGGTCAAATATTAAGAAGAAAAGAGACCATCATATATCTGCGCTTGTGGATAGGAGTAACAACCCAACAATAAGAAAATGTTTATGAACTGTCAAATTGACTGGTCCACAAATCCCAGTGTTTCCGAAAAGCATCTGTTTTGTGTTCTTGTCTAGCAATCACCTCTTCAAAAAGTAAATTATAGTTCACCATGTGAATAATCTCTGCAATAGTTGGAATTTCAGATGACCTCCATTTTCTGGCGATCAATAACCTGAAATTGTGCAGAATGTGGCAAATCGGGAATTGGATTCTATTGGGAAAACCATCAATGCCCAGCATGAGAAGGGCCAGTTCGTTAGGAATAATTTGTATCGTCGGGGAGAGAGTTTGTAGAAGAGATAGTAAATCGCTTTTTATCTTAGTCAGTTTTGGGCATTTCCAGAAGATATGGGACAAAGACCCAATCATCCCACATCCCCTCCAACAGACAGGGTCTTGTTCAACATATATAGTAGCCAATCTTTTTGGGGTGAAATACCATCGATAATATAGTTTCTCCAGTTGTTCGCCGTGGCTGGAACACCTGGAAAAATGTCTGCCTATATGGAGGGCTTTCAACCACATTGAGATAGGGAATACTCTGCCCAATTCCTCCTCCCATTTCAGCATGTATTTGGTTTTCGATAGGAATGTATCATTATTAAAAAATGGGTATAGTAAGCCCAGTCCCGGTTTATGTCTTAAGGACGATGAACCCATTAAATCTGATAGACATTGTGGGATTTTACATATGGAATTGTTATATTTTTTCAAATATGGGGCAAGTCTATCATAAGTGTGTTTTTCAGATTCTGGTATACCAAAGATGTCCTGTAGTTGGCGGAAAGTTCTAATGGAGGGACCCTCAAAAACGTCCCCAATGTACTTCACACCTAGATTAGTCCATAGATCTATAGAAATATCTTTTATGTAATAGGATAAAGACTTAAAGGGAATTTTTTGTTGCACAAGTAACAGATTTGTGTCTTTTGTATTTAGCGCACCGTACCAAGCCTGTAAGGAGAATTTTGTAGTTGGTAGGAGGGGTTTTATCAAGGAATTAACTTTGTCAGGATTAAGCCAAAGGTCATTCCAATCATTAATAGCTGAGTAGGAGGACTCAATATCTACCCATATGGGTCTAGTTGAGGTTTCTTCAATCCATTTCAGAGATTGTTTGACAACAATAGCTGATCTGTATGCCGCCAGGTTGGGGACTCCCGAACCTCCGTTAGCTGCCGATTTTTGGAGAATGCCAGCAGCCACTCTTGGCCAGTTCCCTCCCCAGATGAACCTAGAGAGTAATGATTGTAGTTTGATGATTAATTTATTCGGGATGTTTAATGGGATGGTTCTAAACAAGTATAGGATTTTAGGTGAGTAAAGCATTTTAAACAGCACTCTGCGACCCAGCCAACTCCAATATTTTTGGGACATTGTGTTCAATTCTAAGTGTAATGAATGAGTGAAAGAAGGGACATTAGCTTCGACTAAGGTGGAGTGGGAGTTAGTGATATTTACACCTAAATAAGGGATGTGAGACTTAGCCCATTTATATGGGAATAAAGAGGAGATGTGTGTAACAGTTTGAGTGGGAAGATTTATGTTTAAGATATTAGATTTCGATTCATTGATTTTGTAATATGTAAGGCTGCCGAAAACCCTAATATGGGATCTAACTGCAGTTAAAGATTTCAAGGGGTTCGATAATAAGAGTAAAACATCATCTGCATATAGACTGATTTTATGTTGAGTATCCCCCACGGAGATACCCTCTATGCATGGGTCTGCCCTGATTTTAGATGCCAAAGTCTCCATGACCATGATGAAAATCAGAGGGGACAAAGGGCATCCCTGTCTGGTTCCATTGGTGATCTTAAATGGAGATGACAGTATACCGTTGACATACACAGAGGCCGAAGGGTCTCCATATAGGGCCCAAACAGCATGTATGAACGCATCAGGAAGATTGAATCTACGGAGGGTCTCCCTGGCGAAGAGCCAATGCACCCGGTCGAACGCCTTCTCCGCGTCCAAAGAGAGGAGCAGAGAAGGCGTCCGACATTTATTTGCAACCGATATCAAATCTATCACCCTCCTAATGCCATCCTCAGCCAAGCGTCCCCTCACAAAGCCCACTTGATCCTTACTAATCACATCCGGGAGATTATGAGAGAGCCTATTGGCCAAGATTTTTGCATATAGTTTGATGTCCACATTCAACAGTGATATGGGCCTCAGGTTAGTAGGCCAATCTGGGACTTTCCCTGCTTTAGGTAGGGTAACAATTGTGGCCTTCACCATTTCAGGAGGAAAACATTTACCTTGTAAAACACTATTAAACGTGGAAACCAAATGAGGTAGTAAGACTGGGCACATCAATTTGTAATATTCGGCGTTGAAGCCGTCTGGGCCAGGAGATTTTCTCTTTTCTAGTGAGACTATAGCTTTATGAATTTCGTCCATAGTGAACGGTTGGGAGATGATATTGGCGTCTTCAGGTGAGAAAGTTTTTATGTTGCAGGAGTTTAGGTATTCGCGGATTTGTGTTATGTCCGGTTGGGGTGTATTACGATCGTTAATTAAATTATAGAGGTTACTATAATATTCGCTTATTTTATCAGCAATTTTTTGCGGATGATATATTTTAGGGGAACCGTCTGGGGGATTCAGGAAAGGGAGTCTATTTTTCGATTGTCTGTGTTTAGCTAGTTTAGCCATTAGACTAGTTGGTTTATTAAGGTTTTGATAGAAATTCGTTCTTGAGTGTTTAGTGTATTTGTCAAATTTTTCTTGCAACAGTTTAGCTAGTTTTAAACGTTGTGACCTAAGGGATAGTAGGGTATCAAGTTTAGAATTGTCTAATTTATGTTCAGCTTCCAATAATTTTATGTTTTCTAACGTTAATGAGATATCTTTGTTGTATAGTTTCTTTGCTTTGGCCGTATGTTTCAGAATGATACCTCTAGCATACGCCTTATGAGAGCACCATAAAGTGGTCGGGTCAGGGACAGAATTTACGTTGGTCTTAAAGAATTCAGTCGATTCACCTCTTAGCATCTCAATAGTATTAGGATTGTTTAAAACAAATGAGTTAACTTTCCACTGATATACATTGGAAGGGAAGTTGGGTATGTCAATGAGCAAGTATAGAGGTGCATGGTCTGACCATGATATTGATCCAATATCACATTTAATGACATCCTTGATGGACCATATGTTGGTAATAAAATAGTCTATTCTCGTATATACATTGTGTGGAGTTGAATAATAGGTGTAATCTCTCTCATTGTCATGCATGCACCTCCACACGTCCAGTAACTCATTGTCGCTAAGCCAACTATTTAGTTGAACTGGCGGAGAGATAGAAACTGAGGTGGAATCTAGAGAGGCAGAATTAATTGCGTTCAAATCTCCGCATAAAATGATTTTGCCTTGCAAATTCTTACGAGTTTTTTTTAGTAAGGAGTTGAGGAAATGTATCTGTCTAGAATTCGGGGCATAAGCGTTAATTATAGTGAAGAGTACATTATTAATAGTACATATTAATATTAAATATCTACCACCTTCATCAGCAATTAAGGTGTGTTCTATAAAGGTTACAGAGTCTCTAATTGCTATCAATACCCCGGCTTTCTTAGACGGTGCATTAGACAGATAAATGTGTGGGAAATTTTTATGTGAAATGTTTGGATGGTTATCTTTTTTTAGATGGGTCTCTTGAATACACGCGATATCAATAGAAGCTTTTTTTAAATCCGACCACATGAAGGATCTTTTGTGAGGGCTATTCAGGCCCCGCACATTGTGCGAGCAAAATTTTATACTCATATTGTGTTAACTTCGAGTGTGGGTAACATAGCACTTACCATATATGAGTAGCAAGGTGATAAGGAGCAGGCAGGGTCCGAGGTCCACCTATCATACAAACAATTGTCACAGCAAAGTGTTGTTACAATGTGCTCCCAAACTAGAGAAACAAAACAAACAGATACAACAAAATGATAAAATAACCAGGGAATAAAAAAGAAAAGTGCAGAGGTATAAATTCTGCGCAGACTGGGGGAAGTCTGACATGTCATAAAAGTGAAAAACAAAAAGATATAAAAGAAAGTCATTAAACTACTACACAGAGTATCACGGGGGTAATCTTCTGTGATTATCTTGGGAAGGAGGGTATCATATGCTTCAAGTTAGATCTGCATTTGTCGATGTCGAGGAGGAGCATTCAGACAGTCCCCATTTTTTCAATAGTTCCTCTCCGTCTGTGACTGAGTTTATCAGGAACGTCTTGTTGTCGTAGTTAATGATAAGTTTGGTCGGAAAACCCAATCTATAATTGATGGAGTTTTTCCTGAGGGTCGATGTTATGTCTTGTAGTTGTTTCCTTGCCAGAAGAGTATATTGTGATAAATCTGCAAAGACTTGGATATCTTTGTAAAGTATCGGAGTGTCAGATTTCTTTTTTCTCATATTTTTCAGTAGTTTTTCCTTAGTGTGGAAGAAGTGAATTCTGGCGATAACATCTCTGGGAATCGCATCAGGGAGGCCTCTCGGCTTTGGGAGCCTATGGACTCTGTCAATTATTAAGTCATGTGCAGTACTTTCAGGAACCATAGCTTTAATAAAGTCTTTAACGTATTTTTGCAGCATGTCAGGAGTGTATTCTTCGCTTATTCCTCTAAACTTGACATTGTTGCGTCTGTTTCTGTCTTCAATGTCTGCTACCTTCATGCGCAATTTTTCTATCTCGTTTTTTGTGGAGTTGTGATCATCTACAAGATTGTTGTGGGCTTCTGCAATTTCGCCTACTTTTGTTTCTATGTGTTGGATCTTATCTTCCACCACTTCAATTCTTTTATTTGTTTCGATGGAAGCAGCGGCAAATTCTCTTTTGAAGGCTTTGTGAAGCATTAACATAGTTTCCTTGATGAAGGACTCAGAAGCGGCTACTTCAGTTGTATTTAGAGTACCCATAGCTTCTTCAAAGTCTATCTCCTGAGATTGTTGTGAGGATTTTTTGGTAGAGTCATCCTCCCATTTAGCTTTTTGTTTTGCAGGGCTATTTGAAGGGGATGAAGTAGCATAATTGGGACTAGTAGCGGTTAGACTTGTTTCCTCGAGATCCTGTATGTCCTCCAATGCAGCAAATTTATTTCTGGTGGTAATTGTAGATTGGTTTCTGTCTTTTTTCTTTTTATCAGAAGACATATTTTTGTTTGAGTTGCTTTTAATGGAAGAATTACAGTCTCTTTTTGGAGTGCAGTTATATTCTCTCTGAGTATCTGAAGTTACTTTTAGGTTCGGAAGGCTGGATCTTTGCCTTGTCATATCACTGGCGCTTAGATGAAGATTCTAATCCTGTGTTAGTTATTAGATGTGTAGGAGGTGCCTACATTTAAGGAAAGGCTCAAATACTTGTTGGATCGGAGATTATATAGCAAACAGCAGATTAACTAATTCAGTTGTCAGCAGATTTAGTATTCATGGGCTGTGATAATTTCTTCTTTGTTAGATCTCAGCAAGAAGAATTCTCATAGGAAACATGTAAAGAAAAAGGTACTAGGACCTCCAGTAGTTGACAATAAATGTAGGGAACACGTAATGAAGTATCTTAATGCAATGGAGGATGTAAGGAGACTGATGCTGTATAGCAAGAGGGTCTCAGATATGCTTGAACTGAAGATTCAGTTATTATGTCTGTATGGTCAGCTTATAGGTTTCTAACAAAGTTCAAAGAAATCCACATGTAATTAGCAGGGGAGGGGGGCCTGTGTCGCTAATCTGCTGGTGTAAAACCCCACAGCCCCTTAGTATGAGTCCAATATTAAGAGGAACAAGCGCAGCAGCGTTCCTTTTATCTGATAGAGCCCTGTAATGTTCCCCGCTTTAGTGTACTTAACTTTAGTTGCAGATCGGTGGTATGAGAACCGGAGGCTGGGTCTCTTCGCACAAGCGCTGTGGCAGCAGCGCGAGTGTAGTTAAGATGGCCGTCAGCACTTCTCTTCCGGGATTAGGCTGATGTTCGCGCGCCTGTAACCTCACGCGCCAGGAGCCGTGGATGCAGAGCTGTCACGCCAGCACCAAGAAACTGCGCACATCAAGCAGGAACAGAAGGGGGAGAGATCCCCTCAATGTCTCCGTCACGGCACAGAGCGGCGAAGCCAATGTGCGCGCACCCGGAGAGCGAGGCAGGGAGCAGGGGGATGATATCATGCGGCTAGTCACCTGCAGGTCCGCATTCAAGGCGACTCCTCCAGAGCTCTTCACAGCAGTTCCACAGTGAATTTATATATCAGGTAGAAGGTCACCTTGTCCCCCCTCTGTACAGGGTGTCAGTGGTCCCTCTTCCAGTGCATAGTGTCGTTTTTTGCCGCTTTAATACCCCTAGATGAGCCGGAGCTCTCACTCCATGCTGCTTTCTGCTCGGCGACCAAGCTCCGCCCCATTAGAGTGCCATTCTGGCGTCACTGTATCTCCATCTGTCCGTGCGCATCTGCAGTATGCGCACTATAAGGGAAGAGTGTGCACTGTATTTAAAACCTACTCGCGGCCCCCCTCGACATGTTTCGCCGTACTATACGGCTTTGTCAAGAGGTTTTAGGGCACTAAGCGAGGAACGCCAATTCAGGGGTTTAGTTTAGTATTTTAATATATGGGAAATATAGGGGATTAGTGGATCACCTCCTTGGTGATCTTTTGGTTAATTGGTTTAAAACAACCCTCCATATATTGGTCCTTAATTGGGTTAGTACAGGAACTACTACTCCCATCATGGAACAGTGTGTTCCATGCTGGGAGTATTAGTACTACCTAAAAAATATAAAAAGTAAAGAAAATAAATTAAAAACGCACACACAAAATTTTTATTATTGTTGGCTACATTTTTAGTGCCCTGCCCACCCAAATAAATTGATCCTTATTTAAAAATTAATTAAAATGTTGTTATAAAAAAATATAAATTTAATTAAATAAAAAAATTCCATCACTACTGCATCCTTTTTTTTTTTTTGGTACCTAACAAATTTATTCCAGAAAAAAATGTCAGACGCAAGAAATTGCACTGGCATTTTTTCTGTCTTTTTTTTCACACAAAAAAACGCAGGAAAAAAAAAAAGTGGAAACTTAGCCTAAGATGGAAGTACCAAGAGGACATCCAAGATGGAGAAGGTCACCTAGATTTTATGGAAGAAATCTTCAATCCGGATGATATGATAGGTCTAGGTTCAATAGGCAGAAAAGGAATACAACATACTCTTCTGCTACCAAGAATAAACCACTGGCAAAGAAGGAGTTATGATGCCAAATTAACATCAGTCAAAGTTGCAGGAAGATTAAAAGACTTTTTCCAGTGCGGTCTCATACAACAGACGACAAATGGGTTTTATTTATCATAAAAGGAGGATACATGTTGGATCTTCTCAAGACTCCACTTCAGAAATTTTTCCTCAACAACAGCCAAGATGGAATGGGTTCTAAATGAAGAACATTACTCGGTGGTATATTCCAGAATTTTCTCAGTTCCAAAACCCAACGGCAAATGGAGACTGATGAAAGATTTAACCTTCCCGAACAAGTACATCGAGAAGAAACATTTAAAAATGGAGAATATAAGATCTATCTTCCCTGTTCTGAACCCACACTGGATTTTTCAGACGCATATATCCACGTGCCAGTCCCCCATCTACACAGAAAATACCTCAGATTCGCCAACAAGTTAAAAGACTCAGTATGGCACTTACAATTCACCTGTTTTCCGTTCGGGCTCAGCTCAGCTCCACGGCTCTTCACAAAGATTGTAGTTGTCCTCTCAGCAACCCTTCGACTCCAGGGTATTATCATAGTGCTGTACTTAGACGACTGGTGGATAAAGGCATCATCAAGGGAAGTCTTGAAATCCCATGTGTCCAAGACGATAACCTTTCTACAGGCACGAGGTTTCATTCTCAATATAAGGAAGTCTAATATTTCTCAAATTTTTTGAGGTTTTTGATAGATTCCAACACCATGAAAATCTCCATATCGCCAGAAAGAGAAAAGTAAGTGATAAGACGGGTCAAATTTCTGTTGCAACACAGAGTGATCAAACAAGCCAAGCAAGTACTGGGCAGTCTCACTTCTACTATCAATGCGGTCTATTGGGCAAAGGCTCATATTCGCAGTCTACAGACAAGGATTCTATCCTCATGGAACAGGACACAAGACGCATTGGAAAGGTCACTGTGGTTACTAGCGAATCTATGTAAGGACCTTTTGGTGGTGGCTCAAACCAAACTGATTCTCAAAAGGGAGATCTCTAGTTCAGCTCAACAGGTGGTAATCACAACAGATGCCTCAGCTCATGGATGGGGAAAAAGATCTGACTTTGAACATCAAAGAATTGAGAGCAGTCCATCTGACTCTACTTCACTTTTCCCCTTGCTTGTCAGACAAAGAAGTCCTAATAAGGTCAGACAACCTCCCTACAGTTTTTTACTTAAACAAGCAAGGGGGGACAAAATGTCCAACTCTGATGAAGGAATGTGTGAAGATTTTCCAGTGGGCGGAGTCCAATGTCATAATTGTGAAAGCAGATCTTCTCAGTTGAGAATCCTTACACCCAGGAGAGTGGGAGCTGAATCAGGAAGTTTTCAAGCAAGTAGTATGGAGATTTGGCAAACCAGATTACGACATGTTTGCAACAAAATAGAACACAAAGACTCTAAAGTTTTGTTCCCTGATTGATCCCATCAACCTTACTGCATAGATGGTCTATCGAGGTCCTGGGAAAAGAAGTATGTGTGTATCCTTCTCCAGCGTTGATTCAGAGATTGTTAAAGATCAAGAGGGAGAATCCTCAGGCCATTGTAATCCTGCTGTACTGGCTGGGAAGATCAGGGATCTTTCTCTCAACAGTTTCTGGCATCTACAGAAAAGAAGGGATCTCCTGATTCAGAAAGGCATGTATCATCAGAACCTAGAATCACTGAATCTGAAGGCCTGGAAGGTGAACTAAAGTCACTGAAGAATGAAGGCCTCAAGGATGAGGTCTTCGGAACATTGCAAAGTGCCAGCAAACCAGGTACAAAAAAGTGTTATACAAGGATATGGAGACTGTTCAAATCCTTCTTTTCTCCTGATCAGAATGTTACAGTTCATTTAGTTCTAACATTTCTGCAACAAGGTCTGGACAAAGGTTTGAAGCAAGCAACTTTAAACGTTTAATTCGCAGCCATTAATCAGTTTATGGCAGGTCATCTTTCGAACAATCCTTTGGTGAAGGTTCATTCTACTAATAATCTACAATAAGAGATTATCCTACTATCTTTTTCAGTGAATGAGGTGAAGTATCAAAGGTGGATGTCAGAAGGTCAGTACTATCTCGTACATCTCCAGAACCTCATCCTTCAGATGTTGGGAGCATCTATTTGTCTAGTTTGGTCCAAATTCTAGAGGGTCTAAAGCAGCAAAATCTACCTATCTACTATCACAAACTAGATAAAAAATACCATCAACTTTTGCTTCCAGAAGGAGGGTCTGGAACCTCCTAAAGACCTCAAAGCTCATTCCACGAGAGCAACTTCAACGTCATGGGTAGAGATGAGCGAATATTTAGAAAAATTAGATTTGGCCGATTCACCGAATTTTGCAAAAAAAAAAATTGTTTAGGTTTGAATTTAGTCACAGCGAATCTCTATTAAAAATGGCAATTTCTGGGCTACAGAGAGCCTCAATAGGGGTTACGCATAGGGAGTGTTCTGTGTTAGTGAAATAATACTGTTATTCAGTATGACATGCAGATTACAGGCATCGCTATTAGAATCACTGACCCAGAGCGTCTGGATGTGGCAGCAGGGTCGGGAGACCATATGGCGCCACAACTGAAGAGATTAATCCCTTAAGGACTCAGGATTTTTCCGTTTTTGCACTTTCGTTTTTTCCTCCGTACCTTTTAAAAATCATAACCCTTTCAATTTTCCACCTAAAAATCCATATTATGGCTTATTTTTTGCGTTGCCAATTCTACTTTGCAGTGACATTAGTAATTTTACCCAAAAATGCACGGCGAAAGGAAAAAAAAATCATTGTGCGACAAAATCGAAAAAAAAAACGCCATTTTGTAACTTTTGGGGGCTTCCGTTTCTACTCAGTGCATAATTCGGTAAAAATTACACCTTATCATTATTCTATAGGTCCATACGGTTAAAATGATACCCTACTGATATAGGTTTGATTTTGTCGCACTTCTGGAAAAAATCATAACTACATGCAGGAAAATTTATACGTTTAAAAATGTCATCTTCTGACCCCTATAACTTTTTTATTTTTCCACGTACAGGGCGGTATGAGGACTCATTTTTTGCGCCGTGATCTGAAGTTTTTATTGGTATGATTTTTGTTTTGATCGGACTTTTTGATCACTTTTTATTCATTTTTTTAATGGTATAAAAAGTGACCAAAATACGCTTTTTTGGACTTTGGAATTTTTTTGCGCGCACGCCATTGACCGTGCGGTTTAATTAATGATATATTTTTATAGTTCGGACATTTACGCACGCGGCGATACCACATATGTTTTTTTTTTTTTTTTTTTACACTGTTTTATTTTTTTTATGGGAAAAGGGGGGTGATTCAAACTTTTATTAGGGAAGGGGTTAAATGACCTAAGGAACCTATAACACTGCACACACTGATCTCCTATGCTGATCACTGCCGTGTATTAACACGCCTGTGATCAGCATTATCGGCGCTTGACTGCTCCTGCCTGGATCTCAGGCACGGAGCAGTCATTCGTCGATCGGACACCGAGGAGGCAGGTAAGGGCCCTCCCGGTGTCCGATCAGCTGTTCGGGACGCCGCGATTTCACCGCGGCGGTCCCGAACAGCCCGACTGAGCAGCCGGGATACTTTCAGTTTCACTTTAGAAGCGGCGGTCAGCTTTGACTGCCGCTTCTAAAGGGTTAACACCGCGATCGGCGATGTGTGGTATTAGCCGCGGGTCCCGGCCGTTGATGAGCGCCGGGACCGAAGCGATATGATGCAGGATCGCGGCGCGATCCCGCTTCATATCGCGGGAGCCGGTGCAGGACGTAAATATACGTCCTGCGTCGTTAAGGGGTTAAAGAGATATTTTAATGTAATTTTTTTAATTATTTTAACTTTTTTAAATCCTTTTTGAGGACCCATTTTGGTGAGCATCGAGCTGGCGGTCCACCATGAGGCGAGCTACCACCTGTTCAAGCCTCTGCCTCTCAGCGCACCCCCATGCTCTGAGTGTCTACTTGAAAAGGAAGTGACTTCAGTACCAGCAACTTGGACAGGAGCAAATTCTGTGCCTCTGGATAAGTGGGCACATAAAGCAGAAGTGGCTGCAGTGAAAAAGCATGTACCTGTATCTTAAAATCGAGCTGGCGGTCCTCCACCAGGAGAGCTACCATCTGTTCCAGCCCCTGCTTCTCAGTGGCCCCCGGCTTTGAAAGTGCCAATGTTTCATTTAATCAGTTATGGTTCATTGTTATCGCTCCAACCTGTTTAATTGGATTCTTGTGGTAATTCCACAGGTAATATTCGATGTTGATGACCAAGTGCGATCAGCTTTTCCATCATCGAGTTCTGTCTGCACGTCACTGATGTCTTTCTTAGGTTCCTCAACAGTGTGTGCTTCAGGAGCCTGAATGGTCCCGACACCACCTACCACGCCACTCTCCTCATCACTACTTGCCCGCCCAGCGAAGAAAGCGGGGGATGTCTCCTCCACATCTTGGCTGAGCAGTAGCTGCTGACTGTCCTCAAGTAGATCATCCTGACTAAAAAGGGGAGCTGAACCCACAGCATAGGATACTTCTATGTGGGAGGGAACAGCATAGGACAGAGGCAAGTGGAGGACAGGAACTGCTCCCGAGCCATGCCAACTGATGGTTGTGTCTAAGGAACCCACCGACTGTGTCAGATGTCACTTGTGATGAAGTGGATGACCGAGTTAACAAGTCAATGACAGCAGATGGGTTGCTGGTCGAGACATGATCGCTAGCTGATACCAGGAGCTCAGGCCTCTCGCTGTGACTCCTGCTGCCACTCGCCCCTAGTCTGCTGCGACCTCTGCTTGCGCCTGATGAATTTCGGCCTCTGCCACTCCTCTGTGCATGTCCTAGCACTTCTCTGCCTGAGTACAGTAAGCTCCACTACTTAAGACAGTATTTGTCTAGAACAGCAGCAGGTGTGTACTTTTGGCTGGCTTTTTCACAGTAACTAGGCCCTTAAGACTTTCACAGGAACAAAATGGTACACCACTTAGATGTACGTACGTCGTATGCACTTATGAGGGGAGTAAAATGTGCTCCACTATGCTTAAAACAGTATTTGTTTATAACAGCAGCAGGTGTGTACTTTTGGCTGGCCTTTCACAGTAACTAGGCACTTTGGGCTTTAACAGGAACAAAATGGTACACCACGTAGATGTACATATGTGGTATGCACTTATGAGGGGAGTACAATACGCTCCACTACGCTTAAAACAGTATTTGTTTAGAACAGCAGCAGGTATGTTCTTTTGGCTGGCCTTTCACAGTAATTAGACCCTTAAGACTTTACCTTGAACAAAATGGTACACCACCTATGTACGTACAGGTTAAAATTAATAGAGGACAATACGCTCTGCTACTCAACCAGTATTAGGCACTAATAGCAGGTGATTATGGCTTTTAGTGCTCCGCTCATCCTAACTGGCTGGCTACTATTAGCTTTTCAGTTGTTGTACACACCAGTGCTTCAGCACAGAGTCGATGAGTACTACACCCAAAATTGCACTCTCTCTCTCAATCTCTCTCCCTTCCCTTTCAGTGCTTCTAGGCTGGATTTTGGCTTGAGGTGAATCGCTGCTGTAAAAATGCTTTTCTGTGCAACACACTGCTCTCTGTCCCTCTCTTTCTGCAATAGAACGCTGATGTGAGTGGCCGCAAGATGGCTGCTGATTATATAGGGCTGTGACCTCACAGGGGTGGCTGGCTGCAGATAGGCTGCATGCTGCATGTGATTCAGGGTCATCCTGCCTACCCTTGTCCCCGCCTTTCCAGCATTCCTTGCCCCATGTCCTGACATGTGGAGCTGCCATCTTAGATGCACTGGAGCCTGGACTGCACTAAATGGAGTTTAATGAAGCGATTTGTGCAATCGAATCGCGGCGATATTCGCATTCGTTGCAAAGCTAATTATTCTTGAAATTCGTAACAAATTCGGATTTATCAGATTTGATTCGCTCATCCCTAGTCATGGGCAGAAGTTTCTTATGTACCATTACAAGATATATGTAGAGCGGCAACATAGGCTTCACTGTCTATGTTTATTCATCACTACCGTCTAGACATAGTCCAGTAGTTCAGCCCTAGGTGAGACAGTGCTGGAAAAAGCATTTAAGAAGTAATGCCCTCCCTTTATTATTTTTCTATGCTACTCAAGTCCCATTCTGTGCTGCTGTAGGACATCCAGGAATGTCTTACATTTTTCTTACCCTAAAATTTCAATTCCTGGAGTCCATAGGCAGCACGGACTACCCGCTCTATTAAAGCATGCAATAAAATTACTCTGCTGTGTGTTTCAATCTATGGCCTTTTATGTGGTCTTGGGGAATTTATGGTGATTAGTGCTAATTCATTACTTAATTACTTTAATTATCTGCTGATTATCTCTTCTGTGCTGCCTAAGTACTCCAGGAATTTAAATTTTCAGGTAAGAAAAATTTAAGACATTTTCATGCTAAACATTTTTTTAAACTTTTTGGTGTGTGTGTTAATTTTCCTTGTTACTATCTGTTAAAAAAACTAAATGCCCAATGGAGGCGGGAGCCAAATTGTCATGTTTCCTGTATGCTGATATATGCCAGCCATCTTGTTCATATTCATTATTCTTTACTGCCTCTCCCATAGAGATGAATGGAGGGGGCTTGTTTCCACCAGTTGAGGTGCTGGATGCAAAACATTACTTCCTTCAAAGACAGGGCCCAGTTCGTGAGATCACAATGGGTCCCAGCGGTCGGACTCCCCCTGATCAGACCTGTATCTCCAATCCTGCGGCCAGGGGATAAATTTCTTACCGCTGGACATCTGCTTTAAGGACAAAGCTAGTTTCCTATTTTTTGCTTTTATTTTTACCTTCTTGCCTTTATCCCAGCCTGTACTTTAGCTTGGAAAAGAAGATGCTGCAGCCAGAAAGGATTGTTCTGGATAGTATTGGGACCCTTAGTGGTCTTTTTATTATAAGCTATGATTTCTATAAAAAAAGGAATATATTAGAAAGGTTTATTTTTGCCAAGATGTAAAACATATAAAAAGTCTTTGATTCTTTCAATGCCCATATATGTGCCGTGATCGCTATTGTTCATGGCACTTAAATGGGCACTCTCAGATTCAAAAATGTTTTAAAGTTCAACATTTTGGCAAAACATTATCCTTCTACTATACTTTATAAGAAAATGTTCTCTCATTTTTTATAGTAATCATGGCTAATTAAAAAGAAAAACTCCACTAGGTATTTCAGTACCATCCATAACCCTATTCTGCCTCTGGTTGAAGTATCATCTTTGTCCAAGCTGAAACACAGGCTGGGACAATGTTCAGTAAGTGAGGGCGGGACTAGCACTCTTCAGTGGTCACTTCTGTCCTATCAGACTGCAGCATGAAAACAGAGAGCAGGGGGGTTACAGAGCAGTCTGCAGTGATTGGATGAAGAGATGCAGCACAGCTGACTCACGGAGGAAGAGGAGTCAATGCATGAGTAAGGGATACACTCCCTCCAAAGCACAGAATGACAAACCATGTGAGCAACAGAAAGAAGGTATTTGTGAGAGAAATATAGATGCTAGACACAAAAAATGATATGCTATATGATCAGGATTATGTGCTGAGTAAAATATAAGTTGTTTTGTGGGATATGACAGGTATCCTTTAAGGGATTGAAGAAGTCCTTAGTAAATGACTGTCAATATTTTGTGTGGCCACCATTATTTTGCAGCACTGCGTTAACCCTCTTGGGCATGGAGTTCACCAAAGCATCACAGGTTTCCACTGCAGTCTTCTTGTATGCCTCCATAAAGACATCACGGAGCTGGTGGATATTAGGCACAAGACTGTTATGCTCCTCGACCTTTCATTTGAGAATACCACACAAATGCTTAATAGGGTTTAGGTTTTGAGACATGCTTGGCCAGTCCATCACCTTAAACTTCAGCTTCTTTAGCAAGGCAGTGGTTGACTTTTAAGTGTGTTTGGGGTCCCTATTGTGTTAGCATACTGTCCGGTGGCCCCGTCTCCATAGGGAGAGGATCATGCACTGCTTCAGTATGTCACAGTACATGTTGGCATTATATGGTTCCCTCAATGAGCTGTAACTCCCCAGTGCCAGCAGCACTGATACAGCCCCAGACCATGACATTACCACCACCTTGCTTGTCTGTAGGCAAGACACACTTGTCTTTGTACTCTTTACCGGATTGCCACCATCAGGACATAGTTCCAGTAATCTATGTTCTTAGTTTACAGCAAACTGGGGGCTCTATTTTGCTCCATCTTCAGAAGAGGCTTCATTCAGGGATGACAGCCATGCAGACCAATTTGATGCAGTGTGCAGTGTATGGTCTGAGCACTGACAGTCTGACACCCCATTCCTTCAACCTATGCAGCAATGCTGGCAGCACTCAAATATGTCTATTTACCAAACCTCTGGATATGACGATGAGGTCTTGCCTACCATGCTGCAGCTCAGTTACTGAGCATTAATATGTTCTTTTCTTGAGCTATATTGTTTTGTAACTTAGTGACTATGTGGTCAGCACTATGTAAACTTATGCTACTGATGCCTTTTTTTTTTTACTGTATAAATTAATTTTGTTATTGTCTAATAGATTCAAATATTTTAAAAAATGGTGGCCCGAGGTCTCTTACTCAGTGCTGTAGGATCTTCTATCTTTTCATACAGTACTATGATCTGTACTTTTGATCAGTATTTGGTTATTATGTAGTACTGAACAGTACATGCAATTTAATTGTTGAATATAATAGTCCACCATGTGGACTTAATGCTGCAGATTTGAAGCTGTGTTCACCTATTTGTATTGATTCAACAACATGAAATCTGCAACATATTCTGTACATGTGAATGTACCTTAACACAATTTATTGCACACACTGAACTATGCTATATCACAGCATTGATCAGTGTTATTGGTGCACCACTTGTACAAGCCATTGAGGCTGCCTGCACATTTGAATGCTGATCGGACAGCATGGAGCACAGTAAGGAACTTCTGTCCGTTCTCAGCTAATCAGGACCCTGTAATTCAGCTGTGGTGGTCTCTATCAGCTACCCTGAGTAACTGGCAACTGAATGTAGCTACTTTTAGACGCTGCAATCAACTTTAATCATGGTGGGCAGGGTCTGATGATGCAAGAGATGCATGCGTAACAGCTGTAACCCTATCTTCACTGCACTGTTTGCTGCATGCCTTTGTTTTCCTTAGAACAGTGTTTATCAAGCATGGTTCTCAAGACCCCTCAACAAGGAATGTTTTCTGGATTTCCTTAGTCTTTAACATGTGATATAATTATGGTTAGTGAATCAGGCATCACCCGTAAAAAAGACTAAGGAAGTCCTGAAAATATGACCTGTTGAGGACTGCGCTTGAGAAACACAAAAGTTTATTTTTTACTGCAACAAAGTGGTGAGTGCTGTTCAGCTTTCTACTGTATATCCAAGATTTCTGTGAACAAAAATGCATTGTTGATATCAGAGATCAAAGGAGAATGGGCAGACTGGTTTGAGACCAAAGAAAGGCAAAAATTACTCAACCACTTATTACAACCAAGGTATTCAGAAAACTTGAACGCACAATGTTGAACCTTGAAACAGATGGGCTAAATTCAGCATATACATTACAAAAGCATGAATCAATCCTGCCTTGTATCAAAGGTTAAGGGTGGTGGTGATAGTGGTGGTGTAATAATATGGGGGAACATTTTCTTGGTTTACTTTGGGTTGCCTGGCCTAACTGAGTATTGTTGCTGACCATGTCCATAACTGTATGACCAGTGTTACTACCTTTCACTACTCCGGGCAAAATAATGCACAATGTCACAAACCCCACATTATCTAAACTTTTTTTCAACCCCTTGCCGCAGAACACTGGGTTTATATGGTGCTGCGGCACGGGAGGGTTATGAAGCGAGCTCAGTAGCTGAGCTCGCATCATACCCGCATGGTCCCGGCTGCTATCAGCAGCCAGGACCCATGGCTAATGCCGGACATCGCCGTTCCGCCAGATGTCTGGCATTAACTTTTAGACGCGGCAATCAAAGTTGATCGCTGCGTCTAAAAGTGAAAGTAAAAGTATCCCGGCAGCTCAGTCAGGCTGATTGGGAAATTGCGATAAAATTGTGATGTCACGATCAGCTAGGACGCAGAAGGAGGGTGCCTTACCTGCCTCCTGTGCGTCCTAACAGTGATTGATTGCTGCAAGCCTTAAATCCAGGCTTGAGCAATCAACGCCGATAACACTGATCAATGCAAAGCTATGGCTTTGCAGTGAACAGTGAAAAGATCAGTGTGTGCAGTGTTATAGGTCCCTATGGGAGCTATAACACTGCAAAAAAAAAGTGAGCAAAAAAAAAGTTAATAAAGATACTTTAACCCCTTCCCTAATAAAAGTTTGAATCACCCCCCTTTTCCCATAAAAAAAACCTGTGTAAATAAAAATGAAAATATATGGTATCGCCGCATGCGTAAATGTCCGAACTATAAAAATATATCATTAATTAAACGGCACGGTCAATGGCGTACGCGCAAAAAAATTCCAAAGTCCAAAATAGCATATTTTTGGTAACTTTATATAACAAAAAAATTAATAAAAAGCAATCAAAGAGTCAGATCAAAACAAAAATGATACCAATAAAAACTTCAGATCACGGCGCTAAAAAATTAGCCGTCATACCGCCTCGTTCATGGGACAATAAAAAAGTTAGGGGTCAGAAAAGGACAATTTTAAACGTATACTGTTACGCCGAGCGCTCCGGGTCCCCGCTCCTCCCCGGAGCGCTCGCAACATCCTCGCTACTGCAGCGCCCCGGTCAGATCTACTGACCGGGTGCGCTGCGATACCGCCCCCAGCCGGGATGCGATTCGTGATGCGGGTGGCGCCCGCTCGCGATGCGCACCCCGGCTCCCGTACCTGACTCGCTCTCCGTCGGTCCTGTCCCGGCGCGCGCGGCCCCGCTCCCTAGGGCGCGCGCGCGCCGGGTCTCTGCGATTTAAAGGGCCACTGCGCCGCTGATTGGCGCAGTGGGTCTAATCAGTGTGTTCACCTGTGCACTCCCTATGTATACCTCACTTCCCCTGCACTCCCTCGCCGGATCTTGTTGCCATCGTGCCAGTGAAAGCGTTCCCTTGTGTGTTCCTAGCCTGTGTTCCAGACCTCCTGCCGTTGCCCCTGACTACGATCCTTGCTGCCTGCCCCGACCTTCTGCTACGTCCGACCTTGCTCTTGTCTACTCCCTTGTACCGCGCCTATCTTCAGCAGTCAGAGAGGTTGAGCCGTTGCTAGTGGATACGACCTGGTTGCTACCGCCGCTGCAAGACCATCCCGCTTTGCGGCGGGCTCTGGTGAAAACCAGTAGCAGCTTAGAACCGGTCCACTAGCACGGTCCACGCCAATCCCTCTCTGGCACAGAGGATCCACCTCCTGCCAGCCGAATCGTGACATATACATTTTCCTGCATGTAGTTATGATTTTTTTTCCCAAGTAATAAAAAAATCAAACCAATGTAAGTAGGGTATCATTTTAATCGTATGGACCTACAGAATAATTTTTTATAAAAAATGTACTGCGTAGAAACAGAAGCCCCCAAAATTTACAAAATAGCTTTTTTTTCTTCCATTTTGTCACACAATTATTTTTTTTTCCGTAGATTTTTGGGTAAAATGACTGATGTCATTACAAAGTAGAATTAGTGGCGCAAAAAATAAGCAATCATATGGATTTTTAGGTGCAAAATTTAAAGGGTTATGATTTTTAAAAGGTAAGGAGGAAAAAACGAAAGTGCAAAAACGGAAAAATGCTATGTCCTTAAGGGGTTAATTTGACAATGAGGAATGGTTCCAGCACCTTGAAGAAAGTATGCCACAAAAAAAGGCAGTTCTGAATGCAAAAGGTGGGTCCAAACCAGTACTTGCAAGGTGTTTCTTATAATGTACAGTGAGTGTATACACCCCCTAATAATCAGTATAATCCCTCATTACTTTATATTTACTCCATTATTAAAATTAAGTTCACAGGGCAGAGCTTATAAAGGAAAGCTGCTTCTAACCTAGTTCAGGAAGTATTTTAAATATTATTAGACTGGGTGCTTCTTATTTCTGCTACAACGTTGCCACCTTGTGGCCATATTCCAGATCTGCTATTTTCTGGTGGACTGTAGTAGAACTGTCCAACTAAAGTAGTATAACAGCTCACCCGACCGATCATTCCCCCCTGTGCACAGACCCACTGGCACCACCCCAGCTTCAAGGATATGCAAATTGAAGAAACAAACGTCCAACATCCAAGGTGTAAGTTAAAAAACAGAGTTTTGCTTCATTGAAGAAGTTTCCCAACATCAGGAACAATACAGATACGATAAAACCTGTGACATGTTTCACGCTATTAGTGCTTAGTCATAGAGTACAGACTTGTGTAATACAACAATCTTAAATACTAAAACTCTTAGTCACGTGACATCCCAGGCATAGAACAACAAATGGAAACTCCGGTCAGGATTCAGAATACCTAAAACCTGAAACGGCTAAACACGTAACAATAGAAAGGTGAGACACAGAAGTACACCATAATAGAAGATGCTGCCTGATAATTTTTTGCGCACGCTGGGTACATTAAACCTTCTAATTTTCTCACATTCCTATATTGCCCCATGACAGTAAAGCAAAAAATCTAAATAATATAAATAAGCAAAAATAATCATAAAAATATAAATGCAGAATACAAAAAGACGGACTGTAATGTGAATACCACTCGATGCCTAATTCCTTAATAGGTCCTAATCAAATCTAATTGCTGGTTTAAACAATGTGGATATGTAGTATTTAGTAAAAACATCCAGTAGGTTTCACAATTAAGTAGGCGTCTTCTAACATTACGTCCTCTAACGTGATTTAAAAAAAAACTTTTTCTATGCCCATCACCTTCATATATTTCTTTGAAATGTCGGCTAAGAGCTGATATACCAAATATCTGGCTCCGAGCATCAGATATGTGACGGCTAATCCTTGTCCTTAGGGCATTGGTTGTACATCCCATATATTGACACTTACATGTGACACAAGAGCTCAGTAGATCACCCAATCAGTATTAGAATTTATATATTAGTTCATGGTATACACCTTGTTTGTGGTATAGGATTTAAAAACCTTCTTGTGCATATGCTTACATGTGACACACCGGCTATGACCACATCAATAACACAGCTAATAAAAGTGTTTTTCCTCACTCTCAGGGGTTCACTATAAAATAAACTGGGGGATAACTTGGATCCCAGGGATGGGCTTCTATGAGATACAATATCTATTCCGGATGCCACCAGGTCTTTTAGTACCGGATCTGATTCTAGTACTGGTACATACTTTCTAATAATGTTCCTAATACTAGCAAATTTACTACTGTAGGAGGTCACTAGAGTAGGTTTATCATCAGGGGAACTCCTGTCCTCTCTCCTAGTTTTACCTGACACGAGAACCCTCCTATTGATAATTTCTACCCTCACTCCTGCCTTACGTATGTCCTGTGCTGCATAGCCCCTGGCTCGAAAACGCTCTTCCCACTTTTTCTTTTCAACTCGAAAAGTGCTCTCCTATGCACAATTTCGCTTAAGCTGACAACTCCCCAAACTGAATATTTCTAATTAAATGACGTGACAAGAGGTTGCTACCTCCTCTAGCCACTGTTGGGTAGGCTGATGTATCTTGGTTACTGTAGTTCTGTCTAGCAAGCTTCCAGTGTGACCACTCATGTGAAGTGAAATTAGTGGCATCTTCACACAGTTGGCCTTCACACATCTTCGCATGAGCACGATGAATGTGAATTATCTGGACATTATACACAAGCTTTGGGCAAGACAATTGCAGATCTTCTAATGCCTGCATTTGATAATCTTTTAAAGCCTCCTTGGACTCTATCACTTCTAGGATTACAACTAGTAAGCTAAAAACTGCAGAGGCCGAACAACTGATCTCATACTTTGAAGACTTTGTCCAGTCCCCTCTTCCCGCCTGGAGGAAATGGAGCTTCAAATGGAAAAGGCTCAAGATAAGCTGGACAATTTGGAAAATGGCAGCCGATGCAACAATCTTTGTAATGGGCATCCCTGAATCTGTAAAAGTTCTTCTCGACTTCACTTCTGAGGTCCAGATTCTGCACCTGTCTTCTACCATGATCATAGAATTAGCAAATGGGATTAGCCCTGAATGTTCTGACCCTCGTTCCCAGCCTCAGTAAGTAATCTTCATAGTTTTCAATTACAAAGACAAATTATGGTTGCAGAAGGCATACTGGTCTGTACCTTCTCTCAAGTATGAAAGTCAAACCCTCTTGCTGTTCCAAGACTTTTTGGCACAATCGACTGCTAAGCGAAGATCTTTCTCTGCCGTCTGTATAGAGCTCAATGAGTGAAATAGCAATTTTGTCACAGTTTATTCTGCCAAACTACGAGTCCTCATTAATGAGAACCCCACCTTTCTTTGATGAACGTGATGCAGCCCTTGGTCGTTCTTCAAGGGACTCTACAATTATGGGGGCTCGCTGTCATGGGGATTGAAATATTTGTTGCGCTTCCTGTGTTTGTTATTATTTGCTGTTTAGTTAGATTTGGGAACTGAGTGCAATGCCTCTCCCCTGGCAACTATTTTTGGAGGGATGTAGTCTTCCTTAAGGTAGTGGGACCTACTCGCAGGGACAGGAATTCACCTCTGCTTCCTACTTTAGGATGCACTGTCTGGTCTCGGGTTCGTGTCGGATAAAGTATGCCACCTCTACAAGACCTTACACGTTCCCTATCTGTTGACACCATTAAATTCCTTACATATTTAAACTCTAAAGATGAGCAGAGAAAAGTTCTTGACTATATCTCTAGAATATGCCCACAGATGGTTTTCTTACAAATAACTCACAAGAAGAGTGGAGTGGCCTTTCTGTTCCATATAGCTCTATATCACTTTGTGTAGGAGATAGTTTGTGACCCAGTGGACAGATATTTGTTAGTAAAGACTGTTCTTCTGGTTTAATTAATGTTTATAAAAGTTCACAAAAAGCTAGTTACAGTGTTAAGGCAATCTCACAACATTTAGCCCCAAGACAAGTGCAGATCCTCGCTAAGCATGTCCATTACTGTCTGCCAGGTACGTACTAAAATCACCTTATGGTAACCCCTTTAAACAACAACAAAGACGTGGTCTCAAATGGCAGGAGGTGCTCAACCCCAAATGCAGTTGTGCATTTATGCTGGGGGAGCAGATCCTGCCATTGTGGTCTGTTTCTAGGGGCTGTGAGCCAATGTCATTATTTACATCTACCACAGTAGTGCACCTACATAGAAGAAAACAGGTCACCGACCTTGAGAAAAATTGTGACATCAAACCGGGGCGCAGACTTCTGGGTAGAATAGATATATTTATTGAGATAGATGCAACACAATAAAAGGGAGCGTTTCCAGCCCAAACCGGGCTCTTCGTCAGGCAATCATGAATAAAGTGCACATGGAATCTTAAAACAATGGTACGAAATCCTTCCGGGTCCGGTGACCGTGCCGGTTAAACCGGAAACAATTAAAAAATATATAATAGCAGGATAAAAGTAGAACACCACTAAAACAATATGAGTTTGCTAAAATGTCAATAATTAAATTACATTAAATTACATTAAATTACATTAGATATAATGGAAAGATTAGAAATTAAAAACAGTTATAAAAAGACAGCATAAAAACATGACGTAATCAAAGGGGAGCAAACCTAAGCGCAAATGGTGTGGTGAGCAGATGGTGTACTTGCGCAGGCATACTGAAATAGTGGGCGCATAATGTGTGGTTCCAGCTGTTTCGGCCCACATATCGGATATATATCATGGACATACAGGAGATTAGTATTGCTGTCTCGTGTGAAAGCTAGATAGGTATTAGGTGAGGATTTCATGGACTTCATTTAACCCATGAGGGCACAATGTTTGCATCTTGTACATCTCTAATCTTTTTAATTTCTCAAAGCGATTATTAATAGTGGCTGGAACTAAATCGATCTGTGTGATGGTGATAGATGGCTCTTGGTCTGGATGCACTAATGTGATGTGCTTGGAAAGACTGTGCAACAAGAATTCTGTTGTTATTAACCTAGTCTTTTTTCGCATTATTCAGGCAATCCATTTGCGATTATCGCAAATGGATTTCCTGAATAATGCAAAAAAAGACTAGGTTAATAACAATAGAATGTGATAAGGAAAATCCTTTTGCCTCTCATCTAATCAAAACCTACAGTAAAGATGCCCAACAAATCAAGAATATTTTGACACGCCACTAGCATATGCTTTGAAAACTATCTTGGCACTGAGTCAGATTAGACGCCAACCGCAAAAGTACAGTATTCCCACAGATCTCTTCGGGATGCCCCTTAAAAAGGGTAGTTTTAAATGCAAAAAAATCTTGTTGCCTTTGTTGTTTACAGATCAGTCACCAACAAACCGAATTTGTATCATCATCGACTGGTGAAACCTTTGAAATCAAATATCCTCTTAGCTGTTGTACAGATCATGTTATTTACATGATCCAGTGCACACAGTGTTCCTTACAATATATAGGTCAGACTACAACACCGCTCCACCTGAGACTGAAGTGCATCCAGACCAAAATCCATCTATCACCATCACATCGATCGATTTAATTCCAGCCACTATTAATAATCGCTTTGAGAAATTAAAAAGATTAGAGATGTACTGGATGTACAAGATACAAACATTGTCCCCTCATGGGTTAAATGAAGTCTGATAAATCATCGCCTAATACCTATCTACCTTTCACACGAGACAGCAATACTCATCTCCTGTATGCCCATTATATATTCCGATATGTGGGCCAAAACAGCTGGAACCACATATTATGCGCCCACTATTTCAGTATGCCTGTGCAATTACAACATCTGCTCACCACACCATTGCGCTTTTCTAATGTTTCCATTATATATCATGTAATATTTAATTATTGACATTTTAGCAAACTCATATTGTTTTTAGTGGTGTTCTATTTTTATCCTGCTATTATATAATTTTTTATTGTTTCTGGTTTAACCGGCATGGTCACCGGACCCGGAAGGATTTCGTACCATTGTTTTAAGATTCCATGTGCACTTTATTAGTGATTGCCTGATGAAGAGCCCGGTTCGGGCTGGAAACGCTCCCTTTTATTGTGTTGCATCTATCTCAATAAATATGTCTATACTACTCAGAAGTCTGCGCCCCGGTTTGATGTTCCAATTTTTCTCAAGGTCGGGGACCTGTTTTCTTCTATGAAGTTACACAGGATATCCAAGAAATTTCGGAGGGACCAGGAGGCTGCAACTCTTTACTACACGCCAGCACAGATGTTATGCTCTCAGCATAACTCTTCCAGGTAAGGGTCCAACTTGTTGGCCCGGTTATCCATTTTTTCATATTGCATTTTCCATCATCCTGGGTTTACCTGCACGAGGTGTGCACCATTTTTTTTTTTTTTTCATTTCTAGTAGTGCACCTAAATTCTTGTATTGTATTATTTTAATTATTACACATCCACACCGTTTATATGGTGTAGGATGCCATTGTGGCACTTGTAGTCTGCTGCAGGCTTCCCCTATTGTATGCATTTTTATGCTGGGGATTGTGCCTAGCAAAAGACCACAAGGGCAGAATTTGCTCCCCCAACATAAATGCACAACTGCATTTGGGGTTGAGCACCTCCTGCCATTTGAGACCACGTCTTTGTTGTTGTTTAAATCTTATTCTTGGAGGTGTATAAACTCCACATTTAATACACCTTGATCACGATTATAGGCAGCATTAACCCCTTCATGACCCAGCCCATTTTCACCTTCATGACCTGGGCATTTTTTGAAAATCTGACCACTGTCACTTTAAACATTAATAACTTTGGAATGCTTTTACTTATCATTCTGATTCCGAGATTGTTTTTTCGTGACATATTCTACTTTATGTTATCGGTAAAATTTCACTGATATTTGTATCCTTTCTTGGTAAAAAATCTAAAAATTTCATGAAAATTTTGAAAATTTAGCATTTTTCTAACTTGGAAAGTCTCTGCTTGTAAGGAAAATGGATATTCCAAATAAATTACATATTGATTCACATATACAATATGTCTACTTTGTGTTTGCATTAAAAAATTGACAAGTTTTTACTTTTGGAAGACACCAGAGGGCTTCAAAGTTCCGCAGCAATTTTCCAATTTTTCTCAAGATTTTCAAAATCGTAATTTTTCAGGGCCCAGTTCAGGTTGGAAGTGGATTTTAAGGATCTTCATATTAGAAATACCCCATAAATGACCCCATTATAAAAACTGCACCCCCCAAAGTATTCAAAATGACATTCTGTAAGTGTTTTAACCTTTTAGGTGTTTCACAGGAATAGCAGCAAAGTGAAGGAGAAAATTCTAAATCTTCATTTTTTACACTCGCATTTTCTTGTAGACCCAATTTTTGAATTTTTACAAGGGGTAAAAGGAGAGAAATCACCCTAAAATTGGTAACCCAATTTCTCTGAGTAAGGAAATACCTCATATGCGTATGTAAAGTGTTCGGCGGGCGCAGTAGAGGGCTCAGAAGGGAAGGAGCGACAATGGGATTTTGGAGAGTGAGTTTTTCTGAAAGGGTTTTTGGGGGGCATGTCCCATTTAGGAAGCCCCTATGGTGCCAGAACAGTAGACCCCCCCCACATGTGACCCCATTTTGGAAACTATACCCCTCATGGAATTTAATAAGGGGTGCAGTGAGCATTTACACCCCACTGGCGTTTGACAGATATTTGAAACAGTGGACTGTGCAAATCAAAAATTTTATTTTTCATTTTCACAGACCACTGTTCCAAAAATCTGTCATACACCAGTGGGGTGTAAATGCTCACTGCACCCCTTATTACATTCCGTGAGGGGTGTAGTTTCCAAAATGGGGTCACATGTGGATATTTATTGTTTTGCGTTTGTCAGAACTGCTGTAACAATCAGCCACCCCTGTGCAAATCGCCTCAAATGTACATGGTGCACTCTCCCTTCTGGGCCTTGTTGTGCGCCCCCAGAGCACTTTGCGTCCACATATGGGGTATCTCCGTACTCACGAGAAATTGCGTTACAAATTTAGGTCTTTTTTCCCTTTTACCTCTTGTGAAAATGAAAAGTATAGGGCAACACCAGCATGTCAGTGTAAAAAATTTATTTTTTTACACTAACATGCTGGTGTAGACCCCAACTTCACCTTTTCATAAGGGGTTAAAGAAGAAAAAGCCCCCCAAAATTTGTAAAGCAATTTCTCCCGAGTACAGGGATACCCCATTTGTGGCCCTAAACTGTTGCCTTGAAATACGACAGGGCTCCAAAGTGAGAGAGCGCCATGCGCATTTGAGGACTAAATTAGGGATTGCATAGGGGTGGACATAGGGGTATTCTACGCCAGTGATTCCCAAACAGGGTGCCTCCAGCTGTTGCAAAACTCCCAGCATGCCTGGACAGTCAATGGCTGTCCGGCAATACTGGGAGTTATTATTTTGCAACAGCTGGAGGCTCCGTTTTGGAAACAGTAGCGTACCAGACGTTTTTCATTTTTTGGGGGGAGGGGGGCTGTGCAGGGGGCTGTGTATATGTAGTGTTTTTTACTTTTTTTTTTCGGTTAGTGTCAGTGTAGTGTAGTGTTTTTAGGGTACAGTCACATGGGCAGAGGTTCACAGCAAGTTTGCCGCTGGAAGTTTGAGCTGCAGCGCAAAATTTGCGCCATCTCAAACTTGCAGCACTCACTGTGAACCTCCGCCCATGTGAGTGTACCCTGTACATTCACATTGGGGGGAGGGGGCAAACATCCAGCTGTTGCAAACTCCGAGCATGCCCTTTGGCTGTCCGTGCATGCTGGGAGTTGTAGTTTTGCAACAGCTGGAGGAACACTGGTTTGGAAACACTAAGTTAAGTAATAAACTTTCAAGTGTTTTGCAACCAAACTTAGTGTTTCCAAACCAGTGTGCCTCCAGCTGTTGCAAAACTACAACTCCCAGCATGCATGGTCTGTCAGTGCATGCTGGGAGTTATAGTTTTGCAACAATTGCAACAGCTGGAGGCACTGAGGTAGGAAACGGACAATGTTTCCCAACTAGTGTGCCTCCAGTTGTTGCAAAACTACAACTCCCAGCATGCCCAGACTGCCAAGGCATGCTGGAAGTTGTAGTTCGGCAATATCTGAAGGATCAGATGTTGCCGAACTACAATTTCCAGCATGCTTGAGCAGTCTGGGCATGCTGGGAGTTGTAGTTTTGCAACATCTGGAGGTCCACAGTTTGGAGACCACTGTATAATGGTCTCCAATCTGTGCTCTTCCAGATGTTAGAGAACTACAACTCCCAGCATGCCTGGACAGACTGAGCATGCTGAGATTTGTAGTTTTGCAACATCTGGAAGAGCACAGATTGGAGACCATTATACAGTGGTCTCCAAACTGTGGACCTCCAGATGTTGCAAAACTACAACTCCCAGCATGCCCAGAAAGCCAAAGGCTGTCTGGGCATGCTGGGAGTTGCAGTTTTGAAACTCTCAGAGGCAGCAGTGAGATCGCTTTACGGCGATCTCACTGCTGCCAATGAAGATGCCGCACTGCTGCCGGAAACTCACCTCCGGGACGCAGCGCAGCCGGGACCGCACGGAGGACGCCGGGACCGCACGGAGGACGCCGGGACCGCTCGGGACACCACTCCGACGGGTAAGTGACGCCGGGGGACGGGTCAGGGACACTTAGCAGAGCGGTGTGTGTCCCGATCCCTGTGATCGGGACTCACACACCGCGCTGCTAAGTATTCTGATAGCGAAACGCTGCTATCAGCTAGTCAGATTTGACCAGCTGATAGCAGCGATCGCTGGGGGGGGGTGGGGGACGAAACCCCCCGTGGTCGCACGGTAAGATGGCTGGCTATCAGTGATAGCCACCATCTTTCCGGGCGCTGCGGGATGCCGCGAGTAGCGGCAGTAATGTCCATGACGTACCTGTATGTCATGGGTCGGGAACACCTTGCCACCCATGACGTACAGGTATGTCATAGGTCGGGAAGGGGTTAAGGTTCACCTGTGAGGCCGGCACACATATCAGCCAACTTGGGTGGGGCTTACAGTCTGCCTCCCTCCTCCCATTGTATGTGTGCTCAGCCACACTGGAGGTTACTGGGAGCAGGCTGAGTCGGACCTAATGCTGCAATTACTAATGCTGTAATTACCCACTGGCCCCTGGTATTGCCCATACGGCACAGGTAGGTTAGTGTAAGGTCCAGTGCCACTTGAGAAACCTTGGCATTGGTGTGCGGGCTCAGGTATGTCCTTCATATAAGGATATACTGGCTAATGTCTCAATTTTAACATCAGTTTTGAGGATTAGCCAATGTCATTATTTACATCTACCATAGAAGTGCACCTAAATTCTTGTATTGTATTATTCTAATTGTTACACATCCACACCGTCTATCTGGTGTAGTATGCCATTGTGGCACTTGTAGTCTGCTGTAGGCATTCCCCATTTTATGCTGTGGATTGCCCCTAGCAACCAACCACAAGGGCAGGATCTGCTCCCCCGCCATAAATGCACAACTGCATTTGGGGTTGAGCACCTCCTGCCATTTGAGACCACGTCTTTGTTGTATTTTACCATTTATTCTATTATTATAAGATGCACACTAAGCTAAATTATTGGCTGATATTTTCCTCTTTCTTTTCTAGACTCAAGCAGATCGACATCCATTCTTCAGCAATTTCTTATCCTTGTTTGGTGTTACTTACACTGGATTTGATTTTTCCTAGATCGATGTCATTCCATTGTCCCTTTTAGGTGCATCTTTATGCATCTGATACATTTAAGAAATTTCAAGTGGGAGACTTTTGTAGAGGACAACATTGTTAATTTAGCTGATATTAATCTTTTCTGGGTGTCTGCTAAGGCTGTTCTGAGAGGTCATATAATTTTCTATGTCTAATGAAGCTTGCCTAACATTGCTGCTTAAACCTAATAAATAAACTTTTGTTCTTACATACATCCTAATTTTTAATTTTATATGGACTTTTCTGCTTACTAAAATTATGGCCAAACGGCTTCAAACTATGATGCCAGATTTAGTGACTGGATCTCAAGCAGGATTTTTTTGGAGAGGTTGTGCTATCACTAATAATATTTGCTTTGGGAGACATGCTTCATAGCAGACTAGGTAAGGCCAAAAATTATGGTCATGGCCGTAAATGTTGGCAACCCTTAAATTTTTCAAGAAAATGTAAGTACCGTATTTATCGGGGTATACCACGCACAGGCCTATAACACGCACCATCATTTTACCAAGGATATTTGGGTAAAAAAAGTTTTTTACCCAAATATCCTTGGTAAAATGAGGGTGCTTGTGTGTGCATCCATATACCACGATACACCCCAGGGAAAGGCAGGGGGAGAGAGGCCGTCGCTGCCTGCTTCTCTCCCCCTGCCTTTCCTGGGGTCTAGAGACCTGCTGCCGCCGCTTCTCTCCCGCTAGCTATCTGCGCCGCTGCCCGTTCTCTCCCCCTGACTATCGGTGCCGACACCCCATTGTCGGCGTCGATAGTAAGGGGGAGGGAAGCGGCGCCGGCAATGGGGCAGCGGCACCCATTGCCGGCGCCACTGCCCCGTTGCCTCCCCCATCCCCAGTTGTATAATTACCTGTTGCCGGGGTCGGGTCCGCGCTGCTTCAGGCCTCCGGTGTGCGCCCCATGCGTCGTTGCTATGTACTGCACGGCACAGCAACGTCTCGCAGCGCATAGCAACGAGGCAGGGGACGCACACCGGATGCCTGAAGCAGCGCGGACCCGACCCCGGCAACAAGTAATTATACAACCGGGGATGGGGGAGGCAACGGGGCCGCTGCCCCATTGCCGGCGCCGCTTCTCTCCCCCTGGCTATCGGTGCCGGCAATGGGGCTGCGGCACCGATAGCCAGGGGGAGAGAACGGGCTGCGGCACCAATAGCCAGGGGGAGAGAAGGGCCGGCAGCAGGGCTCTAGACCCCAGGACAGGCAGGGGCAGAGAAGCCGGCAGCGACGGCAGGTCTCTGCACCTGCAAAGCCGCTGCAGTTCATTGATTTAAAGTGCCCCCTTTAAATCATTGAACTGCAGCGGCTTATTGGCGTATAACACTTTAGGCTAAAAATTTTAGCCTAAAAAGTGCGTGTTATACGCCGATAAATACGGTATTTCTCACAGAAAAGGATTGCAGTAACATGTTTTGCTATACACATGTTTATTCCCTTTGTGTGTATTGGAAAAAAGCCAAAAAAGGGAGGAAAAAAAAAGCATATTTGACAATGTCACGCCAAACCCAAAAAGTGGGTTGGACAAAATTATTGGCACCCTTAACTTAATATTTGGTTGCACAGCCATTGGAAAAAATAATTGAAATCAGTCGCTTCCTATAACCATCAATAAGCTTCTTACACCTCTCTGCTGGAATGTTGGACCACTCTTCCTTTGCAAACTGCTCCAGGTCTCTCTTATTGGAAGGGCGCCTTTTCCCAACAGCAATTTTAAGATCTCTCCACAGATGTTCAATGGGATTTAGATCTTCCCACTTCAGAACTCTCCAGCGCTTTGTTGCCATCCATTTCTGGGTGCTTTTGAACATATGTTTGGGGTCATTGTCCTGCTGGTAGACCCAAGATCTTGGACACAAACCCAGCTTTCTGACACTGGGATGTACAGTGCAACTCCAAATCCGTTGGTAATCCTAAGATTTCATGATGCCTCACATTCAAGGCACCCAGTGCCAGAGGCAGCAGAACAACCCCAAAACATCATTGAACCTCCACCATATTTCACTGTAGGTACTGTGTTCTTTTCTTTGTAGGCCTCATTCCATTTTCGGTAAACAGTAGAATGATGTGCTTTACCAAAAAGCTCTATTTTGGTCTCATCTGTCCACAAGACTTTTTCTCAGAAGGATTTTGGCTTACTCAATTTCATTTTGGCAAAATCTAGTCTTGCTTTTTTATGTCTCTGTGTCAGCAGTGGGGTCCTCCTGGGTCTCCTGTCATAGCATTTCATTTCTTTTAAATGTCGACAAATAGTTCACGCTGACACCGACGCTCCCTGAGCCTGCAGGACAGCTTGAATATCATTGGAACTTGTTTGGGGCTGCTTAGCCACCATCCGGACTATCCTGCGTTGACACCTTTCATCAATTTTTCTCTTCTGTCCACACCCAGGGAGATTAGCTACAGTGCCATGGGTTTCAAACTTCTTGATAAGGTTGTGCACTGTGGACAAAGGCAAATCTAGATCTCTAGAGATGGACTTGTAACCTTGAGATGGTAGATATTTTTTCACAATTTTGGTTCTCAAGTACTCAGACAGTGCTCTTCTCTTTCTGTTGTCCATGCTTAGTGTGGCACACACAAACACACAATGCAAAGACTAAGTGAACTTCTCTCCTTTTTATCTGCTTTCAGGTGTGATTTTTATATTGCCCACACCTGTTACTTGCCCCGTGTGAGTTCAAAGGAGAATCAAATTTCTCTATCAGCTCCATTGGGGGACACAGACCGTGGTGTATGCTGCTGTCTCTAGGAGGTATGACACTATGGCAACAAAAAAAGTTGGCTACTCCCAGCAGGATATACCCGCCTCCAGGACCTGAGCTAATCAGTTTAAGCTTAGTGTCTGAAGGAGGTGGACATGGTCTGGATTTCTACAGACCAGGTCTTATGTTTTTTTATTTTCCTAGCTAGGGAATGTGTTTTTTTTTAGGTGGGGACTCAGGAACTGCGGCTCAGGTGGGGACTCAGGAACTGCGGCTCACTGTTTCCCCATTGCGATTGAGGGGGCACAGACATTGCGTATATGCGCTGTTAACCCCCTCTCGCCAACGGTCAGCGCCTGGGGTTGTACCTCATGGGTCCGGGTCCCCCTATTTCCCTGCTCGCCTCGTTCGCACATGGTAGCTCGGCGTGATGCAGGTAACAGAAGGCTGACTGAAGACTTCACAGAAGACTCCATTAGGTAAGTTCTTCTGACCAGGTGAGTATATATTTTTCTCCCTTTTCTTAGGTGCTGACTTGCAGCCTCTGGAGACCCTAATTTTTTGGCCCACCTTTCAGGATCTAAAGGGCTGGCCTGTATTGGGGCTCTATCTTTATTCAAGCAGGGGCGAGCAATGGCATTTTGGGCAGGAAGGGGTTACCTTATTACTTTATATTAACTACATGTGTGTGTGTGTATTTTTATACTATGCGGCTGTCAGCCGCAGCGCATACTATGCGGCTGACAGCCGTGGCGTTTGTACTGTTCGGTGCACTGAGCGCCGACTTCTTCGGTTTCAGCAGCAAACAGCTGCCGGCGGACTTGAGTATCGCCCGCTCACTTCCCCGCGGGCGCAGACGCGACTGACATGTGCGCCTGGGGCAAGGAGCGGGCGCCATTACTATTCTTCACGGTGGCAGAGGCGCTATAGCTCCACCCACAGGGCCGCCGGAGCTTACTGGGGGCACGAATCGCCCTCCAATCAGCGCCGTGCACGCGATTTTTGTGAGCAGAGGCCAATTAGACAGTGCCCCTACTCCAGGCACGCCCCTCTATGACTATTGGCTGGCCTGTTTCTCCCTCTTTCACTCAGAGCGGAGTTCTCCTCACAGCAGCTGCCACAGGGGACACAGACTCGGGTGAGAGTTATTTTTTCATTATGTCCGTACCCAGAACTTTTCCTCCCTCTAAACAGACAACTGGAGCATTAGTTTCCTATTTTGTCTGTAAGAACTGTAATTCCAAAATGCCTGGTTCTGCTGAACCCACTTGCTCTGCCTGCTCCTCTGCTGCCCCAGCCCCCATGGTACCCCCGGATGCTCTTTCAGTTCAGGTGGATTCGGCCGCCCCTCCAACCTGGGTTTCTTCCCTATCCCAGTATATGGCTGACTTGACTCAAGTCTCCCGTTCGGTGGCTGAAGCCTCCCGTGACGTGGTGTCTGCCTTCAAGAAGTCTGCCCTGTGCCGGCCCTCTAAAGGGACCCGCTGCCCTTCTCCACATACCTCACGCTCTCACAAGCGTACTAGGGGTGCATCATTTGACTCTTCCATTGAGTCTTCAGGCAGATGTGCTCACTCCCCTCGTGGGTCCCGCCCCTCTGGGTCTGGTCACAAACGTCGCTCCTCCAGAGGACGTTCCCGCAGTTGCCACTCTGCCTCGCCAGAGCCACATACCCGGTCAGGGTCACCCCCTCAAAGGCTGCCTCCACTCGTTCACATTCTCCTGGTGAACTGGCGGATGAGGCTTTCGAATCGGCATCTGACTCTGAGGACCGCTTGGATTCAGTTGAAACGGTGAACTCATTGGTTGCGGCCATAAGAGACACCTTTCACTTAGAGGACCCAGGATCTTCGGACGTGACTCCTGAAGTATCCTTTCATCGTGCTAAACTGGCACCTCAAAAGGTTCAGCTCTCACGCTGAATTTGACACCCTTCTGGAATCTGCATGGAAACATCCAGACAAGAGGTTCCCGGGAATGAAGAAGGTTCAGTTGCGTTACCCATTCGACAAGGACATTGTCTCTAAGGTGGTTTCTCCTCCCTCGGTGGATCCACCAATTTCCCACCACTCTAAGGCTACCACACTGCCACTGGCAGATGCAGCTGCTTTCAAGGACCCAACGGACAAGAAGGTGGAGTCCTTAGTGAAGTTTGCTTCTGAAGCAGTAGGCTCTTCTCTTCTTCCCACCTTCGCCTCGGCTTGGGTGTCCAAAGCCCTATCGTTGTGGTGCTCAAAGATCCGTCAGGGTATCCAGGCGGGATCCCCCCCAGAGGATCTGTCTGCTTTGGTTCTCCAATGCTCTAAAGCTGGAGAATTTCTGTGCTGCCTTTACTGTGGATCACCTAGCAGCCCTCCACCATTCCATGTGGCTTAAGGCTTGGGATGCGGATGCCGCTTCCAAAAGGTCTCTCACCGAGCTTCCTTTTACTGGTGCCCATCTTTTTGGCAAGCGCCTTGGCAAGATTATTTCTGAGGCGACGGGGGGGGGGGGGGGGGGGCTGTTTGTAAGAGTTCTTTGTTGCCTCAAAATAAGGCTCGCTCTACTTCCCAGATGAAGTCCTCTTCCTTTCGGGGTCGGGGCAGGCGCCTTCGCGGGACAAGGCTCCCTCATTCCGGGCGCGCCCATCTTGGAAGTCGGACACCAACCGTTCCGGCCATTTTGCGGCCAATCGGGCAACCGCAAACCCACTTCCGCATGCAGTGATGCCCCCAACCGCAGATTTTTCTCGGGTGGAAGGTCGTCTTATTTTTTCGAGACATCTGGACCACACACATTCAGGACCCTTGGGTCAGGGACGTGGTGTCCAAGGGTACCGAATCGAGTTTGCCTCCCTCCCGAGGCATCGTTTATTTCAGTCCCGGGCTCCCTGGTCTCCTCCTCTGGCGAAGCAGTTTCAGGAGGCTCTCCGGGCCCTGCTTCTCCAGGGAGTTATTGTCCCCTTTCCTCCAAGGGAACGTTTTCAGGGTTTCTATTCCAATCTTTTTGTGGTTCCCAAGAAGGGCGTCTCAACCGTCATCTTCTCATCAGCCACTTTCGAATGGAATCCCTCCGTTCGGTCGTGGCATCCATGGAACAAGGGGAATTTCTTTCTTCGGTGGACATCAAAGGTCTTTACCAAGTGATAGCCCTGTTGCGGTCGAGGGGAGTCTCCGTAATCTCTTACCTAGACGACCTTCTCATCAAGGCTCCCCCCAGAGTCCAGACCCTGGAGAATGTGGATCTCACCCTCCAGACCCTGGATCGTTTCGGGTGGATGGTAAACAGGGACAAGTCTGTCCTTTCTCCCACTCAGTCTCTGATCTTCCTGGGACTTCAATTCAACACGGCCTCTGCCCGGATTTGCCTTCCGCCGGACAAACGTCTGACTCTCCTGTCAGGAGTCCGCTCCCTTCGGGCCCAGGTCCCAGTTTCCATTCGCGTTTGCATGGAAGTCTTGGGTCGGATGGTAGTGGCCATGGAGGCCGTACCCTTTGCCCAGTTTCATTACCATCCCCTTCAACTGGCGATTCTCTCTCGATGGGACAGATCTCCTCTGTCTCTCGATCGCAAGATTGCTCTCCCTCGTCACATCCGTCAGTCTCTGCTCTGGTGGCTCCGCTCCCCCCTTCTTCTTCTTCAGGGGGCGATCATTTCTTCCCCTCCAATGGCAGGTGGTTACAACGGATGCCAGTCTGTCGGGCTGGGGCGGTGTGTTCAGGGACTGGACGGTTCAAGGCCTCTGGTCTTCCTTGGAAACTCTTCTTCAGATAAACATCTTGGAACTGAGGGCGATTCTTCTTTGCCTTCTTCATTGGGAGTCCCTGCTTCAGTCCCACCCTGTCCGCGTCCAGTCGGACAACGCCATGGCCGTGGCGTACATAAATCGGCAAGGCGGCAGCTCGGCAGCCATGGCCGAGGTGACGAAGATTCTCATCTGGGCGGAAAACAAGGTTCCAGCCATTTCGGCGATTCACATTTTGGGTGTGCTCAACTGGGAAGCGGACTTCCTCAGCCGGTCCTCGGCCGACCCCGGCGAGTGGTCTCTGCATCTGGAGGTCTTCACACAGATCTGCGACCTCTGGGGCATTCCAGACATGGACCTCTTCGCGTCTCGGCACAATCGGAAGATCCTTCCGTTTGTGGCGAAGTCCCGGGACCCCCTGGCGCTAGCAGTGGACGCCCTAGTGATTCCTTGGACAGGGTTTGCTCTGCCCCGTTTCCTCCCCTTCCGCTCCTTCCCAGGGTTCTGAGGAAGCTCAAAGCGGAGGGGGTTCCCGCCATACTGGTAGCTCCAGATTGCCACCCCAATTTACAGTCGCTGCATTTGACGGCATGGCGGTTGAGACCGCGGTTTTGAGAGCACACGGTTTCTCTTCCCAAGTCATTCACACCATGCTCAGGGCTCGTAAACCCTCCTCGGCAAAAATTTACCACCGTACTTGGAGGTCTTATTTTTGTTGGTGTGAAGCTCAGGTTTTGTCTCCTGTTACTTTTTCTGTTCCCCGTCTTTTCTCTTTCTTGCAGGGTTTGGATCTGGGGTTGTCTCTCAGTTCCCTTAAGGGTCAGGTTTCGGCGCTTTCTATTCTTTTCCAGCATCCTCTGGCTTCTAATTCTCATGTCCGGACCTTTCTTCAAGGAGTGGCGGATGCTGCCCCTCCTTATAGGTCACCTTCTCCCCCTTGGGACTTGAATCTGGTTCTGGGGGTCCTCCAAGGTGAACCTTTTGAACCCCTTAGGGAGGTGTCCCTGCGCCTCCTTTCTTGGAAAGTGGCATTTCTTGTTGCTATCACCTCCATTCGGAGAGTGTCTGAATTGGCAGCTCTCTCCTGCCGTTCTCCGTTTCTGGTGATTCATCAGGACAAGGTTGTCTTCCTGCCAGATCCTTCCTTTTTGCCTAAGGTTGTTTCGGCCTTTCATCTCAATGAGGACATTGTTCTTCCGTCCTGCTCCTTCTCATCCTAAGGAGCGTTTACTCCGCAAACTGGATGTGGTTCGGGCTGTTAGATCTTACCTATCACTTCTTCGTTTCGCAGTGTGATTCCTTTTTTGTCCTTACGGAAGGTCGTCGCAAGGGACAACCTGCTTCCAAGGCCACCATTTCTCGGTGGATCCAGTCTGCCATTTTGGAAGCCTATCGCTGTAGGGGGAAGGTTCCGCCCTTCAGGGTTGTGGCTCATTCTACCCGTTCTGTTGGGGCATCCTGGGCTCTCCAGAACAAGGCCTTGCAGATTTGCAAGGCGGCTACTTGATAGTCTTTGCACACTTTCTCGAGGTTCTACCGGGTTCATACCTTCGCATCGGCTGATGCTAGTCTGGGCCGTAAAGTGCTGCAGGCGGCAGTGGAATAGATTATCTGCCCACCCAAGGGACGGCTTTGGTACGTCCTACGGTCTGTGTCCCCCAATGAAGCCGAAAGAGAAAAGGAGATTTTTTAACACTTACCTTAAAATCTCTTTCTCGAAGGATCCATTGGGGGACACAGCTCCCACCCTTTTGGGTTTCTCTTTGGTTTTCTGTCCGAGGGTGTGTTCAGTTATATTTTTTCTTCTGGTTCTCAGACAGTTCGTGTTTTTTCCTTGACCTGTCGGTCCTCTCCTATTGCTCTGTTACTAAACTGATTAGCTCAGGGCCTGGAGGCGGGTATATCCTGCTGGGAGGAGCCAACTTTTTTTGTTGCCATAGTGTAATACCTCCTAGAGACAGCAGCATACACCACGGTCTGTGTCCCCCAATGGATCCTTCGAGTAAGTGTTAAAAAAAAATCTTTTTTTCACAATTTTGAAAGGGTGCCAATAATTTTGACCAGCCCATTTTTGGAGTTTGGTGTGACATTGTCCAATTTGCTTTTTTTCCTCCTTTTTTTGGTTTAGTTCCAAAACATACAAAGGAAAAAAAAACATATGTATAGCAAAACATGTGTTACTGCAATCCTTTTCTGTGAGAAATACTACATTTTCTTGAAAAATTTCAGGGGTGCCAACATTTACAGCCATCACTCTATATCCTTGTCAGTCTGTATATCCTTGCCGCAAATGGACATTCATTACCATCCATCTCTGGCTCCCAAGGTATGACACACGCTCAACAGGTGAGCACGCATCATACTCGGTGGGTCCCGGTTGCTATAGGCAACTAGGACCCACGGCTAATGCCGGACATCGCCGCTAAGGCTGATGTCCAGGATTAACCCTTTAGACGTGGCGATCAAACTTGATTGCCGTATCTAAAATGAAAGTAAAACATTGCCAGTTAGCTCAGTGTTGCTGTTCGGGATCGCAGCGTCCCGAACAGCTTGCAGGAAGCGAGGAGGATCCTTACCTGCCTCCTTGCTATCCGATCGCCGAATGACTGCTCCGTGCCTGAGATCCAGGCAGGAGCAGCTGAGCTGCAATAACACTGATCAATGCCATGCAGTGAACAGTGTAAGAGATCAGTGTATGCAATGTTATAGCCCCCTATGGGCTATAACATTGCAAAAAAAAAAAAAAAATGAAAATAAAGTGTTAATAAATGTGATTTAACCTCTTCCCTAATAAAAGTTTGAATCACCCCCCTTTTCCCATTTAAAAAAAAAGTGTAAATAAAAACAAACATGTGGTATCGCCACGTGCATAAATGTCCGAACTATAAAAATATATAGTTAATTAAACCGCATGGTCAATGGTGTACAAGTAAAAAAATTCCATAGTCCAAAATAGCGTATTTTTGGTCACCATAAAAAAAAAATTTAAAAGTGTTCAGAAAGTCCAATCAAAACAAAAATGGTACAGATGTAAACTTCAGATCAAAATGAGTGCCGATACCACCCCTTATATGGAAAAATAAAAAAGTTATAGGGGTCAGAATGACATTTTTCAACGTATTAATTTTGGTGCATGTAGTTTTTTTTAGTAGTAACATCAAACCTATGTAAATTGGGTATCCTTGCGACCGTATGGACCTACAGAATAAAGATCAAGATTTTTACCGAAAACTGCACTGCATAGAAATGGAAGCTGCTAAAAATTACAAAATGGTTTTATTTATTTTTTTGCCCCACACTTTTTTCTGGTTTTGCCGTGGATTTTGTAGTGAAATTGTTAATGGTATTACAAAGTAAAATTGTTGGCGCAAAGAACAAGCCCTGATATGGATTTTTAGGTGGAAAATGTAACCCCTTAAGGACCGGGGGTTTTTCTGTTTTTGCATTTTCGTATTTTGCTCCTTGCCTTTAAAAAATCATAACTCTTTCAATTTTGCACCTAAAAATCCATATGATGGCTTATTTTTTGCACCACCAATTCTACTTTGTAATGACATCAGTCATTTTGCCCAAAAATCTACGGTGAAACGGAAATAAATCATTGTGCGACAACATTGAAAAAAAAACGCCGTTTTGTAAATTTTAGGGGCTTCCGTTTCTACGTAGTACATTTTTCAGTAAAAATGACACCTTATCTTTATTCTGTAGGTCCATACAATTAAAATGATACCCTACTTATATAGGTTTGATTTTGTCGGACTTCTGGAAAAAATCATAACTACATGCAGGAAAATTAATACATTTAAAATTGTCATCTTCTGACCCCTATAACTTTTTATTTTTCCATGTATGGGGCGGTATGAGGGCTAATTTTTTTTGCGCCGTGATCTGAAATTTTTAACGGTACCATTTTTGCATTGATAGGACTTATTGATCGCTTTTTATTCATTTTTAAATTATATAAAAAGTGACCGAAAATGCACTATTTTGGACTTTGGAATTTTTTTGCGCGCACGCCATTGACCAAGCGGTTTAATTAATGATATATTTTTATAATTCGGACATTTCCGCACGCGGTGATACCATATATGTTTATTTTTACTTTTATTTACACTGGTTTTTTTTTTATTGGAAAAGGGGGGTGATTCAAACTTTTAATAGGGGAGGAATTTAATGACCTTTATTCATTTTTTTTTTTTCACTTTTTTTTTTTTGCAGTGTTATAGGTCCCATAGGGACCTATAACACTGCACACACTGATCATCATTGATCACTGGTTTCTCATAGGAAACCAGTGATCGACGATTCTGCCGCATGACTGCTCATGCCTGGATCTCAGGCACTGAGCAGTCATTCGGCGATCGGACAGCGAGGAGGCAGGTAGGGGCCCTCCCGCTGTCCTGTAAGCTGTTGGGGATGCCGCGATTTCGCCGCGGCTATCCCGAACAGGCCACTGAGCTACCCGGCAACTTTCGCTTTCGCTAAATGGTTAATAGCGCGTGGCGCCGCGATCGGCGCTGCACGCTATTAGAGGCGGGTCCCGGCTTCACTATGACGCCGGGCCCGCTGTGATATGATGCGGGGTTACTGTGTAACCCCGCGTTATATCAGGAGAGCAGGACCAAGGATGTACCGGTACGTCCTTGGTCCTTAAGGGGTTAAAGTGTTATGATTTTTAGAGGAAAAAACTAAAGTGCAAAAAAAAAGTGCAAAAAAATGAAAAATCGCCAAAGAGGAAAGGGGTTAATGCTGACAGTGCATTTGATCAGGTCTCGTGGGCCCACATCATTCATACCTTTAAATATAGCCTTTTGGTTTCCCTTTTTTATCCTAGTCCGTACCATTTATACAAATGCTCATTCCACCATCTGGTTGAATGGGCTTTAGTCTACTCCTTTTGAGATATGTCGGGGCACAAGGCAAAGTTGTCCTCTGTCCCCATTATTATTTAGCCTGGCCCTAGATCCTTCAGGGAGTTCAAGAAAGTTTACCAGTATTCTAGGTCACTGAGGTTGGCCAATCTCTTGACTCTTGCATTTGTTGACAACATTTTAATGTTAATGGCCAACCTTAGGGTTGA
Organism: Hyla sarda; assembly: GCF_029499605.1. Lineage (NCBI taxonomy): Eukaryota > Metazoa > Chordata > Amphibia > Anura > Hylidae > Hyla > Hyla sarda. The sequence goes on from NC_079189.1 coordinate 300,745,739, forward strand.
TATACTAGAGGTGATATATGATTTCCACCGGGTTTAGGGGTTCCTTATGAATTATGCTAAGACTCTGGTACTTTCTCTTTATAAATCAGCCCAGAATGGATTAAACACAATGTTGCTGTTTAAAAGGCAGTCTAAAGCTCTAACATATCTAGGTGTTAAACTTCCTTCTAATCTACATAATCTTTATGAATTCAATATCTGTCATATTCGCAGGAATCAAACTCTTAGAGTTTTTCTCAACGATGTTCCCTCTTGGGCTGATCCCATTTAAAGGAAAACTGTCAGTAAATGGGGCCGATGGGGATGCTGATCAATATGCTGCCTACAATGCCCGGATCCACCCCGCCATTCGCCCGTTATCTTAAGCTCCTAAATTGCATGGGCGGGGTTACAAGGCTCCTTCCGGCACTCTGATGTCAGTGCTGCTTATGACTGTTCCTCCCCGCTCTGTACTAGACTCCACTGAGGAGGGAGGGGATTAATATTCACAAGCTGGGCGGCGCTGACGTCAGAGTGCAGAATGAGCCTTGTAACCCTGCCCATGTCAGTTAGCAGCTCATTTGCATATTAAAAAACGTAACTGGCAAATGGCGGGGTGGATGCGGGCATGGTAGACAGCATATTGATCAGTGTCCCCCAGCAATACCAGCCAGTACCTCTGGTTGGTGCGGGGGGAGTTTACTGACAGTTTTCCTTTAATAAAAACGACTGCTTTCTCTTCATTACTTTTTCCTTTACAGACCCTGACAATCATTTTACAAAAAGCTGATGTCAAACTGCTCGATAGACTCTTTAGACAATTGATTTGAGGGTTTAACTGGGGGAACCGTATCAGCCTCTTTAAACTACAGCAAACATAATTTCTGGGTGGTATTAACTTTTCTAATCTAAAGGTTTACAGCATTGCGGCATTTAAAGGAGTACGATAAGGGAGAGCCAGAGATACAGCATTTGGGTATCTCCGGCTCTCCAATAAAGATACATGGAGGGGTCATGTCGGCTGCCACTTGGTGCAGGGATAAGTTGTACTGTACTCCTTTAAGCAGTTAAATGACCTGACACACCCAGCATCCCTACCTCCGTTCTTTCTGCTCCTATATGCCCACCCACTTTGTGAATATTCATGGTGAGGTAGGCAAAGGGGTATGTTTGATCCCGCCTCCGTTGGGTAAAGGACGACATTTACATATTAGGAACAGAGGCTAATACACCCTGTATTTTTCTAGAATGGTGGCACAGATCCAGATAATTTATACATCATTTTACTCTGGTTCATCCTCCCTATAACTGTGTATTGGGTTTAGTGCAGGTTAACTGCCTGTCAGTTTCCCTTTAAAATCCATGGCTATGTATGTACAGCAGTCAGAGCCGCCAGGGAGAATAGCTGGAGAAAAAAAATACTGCTTGCGCTGTCTTTTTCTCCTGCTGGGGTCCATCAGGACCCACTGTTGCCCGTTGCGCCCCGTCAAACTCCGGGAAAAATAAATACATTTTAAAAATGGGTTTGAAGGCTGTTCTTGACAGGGCACAACAGCAGTGTGAAAGTAGCCTGTCTGTCGGTTATTCTGCCAAACTAAAAAACAACATATAAAGAGAGACAAAAAGCTGAGCACTGTGACTGATTTTGGGTAGAATTGGAGAAAAAAGTAGAGCATTTCTAGAAGGACTTCTAGTTTGCTTACCATGCCGTACACAGACTCCGTGATTTTCACTCTGAAATCTTGCTGCATCACAGCTTAGCTTCTCTCCCGCTTTCAAATCTTGTTCTCAGATAGGAAAGCACAGATCACCTGGTTCGTTTTAAAAGGGGTGTATATTTCAAATAAAATAGTTTTAATAAGTGTTATTTACTAAATACATCTGCAACCTCAATTAGGAAATCTATTTGATGAATTTGTATCAGCTTTTCATGGTTATTCTTTGCAAGACTGATGCAATATGCAATTTATATAAAAATGTGTTACTTTATTATCATCATCAAGATTCAACTCAGTTTATTTTAGACTGTCACTTCACCCTCTGCATTCTCCTCTTCTTCCTCTAGAAGGCTATAAGAGGCATGACTCTGAAATGGGCGCTGAAGAGGATGAGCTAGAAGTCTGGCCATACAGTTGTGAAGCTCAAGAGCTGGTCCTGTTATTGAAACCTCATATTTATAACTTGTGCCTTTAGTATCCAAACTGCTGAAGAAATCAAATGCATCCTATAAAAAAAAAATTAAAAAAAATAGATATTTAGAGACATTGCAAAGTAAATAAACATTAGCCATCAGTTTATAGACATATTGGAGGAGATTTATCAAAACTTTTGCGGAAGAAAAGTTGACCATAGCAACCAGATTGCTTATTTTATTTTTCAGAGACTTTTTTTTAACAATGAAAGAAACAAACAATCTGATTGATTGCTGATCAGCATTGGAAGTTGTTAATTTTTTTAGAAGTTCATGTTATATGTTCTCCAAATATAAACCAAAATGCAGATATATATATATATATATATATATATATATATATATATATATATATATATATATTTTTTTTTTAAAGTATTTAAGTTTTGCATTATAATTAACAAACATCACCAACAAGGTGGATCAAGGTAGAACATATACAACAGACTACGTAGGTCCCAGAGACCAGCTCTAGCACAGTAACAGAGATTCAGAGTATGCAAAAAAATGCTCCAGTAAAACAGAAGGGCACATCTCAGACCCAACAGTAGGAAGCCCAACACAGACCGACAGACCGACACACACACACACACACACACACACACACAAGCACTCATCCCGGTTAACCCAACCCTCCCCAACCCAGCCCGTTCCCGTAAAGAACTGCAGCACGCTACAGAAGACCTACTGGGATAGACTAGTCAGGGGGTCCGTCGACACATCCAGCAAAAGCCAGGGGGTCCATAACTTGTCGAATTTTTTAGGGCACTTACGACTCACATGGTATAACAGGACATATTTATTAATCAAGTTTAGCCAACAAGACACCGGGGGGCGGTTGCGGGAGAGGTGTCTTTCCAGGTTATCACTACAACCTTACGGGCACAGAATAGCAGGAAGCGAATTAGTAAGCGTCTATGCGAACCAGAGACCACTTCATTAATGACTCCCAGCAGGCATACCACAGGGGTGAGTAAGAAAGGGAAGTCTGGGGGCGTGGCTTAGCATGGCATGTGAGCGGTCGCAGCATCCCTGAGCTCTGCTGCTGATCCTACACTTATCCTGGGCATCTGGCACTTTTAGCAGCTCCGACCCCTACAGTGTGTTGCCGTACCTCTCCTGAAGCTGTGGGGTGTGAGATGGCCGGGCGTAGGGAGGCGGCGGGACCAGGCCGCAAGCCGTGCAGGCACCATCTTGCGTTGAGATGGCTGGCGTGGCGGAGCGGCTACAGTGATTCGCCGGGGTCATGGACCCTCCTGAGCTGGATCGGGCTGCAGCTGATGACTGGAGCGACGTCAGTGATGCAGGGCAGAGTGGCTGCGGGCAGAACCTGCTCCTTCCATGGCTTCAGGGCCTGAGGACATGCCGGTCAGTGAGTACAGTGCAGCCTGAAGTTAACTCTATTGCTGCTGGAGCCCCTGCAGTGACTGCTACAAACTCCCTCACTGTATCTACTTCTGTGCCTAGGACTGTGTCTCCTGCTCCCCTCTCCTATGCTAGGGTGGTCACTGTAATGCTTCACCTGGCCTTAACCCTTCCTCTGCCATTATGGGGCCTCATGTTCCAAGGGGCACTGCTGTTCCTTCTACTGCCCCTGAATCTACTCTTACAGATGTGATGTTAGCTATTTCTAAGGGGAATACTGATATGAAGCTTCTTATTGGTGGCATGCGTGAGGACATTAACCTGTTACGCCAGAAAGTGTCTGAGCGGGTTGGGGCTGTGGAGGAAAGAGTTAAAAGATTTGGAGGATCAGGTCCCCCCCGAAGCGGGACATGCACTGTGCAATTACTAATCTGACCTCATTGGCTGCCATGTCGGATGATATGGAAAACCGCCATCAGCGGAATAATGTGCGCCTTCTGGGGGTACCATAAAAATCAGAGCCACAACCCTGGAGGAGAATTCTTTGAGAAAAGAGACTCTGACGCCCCTGTTTGCAGTGCATAGGGTGCCCACCAGACCTCTCCCGCCAGGAGCTCCGCCTAGAGCTGTGCTTATTAGTATACTGCATTATAAGGATAGAGACATTATTCTACACAAAGCTCGGGACATGGAACAGCTCGCCATTAATGGCAATCATGTCCCTGTGTTTCCCGACTTTTCTGCTGAGGTCCAAAAGAAAAGAGCTAAATATATGGATGTCAAGAGACTTTTACATGCCCTCAATGTGATCTATTTCATGCTTTATCCATCCAGACTGAGGGTTGTGGCTCTGGGCACTACCCACTTGTTTGATACCTCAGTGGCAGCTGTGGACTGGCTGGATGCTCATGAAGCGCAGATTTGACAGGTTTGCCAATGATTATCCGCGATTTGTTTTGCTGCAGTTGTCTTCGACCACTGCGGCAGCTGCACTGTTAACTAAGTCTGCTTCTCCTAGGTTTCCCTCACTCTGCTGCAGTACACTCTCCTGAATGTACTCCCCTCCTGTGGGTGGGGAGCAGAGCTTGGCCATTTTGTCATTTTCTTATTTACATTCTCAATGTTTAATGGGGAGCTTTTATATGCCTATACACTTTGGGGGGGGGGGGGGGGTTCTTACTTATTTTCTATATCCTTTGGGGTGTTTTATGATCGGTATTGCATCATGCCAGATGCCTAGGTTATGTTGTTCTTCTCCCAGGATTATAGTTGCACGATTGATGGGAAGAATGTTTATTTGTATTCTACATGCTTTTGGTTACTTGGCTTTTTCTCTGCCCCTTGTGTTGCGAGTTGGGACATTTGTATCTTTGTTCTTTGTCTTTCCTCCAGGTCTGGCAGTTATTCCTTTGTCCATGTTCCTGTTTTCACCTGTTCTACCTGGTCATTTGCCTTGGTGTCTGTGCTTTCCCTGCTTCATTTATTGTTTTGTCCACTCCTATGGCTACTGATGTACACATGGTGGCATAGAATGTATGGGGCCTTAATGACCCTCCTAAACGGCTTGCTGTTCTGCAGGAACTCAAGCTTCCTCAAACTGCTGTTTTGCGTGTCTCTGAGACACATCTGACAGATGATACGAAACAGGTACTTAAACCATGGTCCGGCCATACCTTCCATGCCACCCATTCATCTCATGCTAGAGGTGTCAGTGTTCTTATTCACAGGAATATTCTTTTTAAGTGTTTTTCTAGTTTGATTGACCCTGATGGTTGCTTTGTGTGCCTTTATGGCGAATTTCACCATGTGGCTTGTATATTGGCTGCAATATATATCCCTCCCCCATGTTCTATTGATGTATTAAGGAGGGTGGTGTCCTTTGTCTCCTCCCTGCCAAATGTGCCCCTTCTTCTGGTAGGAGGAGATTTCAATAATCTTTTGAATCCGTCCATAAATAAATTTGGGGGTAGAGGGGCCCCTATAGGGTTTTCTGTTACCGGTCTGACTAGGTTTGTAGAGGAAGCTGGGTGGGTTTACTTATGGAGGCGGCGCAATCCTGCAGGTAGGCAGTATTCCTGCTACTCTAGTTCCCATGGTACTCTTTCACATATTGATTTAGCGCTGGTTAATGAGCTGATCTTCCCATGGGTGGCAGTGGTGGAATACCCTCATTTATCGGATCATTCTCCTATTCATGTACACCATAGCTTCAGTTCTAGTCCTAGAGTTAGGGGGTCCTTGTGGCACCTTAATCCGTACTGGCTTCAGGTACCCACAATAGCCACACCCTGGTAGCAGATATTGAATCTTTCCTGGAAATTGTGGCACAGCTTTGCTGGGGGTAGTGTGAGCTTTTGTCCAGGGTGTGTTTACTAGAGACATTAACACATGTAAATCAAAGAATCCAGGAATACAGGAGTCGTTGCAACAGCAGGCGATTTCTGCTGACAGGGAGTTCCTTGGGAACTCGTCTGATGCTGTTCAGGTCTGCTGGCAGTCTTGATGCACATCTACTGCAAATGGCGGATAATAAACGTTTCTTTCAGCAGCAGCGATATTTTGAAAGTGGGGAAAGCACTGGACGTTTTTTTGGCTCGTATGATTCGGGTGCAGCAGGAGTCCATGGCCATTCCCTGTCTCTGCGATGGTGCTGGGTCTCTTGTGCAGGAGGAGGCTAAAATTCTTGATGTGTTGGTCTCCTTTTATGAGGAGACTTATTCCTCCAAATTGTTGTATGATGATGTTGCTGTGGATCAATTTGTTTCCCCTATCCTGGTGGCAGCCCTGTTGCAGACCCAGAGAGACTTTCTGGACACGCCTATTACTTTGAGAAAATTGGAGGAGGCCGTGGGTTCTTTGCCAAATAAGAAATCACCAGGGGTGGACGGGCTACCTAATGAATATCTTAAGCAATATAGTGATGTGCTGCTTCTTCAGTTACTAGAAGTTCTGCAGGCTGCTGGAGTTGAGGGGGCTTACCTACTTCTATGTCAGAGGCTTTTATAGTACTATTGCTGAAGCCTGGGAGAGATCCGCTTTTGGCGGGTTCTTACTGACCAATCTCATTGTTGTGTTCAGATATTAAACTGTTGGCTAAGGTACTAGCGAATCGGTTGCTGGGGGTTCTCTCTACTCAGGTGCATGGCGATCAAACTGGGTTTATGCCTGGCAAGTCCACGGCTGATAATATTAGACGGCTGTTTTTGAATCTTCAATTGGTGCCGGTGGGAGCTGTTGGTAGGGCTGTACTTTCACTCGACTCTGCCAAAGCTTTTGACAGTTTCTGAGTGGTGCTTTCTGTGGAGTGTGATGCGTCATATGGGCTTCGGTCCTCAATTTCTGAAATGGGTTATGTTGTTATTGGTGGCTCCGCGGGCCAGGATCAGGACTAACTGCCTACTCTCCCACTCTTTTCCCCTGGGTAGAGGCACTCGCCAGGGGTGTCCCTTGTCCCCCTCTTTTTGCAATAGCCATAGAACCCCTGGCTCTGTTGGTTAGATCATCAGCGGATTTTAGAGGATTCCGATATGGTACCCTTGATGTACGCATATCTCTGATGATATGCTTTTCTTGGGTGATCTTGCTCATACTCTTCCTCCGCTGATGCATCTGATTGAGCGGTTTGGTGAATATTTGGGCCTGACCATCAACTGGGATAAATCTACTCTCCTTCCTTAGGACCCCTTGCCACAGATCCCGGATGTTGCCAGGGTGGACATCCCCATAGTGAGTCAATTCAAATACTTGGGCATTATGATTATCGCATCTCCCTCTAGTTATATTGCTCTTAATCTGGTGCCACTATTGGATCGTAGTGCTTGTAAGGTAGCCAGTTGGCGTAAGCTCCCTCTCTCGTTAGCGGGTAGGTCCAATCTATTCAAGATGGTACTGATGTCACAGTTTCTGTATGTGTTGCATAACTCTATTTGGATCCCCATAAAGTATTTTATTAGGATTCAGTCCCTTTATGGGGAACTTATATGGAATGGTAAGTCAGCCCGAATACTTTTTGAGATGTTGCAGCGTGTTAAGGAGGAAGGGAGCCTGTCGGTTCCTAATCCATGGCTATATTTCCTAGCCGCACATGTTCAACAGTTGAAGGGGTGGGCACGTATGCTACTATAGGGTGATCGGGTCAGTTAGTGTCCCAGCGGTGTGGGGGGGGGGGGGGGGGGAGAGATATGGTGCCTACGTTTACTCTCCTACGTAAGGTATGGGTGAAGTTTAGGTCCCTTCTCCAGTATACCACTTATGTTACATATTCTCCTCTTTGGCATAATCCTAATCTGTCTGAACTTCGCGCTCTCCCTGATTCTTCCCTTTGGTCCCCTCGGGGGGTTCTAGACCTATCTCAGTTGTATACCTGCCTATCCATTGACTATCAAGGAGAAGTGGGAAGCAGATATTGGTCCTCTTTCAGATGAGCAGTGGGCTCAGGTGGTGTCTATGACTCCAAGACTGGTTGTGTCGGAGGCTCATCATCTCTCCCAGATGTTTTTATTACATAGAGTGTACCGGACCCCTGCTTTTATCCACAGAATTGGAGTAGGGCTGGGCTCCTGTTGTCCTCATTGTTCTCTACCTGATGCCCATCTGTTACATATGATGTGGGAATGTACACATCTTACGCAATTCTGGAGGGAGGTGTTACATTTAATTAGGCGGATCTATGGTATCCTGCTTCCTCCTCCTGCTTTGTGCGCTGGACCGCATAGAGGATCCGGATGGGGATAACGGGGTATATTTGGGTATTTGTAGGATTCTTTATCAGGGGTATAATACAACCTCATTCTGAAGCTGAAGATACCTATAAAAGGAATTTCCAGGAAAGCTATAACGTTCCTTCATGTCCGAGAAGGATCGGAAGATCTGACCCTCCCCAAGCAAGTGGATCACAAATTTGACTCCATGAGAACCCCAGAAACTGGCCTCTTGTAACCCATGTAGATGAGGTAATTGTACATTTCCCCACAAGGGTGCCCTAGGAGATACCAGAGGCTGTGGAAATTTACTCGACACCACGGACCATACTTTAGCTATAGTTTGAATGGGAATAAGAAAGGAAGAGCGAGAGTGATACCTGTAGAGAGTATTAGTAAGAGCTTTATAGGAACCCATAATTGCTCCAGCCAAGGCCGTCGCCGAGTTCGACAAATCCAGATTGATCCACCATGCTGAATAGACCACTTGGGAGTCAAGAAAATAGTTGCAGCTAAACCGCCATGCCGCTTAGGAGCCTAGAGGCAGCTAAACCTCCATGGGGCAGCTAAACCGCCATGCCGCTTAGGAGCCTGGAGAAGAGCCCGACCAAGTCTGGGAGGTTTTCCCTCCCAGTAGAAGGATCCCAGAGAACCACATAATGTATTAAAATTTTTCCTAGGGAGGGATCATGGGAGCTAAATGAAAAAGATAAAGTGAGGACCAGGCCTTGAACCACTCCACAGTGGAGCATAAAAGCAGCTCCAAGTTCAGGGACAGATAGTCCATCAGGGAAGCAGTTATCTCCACCCCTAAGTATCTAAAACAGGAAACCACCTGCACCCCTGCCGTAAGAGAGGATTGGGACTCCAGACAAAAGTGCCATTAGGGAGGACTTAGCCCAGTTGACACCCCCAAGCCCGAAATCGAACTAAACCGATCAAGTAGGTCAATAAGGGACAGGAGAGAACCCCCAGCATCCGCTAAATACACCAGTGTGTCATCTGCATAAAGGGAAACCTTCTCTACAATAGACCCCCTGGGGATACCACAGACAGCAGTGTCCCTACGGATGGCTGTTGCCAAAGGCTCCATCGCCAGCACAAAAAGGAAGGGAGATAGCGGGCACCCCTGCCTCGTCCCACGACCCAGGAGAAAAGGAGCAAAAACATCCAAGTTAGTGCGAACGTGGGCCCTAGGACTATCATATAGCAAGCGAACCCAAGCACAAAATCGTGGACAAAACCCAAACGAACCCAGTACCTCCCCCAGATAGGACCACAGCACAGAGTCAAAGGCATTGTAAATATCCAGACTAACCACCACATCTGTAGGAAAGCCCTCCTCTACAGCTGCTATGTTGAGCTGCAGACGCTTCACATTCATATCAGTAGCCCTACCCAGCATAAACCCAGTTTGGTCAGGATGAATGATAGCCTTAATGACCCCATACAGGAGAGTGGCCAGCACACTAGACAAGATCTTAATATCAACATTCAAAAGGGAAATAGGTCTATAAGAATCAGACAGCAATGGGTCCTTTCCAGGCTTGGGGAGCACAACAATCAACGCCTCCCTCATTGTGTCTGGAAGAGCATCTGCAGCAGCTATTGAGTGAAACAATTTAAGGAGTATAGGGGCCACTCACTCCTCATTCATCCTATACCAATCACCTATCATCCCATCTAAACCTGGGCAGATTTATATCTAAAATAATTGGCAAAGATCACACACTAAAACCACTTCTAGTACTTGGACATATACAAAGACTCACTGTAATATTTAAACCACCTCCCCAATATTATAAAAGGTCCCCCTTGCGTGGGCATAATGGCTCTGATCCATCAAAGAATGAGTCCGATTTACCAGCAAAATATTGATTAAAAGGATCACATTGTGCATTCTGGTCTATTCATCAAGTAGATGCACATGGACACAGCCATCCATATAATGTTAAAGAAAATGTCATTATGCTAATTAATGCACCTTCTTCCATTGCTTCACTGTCCAATTCTGATGCTCACATGCCCATTTTAGGCGGATTCACAAAAGAACAGGGCTCAGCATTAGGGCACTATAGCCATCCCTCAGCTACGCAGCAAGCTGCAATGTACTATATTTCTATCCTAGCCAACATTAACTTTTTCAGCATTTTGTGCTCCAGTAGCTCTTCTGGGGAATCTGAGCAGGCAAGCTAGCCTTCAAGAAGCATCCCTAGTCAGTACAGTAAAAGGTGAGGGTCATCTTTTCTAGAAAACACAAAATGACAACCATAGGTTAGTCACAGTCTTATATGGATACTTGCTGAGTAGTTAAAAAAAATGTGAGGCAGATTACTGCAAAGATCCTATTAGATGGTGCTCAAGTACAAGGCTCAACAATTGTGCACATATGTTGGCCAAAAGGGTTGCTGAATCATGTGTGTATTCCTTTGCTTACACAATTTATCAGCTGTACATCCCCTTTTAGACAGGGAGATGTGTGGTCGACAAACAAGGTTTTTTTTTTACCTTTCAAAAGAAATTATCACTGGCCCTAATTCAACAAGGTGATTTTAGCATGTTTAATAACTGCCCATTATAATAAGGCACTTAGACATAGGCCTTAATCCCTAAAGAGCTGTAGGCACTACCTGTACTAGTGGAGAATACCTCTATAAAAGGCATCAAAAATAATCGGTCCCTTTTTTCTGTCAAAATATAAATGAGCGCAACCAGTTTATCATCACAGTTGTCAGATACATACAGGTAGGGGAATAAGCTTCAACCGAAATCCTCCCTAAAATATAACTTTTACTGCCAATTTTAAAAGCGTTCTATGTATGCAAAACATATGCCACTTTTTTATATGTTTATCTGGTTATGTATGTGGTATGTCAGGTGACCAAAATAATAACGGTACAGGTATAAAATGGGACACAACCCTATTTTATCCCAATGCATACCTTACAAACATATAACAATATGCTACATTCACCTTTCCCCCCCCCCCATCAGATTTATACAGTATCCAATAAAAGGTCTTGTCAGAAGTTGATAAAACCCCCACTATTAGCTAAAACAAAAGGGTGTCTCAGTAGCCAGAGTGTCTCAGTACCCAGATCGCCACATAAAAAAAAAAAATGAAATTTCTGAAATTACAAGTTCATTAAAACTGTGAAAAAAAAAAATAATGTATAAATAAGAATTGTTCATAGACAATACAATACTCTGTTGGCAGAGGTCCCATCTCCCACTTACTTTCCAGCTTACATCTTCTTCATCGGACCCATTGTGGATGTAAACAACATCAAAGAAAAAATAAGGGCACTGCAGCATTTTCTGTAGAAAGAAACAACAAATATTATAGTTGAAGTGTATGAGTCCACAATGGAGATACAATACTTTGAACACAAGCAGCCAATATAAGAGTTTTTACTTAGTGTGAACTACTTTACCTTCATAGTCTCTGTCAGAGCGAGTGACGGCTGGGAGGCTGGACGGCTGTAGATCAAGATTATCCTCACTACATATGGAGGGGGAATAGTCTGCACATTATCAGTAACTGGAAATTCTGTTCTCTGTTGTCTGCATAAATAAAGTAGACTATGTCACCGTCATTAAAAGATAATCCAGCCCTCCACACTCTGAACCTTAAGATAGCAATTTCATAGGCCTATCCCCCCAAAAAATGTATTCTTACTGCTGGTCCAGCCAAAAAACTTTTGACATATCAAAAGCTTTGATCGGTCTGAGTCTGAGAGTAAAGATCTCCCACTGATCATCAGAATGAGTGGGTAGAAGTGTCCCTGCTCGCAGAGATCAATGTCCTGCTTGAATGGACGGCCCCCTTAAAAAAAATGGAGCGAGTCGGGGGGGGGGGGGGTGGGGGGGGTGAAGAACGCTGATGTGCGCTTGTTCTTATGACTGGTGGTGGTTTTGGTGCTGAGACTCTAAATCAAAACGTTTGACATGTCAAACCCCCCCTTTTTTTTTTTTAAAATGACAGGGACACTTTAAAGTTGTACTCCGGTGGTTAAGAAGCTAGAGCAGGGGGAGAGAGAGGACATACACAGCTCCTCATCTCTCCTCCCCTGCTCTGTCTTCTGAGGACGCAGGTCTGCACTGAAAGAAGACAGAGAAGATAAGAGTGTTATGTGGAGTGGAGGATAACAAAGTGCACGGGCTGGGGATGTATAGACTGCAGGGGAATAAATCTCGGACTGGGGATGATTTCTGTGTGTGAAGGGGGGGGGGGGGGGACTCCTGAATGACACATGCTGGGAGTTGTAGTCCCTGTTATGTGTGTGTATGCTAGTGTTTACAAACCAGTGTGCCTCCAGCTGTTGCAAAACTATAACTCCCAGCATGCCTGGACAGCCTTTGGGCATGGTGGGAGTTGTAGTTTTGCAACAGCTGGAGGCACACTGGTTTGGAAACACTGTCCTAGCCTATTCAGCATACACATCATGTTACACCAGTGTTTCCAAACCAGTGTGCCTCCAGCTGTTGCAAAACTACTACTATCAGCATTCCTGGACAGCCTTTGGGCATGCTGGGAGTTGTAGTTTTGCAACAGCTGGAGGCACACTGGTTTGGAAACACTGGTGTAACATGATGTGTATGCTGAATAGGCTAGGACAGTGTTTACAAACCAGTGTGCCTCCAGCTGTTGCAAAACTACAACTCTCAGCATGCCCAAAGGCTGTCCGGGAATGCTGGTAGTAGTAGTTTTGCAACACCTGGAGGCACCATGGTTGGGAAACACTGGTGTATGTCCTATAGAGGTGTGGTGAATTACAACCCCCAGGAGACTATAGAGGCAGCATGCTGGTGTTATACCACAGACTGAAGACTCCTGAATGACACATGCTGGAAGTTGTAGTCCCTTTTGTGTGTGTATGCCAGTGTATCCCAACCAGGGCTGATTATATTAGTGTACTGTGTATAAGGGGGCCGACCTAGGAAAATAGTAGGGTGGGTAAAGGGTGGAACAAAAAAAATAAAAAAATAAAAAGGAGCTGCCCCAAACCAGCAAGGCTTGTGGCATGCTGGGATTTGTAGTTTTCACCACAGCAAGAAACAGGAAATAGAAGCAAACACAGGAAAACAAAGTGGGGGATAAAAAGACAACAAAGAAATAGAAATAGAGTTGCCTAAACAACAAGAATAGAAATGAAACAAAACAAATAGGGTAAGTCAAAAACGGAAAAACACGTTGACCACCAGAGTATCCCTTTAATGTCTTTCTTTTTAGCCAGACCAAGAGTAAGAATACATGTTTTTTTCAGTAGTTTGCTAGTAAAAAGGTTACTAAATTTACCTTAGAAGATTTACCCACTTTTGGCTGTGTGCAAACACACTTTTATTGGGGCTCATTTTGAGATGTAAAGTCTGCACTGAATTTAATGCGAACAGGGCTGTCAGTTTACATGTAGTTTCATTTTGCAATCATACTTATTACAGACATAAAACACAGGATAAAAGTACTGAAGACTTATTTGAACTATCCTTCTCACATTTTTTTGGTGGGGACATCAACATCCCAAATAATGTCTTCTCTGCAAATTTGTATATCAGCATTTTCTGAAGCAAATCACTAAATAAATAATTTAAAAGAACAGTCCAAATGGCAGAAAATCACATCTGAAAGAGTTTCAAAAAGACTCTGTGCACATAACCTTTATCTTTCTGATAAATATATGCTGCAGAATACAAAGAGAAATCCAATGTATATCCCTATATTTCTGTCATGTATTTCACCTAGCAATTAATTCCTCAGAGTTTTGGATGCAGATTAGCCCCATTTAATAGGGCTGACATATTTTCTGAATAAATTACATATCCACAATCAACACTTATGTAAGTGCTGCAGTTCAGTGTACACTACCGAGAGTATTAAAAACAGTGGGATACATATTGCATGTGTTTTTCACAAAGCCTTATGCATACAATGAGTATATCTTTTCTACAGATTTTAACATGGCATGTCCCTTCACACTGATGCTATCTAATCTGTGTTGGCAGAGTCAGACTGTGTTAGGACACACTCTAGTGACAGAATGAGAGAATGCTAATGCTTATTTGTCAATCAGGTTTCTCATTACATTTCCAGAGTAACTGCCCAAAAGAAAAGATGACCCAGCACTGTTATTTTATGGGGAATATGTCGTTACTATGGCAGGGGAGCAAATAGGTCTTCTCTAATCCCTTAGAAACTGAGATACTGCAGGAAACCTTACAGTGAAAATGGACCCATTGATCCTCCCAAGTTAGAACATGATATTCAATGTTTCATTAAAATAAGATTTTATAGTATAAAGGGCAACGCACTTTGATCCCGAACTAGACTCTTCATCAGGCATCTGACGATTTACTTTCTGGTAAGAATTAAATCTGCTTTTTTTTTTTTTTGTTTTCTGACCTACAGGCTTCACTGGGTATGCACTTGTTTTCCCTTTTTTTGCATAGAGTTCTCTAATCTCTTAAGGGGACAGACCAATTTTCACATTTGCGATTTTTTTTTTTTTCTCTTACACTTTGAATAGGGGGCGGTTTACACAGTGCACTTTATGGTAACAATGACATGTTCACTTTATTCTGTTGGTCAATATGATGATATATTATTTTCTATTATCTATTATAAAATGTACTATTTTTTTATTTATTTTTTTATAAATAAAAGGCCAAACTTGCCCCATTTCTGTCCCCTATAACTTTTTACTTTTTTAACTGTTTGTGTGTCGTGATCTGTATTTTTATCGGCACCATTTTTGTTTTTTATGATGCTTTTAGATCACTTTTTAGTCATTTTTTTTCTGATATTTGAAGTGACCAAACATCAGCATTTCTGGTGTGTTTGTGGTATTTTATTATGTTTCCACTGTTCAATGCAGAATCATCAAGCAGCAGGAGTTTGGTAAGTGGGACCTTTGCCGCCATTTTATCTCATTTGACCCCTGTAATGGGTATACCAGAGAAGTCATTTTTGGCGCAGTGCTCGGCATTGATCATGGGGTCTAAAAAGTTAATGGCAGGCAGCTTATGCACTCGCTTCATAGTCACTTAACGTTCCAGGGCCTACATGTACACCCTGATGCCTTAAGGCCTTGATGTCTCAGTGTTGTCTACGGGTTTGACCTTTATAACTCTGCTGCAAACCTGTAGCTGACCAATTAATAATAAATCTAACTTCAAATTCATTATACATTTTTTTTATAAATTATAATCTCAGTTATTATTATAACTTACATTATGTTAAAAAGTCCTTCCAGGTCTGAACAACGAATTAAGGAAACGTATATACAACTAAAGTTAGTTTTTGTCACATCAGCAGTGCCTGACAGACCCCACTGACTTATATAATGTGGTTAGGTGGGTTCGCTTAAGGTGCATTATTTTGACTGGAAAAACCGTAGTCAGAATCTTTGTCAAGAAAGGCAGCCTCCCATGCAGAAATTAAAACTGTCTTTCTTATTCTAACTTATTATAATAAAAATGACATACCAAGATGGCTGCATGTGCAAGTGAATCTTTCCAGAGTTTATTGCTCTGAGACAGACAAAACAGCAGTCTGGCAGATATGATACCTTTTAATGGCATACAAAAATAAAACAAATGAAGTTACATGATGAGCTTTCAAACCAACTAAAGATTTTTTTTTCTTACATGGTATGACTCAGTGGGAATAGAGTGGCTGTGGAATGGAATTTATTAGCCCTTTTAGGTTACGTTCACACGTACGCAGATTTGATGCGCAGGATTTTCTGCTGCAGATTTCAATGTAAACTAAATGACTGAGCACAGCTTCTAATCTGCAGTTACAAATCCTGAATTCAAATCTGCTCAGGATCCTGCATGTGTGAACGTACTCATAAGGTACGTTCACATGTACAGGAACCTGCGCAGATTTGATGTGCAGGATTTTCTGCTGCAGATTTCAATGCAGACTAAATGACTGAAAACAGCCTCTTATCTGCAGTTACAAATCCTGCTAAATTTGATGCGCAGGATTTGTAACTGCAGAATATCCTGCACATTAAATGATCATCCTGTACGTGTGAACGTAGCCTTAATCAGAATACAGTTTCAGTCTTTTTAAGGTGTTTGTTTAGTGACAAATTCAAAATTTTCCAGTACTTTTTGCATTAATGGGGTTGTCAAACCTTGTGTTTTCTGCTCCCTTAATCGCTCCTTCCACTCCATTTCCTGGTTTGGTGTGTGGCGGGACATTCAAATCGCACAAAACTTGTTTTGCAGACAGTGTTGGAGCGATGGAGAGAACTTTCTTTGGTGTGAGCTCTCCTGCTCGCCAACCTTCTGTGTGTGATAAGTAAGGATGTCCCGATACCATTTTTTTTTTTAAGACCGAGTACCGATACTTTAATTCTAGTACTCGCCGATACCAAGTATGAGTACTTTTATTTTAAAGGGAATCTGACAGCAGGGTGACCCGGTTTGTGGCGCTGTTTACCGTGCTGATATGTGGGTCCTTGTTGTGTACAATGGAGGCGGCTGCTGTAGTATGAGCCAAGATTTCTCTCTTCTCCATTGGACAGAACAGGGAATTTGCATTGGCGGTGAAACCGATGACCATATGGTGAGCAGCGGCAGAAGCCGGGTCACCTGCACGATCTATCTATAGATTCAAGTTAGTGCAGGTGACTCTGCTCTAACATTGCCTTTAATAGTAGGTAGTATCCCCTTGCAGACATTAGCAGCAGCCCCCTGGCAGTCATTAGTAGCAGCCTCCCCTGTAGACAGCTGCCCCCCTGTAGACATAAGTAGCAGCCCCCCTGTAGACCACAGCCCCCCTTTAGACAGTGGGTCCCCATTTAAACAGCAGCAGGCTCCCCCTTTAGACAGCAGCAGACTCCCCCCAGTTTAGACAGCAGCAGGCACCCCCCCGTTTAGACAGCAGCAGCCCCCCCCCCTCTTAGACAGCAGGGCCCCTGTTTAGACAGCAGCAGGGCCCCCCCCCCTTTAGACAGCAGCAGGGCCCCCCCCCCCCCTTTAGACAGCAGCAGGGCCCCCCCCCCCCTTTAGACAGCAGCAGGGCCCCCCCCCCTTTAGACAGCAGCAGGGCCCCCCCCCCCCTTTAGACAGCAGCAGGGCCCCCCCCCCCTTTAGACAGCAGCAGCCCCCCCCCCTTTAGACAGCAGCAGCCCCCCCCTTTAGACAGCAGCAGGGCCCCCCCCCTTTAGACAGCAGCAGGGCCCCCCCCCCCCCCTTTAGACAGCAGCAGGGCCCCCCCCCCCCCTTTAGACAGCAGCAGGGCCCCCCGTTTATACATTAGTAGCAGCCGCCTCCTTGCAGGCAGCTCACCTCCTGTGTCGGGTGTTGGTGCTGCCCCGTTCTCCCGTCCTCTGGTCCGCATCATGGCGTCCTATGGAGGAGCATGTGACATATACGTCACTCTGCTTCCTCCGTAGCGTTACGCTGGGTGCAGGGGAGGAGGCGGAGTGACGTGTGTGTCACATGCTCCTCCGAGGAACACTATGATGCGGACGGGAGGATGGAAGAACAGGCCAGCAGAGCGGCACCAGGTATCGGGCATGGTATTGGGGACATTAAACGAGTCCCCAATACCATGCAAATGGCTAGTATCGGCCCCGATACCAGTATAGGGACATCCCTAGTGATAAGCTTATCACATACACCTCCAGAGACAGTACACAAGTCCTGGAGTCATCTGTGAGACTCTTGTCACACACAGAAGATGGCTTACAGTATCTTACTTAATTTACATTGTTTACATTACATGTAGTGATGAGTGATTAAACCACTGATGAAAATGTAAAGGATACTGAATGATTCACAGACGTTTGTCTCCAGATCATAAAGACAACTGCAGACTTCCCGGGGGTCTGAAGTAAATCCAGAGAGCTTGAAAATATCAAATTTTAGAAACTGTTAAGCAACAAAAATCAGGACATTTCATATGAAGCATCATTTTTAAAAATCAGGACATTTCATAGGAAGCATCATTTTTAAAAATCAGGACATTTCATATGAATATCATTTTTACTCTGGTACCCTGTACAGTCACTAATTTAGTTGTGTTAGACAAAATACTACAGTACTATGGTTAGACAAAAAATATTAAGCAATATATTATTATAATCATTGAAAAGGAATTCTTATCTTTGTAAATCTTAATTATACTGGATTCAAAAAGAGGTTCCAATGAACAAACAAAAAAATAAATAAAAATACTCCAGTTTTACCAAAGGAATATTGGTATGGTAGACTTTTGACACTCAAGTGGTTTACAGCTTCAAGTCTCCTGGAGCCACATGATATTGTAGTAAAATAGAACATCTATGGAGTGGAGTATTGTGACATCATGGTTCCGCCCCCATGTGACGTCACGCTCCGCCCCCTCAATGCAAGCTTATGGGAGGGGGCGTCAAGCCCCCTCCCATAGGCTTGCATTGAGGGGGCGGAGCGTGATGTCACAATACTCCGGCCCCGTGATTGGCAGTCATCAGACCTGCAGCAAACATGCTCCAGGGGCTGATGGTAACGGGGTGCTGCATGAAAGATCACAGGGGTCCCCAGCGGCGGGACCTCCGCGATCAGGCATCTTATCCCCTATCCTTTGTATAGGGGATAAGATGTCTTAGCGCCGGAGTACCCCTTTAAGGCCGGCTTCAAAATTCAGAATTTCTGGCCTGACAAAATCCGTCTGGAGATTCTGAGTGAGATTGAATATGTCAGTGGTAGGACCGCACAGATATTGCTGTCCCCATAGACTGCAATGTCTGCAGAGCGGAAATCATCCAGAACACACAAGTTCAATGTTCTGGTGGAATTTTTAAAAGGGCACTTTCCAGGCAGAAAGTCCGCCTCAAAAACTTTGCAGTGTCTACTGTGTACCAGAATCCCATTGCCAGCAATAGGACTATGCTGCTCCAAAATATCAGAGTGGAATTTCAAAACTGAATTCTACACGGAAATTCCGTAGTGTGAAGCCAACCTAAAAATACAACTATATATTAGTAAGTGCTTTCATTTTGAGTTAGAAAATCTAAGGTTTTTTTCTCCCTTACTTCTGGATAACCCTTTTAACAGAACAGAGAAACAGCTTGGACACAATAGCTGTTTCCCTATTATAATATTTACAAAATGGAATAAAAAAAAAATCTGGTAAAAACATGGGATTTGGCAAGTATAGTTCAGAAAAATCCAGCTCGCTCCACCAATACGCCCCCGACACGGATCCGCACCCAGCCCGGTGCACATGGATTCAAACAAGAAGAGGAGATGATCCAGCGTGGGTCAATAGAAATCCAGACTTTATTAGAACTCACAGTAAAAGCAGTAAAAGCAACCAGCAGATCAGACGCGTTTCAGGCGCATGCGCCCTTCGTCAGTGATGTCATCCATCTGCACAGGTGTCAGTTAAATACCGACCAGGTAGTGGGTGGAGAGTTAACCACCAATTAAACTACACTTGGACCGCTGACAACAGTGCAGAGGAGGATACTAATACAAAACATGGACAAAATGTTAGTAAAAGTACAAGAAGCTAAAAACAATACACTAATATGCAATTTTGCACAAATGGCTTGTACAACATAGGAGAATAACAGGCTGGTTGCTTTTACTGCTTTTACTGTGAGTTCTAATAAAGTCTGGATTTCTATTGACCCACGCTGGATCATCTCCTCTTCTTGTTTAAAAACATGGGATACATTTTAGTATCACATATTATCCTTTATATTGTCTGAGGCCATGTTCATTCACACAGTTCTTTTGGTCCCGTCTTTTTCATGCAAAAAGGACGGCCATTTTTGGTTGCTGTCTTTTGCTTTAAAACTGCCCATCTTTTTCTAAAATAACAGCTGTTAAAGGGGTTCTCCATTGCCCTGTCTTCTGGAGCTCCGCTCGCAGCGTCCGGAAGTTTATTACTCCGGACGCTGTGTGCGGGCTTCAGTGTTTGAGGCCGCCCCCTCGTAACGTCACGCCCGCCCCCTCAACTAAAGTCTATGGGAATGGGGCACGACCACTGTCACGCCCCCTCCCCAGAGACTTTCGTTGAGGGGGGCGGGTGTGACGTCACGAGGGGGCGGCCTTGAACAAGGAAGCCCGCACACAGCGTCCGGAGTAATAAACTGCCGAACACTGTAAGCGGAGCTCCGGAAGACAGGGCAGTGGAGAACCCCTTTAAATCACACAGTGTAGGAAAATGTGCATTCCAGCGTTTTTCCATTGAGTTTCACTGAACTCAATAACTGGAAATAGTCCATATTTTGTAACTCAAAGGCCAAGAAACTACAGTTTTTGGTAGAAAAGACCGGTGAAAAACAATGTGAGAACATAGCCAAACATTGGCCTTACTTGCTTTCCCTTACCCACATAGCTTCATTATTTGCAACCACAAGCGCAAATTCATGTCTCTTGTCAATCTTATGCTTGGTACGTACAAACATCTCTATCATCTTTTGTGAAGAGTTAAGGGCATTGGTTTTGGCACTGGAAAAAAGGAACACGGTATACATTAAAGTGCCCAGGTCACATCTAAATCATATGTTTCAATAGAAAACATACCCATTGAATGATTCCAGCTTCTGAGAAGACATTTCTTCTGACAAATCCAGACAAATAATCTAAAAAGATAAGCAGAAGAAATGCAGACAGTTTATAGGATGACGTGACAGTGACAAACAATTCTAAGCAGAACAATGTTAGTATATCGGCATATCCCCGTTTCTCCTCCACCATTGCCCAGTTCAGGCTTCCCTCAATAAATAAAAGCTAACTGTGATAGACATGTTCCTACCATACCTTGAGGTGGCCTTATGCATTAATATGGGGATGTTGGGGGGGAAAAGAAAGATTAGGCATATTTTAATTCAACTGCCAGACACCTCTATCAGCTATCTCTTTGTTGACAGCACATGCTCAGTCAAACCATGTATGTATTTGTATGAAGAGGTCATTAGGAATACCTAATGTCTGACCGCTATTAAAAGTGTGAGGCCAGCTTTACAATGCACAACTAGGCTGCTTATGAACCTTCTTGAGAAGAATCCATACAAGCAAGCACAGGTGTTATTTTCATCTCTTTAAAACTTGTAGTACATGGGGTGAAATTTGTTATTTGCGTTGGAAATTGCAAACCATGTTCATTTAACAACCAATCACAGCTCAGCTTTAATTTTACCAGAGCTTGTTAAGATATGAAAGCTGAGCTGTGATTGGTTGTATTAGACAAAACCGGACAGTTTAGGTTTTAGGCAGATTGATAAATCTGGGCCATAGAGTTACATAGAGAAAGGATCAGTGGAGCAGTTGCCCATAGCAACCAGATTGCTTTTGAAAAATTTAAGAAGCAATCTGGTTGCTATGGGTAACTGTACCACTCTTCCTCTACACAGGTTTAAAAAAATATCCCCTAAATAGTGTAAATTTGGGGTCTAGTGTCTGCTATAGTACACACCACTTTTTCTGGGCAGTTCACCCTTGGAGTTTTGACTTGAAATTCCACAGGGGGCGGAGGGACACAACTTGGGGAAGCAGAGACTGGTTGAGAAGGATCGTCTGCCTGTGCCGCTTCACCCTCTCCCTCACTTCGGCTGCCCACTACAGGCTGTGGTGGCACTCCTCTATCTTCAGCACCCTCTGGGTTAGAACGTGTCCGGGGTCTCTGTTCCAGTGTTCTTTCGCCGTCTTCTGCGGGTTCTGAGGTATCCATGTTGCATATCTCTTCTGTAGGGCTATCCAGCTTTATTGAGGGAAATTCAGCCAATAATGGATATCAAGCAAATAGGATATTGAACCTATAATATGATGATAAATGTATTAACACATTATGTAATCTTCAAAATATATTCTCATATTGCCTCATGAATCTTTTATCTTTTAATCTCTTAAAGGGGTACTCCGGTGAAAACATTTTTTCTTTTAAATCAACTAGTGGCAGAAAAATAAACATATTTGTAAATTAATCCTTTCTGTCCTTATTAGCTGCTGAATACTACAGAGGAAATTCTTTTTTTTTTTTTTAATGCTCTCTGATGACATCACGACCACAGTTCTCTCTGCTGACGTTATTATAACAATAATAACGCTTTATTTATTGTTGTCCTTAGTGGGATTTGAACCCAAGTCCCCAGCACTGCAAGGAAGCAGTGATAACTACAGAGCCACCATGCTGCCCTTAGCATACATCTGCTATGCATGGTTGCTAAAATGGACAGAGATGTCAGCAGAGAGCACGGTGTTCGTGATGTCATCAGTGTTCCAAAAAGAAAGGAATTTCCTCTGTAGCATTCAGCAGCTAATAAGTACTGGAAGGATTAAGATTTTTTTAATTGAAGTAATTTACAAATATGTTTAACTTTCTGCCACCAGTTGATTTAAAAGAAAAAAGGTTATCACCGGAGGATGCAGGGTTTTTCCATTTTTGCATTTTCATTTTTTCCTCATCACGTTCTAAAAATCATAACGCTTTCAATTTTGCACCTAAAATTCCATATTATGGCTTATTTTTTGCGCCACCAATTCTACTCTGCAGTGACAGTCATTTTACTAAAATATCCAAGGCGAAGCAGAAAAAAAATCATTGTGCGACAAAATTGAAGAAAAAATGCTTCCGTTTCTACGCAGTACAATTTTCGGTAAAAATGACACCTTCTATTTATTCTGTAGGTCTATATGGTTAAAATGATACCCTACTTATATAGGTTTGATTTTATCGTACTTCTGGAAATAATCATAACTACATGCACGAAAATGAATATGTTTAAAATTGTCATCTTCTGACTACTATAACTTTTTTTTTTTTTTTTCCCATGAACGGGGTGGTATGAGGGCTCATTTTGCGCCGTGATCTGAAGTTTTTATCGGTACCATTTTTATTTTGATCGGACTTTTTGATTGCTTTTTATTCATTTGTTTTATGGTCTAAAAAGTGAACAAAAATACGCTATTTTGGACTTCGGAATTTTTTTGCGCGTACGCCATTGACCGTGCGGTTTAATTAATTATATATTTTTATGGTTCAGACATTTACGCACACGGCGATACCACATATGTTTGTTTTTATTTGTATTTACACACTTTTTTTTAAATGGGGGGGTGATTCTGATTTTTATTAGGGAAGGGGTTAAATCACATTTATTAACTTTTTTATGCAGTGTTATAGCCCCCTCTAGGGGCTGTAACACTGCATATACTAATTGCAGGCATTGTTCAATACATTGCCATAGGAATGCATTGATCAGTGTTTTCTGAGCTTGATTGCTCAAGCCTGGATTTCAGGCTTGGAGAAATCAAATGCCGATCGGACAGCCGAGAAGAAGGTAAGACACTTCCTGCTGTCCTCTCAGCTGTTCGGGACGACGCAATTTTACCGCGGCGGTCCCGAACAGCTCTGCTGAGCTAACCGGCAGTGTATTCTCCCGTTTTAGACACTTTGATTGTGGTGTCTTGATTGTGGTGTCTAAAGGGTTAATACCAGACATCAGCCTGATCGGCGATGTCCGGTATTAGCCGCACAGATACGACCCCACAGATACGAAGCGCGCTCAGAAGCGGTTTCACAGATCGGGAGCCGGCCACAGGACATAAATATACGTCCGTGGTCGTTAAGGGGTTAAGGATGGTAACCACAATGGGGGGAATTTATCAAGTAGTTGGACAGGTTTTTTTTATTTATTTTTGTCACATTTGTCTTGTGCAGTCACTTTTAGCGCGACAAACCTAATTGATCATTAACAAAAGTTTTCTATTTTAGTTGATCATTTAGTCAGGATAATGCAGTGGAATCAAATTCACTATCTGGGAATTTGCCATTTTTCTAGAGCCGCAAACATAAGTAAGCCCGGACCACACTTAGAAAAAAAGGAGCTGTGACTGGAAGAGATTTTAGTTATGCAAAAGTTATCAAAGACCGTCCGCTACTATGGTAACTTTGGAGCAAAGACGCCAAAAACACTGCAAATTAATAATTAAAAAATCTGTCTACATGAATAGCTTTCCACCAGGAGAATTTATAAATACCCCTCAATGTGATGCGGGCAGATTGGATTGTATAGTGAGTTGGGATGTTCCGATACCAATACTGGACATTTGCACAAAATTGATCGCAGCATCTAAAAATCCTATGATTAACTGCCGGTGTGAGGTGTTTTTTTGCACCCCCGTAGATCCATGCGTCTGCTCCTCCCCCAGTTCTCCGAACATTTCCGAAGCTAGAGCTGGGGGAGGGCAGAGCAAGGGGAGGAAGGAGGTTCACTCCCCCTCCCTCATCTCCCCTCCCTGAGCTCGGCTGGACGCAGATCTCTACAGCACGCCCCCTCCCTGAGGACATAGATCGCCCCGGCAGGTCCCCTCCCTCATCTCCCAGAGCTGAGGACGTAGAGCAGTGCTCCCAATGAGCTCTATGTGTAAAGGGGGACATACTGTACGGGCTAAAGGGGGACATTTAGCCTGTACAGTATGTCCCCCTTTAGCCCCTCAGGGAGGGGGCGTGCCGTAGAGATCTGCGTCCAGCCGAGCTCAGGGAGGGGAGATGAGGGAGGGGGTGTGAACCTCCTTCCTCCCCTTGCTCTGCCCTCCCCCAGCACTAGCTTCGGAAATGTTCGGAGAACTGGGGTAGGAGCGGACGCATGGATCTACGGGGGCGCAAAAAAACACCTCACACCGGCTAGCTCAGGGATGCTGATCGGGATCACCGCAGTGAAATCACAGTGTTCCGATCAGCTGTCAGGATGGCCGGGGGTCCCTTACCGTGCCCCAGTGCCCTCCTATAGTTACTCCTTTACTGCAGCCATCCATGGCAGGCATTAGTAAAGTAGTGCCAATAACACTGATCAATGCTATGCTATGATCAGTGTCTGCAATATACAGATTTCATGAAATACTACCCTATGGGGACTAAAAAAATAAATAAAAAAATACTAAATGTGAATTAACCCCTTCCCTAATAAGTTTGAAATTTTTTTTTTTTTTTTTTTAAAAGAACACCCCTTTTCCTCATAAAAAAAAAAAACTGTCACATGACATTGAAAAAGGTATTGGTAATTGGTATTGGCAAGTACTTAAAAAAAAAATTATCATTTCTCGTACTCGGTCTTAAAAAATGGTATCAGGACATCCCTAATAGTGAGCCACTAACTCCATTGTATGATGACCCTGCCAGGGAACAACTGTGCAGCAACCATAAGCGCTGGGTGAGGAACCGAGGGCTCTGGTGCACACTTGGTTAATAAAGATGGCTACCAGACAGATGCTGTTGCATTTACTACAATGATGGTGCAGAGGGCGGTAGAAAAAGGGGTGACACCAGGTTAGCTCCTGATGATAAGACGTGTCAGAGACTTTACAACCTGTCTTCTAGAAGACTGTCTGAATCCTAGATCTATAAGGAATGAAAGCGATGCTTGGTTGCTATGGGGATTTCTCTTAGTTACGCATGTCTCCAAGTTCCTGGTCCACATTTTTCTTTTTCAATAAGGTTATAGGATAAAACTGCTGGAACTGTACTGCTCTGCATCTATTCACCTATGTCAGTGGTCTCCAAACTGTGCACCCTGCAGCTGTTGCAAAAACTACAACTCCCAGAATGCCCGGACAGCGGTTGGCTGTTTGGCCATTCTGGGAGTTGTAGTTTTTGCAACAGCTGGAGGGTGCACAGTTTGGAGACCACTGGCCTATATAGATAATAAACACCCTGAGAGGAAGGCAGGTCAACCTATCTATGTAAAGAAGCCAAACCACATGAGCCCCGACCTGCACACAAAGCATCTATTGCTATCATCTCATCCGAGCTCTCGGCAGTCACCTGCGCTCCACACTGACCCTCGGGCTCACCTTACGGCAGCCGCTGTTTTCCCCAGCCTCTCTGCTCCTTCACCATTTGATACAAGAGGCAGAAGTGCCTGACCAGGAAGTGCCGGCGAGGAGCGGGGAATTGTGGGAATTGTAGTTTTCTGTGTGGTGCCTTGACGTGCGCGCTTACTCGCTCTATTTCATAGACTAGGCATACTTACTCCGAGGCAGTTCATGGCGTATGAGGAATAACTCCTATTCTGTTTCAGTGCGGTTTACAATTTCTGGTAAATGTGTGTGAATATAGTCTTACAGCTTCAGGGACGAACTGTGCAGGAAACTTACATTTGCGGTTTTCATTTTTTCCTCCTCACCTTCTTAGGGTGCGTTCACACTGAGTAATTCAAGAGGAATTTACTCGAGTAATTCCTCTTGAATTCTCCTCTCCATATTAATGCCCATCTCCTCTGTCCATTGACTTT
Source organism: Hyla sarda (assembly GCF_029499605.1). Taxonomy (NCBI): domain Eukaryota; kingdom Metazoa; phylum Chordata; class Amphibia; order Anura; family Hylidae; genus Hyla; species Hyla sarda. The sequence continues at coordinate 300,772,210 of NC_079189.1, forward strand.
AATGCTATTTCTGCTGTCCTGTTCACACTGCGGAAATTCTGCTAGCGGAATTCCAACGCTGATTTCCGTTCCATGCTTGAAGAATGAACATGTTCATTCTTCAAGCGGAATCCGCTAGCAGAAATCAATTGAAGTCAATGTTAAAAAAAAATTCCGCCCGACATCGTTTTCACGTGGAATTTGCGGGCAATTTGTGTGCAATTTGCGTGGAATTCGCACACAATTTGCACGGAAATGGCTGAAAAACCCTTCACTTCTTTCTCCCCCATGTCTGCGCGCAAGTCCGCGCAAATTGTGCGTGAATTTTGCACGAAAAATAAATAAATTTCATCCCGTATATTTTTCAGCGTGAATTACTCTTCATTTACTCCGTGTGAACGCACCCTAAGGCAATGTTCACATCACGGATGTGGAATCCAGCAGACAAATTCTGCTCAGAAATCCTGTTTCAGTAGAGTCCTATTGTTTTCAATTGGATTCAGTTGCGTTGTGTACACGGTGGAATTTCCGCAGCAGAAACATCTGGCGCTAAAATTCCTATTGACCTCAATTTATGCAAAATTTGCTCGGAAATGCATTGCTGTCTATAGAGACGTGTATTTCTAGTGCCAGCTATAGAGCCGTGTGAACATACTTTAGATATTCTCTACTTTCTTCTTCCATCCACAAAGCCATATGAGGGCTTGTTTTTTGCTGGACCATTTTGTACTTTGCATGGATACCCTTCATTTTACCATAGAATGTTTAACAAAACCATAAAATAATTGTGAGGTAAAATTAAAATGCAATTTTGCTAATTGTTTTAGTGACGTTCACAGTGCAGTAATGTTTTTGTCAGGTCTGTATAATCGCGACGATGCCCAGATTGTATAGGTTTTGTTTTGTTGTACTACTTTTTAAAAATGAAATAAATCAGCATTTTTTAAACTCTATGAAGGAGATTTATCATTATTTTCAAACATACAACCTTGATAAATAAATCACATGTAAGCAAACCCGGGAAACCCGTTTACAAAAGCATTTTTTAAAGCAGAAATTTTTCCCTTATGTTAATTGCCGAAGTTCTTTATTTACCCTTTATTACCAGTAGTGTTGCTAGAGAGTGCCGGGCGGGGGGGATTGTGCCGCATCGGGTGACACCCTGACTGGCCTGTCTAGCAATAAATACCTGCACTCCAACAACTCATCCACCCTCCTCAGAAATAAAAAAAATATTAAAAACATACTATACTGCACCATTTTTGTTTAATTTTGAGCCCGCATTTTGTGACGTTGGTGGGCGGAGTCTTGCGTCGCTACACTGAGGCTGGAGTTTACATCAGGAAGGAAGACAGCGCAGCACCAACAGGCACATAAACAATAGTGAAGCCACAAAGAAAACGGCTCGGTACGTTACCCACCCTAAAATGTGCAGGAAGCTGTATTACTATGGATGTTTCTTTTTTTTTTAAGGGAAAATTTTGGTGCCACATATGGGGGTTATTTACGTAGTCTGTAAAAATTCTTTGTGCCTTATTCTATTTAACACAACATTAATTTTAAAATGTAGTGGGTGCACCAGCATGTACGTGTCCTAAAATTTATAGTTATTAGTTATAATTAATTTTTTATATAATTAATATTAATGTAGTAGCTTTGTTTTATGATGCAGAACAAGAACAGTTGTTATAGTGGGTGTTAATGTCCTTTTTTGCAGATGTATGCACTTTCTGTAAGGCTGCATTCACATCTCATTTTGTACATACGGGTGATTGATGTAACTATAAACTGTATGGGGGGGGGGGGGGAAAGCGATGCGGACAAAAAAAAAATGGGGGGCCAAATGCAGCGCCCTGAACCCCTAATAGGGCCTGGGTCACACTGAAAAATTGCGGCGGACCCTTGGGGACCTATTAGGGGGGGGGGGGGGGGAATTTTTAAAACTTTTATTTTATTTTTTACCCTACCTTTCCCTGGGCTGTATTCTTTCCCTGATCTATGGGGGGCTTCTTTCCTTCTGTGGGGGCTCTGATCTCAGCAGAGGGGGGTCCTGGTCTTCCTCCAGCAGCTCTGACCGCTGATTGAACCCAGCCAGCCGCGGGAGCTGCAGGAGGATGCGGTTAACCCCTCCCCTGCCGGCTGCTATTGGCTGGACGATAGCAGCGATCCTGGGGGGGGGGGTGACGAAATCGCCTCCTCCCCATAGATACAGGAGGTGATCGGGGGTGTATCCTACACTCCCGATCACATTGTATCTCCGGGTCTGCGGGTCACCAGTGACCCGCATCACCGGAATCGCAGCGATTCACAAGTGTGAATTCGCTTGCGTTTTTTTGCGATCGCCGACATGGGGGGTCTAATGACCCCCCTGGGCGTTTGCACGGGATGCCTGCTGAATGATTTCAGCAGGCATCCCGGTCCGATCCCCGCCTGGCGGGGACCGGAATTGTCCATGACGTACGCGTACGTCATGGGTCCTTAAGTACCAGGGTGTCATGACGTACGCGTACGTCAAGGGTCCTTAAGGGGTTAATGCCTAAAATGATAGTGGTCAGATGTGCAAAAACCCATTTCCTTAAGGTGAAAATGGGCTTGGTCCTTAACCCCTTAAGGACATAGCGTATTTCCGTTTTTTCACTTTTGTTTTTTCCTCCTTACATTTTAAAGATCATAACCCTTTCAATTTTGCACCTAAAAATCCATATGATGGCTTATTTTTTGCGCCACCAATTCAACTTTGTAATGACATTAGTCATTTTAGCCACAAATTATATGGCCAAACAGAAAAAAAAATCATTGTGCGACAAAATGGAAGAAAAAACGCCATTTTGTAACTTTTGGGGGCTTCCGTTTCTATGCAGTACATTTTTCGGTAAAAAAGACACCTTATCATTATTCTGTAGGTCCATACGATTAAAATGATACCCTACTTATATAGGTTTGATTTTGTCGCACTTCTGAAAAAAATCATAACTACATGCAGGAAAATGTATACGTTTAAAATTGTCATCTTCTGACCCCTATAACTTTGACCCAAGGTAAATATTAGGTGTTTTGTTTGGACAATCAGAGAATCACTACTGGATCTTATTGGCCACTGGTAAAAAGATGATGGATGATGACATCATTAGTATATGGATATAAAAAGGGCTCATTTCCCCTTGACACTCAATGCTGTCAGTAATCTCCTTGATAAAGCCATGTGAGTGCTTTCCCAATACATACTTAACAATGAGTCCTCATAGAATGTACCTCTAAACACTTATTAGTGAGCGATATTAGCCAGTGAGTCCAGACCTGCGGCGCACAGCAGGTACTGGTCAGTGTGCAAAAGTGACTGGGTTACATAAACATGGAATGAAATAGACAGTTTTCATCACGGTTTATGTCACCTTAGTGGTGATTTTTTATTAAAGTGGTCATCACCAAATACTAACTAGTGCTGTCAGCTACAGAGTTGTCTAGAGGAGTGAGACGGTTGTCGTTTGAGAAGGGCTATATAGATTGCTGTAGCATTCCACATACTTATATAGTAGGCAAGTAATACTACACTCCATGGGGGACATATAACATTTCCAGTGTATAATAGAAGTTTTTTACCCCTCTGCCTGTTTAAATTTGGCGCAGCTGCGTTAAATTTATCATTCTTGTGCAGCTACTTTCTTGAATTGCGTTTAAATTTAGAATTCTCAGAGCATAAATTTACCCCGCAGCTCTATTTAGTAGGAGCTCTGTCTGCAGCGTATCTGCACCTAAACAGTAAGTGTGTCCTCGTTATTAGTTTTAGAATTTTTTTCCTTCATTATGTAGAGCTTTAATCTCACAATAATACCACTTTTTGCACCCAATTATAACACATCAATTATACCAATGTCCTTATTCTTCATTTAACATCTGTGACACCCCTGTGCAAATCACCTCAAATGTACATGGTGCACTCTACCTTATGGGCCTTGTTGTACGCCCGCAGAGCACTTTGCGCCCACATATGTGGTATTTCCGTACTCTGGCTAAATTGTGTCCCAAAAAATGGGTATTTTTTTTCCCCCATTTACCTCTTGTGAAAATGTAAAGTATGCGGCAACACCTGCATGTCAGTGTAAATCATTTTATTTTTATACACTAACATACTGGTGTAGACTCCAACTGTTCCTTTTCATAATGGGTAAAAGGAGAAAAAGCCCCCCAAAATCTGTAAGGCAATTTCTCCCGAGTACGGCGATACCCCATATGTGACCCTAAAATGTTGCCTTGAAATACGACAGGTCTCCAAAGTGAGAGCGCCATGCGCATTTGAGGCCTAAATTAGGGTTTTGCATAGGGGTGAACATAGGGGTATTCTATGCCAGTGTTTCCCAAACAGGGTGCCTCCAGCTGTTGCAAAACTCCCAACATGCCTGGACAGTCAATGGCTGTTCGGCAATACTGGGAGTTGTTGTTTTGCAACAGCTGGAGGCTCCATTTTGGAAACAGTGCCGTACCAGATGTTGTTCATATTTATTGGGGAGGGGAGGGGGCTGTGTAGCGGTATGTGTATATATAGTGTTTTTTACTTATTTTATTTAAGTGTAGTGTAGTGTTTTTAGGGTTCAGTCACACGGGCGGGGGTTGACAGTGAGTTTGCTGCATCTCAATTTTGCAGCACTCCCTGTAAACCTCCGCCCATGTGAGTGTACCCTGTCCATTCACATTGGAGGGAGGGGGGGGGGGGACATCCAGCTGTTGCAAAACTACAACTCCGAGCATGCCCTTTGCTGTCCGTGCATGCTGGGAGTTGTAGTTTTGCAACAGCTGGAGGCACACTGGTTGCGAAACACGGAAACAGACTCAGTGTTTCACAACCAGTGTGCCTTCAGCTGTTGCAAAAACTTCAAATCTCAGCATGCAGTGACAGCAGAAGGACATGCTGGAACTTGTAGTTATGCAACAGCTGGAGGCATACTGCTACAACTCCCAGCATGCCCTTTGGCAGTCCGTGCATGCTGAGGGTTGTAGTTATGCAACAGCTGAAGGCACACTGGTTTCAAAACACTTGAAAGTTTTTTACTTAACTTAGTGTTTCCAAACCAGTGTGCCTCCAGCTGTTGCACAACTTCAATTCCCAGCATGCATGGTCTGTCAGTACATGCTGGGCGTTATAGTTTGGAGGCACAGCTGGAGGCACACGGGTTGGGAAAAAGAGTTAGGAAACGAACAATGTTTCCCAACTAGTGTGCCTCCAGCTGTTGCAAAACTATAATTCCCAGCATGGCCAGACATGCTGGAAGTTGTATTTCGGCAATATCTGAAGGGTCAGATGTTGACGAACTACAACTCCCAGCATGCTTGGGCAGTCTGGGCATGCTGGGAGTTGTAGTTTTGCAACAGCTGGAGGTCCACAGTTTGTAGACCACTGTATAATGGTCTCCAATCTGTTGTCTTCCAGATGTTACAGAACTACAACTCCCAGCATGCCTCGACAGAGTGGGCATGCTGAGATTTGTAATTTTGGAACATCTGGAAGAGCACAGATTGGAGACCATTATACAGTGGTCTCCAAACTGTGGCCCTCCAGATGTTGCAAAACTACAACTCCCAGCATGCCCAGATGGTCACATGGTAAGATGGCTGGCTATCAGTGATAGCCACCATCTTACCAGGCGCTGGGGAAAAGTATAACGGAAAGCAGTAAATTTTAAAAATAAAAGGACAATGATCTACAGTGTTAAGTGTATTTTAATGTGGCGGAGCTTGTTCAATGAAGTAAGCTATCAAACATTTCCTATGTAAATGTATTAAATTGTTGGATCATAAAATACCAATATACAAGTGATCTAATGAATAACTGAACTGTAAACAAATATTCTATGTGCAAATTATTTTAAAAGTGCTTTGGAATAACCAAGGAGTAAAAAGCAATATAAAGCAAACCAAATGAGGAATTGAGATAGGAAAGTTATAACATTCTGGTGGTTCCTTAGTAGAACTTTCCTTCAGAAATAGAAAGGATTGCTACGTGCAGTTAAAGTTGGCTTATATTTATGGGGAAAAAGACGCACGTGCGTCAAAATTTTTGGTGCAAAGGAAAAGAACGCAGGTAATAAATCCATGTGTACTATAGATGTTACTCCAAGGTACCCTGATTCAGCCATATCTGGACGACATGCTCTACCAAAACGTGCGCAAAAAATGGGAAAAAAAAGCACTTGCGCAAAACTCCCAGCATGCCTGGACAGTCAACGGCTGTCCGACAATACTGGGAGTTGTTGTTTTGCAACAGCTGGAGGCTCCGTTCTGGAAACAGTGGCGTACCAGACGTTTTTCATTTTTATTGGGGAGGGGAGGGGGGCTGTGTAGGGGTATGTGTATATGTAGTGTGTTTTACTTTTTATTTTATTTTTTGGTAGTGTAGTGTAGTGTTTTTAGGGTACAGTCGCACGGGCGGGGGTTCACAGTAGTTTCTCGCTGGCAGTTTGAGCTGCAGCAGAAAGTTTGCGGCAGCTCAAACTTGCAGCCAGATACTTACTGTAAACCTCCGCCCATGTGAGTGTACCCTGTACGTTCACATTGGGGGGGGGGGGGACATCCAGCTGTTGCATAACTACAACTGCCAGCATGCCCGTTGGCTGTCGGTGACTGCTGAGAGTTGTAGTTTTGCAACAACTGTAGGCACACTGGTTATGTATCACTGAGTTTGTGACCTAATTCAGTGTTTCACAACCAGTGTGCCTCCAGCTGTTGCAAAACTACAACTCCCAGCATGTACGGTGCATGGTGTACATTGACTGCTGAGAGTTGGAGTTTGCAACAGCTGGAGGCACACCGGTCGTGAAACACTGAGTTAGGTAAAAAAAAAAAAACTCTTAAGTTTCACAACCAGTGTGCCTTCAGCTGTTGCAAAACTACAACTCTCAGCAGTCACCGACAGCCAACGGGCATGCTGGGAGTTGTTGTAGTTATGCAACCACCAGATGCACCACTACAACTCCCAGCATGCACTTTAGCTGTTTGTGCAAGCTGGGAGTTGTAGTTATACAACAGCTGAAGGTACACTTTTCCATAGAAAAAATGTGCCTCCAGCTGTTGCAAAACCATAAGTCCCAGCATGCCCATAAGGGAATGCTGGGAGTTGTGGTGGTCTGCCTCCTGCTGTTGCATAACTACAGCTCCCAGCATGCCCTTTTTGCATGCTGGGAGCTGTTGCTAAGCAACAGCAGGAGGCTGTCACTCACCTCCAACGATCCAGCCGCATGAGGTCAGTCCCTCGCCGCCGCTGCTGCTCCTGGGGCCCCGATCCCAACATTGACGCCGGGGATCGGGGTCCCCAGCACCCGGGGTGCACGTCCCACACCCGCTCATGTCCTCCGGAAGAGGGGCGGAGCGGGTGCGGGAGTGACACCCGCAGCAGGCGCCCTGATTGGTCGGCCGGTAATCCGGCCGACGAATCAGTGCGATCGTGCGATCGTGAGGTGGCACCAGTGCCACCTCACCCCTGCAGCCTGTAATTCCGGGTCACCGGGTCACTGGAGACCCGATTGACCCGGAATCGCCGCAGATCGCTGGACTGAATTGTCCAGCGATCTGCGGCGATCGCCGGCATGGGGGGGGGGGCATAATGACCCCCCTGGGCGATATGCCGGGATGCCTGCTGAACGATCTCAGCAGGCATCCGGCTCCGGTCCCCAACCGGCTAGCGGTGGGGACCGTAATGGGTACGCCCTCGGTCCTTAAGGACTCGGAATGCAGGGCGTATCCATACGCCCTATGTCCTGAAGAGGTTAAGGCAAGTGACCAACAAATATACTGACCAAAAGGTTGGCTTGGTTAGGGATCTGTCTATTCAGTGTCATCAGTGTTATGTGATTGGGTTAGTGTTATTAATCATGTGGTATTGTTTCTCACCTTTTACTTTATATTTTTGATTAAAAGTTATGTCTTATTAGAACACATACTGTTATAGAGGTTTTTGTTACCCCTCCTGCCGGGGTTAGTTTAATCTTTTTTGATGACAATACAGGGTTTTATTGGAAAAGGGGCATTATTCTTTTTCTTTACACTTCATACATATATTGAACAACCTTTTATTATTTTATTTTTCACTTTTTCAGGTTATGCTATGCTGCAATACATTTGTACTGCAGCACAGTATAACCTGATCTGCTGCAGACACTACAGACTATGCGATCCAGGCTTCCGTAGCAGGCAGACAGGAGGTCATCATCTGACCTCCTGCTGCCATAGCAAGCAACGGCAACCCCTGATGGTATCACGGCGCCACCTTTGGTGAACAGGGGGAGCCCGCTCCCCCTGTCAACACCATAGATGCTGTGATCCGGATTGATCACAGCATCTATGGGGTTAATGCTGCCGGGACTGGCACCCCCGGCAGCTGCGGCGGGACCCCGGCTGTGATTGACAGCCGGATCCCGCCACCGATCTCCTGCGTTGCCTGCGGCAGTGCAGGAGATCGCTAGGATGTATCCATATGTCCCAGCGTGCGAACAAGTTGGGTGCTGGGAAGTAGGGATCGACCGATATCTTTTTTTAGGGCCGATACGATAATCGGTGGAGGTTAGGGCCGATAGCCGATAACTTATACCGATATTCCGGTATAAGTTATCGGCTATTTATCCCCCCGCGAGGGTGAACCGGTCCGGGCTGTCCTTCTCCGGGGGTGCTCTTCTCCACTCCGGGCAGGCTCCGGCCTAGTAACGCAGCATAGACGCCGCTGCGCAGTGATGTCCGTGCGCAGCAACGCATCTGACGTCACAGCGTAGCAGTGTCTATGCAGCGTACTAGGCCGGAGCCTGCCCGGAGTGGAGAAGAGCACCCCCGGAGAAGAAGGACAGCCCGGACCGGTTCACCCTCCACTCGGAATGCCGCCGGACACTACAGGAAGGATGGATGGCCCGGACCACCCCCATTACGGGTAAGTTTAATTTTTTTTTATTGACTCGGAGGGTGGGGGAGGGGCCCGACCGGTATAGCGGTATGGGCAAAAATCCATACCGTGGGAGAAAAAAAACGGTATCCGGTTCATACTGGTATACCGGCCAGCACTACGGTGGGGGGTGCGACGCAGTGCGGTGGGTCTGGGGGGGGGCGATCGCGGTCCGGCAGGTTGGGGGGTGGGCGGTTGCGGTGCGGTGGGGGCGGTGCGGGGGGCATTATCGGCAAGGTAATTGCCGATACCGATAATGCCCAAGATCGTGATTATCGGCCATACCGATAATCGGTCGATCCCTACTGGGAAGTATGAATATGTTCTATAGCGGGAAGGGGTTAACATTTTGTCTTCAATGTAACTACTTTTCCTGATACCCTAAGGCTGGGTTTACACACAGAAGAAGTGTGTTAGAGCTATTGCTGCGCAAAGAGCTGCCTTGCAAAAACACATCCAATTCTCTATACATCTGCATGTATTTTAACATCAGGCTTCTTAGCTGTGCAGCAAATACTGTAGCACTAGTGAATAAACCATCATATTATCTGTAGATAGACCCTATTAACTTTTAACTGGATCGAAGCCTAGACACTTTGCACTTTCCTTGATGGTTTTGAAAAGTGTCTAGACACTATGGGGGAGATGTATCAAAACCTATGGAGAGGCAAAGTTAACCAGTTGCCCATAGCAACCAATCAGCTTGCGTCTTACATTCTTAACAAGGCCTCTGAAAAATGAAAGAAGCCATCTAATTGGTTACTATGGGCAACTGGTCAACTTTTCATCTACACAGGTATTGATAAATCTCCTCCTATGTGAGTTCTATATATCATCGTGGCCTATGACCAAACACAATGGCACATGATCCACAACTCCATGGCCCCAACAAATCCAAACGTTAAATTCACAGAAATGTTTTGACCTGTGGTAGCTGACCCACAAACATGGGTTAAAACATAACGTTTCTTGTATGCAAAGCAAATTGCAGAGTATATACCACCCATATATATCAATATTTTCAAAGATTTAAGATAGATACATAATGAAAGCAAAAAATAGGCATAGTGAGATAAATGGGAGTGGTTAACAATGTAAAAAGTTATCAAAAGTTATCATCCATCAATAGAGGAAAGTACAATAATGGTCACCTTTCCTTAAAAAAAAAATACAATATGATATTTAGCTCATTTATATTTAATTGTAAAATGAAACTAGTTGGAATGAATGTTTATGAAAATACTACACAAACAAACCTTGCCGTCACAGTATACCACTTTTCCTCAGGAAGCCCCTTGCTATGAAATCATTGTCCTGTTTCCTCTTCTTGTTTCCAGTGTGCTACAGGCTTCTGGCTACGTCGGATGGTCTGAATATAAGTGGTAAGTAGTGAACGCCTTCATATTCCTTGTTAATAAGATCAGCTTTGTTGTCAACTTGTAGATGTTATATATTGTGATAACCATTACTATCGCTTGATATGCTTTGCTGGTATAGTAGGGGCAGAACCTTGTATAACATGAAACAGCTTTTACTTTTAACATTTTATATTAACTTTTTATTTATTTATTTATTATTCATTTTACTTAATTATTCCATATGCACAACCTGTTTATACTTAATTCACTTTTAAAGCTGTTTCTAACTAAAGGAAAATAAAAGCCAATTCTAAATAAAGTTTCCTAATGCTGCACAACAATAAAGTTTCCAATTGCTACACGTTAAAAAGAAAAAAAAGGCATTGTTTTAGATTATACGTTATCATTTTTGCTTTTGTAGTGCAATGTCTATTTATATACAGTTGTTTGTCAGACTGGCTGTATATTCTATTATAACCAAGCAGGATATTAGATTTTCCTGTTTCTTGGATTATATAACCACTCCCTATGAACTGAACTTTATAAATGGGTATGCACAATGCTCTGTATATCACGTAATGCAAAATACATGTTCACATTTAGAAAAGAACAAGAAATAATATTCATATGAATCATTCATATGTGTAAAAGTTTCCTCAGGGTATAGCTTGTGCACACACTGATAAGGACTCACTGGGTGCAAGTAGAAGGGACAGCATTCTTTTAGAAACAAGAAAACAGAAAAGGCCTCTTTTTTCTTAGACCATTAGGCTGGGTTCACTCCATGGTTTCTGCAAGTATTTTGATGTGTAGTATGTGCCAATACGCTAACAAAAAGTGTGCAAAAAGTGCAATTTGGAAATACGCATTGCATATTTTTTGTGGCACTCATTTCAATAAAATTTGAAATCCAGGATGCAGATTAGCCCATCAATGTCCAAAACTGCTAAAAAAAAAAAAAAGTGTGTGGTCAGAAGAGTGAAAATATGTGGTAAAAAGTCCCAGTCTACTCTGCAATTTTCTGCCATATGTTTTTTGATGCTTATTTATGCTGTGTACACATAGGGGGAGATTCATCAAGACCTGTGCTAAGGAAAAGTTGACCACTTGTTCATAGCAGCCAATCAGATTGCTTCTTTTATTTTTCAGAGGCCTTTTCAAAAATGAAAGAAGTGATTTGATTGATTGCTATGGGCAACTGGTTGACTTTTCCTCCCCCATACTCATATTTTATGTTACCACTGCTTAGGGAGCCATTGGAACTGGGCACTAACACTTTAAAGGGGTATTCCCAACTATTTAAAGTTATCCCTTATTCATAGGATAAGGAATAAACTAGGTGATAGTGGGGACAATGAATAATACTGAGAAAAGGAATAGAGGATAGGGTCCGGCTCCTGGGTAGAAGTATCCAATAAAACTTAACCTTTAATGGCAAATATTAAAACATGGAAATTCGCCACTGAGTGGCAAGTGACATGTCACTTAAAAAAAGGGGGTGAAATGCCGACGCGTTTCGAGCAGTTGCTCTTAATCATGGCCTTGGTACCTTGTCACACGGGAGTTTAAATACCCACTGGCATATGGTCGGGTCCCACCGTGGATACAAACTCCCCGCCTCCGTCAAACAGGATGTGACGTGGCATATGGAAGGTAGCACATTTTTTCGGCTACCTTCCATATGCCACGTAACATCCTGTTTGATGGAGGCGGGGAGTTTGTATCCACGGTGGGACCCGACCATATGCCAGTGGGTATTTAAACCCCCGTGTGACAAAGTACCAACGCCATGATTAACCCCTTAAGGACTCAGGGTTTTTCAGTTTTTGCACTTTTGTTTTTTCCTCCATACCTTTTAAAAATCATAACCCTTTCAATTTTCCACCTAAAAATCCATATTGTGGCTTATTTTTTGCATCGCCAATTCTACTTTGCAGTGACATTAGTCATTTTACCCAAAAATGCACGGCGAAAGGGAAAACAAAATCATTGTGCGACAAAATCGAAGAAAATCGCCATTTTGTAACTTTTGGGGGCTTCCGTTTCTACGCAGTGCATATTTCGGTAAAAATTAAACCTTATTATTCTGTAGGTCCATACGGTTAAAATGATACCCTACTTATATAGGTTTGATTTAGTTGCACTTCTGGAAAAAATCATAACTACATGCAGGAAAATGTATACGTTCAAAAATGTCATCTTCTGACCCTTATAACTTTTTTACTTTTCCACGTACAGGGCGGTATGCGGACTCATTTTTTGCGCCGTGATCTGAAGTTTTTATCGGTATGATTTTTGTTTTGATCGGACTTTTTGATCACTTTTTATTCATTTTTTAATGGTATAAAAAGTGACCAAAAATGCGCTTTTTTTAACTTTGGAATTTTTTTGCGCGTACGCCATTGACCGTGTGGTTTAATTAATTATATATTTTTATAGTCCGGACATTTACGTACGCGGCAATACCACATATGTTTATTTTTATTTATTTTTTACACTGTTTTATTTTTTTTATGGGAAAAGGGGGGTGATTCAAACTTTTATTAGGGAAGGGGTTAAATGACCTTTATTAACACTTTTTTTTAACTTTTTTTTTGCAGTTTTATAGGTCCCATAGGGACCCGAACAGCCCGACTGAGCAGCCGGGTCACTTTCACTTAAGAAGCGGCGGTCAGCTTTGACCGCCGCTTCTAAAGGGTTAATAGCGCACATCGCCGCGATCGGCGATGTGTGGTATTAGCCGCGGGTCCCGGCCGTTGATGAGCGCCGGGACCGACGCGATATGATATCGCGGGAGCCGGCGCAGGACGTAAATATACGTCCTGCATCGTTAAGGGGTTCAGAGCAACTGCTCGAAACGCGTCGGCGTTTCACCCCCTTTTTTTAAGTGACATGTCACTTGCCACTCAGTGGCGAATTTCCATGTTTTAATATTTGCCATTAAAGGTTACATTTTATTGGATACTTCTACCCAGGAGCCGGACCCTATCCTCTATTCCTTTTTTCAGTGTTACGGGGAGTGGCGGCTCCCTGCTTCCGTGCTCCGGGACTATTGCCTGATGCTTGACACATATGGACTTTGGTGAGCTGATCTATTTCTTTGTGTTTCTCTACAATGAATAATACACTGGCTTTGCATGCATGTTCTACTCCTTTAACCACATAGGGACCCAGGTACTTAAAGGGGTACTCCGATGAAAAACTTTTTTTTTAAATCAAATGGTGCCAGAAAGTTAAACAGATTTGTAAATTACTTCTATTAAATAATCTTAATCCTTCCTGTACTTATTAGCTGCTGAATACTACAGTGGAAATTCTTTTCCGTTTGAAACACAGAGCTGTCTGCTGACATCATGAGCACAGTGCTCTCTGCTGACATCTCTGTCCATTTTTAGGAACTGTCCAGAGTAAAATGAAATCCCCATAGCAAACATGTGCTGTTCTGGACAGTTCATAAAATGGACAGAGGTGTCAGTAGAGAGCACTGTGCTTGTGATGTCATCAGACAGTTCTGTGTTTCAAAAAGAAAAGAATTTCCGCTTTAGTATTCAGCAGATAATAAGTACAGGAAGGATTAAGATTTTTTAATAGAAGTAATTTACAAATCTTCAAAAGGCAATGAAGGAATAGAATGAATCGGCAACTCACCAGTCTTCTCCTTAGAAAAGGTTCCTTTATTCAAACATACTCACAGCATGAAATGCAATCAGGGAGAGGGATCGGTTCAGGGGGGGGAGGGGGTAAAAGTAGTAGGCCTACTACTTTTACCCCCCCCCCCCCGCACCGATCCCTCTCCCTGATTGCATTTCATGCTGTGAGTATGTTTGAATAAAGGAACCTTTTCTAAAGAGAAGACTGGTGAGTTGCCGATTCATTCTATTCCTTCATTGCCTTTTGAAGATTTGAACTTTTGCCAAGTATCAGTGCACCACCACATCTCTACTTATATTTCTCCGTATTAGCGTCATACACGACTGTCCGTCAGAGCCTATAATAGCAGTGCCGAATATCACTTCTTTGCTTTAGTTAATTTACAAATCTGTTTAACTTTCTGGCACCAGTTGATTTAAAAAAAAAAAAATTAAAGTTTTTCACCAGAGTACCCCTTTAAGGACCCAGTGCGGACCTGTACGCCCGTGGGAATTTTGGACCCTGCCGCGCACCAGGCGGGGACCGGACAGGGGTGACTGCTGATATATATCAGCAGACACCACGCACAAATGCCCATGTTGGCGATCACCGCAAATCGCCGTTGAATTCACACCGGCGATTTGCGCCAATTCCGGATCATTACGAGTCTATGGTGACCCGAAATATAAGAGGAATCGTTGTCCAAGACACCCACGGTCCCCCTGAAGGGATAGGAGTGAGGTGGCAGGGGTGCCACCCCTCCTATCCCTGCTATTGGTCATCAAGGAGCAACGACCAATAGCAGATCGGGGGCGGGGTGGTTAACTTTCGGTTTCCCTGTACTGCCCACCCACAATAGGCGGGGCAGAACGGGTAAACCGACAGAGGACCGGTGCCGAAGGTCCCCTTACCCATCCGCGGCAGCAGCAGGCAGCGATCGGTGGCGGGGATCGACAGAAGAGGAGGACGGCGATGCGGCTCCCTGGAGGGCTGCAGTTTGGAGATCACTTTGCAGTGATCTCTAAACTGTGGCCCTCTAGATCTTGCAAAACTACAAATCCCAGCATGCCCACACAGCAATTTGTTGTCTGGGCATGCCTCGGATTTATAGTTTTGCAACATCTGGAGGTCCACAGTTTGAAGATCACTGTGCAGTGGTCTCTAAACTGTAGCCCTCCAGATGTTGCAAAACTGCAAATCCCAGCACGCCCAAACAACAAACAGCTGTCTTGGCATGCTGGGAGTTGTAGCTGCGTACCTCCAGCTGTTGCATAACTACATCTCCCAGCATGCCCTTCGGCGATCAGTACATGCTGGGAGTTGTAGTTTTGCAACAGCTGGAGGCACACTGGTTGGAAAATGCTGAGTTAGGTAATAGAATCTAACTGAAGGTTTTCCAACCAGTGTGCCTCCAGCTGTTGCAAAAGTACAACTCCCAGCATGCACAGTTTGTCAGTACATGCTGGGAGTTGTAGTTTTAACAGCTGGAGGTTTGCCCCCCCCCCCCCCCCCATTTGAATGTACAGGGTACATTCACACAGGCAACTTTACAGTGAGTTTTCTGCTTCAAGTTTGGGCTGTGCCGCAGCGCAAATTCCTAGCGGGAAACTCACCGTAACCCGCCAGTGCAAATGTACCCTAAAAACACTACACTAACAGATAATAAAGGGTAAAACACTACATATACACCCCCTTACACTGTCCCCCCCAATAAAAATGGAAAACGTATCATACGGAGCCTCCAGCTGTTGCAAAACAACAACTCCCAGCATTTCCGGACAGCCCCTGACTGTCCAGGAATGCTGGGAGTTGAGCAACAGCTGGAGACACCCTGTTTGGGAATCACCGGCGTAGAATACCCCTATGTCTACCCCTATGCAATCCCTAATTTAGTCCTCAATTGCGCATGGCACTCTCTCACTTCAGAGCCCTGTCGTATTTCAAGGAAACAGTTTAGGGCCACACATGGGGTATTTCCGTGGGAGAAATTGCACTAAAAACTTTGAGGGGCTTTTTCTCCTTTTACCCCTTATGAAAAGGAAAAGTATGGGGCTACACAGCCTGTTAGTGTAAAAAAATTTAAAAATTTTTACACTAACATGCTGGTGTTGCCCCATGTGGGTGTAAAAATGTGGGTGTAAAAATGCTCTGCGAACGCACAACACGGCTCAGGAGTGAGAGCGCACTATGTACATTTGAGGCCTAAATTGGTGATTTGCACAGGGGTGGCTGATTTTACAGCGGTTCCGACATAAACGCAAAAAAATTAATTCGGGTAGAAAAACAGACATTGTGCACATCTACAATCTTGTATAATGATCTGATTGCTTCTCAGCATAATATCAAAAACTAACAGGTTGTTAGTATACATTTTTGATCAAAAAGTACAAGCCCACTCACCACGTCAAGGCCACCTAACCAGAGTGGGTCCCTAACGTCCCTAGCATAAAATGGCGCAGCACCGGGCGGCGACCACCACCGCCGCGACACCAATGCCCACAGGGGGGGAACGACCCACTGGCAGAGCGGCCCCAATGCCACTCAAACCAGTCTATGGGCCGCACCCCCCGACAGACACGGCAGCAACGGACACCGCACAGCACCACACCAATGTGAACAAGGTGTAATAGCTCACTTACCATGCTCTCCAAGTCAGACTGGGAGGCTGCTAAGAAAGAAATGGCCCAGGTGTAGCTAACTACTACTTATATAGGTTTGGGCTGAGGGGGTGGGGAAGAGTACAGCACATGTTCAAAAAAAAAAAAGAAAGAGGGGATAGAAATCACAGTGTGAATTCGGGTAGAAAAACAGACATGGTGCCCATCTACAATCTTGTATAATGATCTGATTGCTTCTCAGCATAATATCAAAAACTAACAGGTTCTGACATAAACGCAAAAAAATTAATACCCACATGTGACCCCATTTTGGAAACTACACCCCTCACGGAATGTAACAAGGGGTATAGTGAGCCTTAACACCCCACAGGTGTTTTCCATTAAATTTGGATGGGAAAATATAAAAATAAATTTTTTTCACTAAAATGCTGGTGTTACCCTAAATGTTTCATTTCCACAAGAGAAAATAGGAAAAAAGCCCCCCAAAATGTGTTACCCCATTTCTTCTGAGTAAGAACATACCCCATATGTGGATGTAAAGTGCTCGGCGGGTGAACTACAATGCTCAGAAGAGGAGGAGCACCATTGGGCTTTTGGAGAGAAAATTTGTCCAGAATTGAAGGCCATGTGTGTTCACAAAGCCCCCATAGTGCCAGAACAATGGAAACTATGGGACATGTGACCCCATTTTGGAAACTACACCCCTCATGTAATGCAATAAGGGGTGCAGTGAGCATTTACACCCCACAGGTGTCTGACAGATTTTTGGAACAATGGTCCGTGAAAATGAAAAATTTTATTTTTCATTTGCACAGTCCACTGTTCCAAAGATCTGTCAAACGCCAGTGGGGTGTAAATACTTACTGCACCCCTTATTAAATTCTGTTCCACTGTTCTGGCACCATGGGGGGCTTTGTAAACGCACATGGCCCCTGACTTCCATTCCAAACAAATTCTCTCTCCAAAAGCTCAATGGCGCTCCTCCTCTTCTGAGCATTGTAGTGCGCCAGTAGAGCACTTGACGTCCTCACATGGGGTGTTTCCATACTCAGAAGAAATGGGGTTACAAATTTTGGGGGTCATTTTCTCCTATTACCCTTGTAAAAATTTAAAGTTTGAGGGAAAAACAGCATTTTGGTGAATTATTTTTTTTTCATTTACACATCCGACTTTAACAAAAAGTCGTCAAACACCTGTGGGGTGTTAAGGCTCACTGTACCCCTTGTTACATTCCTTTAGGGGTGTAGTTTCCAAAATAGTATGCCATGTGGGGAGTTTTCTGCTGTTCCGGCACATAGGGGCTTCATTTCCAAAAGCCAAATGTGACTCCTCTTCTGAGCATTGTAGTTCGCCCACAGAGCATTTTACGTCCTAACATGGGGTATTTCCATACTGGAAAAAGATGGGGTTACAAATTTTGGGGGGAATTTTCTCCCATTACCCTTTATAAAAATGGTACATTTTTGGAAAAAAAATGCACTTTAGTGAAAACATTTTTTTTTTCATTTACACATCCGACTTTAACGAAAAGTCGCCAAACACCTGTGGGGTGTTAAGGCTCACTGGACCCCTTGTTACGTGCCTTGATGGGTGTAGTTTCCAAAATATGCCATGTGGGGGGTTTCTGCTGTTCCGGCACCATAGGGACTTCCTAAATGCCCCCCAAAAACCATTTCAGCAAAATTCACTTTCCAAAATCCCATTGCTACTCCTTCCATTCTGAGCCCTCTACTGCGCTCACTTGACATACACATATGAGGTATTTCCTTACTCTAGAGAAATTGGGTTACAAATGTTGTTGTTTTTTTCACTCCTATTACCACTTGTAAAAATTCAAAAACTGGGTCTACAAGAACATGCGAGTGTAAAAAATGAAGATTGTGAATTTTCTCCTTCACTTTGCTGCTATTCCTGTGAAACAACTAAGTATTAACACACTTACTCAATGTCATTTTGAATACTTTGAGGGGTGCAGTTGTTATAATGGGGTCATTTGTGGGGTATTTCTAATATGGAGGCTCTTAAAATCCAGCCCTCTGATGTCTTCCAAAAGTACAAACATGTAAACTTTATGATGCAAACATAAAGTAGACATATTGTATATGTGAATCAATATATAATTAATTTGTAATGTCTATTTTCCTTACAAGCAAAGAGCTTTAAAGTTAGAAAAATGCAAAACTTTCAATAGAAAGTAAAAGCATCCCAGAGTTATTAATGCTTAAAGTGACAGTGGTCAGATGTACAAAAAAGCGCTCTGGTCCTTAAGGTGAAAATGGGCTTGGTCCTTAAGGGGTTAAAATGGACAGCGATGTCAGCAGAGAGCACTGTGCTCGTGATGTCAGCAGAGAGCTCTGTGTTCCTAAAGGAAAATAATAAGTATTCAGCAGCTAATAAGTACTGGAAGGATTAAGATTTTTTAATAGATATAATTTACAAGTCAGTTTTACTTTCTGGCACCAGTTGATTTAAAAATATATATATATATTTCCACCGGAGTACCCCTTTAATTACCAAAGACATTTCTCCCCTCTTCTGGTGAGCGCTGGTCCCAATGGTTGGACCCCTCCTCCCCCTTTTGATCACCTTGTTTCCCCCTATCTTATGAATATGGGATAACTTTAACTTGTAAAATGGCCAAGGGCACACACAGCTACATAAAAAATTAGAATTATAACAAAATGGGGACTTTAAAATGTATAATATTGTAATCATGATGGAGCTGGTAGTGAGGTAGAAGGTCCAGGTATATCTAGCTCTGAATCTGGTCCAAACAGAAGAGAAAATCTTGTCCACAGCACCAAAGTTCATGAAAAAATATGTGTTTTTTATTCCATAAAAGGTGTCAATACAACAGCGACGTTTCAGTCAGCTCAACCTGACCTTTCTCAAGCATCACACAACCAGTGCTAACCATATCTTTATAGAGGCACCAATTACAAATGGTACCAATTAGTGTGCAAAATCAATCATTAAATAAAGTGCAAATGCATAGTGTAAACAATACAAAAAATATATACACATAAGTAGCAAAAGTACAAAACCAAGAAGTATACAAAAGTGAGACTTATACACAATATAGTGCAGTAAATACATTAGGATAAACACTAATTGTGTTTAATTAATAAAGTGACACACATGTGTAGTCAGACATACAGGGTTAAAAAGGTGGGGGAACACACACTCACCGGATGACAAAGTATATCCACGCTATTACAGTATTCGGCATCAGGAAGTAACAACAGCGCCTGCGCGCCTCGTTCTCAGAGCGTCTCGTGTGGCAAGTAGATCTAGGCCAATCAGCGGATGGCATCCAGGTGCCCATGGCGACGCGCCGCGAAATCTAACGCATGCGTACATCACCACGAGACAACCTGCGCCATCTTGAGTGTGGGAAACAAGCCTCTCATATATCCAAGGGAGCAAACTGAAAAAATAGTAAATCTCTATCAAGTATGACTACCAGGTAACAGTGTAAGGTCCTAGTCCCCTGCAACCATCGTACCATACAGACTCGGGAGGTCTGTATGGTATCTTTATTCTTTAACTTTATGTTTTTTATTATTTATTTTTTATTTTCGTTCTGTTCATTTTGGTTATTATAATTTTTGATACTAGACTCCAGGTTGGTCCAAATGTCCTTGACTGTGTGATCTTGTGTGTGGTTTATGGACCAAGAGGGTCCTAGGGTGGCCGGCGAATCTGTGTGCTGTGACCACACACCTCCATACGATGTGTGGAGATGTGGGTCGCGTGCACACTGTGCGATGCTAGCCTCCGAAAGCCGGATGCTGGCGATGCACATGAGTGCGGACCTCCCGAGTCTGTATGGTACGATGGTTGCAGGGGACTAGGACCTTACACTGTTACCTGGTAGTCATACTTGATAGAGATTTACTATTTTTTCAGTTTGCTCCCTTGGATATATGAGAGGCTTGTTTCCCACACTCAAGATGGCGCAGGTTGTCTCGTGGTGATGTACGCATGCGTTAGATTTCGCGGCGCGTCGCCATGGGCACCTGGACGCCATCCGCTGATTGGCCTAGATCTACTTGCCACACGAGACGCTCTGAGAACGAGGCGCGCAGGCGCTGTTGTTACTTCCTGATGCCGAATACTGTAATAGCGTGGATATACTTTGTCATCCGGTGAGTGTGTGTTCCCCCACCTTTTTAACCCTGTATGTCTGACTACACATGTGTGTCACTTTATTAATTAAACACAATTAGTGTTTATCCTAATGTATTTACTGCACTATATTGTGTATAAGTCTCACTTTTGTATACTTCTTGGTTTTGTACTTTTGCTACTTATGTGTATATATTTTTTGTATTGTTTACACTATGCATTTGCACTTTATTTAATGATTGATTTTGCACACTAATTGGTACCATTTGTAATTGGTGCCTCTATAAAGATATGGTTAGCACTGGTTGTGTGATGCTTGAGAAAGGTCAGGTTGAGCTGACTGAAACGTCGCTGTTGTATTGACACCTTTTATGGAATAAAAAACACATATTTTTTCATGAACTTTGGTGCTGTGGACAAGATTTTCTCTTCTGTTTGAACGATGATCCCCTAACCAAGGATCCAGGAGCTGCGTGCACCCCCTTACGATAATAATAATTTTTTCTTCTATTGGCTGTGCTGTTCTTCTTCTACTTCTGAATCTGGTCCAGGTATATCTAGCCCTATCAGCCCAATGGCACCTCTTTGATCTGAACACAGAAAGCCTCTGGGTTACCATAGAAAAACAAGGAAGAGCGCTCCATAGCGTATTACCGCAGGTACAGGGTCGAAAGGATAAAATAGGGAATGCCCTTACCAGATGCGGTTGTGTAGAACAAGATCCGGCCTGCAGCCTTCCCATCCAAACAAGACAATGGCAGCAACAACACTTCTGGAGGGGATGGGATTCAGCGGCGCTGGTCAGGAGTAGACACATCAGGTAGGTAGAAGAATGATTTTTATTTAAACAATGTAACGCGTTTCACCGTAGGTGCTGTTCATCAGGCATGAATGAAGCCTGATGAAGCTGCACCTGCGGTGAAACGCGTTACATTGTTTAACCCCTTAAGGACTCAGGGTTTTTCCGTTTTTGCACTTTCGTTTTTTCCTCCTTACCTTTTAAAAATCAACCCTTTCAATTTTCCACCTAAAAATCCATATTATGGCTTATTTTTTGCGTCGCCAATTCTACTTTGCAGTGACATTAGTCATTTTACCCAAAAATGCACGGCGAAACGGAAAAAAAAATCATTGTGCGACAAAATCGAAGAAAAAACGCCATTTTGTAACTTTTGGGGGCTTCCGTTTCTAGGCAGTGCATATTTCGGTAAAAATTATGCCTTATGATTATTCTGTAGGTCCATACGGTTAAAATGATACCCTACTTATATAGGTTTGATTTTGTCGCACTTCTGGAAAAAATCATGACTACATGCAGGAAAATTTATACGTTTAAAAATGTCCTCTTCTGACCCCTATAACTTTTTTATTTTTCCACCTACAGGGCGGTATGAGGACTCATTTTTTTGCGCCATGATCTGATGTTTTTATCGGTATAATTTTTGTTTTGATCGGACTTTTTGATCACTTTTTATTCATTTTTTAATGGTATGAAAAGTGACCAAAATACGCTTTTTTTAACTTTGGAATTTTTTTGCGCGCACGCCATTGACTGTGCGGTTTAATTAATTATATATTTTTATAGTTCGGACATTTACGCACGCGGCGATACCACATATGTTTATTTTTTTTACACTTTAATTTTTTTTATGGGAAAAGGGGGTTGATTCAAACTTTTATTAGGGAAGGGGTTGACCTTTATTAACACTTTTTTTTTGCAGTGTTATAGGTCCCATAGGGACCTATAACACTGCACAAACTGATCTTTTACACAGATCACAGGCGTGTATTAACACGCCTGTGATCAGTGTTATCGGCGCTTGACTGCTCCTGCCTGGATCTCAGGCATGGAGCAGTCATTCGCCGATCGGACACCGAGGAGGCAGGTAAGGGCCCTCCCGGTGTCCGGTCAGCTGTTCGGGACGCCGCGATTTCACCGCGGCGGTCCCGAACAGCCCGACTGAGCAGCCGGGTCACTTTCACTTTCGCTTTAGAAGCGGCGGTCAGCTTTGACTGCCTCTTCTAAAGGGTTAATACCACACATCGCCGTGATCGGCGATGTGTGGTATTAGCCGCGGGTCCCGGCCGTTGATGAGCGCCGGGACAGACGCGATATGATGCCGGATCGCGGCGCGATCCCACTTCATATAGCGGGAGCCGGCGCAGGACGTAAATATACGTCCTGCGTCGTTAAAGGGTTAAATAAAAATCATTCTTCTACCTACCTGACGTGTCTACTCCTGACCAGCGCACCTGAATCCCATCACCTCCAGAAGTCTTGTTGCTGCCATTGTCTGGGTTACCATGGCAGCCAAGGACCTAACATATCTGTTATCTACTGGAGCCTGTAACTGCCTGTTAATGGAACACTAACAGACAGGCAGGTATAAAATACTGCACTACATAGTGCAGTTTACTATGAGCAGTAAGTATTTACAGGTACACTTGTTCAAATACCCTTTTAAGACTAATAAATAGTGTAATGAATGTGTTACATTGTAAAAAAAAAAAAAAAAAAAAACTGATTTAATAAAAATGTTTTATTGGAAAAAAAGCTGCACAACCATAGCGAATGGTTCTATAAAACAAATGCCAGTTTTTCATCCTGTATTTGGAACTACATTAAAAAAAAGCTCTTTTTATCCCATCTTGTAAAAAAAACAGAATATAAAGTGATCAAAAAGTAATATCTACCCCAAAAATGTATCAATGAACACAAAAGCTTCTAATCAACTTCAATATGCATTTATAACCCCTTGGGAGCCCTGTTGCCTTTCTGGGACTTGTGGTGCTTACACCAAACAGATTAATACTGACTTGTGAGACTGAAGGATGAATCCTGGTAGGTTGGGTCCTGCTGAGGTACTGAAACCTTTTCTGCAGAGGCATGAACTTCCACTGTGCGAGTAATCCTTGCAGTATGACCAGGTGAGATTAGATTTGAACTAGGCCTCTACTCGGAGCACACACCTGAACCAAACTGTGGCTCAGCATCTCTTCTATACTATAAGGGTGAGACTTTAGGGGTTTTCATTGGCAGACAGGGTCACATGGGGTTCACTGCTCTCCTTCAAAGACAGTAACACATTAATAACATATATACATATAACAAGAATATAATTGATTTTAGAAAAATATATTATTTTGCAATAGAATGTAATCATAATTAGTATAATTATAAGTCTCTGGTGGGCCCAACACCTTGTGCTGCCAAGCTGCCCGAGACAGTCTAAAGCCACAGAACAGCTATTGGTGCTGGTAGACCACACATGCTTGAGCAAGGTCCAGCAAACGCATCAGTAAGTGCACAAAATTACTTGTATAGTTTGTCTTTTATGTTTAAATAAAAGTATCCTTTGTTAGAAGCGCCGATAAAGTATCCTTTATTTCCAAGTGTTCTGTGCGGTCTTGTGACTATGATACCACCATTCCTGTATCGCTGTTGGGTGGATCCATGGCAGCTGATTCATTACCTTATACCACGTACCTGTATAGATGGTAGTGCTCTAAGTGCAACACATTTTTATAATCCTTGCACTTTTAAGTTTTACTTATCGATCATCTGGTGATACAAATGGGGTCCCATCTGTGAAACATCCCCTTTAAGGTCCCCCTAAACCTGCAATTCTCCCCACCCCCGGCATTCTCTGGAATGGGACCACAGCTCTCTGTGAGGACTGTGTACTGCACACACTGCAATTATTTCAGGTACAGAAATGGTTCCTTGAAAAAGTCAACTCTTACGAAACGCAGGTTGGAACAGGCAGTGACCAAATGCAGTATGGGTGAGTGGATTTGTGTTACGGCAGAGGTGAAGTGGATCCGCTGAGCCTGTGTGGATGACGGTGTGGGCCGTACCAGGGAGCAGAGTCTAAGATGCAGCTGATTTTAACCAGAGCCCGCCGCAAAGCGGGATGGACTTGCTACGGCAGGCAGCACCCAGGTTGCTACCCCTGATACGACTCGTCCACACAGGCAGCCAAGGTGTAACGTGGCACAGGAAGGATGAGGCAACACAAAGTCAGAACAGGTAGAAGGTCAGGGCGTGCGGCACAGTAGCAAGTTCAGGTCACGTAGCTAGAGGTCAGAAGGCAGGCGGCACAGGAGCAATGTCAGGATACGTAGCAATGGGTCAGATGCACGGCAAGGCAAGACACAAACTGAACGCTTTCTCTAAGGCAATAATAGCACAAAGATCCGGCAAGGGTCAAAAGGAATTGCTTATACTTATAGGGTCACGGAACAGCAAGAACCAATTAAGTGAGCACTGGCCCTTTAAATTTCACAAAGTCGCCACGCTCATGCCCTAGGAGGCGGGGACGTGCGCCTGCAAGCAGGCAGAACAGAGGAGACACAGGGACGACAGGGGAAGTAAGGAGCAGTGTGCTGAATGCAATCGCATCGCGTGATGCGAATCGCATTGCAGACCGCACCGGGTAGCGGAGAAGGAGTGTGTCTGCGGCCAGCATGTCTGACCGCGGCAAGACTCCTGACTATTTGTTTACTATGCTCGGCAAGTATAATTGGGGATAAATATGCAATAGTCTAGGAGTTTAAGTGAGGACATTGGTACCTGATACTCAGTGCACTTTACTACGCCATTACTGCAGTGCAATAGTGATTTTTTTCTACAAATCCTCCCAACATTTTATCATCATTAGTTTGATACCCTTCTCATTATTATATTACTATAGTGGCATAATGGGGTCCTGCCATTAGTCTTGTTTTTAAATTGTCTTGTTGTTTCCTGCACATTGGAGATATTGTAATTTTCATTTTTTCTAATGAAGTTTATATTTTGTATCAGTAGCTATTGCTCTTTTCTTGTTGTAGTGCAAAATATTGCCTTCAGAGCTGTACTGAGTGGTATTAATTCAGAGACCCCGGGCATTTTTTGATAAGATGGAAATTCTTTAATGATTATGGAGGTAATATGCCGTGCAGGTGTTCTTTGTTTAATGTTACAGAAATGGTACAGCAGCAGAGTAAAGCACTCGGGTCTCTTCAGCGCTCCTATAGAAATGAATGGAGCATGTGCTGTCTACACAGTCTCCTCTCAAAGAGCCATCCCAATAAGAAGATGGTGAGGGGTTCCAGCAGTCAGACCCCACGATCAGAGACTTATCCACTATCCTGTGAATAGGAAATCAGTTGTATGTCACTGGACAACCCCTTCAAATTTGGGTTATTAGACCTGTGGTGTAGACTTGCAACTGTAATACCCAGAAATACTCCTGTAATACCTTTTTTTGTAATATTGCTCTGTAATGCCTGTCTTGCACTATGCTTTTTTATTTTGTGATTTTTTTTGAGTGCTGTATTTTTAAACACTCTTTATAACATTGTATGCAAATACACAGCTTTGCAGCACAAATATTGTATACACACAGCATTGCTGCACATTCGTTATATATATGCAGCTCTGCTGCACATACACAGAAATCTCTGCTACAAATACACACACCTTTGCTGCATATATACACAGCCCTGCAGACCAGACACACACACTGATTTTTATTAAAAAAACAACTCTCTGCATGTTTTATTACCTATTCTTTAGTCCTGTTCTTCCTGACTTCTTCCAAGCAAGTACGGCAGATTTTATAGTGTGTGTTTTGTGGAAAAAAATGTATCATTATGACTTTAACTCTCTGTTACATAATGTTTTTTTTCCAAATGTTCTTCTCTTTTTTTCTATATGCTTTTAGTGCTCCTTAATTGCAACCCTGGATTGCGGTATCATCCACTATGGGACAATTGCCTAGATAAACATGTTTGTGCAAGTTTAAAAAGTAGTCCAGGTACCTGTCCATCAGAGATTTTAACTTGTGTGTAGTTTTTGTGGAATTTTTATGTTAGAAGCTCTATTAAATCTGCTGTGAGCAGAAAACCACTCCCCTTCCCAACTACTTTACATTGAGCCCCACGTACTTGGTGAAGCAAACATTTTTGCACAAATGGGGGTTTTGCAAAAGTTTGCAACTTTTGACGCTTTACATCAGACATGCAAATGTCACAAATAAAAATGAATGCATAAATTAATGCCAAAGAAGTCAAAGAAAGGCCAAAAAAGAAGGTGGGAAGGAGGCCCTAAACTAAGCTGTATATATATCAAGAACCGCTACTTCTATTTGAGAGATAGCATTAACATTTCTAGTGGGCAAACCACTGAGGAAGGTAGAACAGTAAATTACAATGGCAGTTCCACATGAGAAAAGAGCAATCCACAGTGGCAGGAGTTGTCTGTATTGCTCTCATCACTATGGTTACAGGAAACATAGTGCTCCATTATTTGTACCATTACGGTGTATACTATAAAACTATTAATATTTCAAATGTTCACTGCACTATGCAGGGAGAATAGATTTTTCTTAATAACTTGTATTAATTATTAATTGATATATTTTTCATTGCCTTAACTCTATGAATATAGAGAGGAATTTGAAGGTTATTGACCCATCACTGTCACTGTAAAATAATTATACAATCTATTGAGCCATTATAAAGAAATGCAAATGTGTTTCTATTTCAAGAGATTTGTATCAATGAACTCTAATATTGCTTAGAGTCAACAGTGCAAGAGGTTGATAATAGAATCCATGGCAATATGGCCTATTCTACAGCTCAACTGCTTTTCTTTTGTCAGAAAGGGGACAATGATGGAATAAGGAAGTACCATTTGAAAATATGGAGGAATCTTTTCATTCAGAAAATGAAAGCCAGTCATCACTGTTAGATCCTGGTAATACAGGTAACAACACAATGATACTCATAAATCAATTTAACTTTCTTCTGTCATATAACAGAAGAAATAAGAAATGTTGTCAGATAAGACATGTTTGTTTGTTTGTTTTTATTAGTTTGTTTGGAGTAGTACAATATGAAAAAATCTACATCCCCTATCCGCAGGATAGTGGATAGGTGTTAGATTACGGGGGGTCCGACAGCTAAGGGCCCTCCGCAATCTTCCTCCTGGCACCAGGTCTTTGCATGGATGTAGTGTGTTGACCACGGCACGAAGCTGTGGCCTAAATGTCCCCTCCTTGCATCTCTATGGGAGAGCCGGTGATACACAAATTGGATAACTCCTTTATTTGTGCCTTAACCATTTGCTTGTTTGTGGCTCAGCTATTTCTGATGGTGCCCCTATTCACAAAAACAGACAAAACACTCATTATATTGTTGGGATTTTACAGAAGCTCTGTCTCATAATGCATAAAAATATGCAGTGAAGAGTGTCGGGGAGCGGGTAGAATTGTGCTCCGTTCAGGGATTTAAGTGCCAAATTTGAAATGCATAAATTTATGTCATTTACATAAATTGCTATCATGCACAGTGCAGCCAGATGCCATAATGTGTGTAAAAAGCATTAGAGGTATTCTTTAAATCAAATGTTTATGTAAGGTGTAAGGATTCCTCCTTGAGGATAGCTCTGGGATCGTCCTGGACACTGCCACAGGACACGTTTTCTCTCAATAAATCGGCAGACAATGGTTATTCATGCAAGTCTGGCACCTTGCCAGCTTTATTTAGACAGGTTGCAGGAAAAAACAAACATAACGCAGGAACAAAATAAAATCCTAGACCGTCTGGCCACTGACGACACATATCACCATGCCCTGACTACTAACTGGTGAGCTGCCAGTTAAACATGTGCCTCCTGCAACCTGCTACTCACAGTTCACACCACTTCTTGGACCACTCACAGCTCCGGCTGTGTTTTTCCCTCAACAGGGCCCGTGTCTCCCCCTTACAGCCAGCCTGCTGTTTCCTAGGGAGAGCCCGTGTCTCCCCCTTACAGCCAGCCTGCTGTTTCCTAGGGAGAGCAAAGATTACACTGGATCTCTTCCTTATAAACACCTCCCCTCTCTGCTGCGTCATTCATTAGGCCACAGGTGGAGGTTTCTCCAGGGTGAGCCAAGGAAATACATCCCTTCCTTGCCACAGTATCACAAAGGCTACATTCACATCACATTTTTTACATACAGTTTTGAATCAGGTTTTTTTCCCCCCAAAACAGGAAACGAAAAACTGACAAAACCATATGTAATTGTATATTTATAAAAACCACGTACGGTTTTTATTTATTACAAAAGTCCTTTACACAGCCACCCAGGACTCCTGCAGCCAGCACCGACTGGCCAATCACGGCTCTCGGCAGGGACTATGAAATTACAGTGATGGGATTTCATATTACTGGGAGCTGGCCGGCCGGGGAGCAGAGCACAATGCCGCCCGCTTCTCTGGCAGGAGCCATCTCTCCTACTACTCCTCACATCATGGGAACAAACTCTGCTCCCAGAAATATGAAATCACATCACTGTAATTTCATAGTCCCCGCCAAGAACAGTGATTGGCCAGTTGGTGCCAGCCAATCAGGGCTCCCAGCAGGTAATTCAAAGTAACAGAGTAACAGTGCAGAGATTTTTTATTCTTCACATCATGGGCCGGCTGGGGAACAAAGAATGCCACTCAACATGCTTATAAGTTAGGATCACAGCAG
The DNA here is from genome assembly GCF_029499605.1 of Hyla sarda. Taxonomy (NCBI): domain Eukaryota; kingdom Metazoa; phylum Chordata; class Amphibia; order Anura; family Hylidae; genus Hyla; species Hyla sarda. Next base: position 300,801,346 of record NC_079189.1, read on the forward strand.
GTCTCAGGAGTGAGACCTGGTGCAATCGGTCCCTCAGCCCCTGTACTACTACTATTTCCAACATGGTGCAGACTCTGTTCCATGATGAGAGTAGTAGTACAAGTGCTTCCGCAAAGTCACCACAGGGAGGAAGTTTAAAAACAGGACAGAACTGTGCACAAAACTATGGTTGACCATGGTTTTGTGCACAGGAAAAATAAGATACATCTAGTTGTATAAGGTTTTTGTATGGGAGATCAGTGAATATGGTTTGCTATACAAATAGAAAACCATATACGGCAACCGTATTGCAAAAATCTGATGTGAATGCTCCCTTATGCATATTAGTAACATTTCTGGTAATTTTCTAATTTTCCATTTTTCCATTTATCAACATTTTAAAGGGGTATTCCAGGCAAAACCTTTTTTTTATATATATATCAACTGGCTCCGGAAAGTTAAACAGATTTGTAAATTACTTCTATTAAAAAATCTTAATCCTTCCAATTGTTATTAGCTTCTGAAGTTTTCTGTCTAACTGCTCAATGATGATGTCACGTCCCGGGAGCTGTGTCCCGGGACGTGAGTCATCAGAGAGCAGTTAGACAGAAAACCACAACTCAACTTCAGAAGCTAATAACTATTGGAAGGATTAAGATTTTTTAATAGAAGTAATTTACAAATCTGTTTAACTTTCCGGAGCCAGTTGATATATATAAAAAAGTTTTGGCCTGGAATACCCCTTTAACCCCAAGACAACACAGGGTATACATGTATGTCCTTGCCACCTTGGATATAATGACCAAGGGCATACATGTACACCCTGAAGTGTTAAGTGTCTATGAAGGGAGCACGCTCGCTTTTTAGGCAGTGAGTGAGGGCTACTGTGATCATAGGGTACAATGCATAGCAATAGGTGCAGCATTGTACAGTAAATGCAAATTAACAACCACGTATATTTACGTCTGTGGCTGGCTCCTGTAATGTGCTATCGGCGACCAGGACCTGCAGCTAATACCGGACATTGCCAATCAGGCTGATGTCCGGTATTAACCCTTTAGATGGGATAAAAGTCGATTGTGGCGTCTAAACCAGGAGAAATCACTGCCGGTTAGCTCAGCGGAGCTGTTCGGGACCACAGCGGTGAAATCGAGGCTTCCCGAACAGCTAAGAGGACAGCAGGAGGTGCCTTACCGAGATCCAGGTCGAGCAATCAAGCACAGATTACACTGATCAATGCTATGCTATGGCATAGCATTGTTCAGTGTATGCAATCAAAGTATTGCAAGTAATAGTCCCCTATGGGGGCTAAAAAAAAAGTGAATAAATGTGATTTAACCCCTTCCTAAATAAAAGTTTGAATCACCCCCCCCCCCTTTTCCCATAAAAAAAAAAATTTAAACAAAAATAAAAATAAACATATGTGGTATCACAGCGTGCGTAAATATCCGAATTATAAAAATATAATTTTTGTTAAACCGCACGGTCAATAAAAAAAATTCCAAAGTAAAAAAAAATTCAAAAAAAATTCTGCAGGTGCAAAATTAAAAGCGTTATGATTTTTAGAAGATGATGAGGAGAAAACAAAAGTGCAAAAACTGAAAAACCTGTGGTCCTTAAGGGGTTAAAATTATATAAAAGCCCCCCTCCCCCAATTAAAATATAAATCACTATCATTTTCATATTACATTTTTTTTTTATAAAACATATTTGGTATTGTCATGTGCGGAATTGTCCAAACTGTATAAAATGTACATGACTCCGCATGGTGAATAGTGTAACTGAAAATCAAAATAAAAAAACGCTATAAATGCTGATTTCTGGTCACATCAGAATTAAAAACATTTATTATAAATGATCAAAAAATCTAAACAAATATTATATAAGGATCTACAGATGATGGCACAAAATATGACCCTGCATACAACTAAAAGTCATAAGGGGTCAGAATGTTATTTGTTAAAAGAGTTAGATTTTTTTTTCAAAGTAGTACAATAATAGAAAAATATATAAATAGGGTATCGCTTTAATGGGATTGCCCCACAGAATAAAGAATTGTTTATACCATACTACCATACAGTGCACCTTATAAAAACAATGTGGCTGCTGTAAAGCATCTCTCTAAATACTGTCAACGTAGCAGAGAGAAATCCCAGGCAATATGGCTGCCACCTAATAAAAATTCTCTAGAAAATTTATATATAAACAATCTTAAAATAGGAACAGATTTATGAAAGCAAATATGTTTTAGCATATGGTCCGAGCAGTTAAAAATGTGACTGAATACATTTCCTTGGACACTCTGGGACGTAATTAAAATAACACCCGGGGCCTCCATAACAGCTATAACAGCAATATCTAAACACAGGAGTACTTCTTTTTAAATCATTCTAATTAAAAAAAACTGTTAATTAATAATATGACAACCCCTGTTACAATATTATTTCCTCTTTTCTCTTTTTTTTAGCATATCAGAATGACCTCTTCTTACAGCTGCAAGAAGTAATCTCTTCCCTGGAAACATGTGTATTCTCCTGGAAAAATCCACCTGGGAACAGGTCAAGGGAGGAAAGTGTGGCGTCCCCCAATGACCTATGTTCTAATGAAAAGCCTGAAATTGTACATGGATTAAATCAGGTCTTCAATGAGTTCTATACTTTTCATCAATAACAGTGGCTAGTCATGGAATGAAAAATAAGTAACAGGGCAGGGCCAGACTGGCCTACTGGGATACCAGGAAAGTTCCCGGTGCGCTGCTTGCCCTTTGGGCCAGCTGACCTGGCTGGCAGTGTCAAGTAAAAATGTAGGTGATGGAGACAAATAGCCTCTCCAGCTCCCACCGACTCTGCTCATCTGCCTTTTCTTAGATTTTGCACAGCGGAAGTAGCTGTCGGGCAGAGAAATCTACCATATATGACATTGATGCCAAACAGATACAGTGACCAGGGGCTGATTGCATTATGCCATGAGGCTGGTGTCATGCAATAATTTCCCCAGTCCAGCCCTGTTACTTGGTTATATGAACATTATTTCCATTGAGAACCATTTTTTTTAGTGGTGCAACCAGCAGTGCAAACAGTTTTTGTTTTCATTTGAGTTGCCATTGGTAATTCAAGGTACAATTTCTCCTTTGGTCTATGCAAACTAGTTTGCAGGTTAATTTTTAATTTGTCATCAAATTTTAATAAGCAAACACAATTTGGCCCTGTTTACATCATTTTACACTTTATTTCCTAGACCTTCAAACATCCAATGCTCACCTTATACTTTAAAACTGTGCATTTATTTAGGACACGCATCAGTGTTTTGTATTTTTATAAACTGTCTAGCATATAAAATTAGATCCGATTTTTAAACAAAAGGTGTCTTCAGGTGTCAGCAGAGATCACTGTGGTCAGATTGAAAAGAACTACACAACTTCCTCTGTAGTATACAGCAGCTAATAAGTACTAGAAGTATTAAGATTTTTAAATAGAGGTTATTTACAAATCTGCTTTACTTTCTGGCACCAGTTCATCTGAAAACTTTTTTCCACCGTAGTACCCCTTTAAATGGCAGCATGTTCTACCTTATGGTTTTGCTGCAGTATTTTGCCATTTTGTTTGTGTACAATCATGGCGTTGAAAACTTCATTTAAAAAAGCACAACTGTGCTTTTTCTTAAAAACTGTTTCAGGACCTTTTCCTAGAACTTAAAGGGGTACTCCCGTGGAAAACTTTTTTTTTTAAATCAACTGGTGCCAGAAAGTTAAACAGACTTGTAAATTACTTCTATTAAAAAATCTTAATCCTTCCAGTACTTTTAAGGGGCTATATACTACAGAGGAACTGCTTATCTTTTTAGATTTCTCTGATATCATGACCACAGTGCTCTCTGCTGACCTCTGCTGTCCATTTTAGGAACTGTCCAGAGCAGGAGAAAATCCCCATAGAAAACATATGCTGCTCTGGACAGTTCCTAAAATGGACAGTAGTGTTCAGCAGAGAGCACTGTGGTCATGACATCAGAGAAATCCAAAAAGATAGGCATTTCCTTTGCAGTATACAGCCCCTAAAAAGTACTGGAAGGAATAAGATTTTTTAATAGAAGTAATTTACAAATCTGTTTAACTTTCTGGCACCAGTTGATTAAAAAAAAAAAAAAAAGTTTTCCACGTGAGTACCCCTTTAATAAACATGTTGCTGCACATACTGATGACAACTAGAAAGAAAACATTTTGGCCCAGATTTATCAATCCGCTGAAGACAAAAACTTAAGTGATTTTCTCATAGAAACCAATCATAGATCAGCTTTCATATCCTTACAAGCTCTGGTAACATGAAAAGTAAGCTGTGATTGGTTACTGTGCAAAAATCACTCCAGATTTTCAACAGATTGATAAATCTGTGCCATATTATTTACATTGCTGACTACATACAGAGAAGTAATACATGTATTGGCTGTATTTGCCTAAAGAAAACCCTTCCTGATTTCAAAATTTGGCAAAAATATGGCATAACATACTTACATCACTAATAGCTAATGGTATTCACAATCTAAACTCTTTCCATACAGATTTCAGATGATGATGCTAACGTCTTACAGTCTGAGATTACACGCTTCCAGGAGAATAACGCAGCACTGAGGGTCAAACTTCGTCTTACAGACAAGGAGCTCAATAGCTCAACAGCTACACTCAATATCTTCAAGGAGGAGAAGGAAAAACTACAAACAAAGGTGCTTAGTTTGATTTATATGTGTACTGCACATCCATAAAAGACTGTCTAGGTTTCAATAACAATCTCTGTGCCCTTATCCTGCTTTAGCAGTTTCCTGCTCTTCTAGTTTTATAGTAGTCAAATATTCTCAGTAGCTTCCTCAAAAGTATTTCTTCCATTCTTTGCCCTTAATATTATTTATATTACTAAGTTTTGAAAATCCTTTATCTTGGGTCCCAATTTGCCACCATATTTAAAGGGGTAGTCCAGTGGTGAAAAACGAATCCCCTATCCTAAGGATAGGGGATAAGTTTGAGATCGCGGGGGGTCCGACCGCTGGGGCCCCGGCTCTCCGCCCAGATAGCGGGTATCGACCCCCGCGCGAAGCGGCGGCCGACACGCCCCCTCAATACATCTCTATGGCAGAGCCGGAGATTGCCGAAGGCAGCGCTTCGGCTCTGCCATAGAGTTGTATTGAGGGGGCGTGTCGGCCGCCGCCTCGTGCGGAGGTCGACACGCCCCCTTCCCGCGGGCTGTCGGGGCTCCGTACAGGAGATCGCAGGGGGCCCCAGTGGTCTGACCCCCCGCGATCTGCAACTTATCCCCTATCCTTAGGATAGGGGATAAGTTGTTCACCACTGGGTCACCACTGGACTACTCTTTTAAACAATGGAGCAAACGCTCTATGGTGCTGAAATCTTATTTTTTTTTTTTTTTTTTTTTCAAACATAAATTTTTCTGCTTAGACAGATCGCAGCATAAACACCATTTTTAATCATACGGTTACTATAGTCATTTAGTACATTTTTTTCTTTGTTATGGGGACCAAATCATCTTTCAGAGTTATGTAGGGGCACTCAATGCATTCACTACAAAAGCGGGTGTCCCTCATCTTCTATTCACAGCCAAGGGATATTGCAGGTATTGACGTGTAAAGTGACTTTGTGTTGAGTTGATCCCTGAGTTTTTAAAGGGGTACTCCGGCCCTGAGACATCTTATCCCCTATCCAAAGCAATCTTGTGTTCGCCACCCACCTGTTTGAGCTGCACGCGACGGTGTCAGCTCACAAACAGTCGGGTGGCGACCCCCGTGTGACGTCACCCCCCGCTATACAAGTTTATGGGAGGGGGCGTGATGGCCATCACGCCCCCTCCCATAGACTTGCATAGTGGGGGGTGACGTCACACGGGGGCGGAGTCGTGACGTCAGGATACTCTGGCCCCGTGGTGGCCACCCAGCTGTTTGTGAGCTGGCACGAAAAAATGTATAAAAACATCAGATCACGGCGCAAAAAATGAGCCCTGATACCGGCCCGTATGTGGAACAATAAAAAAGTTATAGGGGTCAGAAGATGACAATTTTAAACGTATAAATTTTCCTGCATGTAGTTATGATTTTTTTTAGAAGTAATACAAAATCAAACCTATATAAGTAGGGTATCATTTTAACCGTATGGACCTACAGAATAAAAATAAGATTTAATTTTACTGAAAAATGTAGAAACGGAAGCCCCCAAAATTAACAAAATGGCATTTTTTCTTCAATTTTGTCGCACAATGAATTTTTTTTCTGCTTCATCATGGATATTTTGGTAAAATGACTAATGTCACTGCAAAGTAGAATTGGTGGCGCAAAAAAATAAGCCATAATATGGAATTTTAGGTGCAAAATTTTTAACGTTATGATTTTTAGAAGGTGATGAGGAAAAAATGAAAAAGCAAAAACGGAAAAACCCTGCATCCTTAAGGGGTTAAGAACTGTCCAGAGTAGGAGAAAATCACCATAGCAAACATATGCTGCTCTGGACAGTTCCTAAAATGGTCAGAGATGTCAGCAGAGAGCACTATGGTCGTGATGTCAGCAGAGAGAACTGTGTTCCAAAAAGAAAATAATTTCTTCTGTAGTATTAAGCAGCTAATAAGTACTGGAAGGATTAAAGGGGTATTCCAGGCCAAAACTTTTTTTTATATAACAACTGGCTCCGGAATGTTAAACAGATTTGTGAATTACTTCTATAAAAAAATCTTAATCCTTCCAATAGTTATTAGCTTCTGAAGTTGAGTTGCTGTTTTCTGTCTAACTGCTTTTCCCATCATGCACAGCTCCCGGGACGTGACATCATCATTGAGCAGTTAGACAGAAAACTTCAGAAGCTAATAATTACTGGAAGGATTAAGATTTTTTAATAGAAGTAATTTACAAATCTGTTTAACTTTCCGAAGCCAGTTGATATATAAAAAAAAGTTTTTGCCTGGAATACCCCTTTAAGATTTTTTAACCCCTCCCGCTATATGACGTATGTATACGTCCAAGCATCCGACACATTCGCGCATTTGGACGTGTGCATACGTTATAGCGATCTCCGGCAGGAGATCGGTGACTGGACCCAGCTGTTAATCACAGCCGGAGTCCCGCTGCAGCTGCCGGAGCCACGATCGCGACGCTCCCGGCAACATTAACCCCCTAGTTGCCGTGATCAGTCCTGATCACGGCATCTATGATGTTGACAGGGGGACCGCTCTTCCCCTGTTCTCCAACGGCGGTGCTGCGATACCATCGCGGGTCGCTGTTGATTGCTATGGCAGCAGGAGGTCAGATCATAACCTCCTGTCTGCCTGCTACGGAAGCCTGTGAGATCCAGCCAGGCTGTAGTGTGTGCAGCTCATCAGGTTATTTTGTGCTGCAGTACAAATGTATTGCAGCATAGTATACCTATAAAAAGTGTAAACAAATGAATAAAAAGTTCTTCAATAAAAGTATGACGTGTAAAAAAAAAAAAATGCCCTTTTCCGAATAAAAGCCCTGTATTGTCACCAAAAAAAATCAAAAACACAATTCATATATATAATAGGTATTTCCACGTCTGTAATGACGTGTAATATAAAACTATAATCTAAATAATCCCGCATGGTGAACACCATAAAAAAAAGCGCAAAATTTGCCAATTTTGGTATAAATAGAGGAATAAAAAAGATCAAAAGGAAGCATGTAGCACAAAAATGAAACCAATAAGTACAGCTCATCCCGCAAAAAATAAGCCATTACTCAATTGCGGCGGACGAAAAATAAAAAAGTTACGGCTGTTTAAAAATGAATGGCAGAAAAAGAATTTTGCTCAGAAAAGGAAAAAGAACATATAAAGCTATATATAATGGGTATCGCCATAAGCGTACGGACCCACAGAATAAATATAACATCACTTTTACCGCACAGTGTACACCATAAAAAAATTATTTAAAAAAGCCAGACATTTTCCAGTTTTTCACAATATTTTGAAGTTTTTCACAAAAAATCCTGCATGTGTCAACAAAAATGCACCAGTTATATAAAGTACAATATGTCACAAAAAAACTATCTATGGTAAAGTTATTACCATTTAAAGAGATACATGTCAAATAAAAAAATAAAAAAAGACCCTGGTCATTCAGGTAAAAAATGGGTCCATCCTTAAGGGGTTAATAGAAGTAATTTACAAATCTGTTTAACTTTCTGGCACTTTCTGGCAGTTGATTTAAAAAAATAAAAAAACAGTTTTCCACAAGAATACCCCTTTAAGTTGGCCATTATTTACAAACTTTATAAATAGACCACATCCTTCCTGTGTACCAGTCCATAATATAAGGACATAATCAATTTACCTGAACCATTTATACACCTGTTTCCAGGAAAGCACTCGGGGTACATGAGTGCTCCCTCCACCAACCTAACAACAGATCGGCATAGAAGGGGGCACATGGCGCACTCATTGCTGTCCTGTAAATTTAACTTGAGTAAAAAATTAAGCAACTCTAGGAAGAATAAATTGTGATGATGATGACGTGTTACTGTTGTGCATGAGCGCTTACTCTGTGTTCATACACAATGGCCCTCATTTACTTAGAAAATGGGGTTGTAAGTCTATCTTGCTTTCTTACCCGACTGCTTTTTCCCCCTGGTATTTATTATTATGTCGCATCCTGTTTGTCGCACGTTGGTTTTGTAGGTTTTGGTTTCCAACTCCTCTGAGTTGTCGGGAAAAAATCCACAACAATTCAACAAATTCGGGTTGGAAACCTTTATAAATACGTGGTAAAGCTCAGAAATGTCGGGTTACGCCCCTTTTTCGGGTTTGGGAGAATCCACATCGGGTCTGTCGGGAAAAAATGTTGCAGACATGTCGCAGACATAGATGCGCCAAAAAAACCCGACAAAACAAGTCGGGTTTAAAATAGTAAATGAGGGCCAATGTTGTTATATTAGGATTACAAATTTAGGGTTAAATGAAAAGTATAAGTGGGTAGTTCCAGATCATGTAGTTGCTCAATAAGGTGCAATGATTCCCATGTATAAGATTCCAGCTTGTGACAAATGAAGACCCACAACACTTGACAGGTGTTTGGCTTGAGAAAGCTTTGCTAGGGGTCCAGTTTTGAATTTATAATTTTTTTTTTTTTTTTTTTTTTTTTTTTTTTGCTATTTGGTAAAAAAAAGCTTTAAACACATCCCAGTAACTAGGGCAAACTGGCAGAAATTCCCTTTCTATTTGGGACCAAATATTTAGCACCAGTTTCTAAGAAATACACTGAGTGCACACATTTATCAGCATTTTGAAGCATTTCAAATGGAGTATGGGGGATTTCCTAGAGACCTTTTCACTGATAACATTGATGGGATACCAGATAAACCATTAATGCATGATCATAGTGGTTTCAAAGCTGGTATCCTTCTATTACTGAAAATAAAGTGGCCTCAAAACGTACCAAATATTGAGCAGTAATTTCTAGCTCAGGCCTATTCAAGTATTGTTGTATTGTATGTTGAGCATTGTTGCAACACCTACCCACTGCTTGGTTGAGATTGGCATTCTGGACAAGAACCCTGGAATTGCATAATATTTAAGTAGAAACAGTATTTATGCCCCTCTGTATTCACATCAACTTACAGTAGTATCAGTATACACTTTGTGTGCTTTATTAATATTTGTAATATTTGTGAAGGAACCATACAGAAGGAGCCAGGCAGAGCATGTGGCTTAAAACTAGACATTAGATATAATTGCAACAGCTTAAAAAAATACACACACAAAAAACGATACCCTATTTTTACACAGAAGAGTGAACAACCACCATCACCATGGATTTGATGCCTGGGTGAAATCCTTACCACAGCCCAGATGTGTTTATTTTCTAGGTAAAGAATTTACAAGACATTCTGCGAGATAAAGGCCTTTCTACTGCTACAGCTTCTCCCCCAGGTAGTCCTCTATTGGAAGAACTTAATAGTTTTACATCTGAACATTATCCTGTCCTTAGTGAGCCAAAATCTCATCAGGTAAGAAAAGTACTATATACTTAACAAAATGAAATAAATTAAGGTGACATTTGATAAAGTGTACTAGTACCGTATTTTTCACAATATAAGACACTCCGGCATATAAGACGCAATTTTAAAGGGTGAAAATCTAGAAAAAAAATATTCTGAACCTTCTAACTGCAGACCTCCAGATGTCGCAAAACTACAAATCCCAGCAAGCCAGGAGTTGTTATTTTGCAACATCTGGACGTCCGCAGGTTGAAGACCACTGGTATAGGAGGTAATACTCACGTGTCCCCACCGCTCCGGACCGTCACTGCTCGTCACTACTGCCCATGATGTCACCCTCCATGGCTGTCGCCGCGTCCCCGGGGTGTCCCCGTCGCTCCGAAACGCCTCTGCTGCCGGGTGTCCTCGCTCTCCGTCGCCGCCATCACGTCGTGATGGCGACGAAGGAGAGCGCCGGCCATGCAGGGGATCCCAGCACGGAGCAAGCACCGAGGAGGCAGGTAAGGTCCCTCCCGGTGTCCTGTAAGCTGTTCGGGAAGTCACGATTTCACCGCGGTGGTCCCGAACAGCCCGACTGAGCAGCCGGGTTAGTGTCACTTTTGCTTCAGACGCGGCGGTCAGCTTTGATCGCCGCGTCTGAAGGGTTAATACAGGGCATCACCGCGATCGGTGATGTCCTGTATTAACCGCGGGTCCCGGCCGTTGATGGACGCAGGGACCGCCGCGATAGGACAGGTTTTAATGTGTATTTGCCGTATCAGACGCACCAACTTTCCCCGCCCCAGTTTTGGGGAAGAAAAAGTGCATCTTATACGGTGAAAAATACGGTAATATTTTCCAGAATCTAGTGGCATATGAATATATTAAACTATGTACTATGTCTTATTAGAAAGAAATAGCATTTTCACATTCAAGCAGCCTATAGCTCCCATTTACCTGTTCACAGCCTTTCTGTAAATGTTAGGACAGTATCGCTCACTGATCCAGTGTAGTGTGAAGAAGTAAATACGGGACATTGAGGAGGGAGATGCAGCTGCAGTTGTACAGTAAAACAGCAACCATTCCCCATTTTAATGTGATTCTGAGCATAGGTCCAAAAACAAAGCATTTTAACCACTGTACATTTTGGCACACTGTGTTGAAGAAATCTTTATTTTTTTTTTATTTTTTTTGTTAAGTCCTGTATGATTTCCATATATTCTTTTTTTTATTCAGGCTCCTATCTCAGCAGTTCGAAGTGTCATTCAATATCTTCAGAGTCTCCCTGGATGCCAGACATCTGTGTCATGTCCTTCTGAGATACATCCAAGCAATATAGAGTCTGAGATGAAGTGGTTAAAATGGTGAGAAGCACATCATTAGTCATCCATGGCAGAGCAATAAATGTTACACTACCTTTCTGATATTTAATATCAAGCACAATTATTTCATTTCTTGATATATACTTGAGCAAAACTCAGATGTGTAGGATTAGTATTGCCAACAATTGTATTCCAGGCACCTTGACCGTTTAAAACAGATGAATGAACAGCTCAGTGCGACTCTAGAGGAGTGTAAGACCGATTCTGAAAAACTCAGTATGCACCTTGGAAAACTGGAATCTACCTGTACAGCGTTGCGACTTGCTCTGCAATCCAGGTGACAGCTTTTACAATGAAAAATATAACAACTTCATATTACTTGAATGTTTTCCCATTACTTTACTGGCCTCTCTGGTAGTGCAGGAGTGTTACCAATTAAAGGAAGGAAGATGCAGAGGCTCAATGACCATGTGTATGAATATATTTTATTCAAAAATAGTGATTAGATATATTTATTAACATCAGTTAGTAAATTTCTAATACAAAGTAAGCATGATTCATTGCTCGACCAGGACCATCTCTTTAGACAATAAAGGGGTACTCCGCCTCTAAATATCTTATCCCCTATCCAAAGGATAAGATGTCTGACGCCCCCCCCCCCTCCCGTGATCTCCAGCACGGCACCTTGTAATCCGATGCTGGATGACAAGCGACCACCACAGTCACGCCCCCTCCATTCATGGCTATGGGAGGGGGGCATGACAATTGTGTACTAGCCGTCATGCCCCTTCCCTTAGACATAATTGGAGGGGGTGGGGCATGACATCATGAACACGGAAGCCCCAAGCTTCCATGTTCTGTACGTCTACGGAGCTGGGAGATCGTGGGAGGTGCAAGCGGCTTAACCCCCGCAATCAGACATCTTTTCCCCTATCTGTAAAACAGATGTGGTTAAAAATCAACAGCAAGAGAATTTAAACCAGCTTGGGATAAACATTTATTTACCCTAAGATAAAAAAAGAAATAGGAAGTAATAAAAAGGAAGACTAGATTTGGTAGTTTTTACTATCAATCTTTTAATAACATTTGAGGGATTGGTTTTGAAAAATGTCCTTATTTTGAAAGAAGATAATTGAAACCCATCATAATAAGGAATATATTTTCTTTTGTGGACCTTTCTACACTGCTCAAAAAAATAAAGGGAACACTTAAACAACACAATGTAACTCCAAATCAATCACACTTTTGTGAAATCACACTGTCCACTCAGGAAGCAACACTGATTGACAATCAATTTCACATTCTGTTGTGCAAATGGAACAGACCACAGGTGGAAATTATAGGCAATTAGCAAGATACCCCCAATAAAGGAGTTGTTCTGCAGGTGGTGACCACAGACCACTTCTCATTTTCTATGCTTCCTGGCTGATGTTTTATTCACTTTTGAAAGCTGGCGGACAGAGTCTACAACCCACAGAAGTGGCTCAGGTAATGCAGTTCAACCAGGATGGCCCATCAATGCGAGCTGTGGCAAGAAGGTTTGCTGTGTCTATCAGCGTAGTGTCCAGAGCATGGAGGTGCTACCAGGAGACAGGCCAGTACATCAGGAGATGTGGAGGAAGCCGAAGTAGGGCAACAACCCAGCAGCAGGACCGCTACCTCCGACTTTGTGCAAGGAGGAGCAGCAGGAGCACTGCCAGAGCCCTGAAAAATTACCTGCAGGCCAAAAATGTGCATGTGTCCACTCAAATGGTCAGAAACAGACTCCATGAGGGTGGTATGAGAGCCCGACATCCACAGGTGGGGGTTGTGTTTACAGCCCAACACCGTGCAGGACATTTGGCATTTGCTAGAGAAGACCAAGATTGGCAAATTCGCCACTGGCGCCCTGTGCTCTTCACAGATGAAAGCAGGTTCACACTGAGCACATGTGACAGAGTCTGGAGATGCTGTGGAGAACGTACTGCGGCCTGCAACATCCTCCAGAATGACCGGTTTGGCAGTGGGTCAGTAATGGTGTGGGGTGGCATTTCTATGGGGGGGGGGGGGGGGGGCAGCACAGCCCTCCATGTTCTTGCCAGAGGTAGCCTGACTGCCATTAGGTACCGAGATGAGATCCTCAGACATATGCTGGTGCGGTTGGCCCTGGGTTCCTCCTAATGCAAGACAATGCTTGACCTCATGTGGCTGGAGTGTGTCAGCAGTTCCTACAAGAGAAAGGCATAGATGCTATGGACTGGCCCGCCCGTTCCCCAGACCTGAATCCGATTGAGCACATCTGGGACATCATGTCTTGCTCCAAAACCGATAATAGATTGATCCCTAGCAAATACGGCACGTATGACCCTACCCTATGGATATACCATGTCTATCAAATTAAAGCTGTACCTAAAGAACTTCATGTTCATAATGCAGTTTTATTTATAGATTGCCTTGTCTAAGCTTATACCAAATACTAGTTGGATTAAACTGTGCCACAATCTTGTACCAGAGTTCTGGCAAATTTTTCTTGCACAGTGTTGCATCTCAAGCCATAAAACACAGATAATTTGTAAAGGAGTTGTCTGGGGGGTTGGCCAGGGCTGTTGTTGAAAAAAAGTTAAACTCACCTACCCTGCTCCACTGCAACTCCTGGTCTAACATCAACCAGTTCCCACTCATCACCTGTTTCTGGGATGAATTTCCCTCTCAGCCAATCACTGGCTATAGCAGTGTCCCTCCTCAGTCGGTGAGTGATCCTGCTGTGATGGTTCATCTCAGTAGCAGAAAGAAACAATGACAAGTGGGGACTGGATGACATTAGACTGGGTGCGGGGGTAATGGAGTAGGACTTTTTCACCACAGCCATATATAATAAAATTTTGAGGCTGCCTATGTTGTAAAGTAATTCAAAATGATTTCACTGTCAATAAACAGTAATTCTTCCTGTCTGTTATGTCTTAGTGAGAGATGTTTGAAGACATACAGTGTGTTGCTAGCTCTTGCAGAAGCAAAGCAAGAAATCATGCTTGGTCAGGTCTCAGCAGGAGATGTCTTAAAATCAGGTACTGTACTACTTTATTAATGTTATTAATGCTTCCTGCAGGACATGATACTCGGCAGGGATAATAAACGTAATGTCCACAGCAGATTTTATGAGATAACTGGTAAACTTTACTTGAACTGGTATGCAACAGTCTTTACAATTATGCAGTCTCTTTAGAGGTAACCAGGATGCAGGTTCCTCACATGCTTTGCTGGGACGGATAGTCGTTAGCTTTAAGCAGGCCACTGTGCTACTAATTATAAGATTTGAGTTGGGTAGTAGTCACACAGGATTTGTAGATAGAGCTTTGTAACTCACGGTTTTAGTGGCTGCTGGATTCTTTAAGGCTTTGTCCTAGATGACTTGAATGAAGATATGCTGATTGTGCTTGCTTGATAGTCCGGAACTAAGAGCTATGAGAGTGCAGGAACAAGAGAGAGAATTTACAGACTACAGCGCCTTATATACTAGGGGGGCTGGACTAATCCCATTGGGTGCAAAGCCTGTAAGTCCTGAACCCAGAGAACTCTGGGTACATCACATGACCCCGGAAGGTCCTAAAAATCTATGCAACCATTACAATAGATAACGTGTCCCTAACCCGGGTCCTATACATTTATACACTATACAAAATACATTTCTATGAGGCGCCCAAGGGGCAAGCCCTACAGGAGAGCCCTGTGGAAATGGAGGGACCCTAGCTGAGGTGACTCTAGACAGGAATAGGACCAGGTCCTGTACCGGGACACCACACTCTTAATGTCTGTGGTGCAGAGATGGGAACTGGAAAATTCTACCACTGTATATGCTGATGTACCTATGTATTTTTATAGGCAAATGTACAGCAAATAAGTTTTACTTGGTATATACTTATTGACAGGATACAGGAGGATCCTGCATCGCAAATACATACAGTTAACTACGCTTTCTTCATGTACTGTTGTATATGGTAGTTCAATGAAGGCATCTGCAATTGAATAGGCATAAAGTTGCATATGTCTGACCATACATTTGGAAGGACTGTTTCAGAATTACCAGGGTGTGTTTTTAACCTTCGAGGGCTTTTACAAAGCACAGTGATATAATAATTCTCTATGCCAGAGGGTTTTGTTAGATATAATGGTCTTATGCAGGTTTGCAGCTGATTCTGATACCCATCTGTCGATTGCAATAATTATTCTTAAAGGGGTACTCCGGTGGAAAACGTTTTTTTTTTTTTTTTTATCAACTGGTGCCAGAAAGTTAAACAGATTTGTAAATTACTTCTATAAAAAAATTCTTAATCCTTCCAGTACTTATACGCTGCTGAATACTACAGAGGAAATTATTTTCTTTTTGGAACACAGAGCTCTCTGCTGACCCCTATGTCCATTTTAAGAACTGTCCAGAGTAGGAGAAAATCCCCATAGAAAACATGTGCTGCTCTGGACAGTTCCTAAAATGGACAGAGATGTCAGCAGAGAGCACTGGGGTCATGATGTCAGCAGAGAGCTCTGTGTTCCAAAAAGAAAATAATTTCCTCTGTAGTATTCAGCAGCTAATAAGTACTGGAAGGATTAAGACTTTTTAATAGAAGTAATTTACAAATCTGTTTAACTTTCTGACACCAGTTGATAAAAAAAAAGTTTTCCACCGTAGTACCCATTTAAATTCCACTTTAATGACCCAATAGAAGAATTGAGGCAAGTTACCATTTGTACTATTGTAATATCATTTAAAACTGTTGCTTCTTCTAATATAATGTATTATGTATCGGATACTCACATATCTTTTAAAATAAGGCTGGAGGCTGCTGCCAAAAGAGTTGGAGATAAAAACAAAACTGTTCCTGATGGAAGTTAAAAAAATATTTCGGAAAAAGGGAAAGAGTTCGGATTCTGAAACAAAGAAAATGGATGGGCAAAAAGTAAACAGGTAAAAGAAAATCTTTAAAAAAAAATGTGTATATATATATATATATATATATATATATATATATATATATATATAAAAATATATATAAATATATTAATTGCCTCACTATTCAGTTAGAAATTGTAAGGTTTGGACAAGCTCTGTTTGTTAAAAAAGTTCCTACAACAACTTATCCCAATTGTTCAATTGTTGGTATTGAGACTTCCAGAAATCACCTGTGTCCTATAACAAAACTTGCAGTAAGGAAGGGTTTACATTGCAATTGTGTCTTCTGAGACACAAATACCTAGGCAAAATGACATGTTGACATATCTAGGTATGAAGAGCCAAAAGCACAGCAGACCACACTATTGAGACTCAACAATACTTGAACCTAGTCGCTAACAAACAAGGTTCAGGCCATTAAACTCAATGGAGATCATTCCACATCCACTTATGATGCCGACATGCCATTTTAACATATTGGTTGCGTATCTATGCCTTGGAAGGCACAGTTGTATTTTTAACAACCAAGTCCTGCTGTCTATTGAAGTCAGTAGGCTGTCCATGTAATAGACATCCAAGGTCCTCCAGAACAATATTGCATTTTTTCTATTTTCTTCATATATAGCTCTTGCAGCAGATCTAATGGTTGTCATTAAGATCCGAAAGTTTTCATTATGTTTACAGATAATCTACTAAAATCCTTTTACACAAATTTCAGGTCATTTTTCATTTTTTAAGTGGCAGCTCTTTGTAAGTAGCATTTACAATGTCTCAGAAAAGTACATGTGGGTTAATGCAAAGACATGTTATGAAAACTTTTTTATCCCAATGTAAATAGTTACTGTATTGGAGGGAAAATCTTTACAATCTGATAGATGTTAGATATTGCAGCTATAGTTATCATGCATAACTTGTACATAATACATGATTCTTTTCAGCCTCTATGCCCCCTGGCTCAATGAAGAAGAAGAGCAGATGCTGAAAGATTACATTCAGTCTCTAAAGTGGGATTTATCTTCCATTACAATGTCAGACCACTTCAACGCTGGTACTTCACATGCAAAGAAAGTAACTCAGTGTGCTGAAATGATCAAAGCTAAAGTGGATGATGCTATCAAAGATTCACCAGAAGCTTCACCTTGTCTTTCGGAGAAACCTGCTAGAGCCCAGATTATGCAGGATCTAATGTATACTAAGGTAAGGCCCAGTTGTGCTAAGTAAAGGGGACTTATGTCATGGGATGCATGCATGTACATGGTTTGTAATAGTGATGCCAATTTCTTAAAATTTTTGTGATGCCACATGTGATTGGCAGTCTTGTAGTTAATTCTTCTATGGAATGATGACTTTTTGGGCTGTTGGTAGTGTTACAAGTGTCCTGATGGTGACTGCCCTGCTGTAGAGATGGAGCAGAAATAATTTAACCAAGTTCTTTACTTACAAATCCTGGAAACATTCTCAGAAAGGTTTCTATAAACGAGTTACTGTTCTAACCCTTTAGCCTAGGAGTCAGTATTACCACTAGGCCCTAGCACCAAGGGCTGTTAGCACACAGTCTCTGTGCTGCTTCAACACTACTTACTTAGGCCCCTTTCACATGCCAACATTTTCTCACTAAATTCCTACTTCTCTATGCAAAAACCATGGCACACAAGTCATTTATAGCAGATTCAAGCAGAATTTCCATGTGGAAATTCTTCCTGAATCCTTATGAAATCAAAGATGGTAGGTCCTGAGGAGGATTATTTTCTGCTTCAAGAACTGACATGTCCTTTCACCTTCCATTAACATTAATGGGGCTTTTATTTGACAAGAATTCCGGGAAGAATTTCCCCATGGAACTATTGCTTGAATCTACTTCAAATTACTTTTGTGTCATGGTTTTTACATGGAGAAGTAGAGGAAATTCAGGAATTCTGCCGCATGAAAAGGCCAAGGATATAACAGATGTTCCACTTCTGCTCCAGGCAACAGCTGCCTCTTTGGCTGTCCTCAGTGAACTCTAGGTAGGCATCAACTACTACCTCAGCCTTCTGTGTCACTGAAAGGAATTAATGGCACACTCTTTTCAACATCCTAAACAGCATTCTCACAGGTCTTTGCAGTCCCAACTTTAAACTCCTTACTTCTCTCAGCCTAGTATACACTTTGCTTCCCAATGTCTCTGTTGCACAAGAAAGCCTATCTCTTTCATATCACTGAAGAAAATCCTCCCCATTATACCATCCTTCACCTTCCGGAGGGCAAAGACACTTAGGAACATCCTAGCACCCAGCCGCCTCAGGAAGAAAAGGACCAGTTCTCCAATTCAACAGACTATCATCCCCCTACCAAAGGGCACTTTCAGATGCGGCCTGAAAAACTGCCTGTGTTGCAAAAGCATCACGCACAACATAAGCACTTTCAAGTCTTATGTAACCTCTAGTACCTTCCCTATCAATACTCATCTGAACTTCAGCTCTACCCATGTGATTTATCTTATCAACTGGAACTGTGGAATTCAATACATTGGGAGGACAACACAGACTCTACGAAAACGCCTCAATGGCCACCGATACAACTGTGGAAAAGGCTACCTGAAGCAAAGTCTCTCCCGCCATTTAACAGAGAAACACAACAAGGACTTTTCAGCTATCACAATCACACCTATTGAACAGATTTCACCAGACAGCGAAAACAGAATCCAGACTCTGAATAGTAGGGAAGCATACTGGATTTTTAAAATCCAGTGTTAACATCCAGAAGGACTTAATGAATGCATTGAACTTTAAATCCCAATATGGACCTAAGTACATTACATCCCCTATGTACTACAGGCACTCCATATAGCCCAGCACACGGTATACTATCAGCCCACCAATCAATCTCACCCACACACTCTGACCCACCATCACATAATGTAAACAACAATACATCCATATGGCCCCTCTTTTATTCTTTTTTTTAAATTCATTTTTATTCATATTAATAACATCCTCCCCGCCTCCCCCCCCCTTTTTTCCCTCCCCCCTCCCTTAGCGATTTTTCTCCCCCCCCCCATAGTTACCACAATTATAGTCTATATATTCCCCCTCACCACCCACACCTATAAACCCACCACCTACATTCATAGCCCATACTAATGCAACCAAATACAATCTTTCTATATAATTCCCCCCCCCCATATTTATTATATCTACAGCCCTACTAATACACCCATTTATAATTTACTCCTACTTTCCAATTATTCTCCATATAATATCCTCCCCCTTTTAGTTTCTCCCCCTCATAATTATTAATATACCGCAAATCTATCACTCAATGGACCACTCAGTTTTCATAACTTTGGGGCCTGAATATTCCTCCGTCAGTGAGACACGCTATCGGCATAGCGCGCACACTGTAATAAGCACAAATATCGCAGCGCTGCTGTGCTGTAACACCTTCACACAGGAGAGCGCTCCGCTATCACAAGACGGCATCAGCGTTCCCCTGGCAACCTGGGTGCAGACCGGAAGTGACGTGCCGGGACGGCCCGCATAATGCTCGCTCTCCCGGAGCGCGCCTTCACTGCACGCTGGCATCATCACCAAACAGGATCCACACCAGGTATTCACATCCCCGCTGCTCAGATTCACTCTGACACAGCGTTAGCACACTGGGCATTGACTGTCATATGTTTCTCCATCCACAGCACGCTCCCACAGCACCATCAACGAAGCATGGTAAGGTCACTGTGGACATAAATAATTGTCTATTGCCAATGCCACCCTTTATTAACACCTACAGACCGTTATGTGCCCCTGTGTCATCAATTATATGTGTACTTCAGCATATTGACAAATTTTAATAACCTTATGTGGTCTATATGAAATTTTTAATTCTGCCTATAGACAATCTGTTATCGAATGATATATTTTCATGAATGGTTTTAAAGGATATTAAACTTGGCAGTTTAACCCCAGTGTTGCCAAAGTGTATCACATGTAGTTAATTAGTTTACAAACATGTCCTTTCCCCCATAATTTATTACAATCCAGTCAAGCTTATTTATCATCATTTTTTACCATATCTCTTATTATATATTTTGTGTATATATACATCATACACTATACATTTTATTTTTTATTATTATACTCGCTGTATTTATTCTATTTATTTTATGATATGTGGTTTTTTTTTACCAACTAATTTGCTGGTCATATCACATTAATAAGAGTATATTATTAATTGACCATATTTAGTGTATATATACATGTAATTGTCAGACACCTCATATGAATACTAAAATAGTTGGTTGTCTGTTATGTTATTTTAGCAAATTTATTAGACCTGAGGAAGGCATCAGTAGTATGCCGAAACGCGTTGTCCATTTTTACCAAAATAAAATCTATTGATATCCTGTTGCCAGTCTGCATTCTTGATTCTTGATGCCATACGAGCAGCGCCTCCATCAACCACCATTTTTTACCCTTTTCCTTGTATCACTATTACTGGTCACCCTATTGGTTCAACCAGTGGCGGTCGTGAGTGCGGCAGCTCTTTCGCCTCTACCCACTTCCCAATAGCGCAACTTGCCGTTGGGTCGTAGCCATCCTACAGAAATAACTACAAGATTAGTATATCACTTGGGTGTGGTGGAGGACACACACCTGTTTGATATACATTACAAGGGAGCGCCCCCTGTTTTTTCTTTTTGTCTCTCTTTCCGACTTTCATATCACTGCACCACTTTTGGTTTATCACATATACACCAGAAAGGCTGATGTTTCTCTCTAAACATATAAAAGCGTACATTCCCCGCTTAGTAGGGGGCCCATATGTTATATGCAAGCATGAGTCCTATGCAAATCACATTCCAACCAATTGGCTCACTCCAACCAATCTCAGCCAGAGACTTGGGAGCCACATGTGGATTGCAACCACCTGCTGTGTGGCTCACCATAAGAGTTATAATATGTATCAAGAATTTTCATTATAGAATACATATCCTATTGACAGAACAGTGCTGATTTGAATGGCATAACAATAGAGTCAAATTAACCATTGAATTGTATCAAATGTATTAATGTTTTCAAATTCATCATTTCTTGTCCCTCCATTTTTAATATGTCTATCCTTAATTTTTTTGTTTAAGTGGCTCCCAAAGATCACTCAAAGTTGGGGACCACAGCTTTAGATTATAAATGTAAATTCATCTTTTTTTTTTTTTTTTTAACCTTTTATTACAAAGAGTTGACTAACCAGATAAAAAGTGCATGAGACAATGTTTGTATAGGGAGAATCCAGCACTACTGCATCCAGTTCACTTGTGTAATTTTTCTGCTGTGGGCAGTCCAGACCCTAAAGATAATCAATGATCAACACTAGCGCTGTTTGTGTACCACATCCCAACTCACAACTGCTGCTACTGGCAGGTTTTTAGACACCTTCCAGTATATGTATGTACAAATAAACTCTACATGCTGTCATAATCAGTGACACCTTCAATAGTTTTTCAGTTGTAAAGCTTATCCACAAATTGCTGTCATAGGTTCCAATTATGGCTTCAGTGTATAGCACTGCTTAAAACACTGTGCCTATAATGCAATAACAGGAGATTGCGGGGGGTCCCAGTGGTCATAACCCCCCCCCCCCCCCCCCCGTGATCTAAAGCGGATAGGGGATATGTTTTTGTGCTATGAGACTTTTCCCGTAAAAGTAATGCTGATGTTATGTTCTTTTAATCAGCTTTTTAATGTTGCCTAGTAAATGACATCTTGTTTTATTCCCGTAGAAGAAGTTGTCTGAACTAAAAGCCAGTCTGCAACTACTTCAGACAGAGAAACGTGCTTTGGAATTACAATCTTTAACTCAACAAGAGCAGGAGAAAGCCTATATGCTTGTCCAAGAGCACCTGCAGATAGAACAGAACGAATGGATAAAGGAAGCATCTGGCAAAAATAAGACAAACAAACAGGTAATGCCAGGGCCGGCGTTAGGGTGGGGCAATCCGGGCAATTGCCCAGGGCCCCCAGGGGGCACCCTACGGGCTGCTCAGTGGCAGATCCAGGGGGAGGGGGATCCGCCACTGAGCAGCCCGCAAGGGGCCCCGTCACTGACGTCCCGTGCGTGCGCCCATAGGAACGGAGGAGCGGAGCATCGCAGCATCGAGGAGGACGCGTGCTGGCCGTCATGGTAAGTTACCAGCACGTTAGCTTCGGTGCTCCGACCACTGCTCCTCCGATCCATAGCAGTAGGTCATGACCCCTGACCGGAGGAGCGGTGGTCGGAGCACTGAAGTGGGGCAGTACACAGGCATACAGCCTCCAGCCATACACTGTATATGGCTGAAGGCTGTATGTCTGTGGGGGGGAACTATACTGCACCTAATGTGGGGAACTATACTGCACCTAATGTGGGGGAGCTATACTGCCCCTAATGTGGGGGAACTAAACTGCACATAATGTGGGGGAACTATACTGCACCTAATGTGGGGGGAACTATACTGCACCTAATGTGGGGGGAACTATACTGCACCTAATGTGGGGGGAACTATACTGCACCTAATGTGGGGGGAACTATACCACACCTAATGTGGGGGGAACTATACTGCACCTAATGTGGTGGGGAGCTATACTGCACCTAATGTGGGGGAACTATACTGCACCTAATGCGGGGAACTATACTGCACCTAATGTGGGGGGAGCTATACTGCACCTAATGTGGGGGAACTATACTGCACCTAATGTGGGGGAACTATACTGCCAACCTAATGTGGGGGGACTTATACTGCCAGCCTAACGTGGGGGAACTGTGCTGCCAATCTAATGTGGGGGAACTACAACCTAATGTGGGGGAAGTATACAAAACATTGTACTATTCTGATCCCTATAATTCTATTATTTTTCTGTATATGGGGATGTATGAGGGTAATTTTTTTTGTGCTGTAGATTGTAGCAACATTTATGTTTTGATGGGACTTTTCCATTGCTTTTTAGACTTTTGTGGCCCCACTTTTGATTTTGCCCAGGGCCACGTTAAGCCTAAAACCAGCCCTGGGTAATGCCACTTGTGACAAGTAAGGTCCCACAGCTGGAGAAATGACTGTTCTTGGAATGATGGAGTTTTGACCTTTGTTGTTGCACAGAGGTTTTTATTACTTGCATTGATTTCCAATATAATACCACATCTGCAGGAAAATACCTGTAATATGTCCTGCCCATTGTAAAGAGTCATCTATCCCCTTGCTTTGTTCCCTTTACCAATATCACATAATACTTTAATAAAAGGTATATGCCAGAATTATTGGAAAAAAACTATTGCTTGTCCAGTACATTTATTACAACTTACTAAATAGTACTAGGCTTTATAGTAACATATTTGGTTGTCATGTTATCATTTATTTTTATGTT
Source organism: Hyla sarda (assembly GCF_029499605.1). Taxonomy (NCBI): domain Eukaryota; kingdom Metazoa; phylum Chordata; class Amphibia; order Anura; family Hylidae; genus Hyla; species Hyla sarda. Next base: position 300,824,922 of record NC_079189.1, read on the forward strand.
TAATTGTGCAATTTTTTTTCAAACAATATTTAAAACATGTATATTTTTTTCATGTTACAAAGAAACATCAAGATGTAGATAGAGATTGCCTAGGCCAAAGTGAGAATTCCACTTCATCTACTTCAATGCAGCGACTAACAGATTCCTTGAAAAGGTATGAATGCTAACTTTTTCCTCTGCATAGTTTACAAAGAGTGTGCAGAGGAGTTGACCAGTTACCCATAGCAACCAATCAGATTGCTTCTTTAATTTTTGAAAAGACCTCTGAATAATAAAAGAAGCAATTTGATTGATTGCTATGGGCAACTGGTAAACTTTTCCTTTATGAATCTCCCCCAATGACCCATATTTATTATGGGGGAGAATTATCAAAACCTGTCCAGAGGAAAGTTTGCCGAGTTGCCCATAGCAACGAATCAGATCGCTTCTTTCATTTCTGAATAGGCCTCTGAGAAATGAAAGTAGCGATCTGATTGGTTGCTATGGGAAACTCCGCAACTTTTCCTCTGGACAGGTTTTGATAAATCTCCCCCTATGTGCCTGATACCAGAACTGTCTAGTTTTGCCCATAGAAGCCAATAACAGACACAGCTCAGCTTTGATTTTACATTACACTGTTTTTAAAGTTCTATTGACAATATGATATATTGGAACTGAGGATCAGGTATTGTACGTAAAGGGCAGGGAATTGCACCTTTTCAGGATGGGAGGTCTCCATGGCTCAAGTCTTATTGTATTTAAATGCCTTTTCTGATTAAAAGAGTTTCACTGAAAAATGTCTTGAATAACTTATTTAAATATATTCATCAATATATATATCCTGGTTTAATTGTTCATTTAATCTGTACTTAAGAGATGTGTGTAACTACACATAATACTTCATTAATAAAACAGTGGGTTAGGATTGAGTCATTTGTATAGAGCTGTCCTATATGTCTTTTCATTTCAGGAGCAATGAAATGAAAGGAAGAATCGAAGGTCTCATTTCAGAAGTAGAGCAATTATCCTGTAAAGTATGTGCCGAGAATACTAAGACTGCGCAGATGATCAAAGATTTCTTCAAAGCTCATAGGTATACAGATGATCATACTGTCTTGCCTATATATCATTTGTACATGGAGATCAATGTCCTGTTATATTGTTTGCCTGTACATTACAAGAATGGAATATTCTTGCCAATCTGCTGTCTATTAGCTGTAATGATTCTAGGCTGTCTGCTATGATAGAAAGGGAAATAGAGCTACCCTTCCAAAAGAATAAGAAATAGGTATGGGTACATGTTAAGTGTAGCGCCAATTACTTTTTTAGTATAAAATAAAAACTTTGAATTCTCTGGTAACAATTTATGGTTACTGCACTCTGCAGCCTGTTCTGTGACTATATGGAGGGGTTGTCTGGTGGAATAAATCTTTGGGAGCCTCAAAATAAGTTGACAATGGGGCCAGGCAATAAGGAAAGCAGGTGGAATGCCTGGCAGCATAGCTGGAGGTAAAAACCATAGGAAGAGGGAGGTTGTGATCCCATTGTATAAAGCTCTAGTGAGACCATATCTGGAAAACTTCTGGAGATCTCACTTGCAAAAAGATATTCATAATATAGAATGGGTCCAAAGGCGGACTCAAACAGTGGAAAATCAGTCCTCCATTATACGGTAAAATATGTATTTATAATACAAATATTTTGTTGTAAAAAGTGGAGAATAAATAAAGGAAATTATAGACTACAGGGCCCCTTGTGGTAAAAACCATTTACCAATGTTCATACAAATTAAAATGTACTTATAAAAGATAACAAATAAAACGTATTAATGATTTGCTATTTTAGCATATAAACATCATTAATCTCTGTAAAATAGCTTATTGCACGCTCACCCGTCCGATGTAAGGGATTTTTTTTTTAAGTTTTGCAGGTCCCAAAATGTTCATAAGTTTTGCCTGTAAAGCCAGTTTCATACTGCTTAATCTCCGAGACAGAGATTTTGAGTGAATCAGTTGGCGCTAGGAGCACGCAGACATTGCTGTCCCCATAGATGGCAATGTCTATGGAGCAGAAATCTGCCAGAACATTAAACTCTTTTTCTAGGGGATATTCCAGAAAGAATGTTCGCCTCAAAAACTCTGCAGTGTGCACTGTGCAGCCGAATCCCATTGCCAGCAATGCGACTCTGCTGCACCAAAATTTCAAAACGGAATTCAACTTGGAAATTCTGTAGTGTAAAACCGGCCTAAAAAGTCTCGTTTGGGATCAAAGTGAGCTGGCTGGCCTTATGCGCGATAATAAAGCACTCTTGTTTGCTGGTATCTTGGTGCACTCCTTTGTGCAAGAGAAGGGATCATAGATGTGAATGTTTTAGGATAGGATGTTGGTATGGATTAAGCAGCATCCTTATGTTTGAGGAACGTGTGCTCCTGTTTTGATTGACAGTAATACAGGATTGCAGTAACACAGGTTTTGCTATACACGTTTATTCCCTTTGTGTGTATTGGAACTAAACCAGAAAAGGGAGGAAAAAAAGCTAATTGGACATAATGTCACACCAAACTCCAAAAATGGGCTGGTCAAAATTATGAGCACCCTTTCAAAATTGTGGAAAAAATTGTTTCAAATATGTGATACTCCTTTAAACTTACCTGGGGCAAGTAACAGGTGTGGGCAATATAAAAATCACACCTGAAAGCAGATAAAAATGAGAGAAATTCACTTAGTCTTTGCATTGTGTGTCTGTGTGTGCCACACTAAGCATGGACAACAGAAAGAGAAGAGAACTGTCTGAGGACTTGAGACCCAAAATTGTGGAAAAATATCAACCATCTCAATGTTACAAGTCCATCTCCAGAGATCTAGATTTGCCTTTGTCCACAGTGCCCAACATTATCAAGAAGTTTGCAACCCATGGCACTGTAGCTAATCTCCCTGTGCATGGACGGAAGAGAAAAATTGATGAAAGGTGTCAATGCAGGATAGTCCGGATGGTGGATAAGCAGCCCCAAACAAGTTCCAAAGATATTCAAGTTGTCCGGCAGGCTCAGGAAGCATCAGTGTAAGCGTGAACTAATTGTCGACATTTAAATGAAATGAAACGCTATGACAGGAGACCCAGGAGGACCCCACTGCTGACACAGAGACATAAAAAAGCAAGACTACATTTTGCCAAAATGAACTTGAGTAAGCCAAAATCCTTCTGGGAAAACGTCTTGTGTACAGATGAGACCAAGAAAGAGCTTTTTGGTAAAGCACATCATTCTACTATTTACCGAAAACAGAATGAGGCCTACAAAGAAAAGAACACAGTACCTACAGTGAAATATGGTGAAGGTTCAATGATGTTTTGGAGTTGCTTTGCTGCCTCTGGCACTGGGTGCCTTGAATGTGTGCAAAGCATCATGAAATCTGAGGATTACCATTGGATTTTGGTTCGCTGGGTTTGCGTCTTAGATTTTGGGTCTTCCAGCAGGACAATGACCCCAAACATACATCAGAAAGCACCCAGAAATGGATGGCAACAAAGCGTTGGAGAATTCTGAAGTAGCCAGCTATGAGTCCAGATCTAAATCCCATTGAACATCTGTGGAGAGATCATAAAATCTCTGTTGGGAAAAGGCGCCCTTTCAATAAGAGAGACCTGGAGCAGTTTGCAAAGGAAAAGTGGTCCAACATTACGGCTGAGAGGTTTAAGAAGCTTATTGATGGTTATAGGAAGTGACTGATTTCAGTTATTTTTTCCAAAGGGTGTGCAACCAAATATGAAGTTAAAGAGGTACTCCGGTGCTTACACATCTTATCCCCTATCCAAAGGATAGGGGATAAGATGCCTGATCGCGGGAGTCCCGCAGCTGGGGACACCCGGGATCATGCACGCGGCACCCCGTTTGTAATCAGTGCCCGAAGCGTGTTCGCTCCGGGTCTGATTACGGTCGACCGCAGGGCCGGCGGCGTGTGACGTCACGCCTCCGCCCCCGTGTGATGTCATGCTCCGCCCCTCAATGCAAGCCTACGGGAGGGGGCGTGACAGCTATCTTGCCCCCTCCCGAAGGCTTGCATTGAGGGGCGGAGCGTGACGTCACACGGGGGCGGAGGCGTGACGTCACACACCGCCGGCCCTGCGGTCGCCGGTAATCAAACCCGAGCGAACACGCTCCGGGCACTCATTACAAATGGGGTGCCGCGTGCATGATCCCAGGCGTCCCCAGCTGCCGGACTCCCGCGATCAGGCATCTTATCCCCTATCCTTTGGATAGGGGATAAGATGTTTAAGCACCGGAGTACCCCTTTAAGGGTGCCAATAATTTAGTCCAGCCCATTTTTGGTGTGACATTATGTCCAATTTGTTTTTTTTCCTCCCTTTTTGGTTTAGTTCCAATACACACAAAGGGAATAAACATGTGTATAGCAAAACATGTGTTACTGCAATCCTTTTCCGTGAGAAATACTTCTTAATTTTCTTGAAAAATTTCAGGGGTGCCAACATCTCACTTTAGATCAGGTCAGATCATTTTCCTAATGTTTTGTTTCACATTGAAAAGTAATGCAAGCCATGCTTCTCAGTCTGAGCCAATACGTGTCCTCAAAGAGGAGACTAGCTAAGAAAGGCAACTTAAAAGGGGTACTCCACTGGAAAAAAAAAATAATTAATCAACTAATGCCAGAAAGTCAAACAGATTTGTACATTACTTCTTTTTAAAAATCTTAATTCTTCCAGTACTTATCAGCTGCTGTATGCTCCACAGGAAGTTCTTTTCTTTTTTAATTTCCTTTTTGTCTGACCACAGTGCTCTCTGCTGACACCTCTGGCCAATTTAGGAACTGTCAAGAGTAGGAGCAAATCCCCATAGCAAACCTATCCTGCTCTAGACAGTTCCTGATATTGACAGAGGTGCTTTATAAAAGGTTAATATTTCTGGTGATGCTGATTACAATACAGGTTATCGTTCTGAGATCCATTGTGCCATTGCGGGGACCAAACTGCTAATATGTTAATGATCTTCTTAGAGCATCTGTTATGTTTCCACCCCCTTGAAGCACAATCTGCCTGACCACACTCGCCTTGCGATAAATCTCCATTCATGAATAACTATGTTCGGATCTTCAACAAATCGCCAATACATGTGCAGGACACCTAGGAAATAGTGATCATAATATAATACATTATAACTTGTTCTTCAATAAGGGAACCTCGCGAGGGGCCACAAAAACAATGAGCTCTAGGAAGGCAAAGTTTGATCAACTCAGAGAAGCCCTTAACAATATAAAATGGGATAATGTCCTCAAAAACAAGAATACTAACACTAAATGGGAGACTTTTAAGAATATTTTAAATACTCACTGTAAGAGGTATATACCTTATGGGAATAAAAGGGTCAGGAATAAAAGAAAACCAATATGGATGAATAAAAATGTTAAGGGGGCAATAAATTACAAAAATAAAGCATTTAAACTACTAAAACAGGACGGCAGTGAAGATGCATTAAAAAGCTATAGAGAAAAATGTAATATTTGAAAAAACAGATAAAAGCCACAAAAATAGAGACAGAAAAACTCATTGCCAAAGAGAGTAAAACTAACCCCAAATTGGAAGTGGAAGAGGAGAACGGAGATGGAGTCCATAGACAGCAAAAAAGTAAGACGACCTCGTGGACTCTGAATCCTTATGATTATAATAGAATTATTCCCAAGGGAGAAGGTCGACCCAATCGTCTTGGTGAGCTGAAACAAAATGCTGAAGATAAGTCTCAAGACTTTGATTAACTCTCTCCACCTGACCGTTGGACTGAGGGTGGTAGGCCGAGGAGAAGTCCAGATTGATGTCCAGATGGGTACAGAGGGCTCGCCAGAGACAAACTGCACTCCACAATCTGAAACGATATGCTAAGGTAGACCATGTAAGCGAAAGATATGCAGCAAGAAGTACTTCGCCAGCTGTGGGGCAGAAGGAAGACCAGGTAGGGAAATGAAATGAGCCATCTTGGAAAACCGATCTACAACGACCCAAATGACAGTGTTATTACGAGATGGCAGCAAATCTGTGATAAAATCCATAGTGATATGGGACCAGGGAGTCTTCGGAATGGGTAAAGGTTGTAAGAGTCCTGCAGGTCTCTGCTAAGGAGTTTTGTCACGGGCACAAGTATCACAGGAATGGACAAAATCAGGAACATCACATTCAAGATGGGGCCACCAGTAGTGTCAAGAGATCTGAAGTAGAGTCTTACGCATTCAAGGATGACCTGCTGTCAAGGAAGAATGACCCAATTTCAGTACCTTGCGTTTCAAGGATTTTCCTGGAGGAACTTGCTGTATTTCCGCAGGATCGGCAGAAATCAATCGGTCAGGGGGAATAATATGCCTAGTCGTGGAGTCCAAACCTATGACATCCGAGGACCTGGAAAGAGCATCTGATCTTATGTTCTTGTCTGCTGGACGGAAGTGAATGAAGAAGTTGAAGCAAGAAAAGAACAGTGACCACCTTGCCTGGCGGGGGTTCAAACGCTGAGCAGACTGAAGGTGTAAAAGATTCTTATGGTCGGAGTAGATGATGACCGGATGAGAAGACCCTTCCAATAAATGTCGCCATTCCTCCAAAGCTAGCTTGATAGTGAGGAGTTCACGATCTCCAATGGAGTAAGTCCTCTCAGCAGGAGAAAAGGTCTTGGAGAAGAACCCACAAGTTACAGTCCTGCCCTTGGTGTTTTTCTGAGTAAGAACGGCAATGGCTCCAACAGATGAGCCATCAACTTCCAAAGCAAAGGGCATCTCCAGATCAGGTCTTGTAAGCACAGGAGCAGAGGCAAATGCAGACTTTAAATGGGAGAAGGCCAATTCAGCCTCAGGAGGCCAAGACATAGGATTAGCAGTCTTTTTTGTGAGAGCCACAATTGGAGCCACCAAGGAAGAAAAATGTGGGATAAATTGACAATAATAGTTAGCGAATCCCAGAAAGCATTGAAGAGCACGTAGGTCAGAAGGACAAGGCCAATACAATACCGCAGACAATTTATCTGGATCCATCCGCAGGCCTTGATGAGAGACAATGTAGCCAAGAAAAGGAAGACTAGATTTCTTGAATAGGCATTTCTCCAGTTTGGCATAGAGATGATTCTTCCATAAACAGTGAAGAACTGTTACGCCGAGCGCTCCGGGTCCCCGCTCCTCCCCGGAGCGCTCGCAACATCCTCGCTACTGCAGCGCCCCGGTCAGATCTACTGACCGGGTGCGCTGCGATACCGCCCCCAGCCGGGATGCGATTCGCGATGCGGGTGGCGCCCGCTCGCGATGCGCACCCCCGCTCCCGTACCTGACTCGCTCCCCGTCGGTCCTGTCCCGGCGCGCGCGCCGGGTCTCTGCGATTTAAAGGGCCACTGCGCCACTGATTGGCGCAGTTGGTCTAATTAGTGTGTTCACCTGTGCACTCCCTATGTATACCTCACTTCCCCTGCACTCCCTCGCCGGATCTTGTTGCCATTGTGCCAGTGAAAGCGTTTCCTTGTGTGTTCCTAGTCTGTGTTCCAGACCTCCTGCCGTTGCCCCTGACTACGATCCTTGCTGCCTGCCCCGACCTTCTGCTACGTCCGACCTTGCTCTTGTCTACTCCCTTGTACCGCGCCTATCTTCAGCAGTCAGAGAGGTTGAGCCGTTGCTAGTGGATACGACCTGGTTACTACCGCCGCTGCAAGACCATCCCGCTTTGCGGCGGGCTCTGGTGAATACCAGTAGTAACTTAGAACCGGTCCACTAGCACGGTCCACGCCAATCCCTCTCTGGCACAGAGGATCCACCTCCTGCCAGCCGGAGCGTGACAGTAGATCCGGCCATGGATCCCGCTGAAGTTCCACTGCCAGTTGTCGCCGACCTCACCACGGTGGTCGCCCAGCAGTCGCAACAGATAGCGCAACAAGGCCACCAGCTGTCTCAACTGACCGTGATGCTACAGCAACTACTACCACAGCTTCAGCAATCATCTCCTCTGCCAGCTCCTGCACCTCCTCCGCAGCGAGTGGCCGCTTCCGGCCTACGATTATCCTTGCCGGATAAATTTGATGGGGACTCTAAGTTTTGGCGTGGCTTTCTTTCACAATGTTCCCTGCACTTGGAGATGATGTCGGACCAGTTTCCTACTGAAAGGTCTAAGGTGGCTTTCGTAGTCAGCCTTCTGTCTGGGAAAGCTCTGTCATGGGCCACACCGCTCTGGGACCGCAATGACCCCGTCACTGCCTCTGTACACTCCTTCTTCTCGGAAATTCGAAGTGTCTTTGAGGAACCTGCCCAAGCCTCTTCTGCTGAGACTGCCCTGCTGAACCTGGTCCAGGGTAATTCTTCCGTTGGCGAGTACGCCATCCAATTCCGTACTCTTGCTTCCGAATTATCCTGGAATAATGAGGCCCTCTGCGCGACCTTTAAAAAAGGCCTATCCAGCAACATTAAAGATGTTCTGGCCGCACGAGAAATTCCTGCTAACCTGCATGAACTCATTCATCTAGCCACTCGCATTGACATGCGTTTTTCCGAAAGGCGTCAGGAGCTCCGCCAGGATATGGACTTTGTTCGCACGAGGCGTTTTTTCTCCCCGGCTCCTCTCTCCTCTGGTCCTCTGCAATCCGTTCCTGTGCCTCCCGCCGTGGAGGCTATGCAAGTTGACCGGTCTTGCTTGACACCTCAAGAGAGGACACGACGCCGCATGGAGAATCTTTGCCTGTACTGTGCCGGTACCGAACACTTCCTGAAGGATTGTCCTATCCGTCCTCCTCGCCTGGAAAGACGTACGCTGACTCCACACAAAGGTGAGACAGTGCTTGATGTCAACTCTGCTTCTCCACGCCTTACTGTGCCTGTGCGGATATCTGCCTCTACCTTCTCCTTCTCTACTATGGCCTTCTTGGATTCCGGATCTGCAGGAAATTTTATTTTGGCCTCTCTCATCAACAGGTTCAACATCCCGGTGACCAGTCTCGCCAGACCCCTCTACATCAATTGTGTTAACAATGAAAGATTGGACTGTACCGTGCGTTACCGCACGGAGCCCCTCCCAATGTGCATCGGACCGCATCACGAAAAAATTGAGTTTTTGGTCCTCTCCAATTGCACTTCCGAAATTCTCCTTGGACTACCGTGGCTTCAACGCCATTCCCCAACCCTTGATTGGTCCACAGGAGAGATCAAGAGCTGGGGTACTTCTTGTTTCAAGGACTGTCTTAAACCGGTTCCCAGTACTCCCTGCCGTGACCCTGTGGTTCCCCCTGTAACCGGTCTCCCTAAGGCTTATATGGACTATGCTGACGTATTTTGCAAAAAGCAAGCTGAGACTTTACCTCCTCACAGGCCTTATGACTGTCCTATTGACCTCCTCCCGGGCACTACTCCACCCCGGGGCAGAATTTATCCTCTGTCCGCCCCAGAGACTCTTGCTATGTCTGAATACATCCAGGAAAATTTAAAAAAGGGGTTTATCCGCAAATCCTCCTCTCCTGCCGGAGCTGGATTTTTCTTTGTGTCCAAAAAAGATGGCTCCCTACGTCCTTGCATTGATTACCGCGGACTTAATAAAATCACGGTAAAGAACCGCTACCCCCTACCTCTTATCTCAGAACTCTTTGATCGCCTTCAAGGTGCCCACATCTTTACCAAACTGGACTTAAGAGGTGCTTATAATCTCATCCGCATCAGGGAGGGGGACGAATGGAAAACTGCATTTAACACCAGAGATGGACACTTTGAGTATCTGGTCATGCCCTTTGGCCTGTGCAACGCCCCTGCCATCTTCCAAGACTTTGTTAATGAAATTTTTCGTGATCTCTTATATTCCTGTGTTGTTGTGTATCTGGACGATATTCTGATTTTTTCTGCCAACTTAGAAGAACATCGCCAGCATGTCCGCATGGTTCTTCAGAGACTTCGAGACAATCAACTTTATGCCAAAATGGAGAAATGTCTGTTTGAATGTCAATCTCTTCCTTTCCTAGGATACTTGGTCTCTGGCCAGGGACTACAAATGGACCCAGATAAACTCTCTGCCGTCTTAGATTGGCCACGCCCCTCCGGACTCCGTGCTATCCAACGTTTTTTGGGGTTCGCCAATTATTACAGACAATTTATTCCACATTTTTCCACTATTGTGGCTCCTATCGTGGCTTTAACCAAGAAGAATGCCAATCCTAAGTCCTGGTCTCCCCAAGCGGAAGACGCATTTAAACGGCTCAAGTCTGCCTTTTCTTCTGCTCCCGTGCTCTCCAGACCTGACCCATCTAAACCCTTCCTATTGGAGGTTGATGCCTCCTCAGTGGGAGCTGGAGCGGTCCTTCTACAAAAAAATTCTTCCGGGCATGCTGTTACTTGTGGTTTTTTTTCTAGGACCTTCTCTCCGGCGGAGAGGAACTACTCCATCGGGGATCGAGAACTACTGGCCATTAAATTGGCACTTGAGGAATGGAGGCATCTGCTGGAGGGATCAAAATTTCCAGTTATCATTTACACCGATCACAAGAATCTCTCCTATCTCCAGTCTGCCCAACGGCTGAATCCTCGCCAGGCCAGGTGGTCGTTGTTCTTTGCCCGTTTTAACTTTGAAATTCATTTTCGCCCTGCCGACAAGAACATTAGGGCCGATGCCCTCTCTCGTTCTTCTGATGCCTCGGAAGTAGAGGTCTCTCCGCAACACATCATTCCTCCTGACTGTCTGATCTCCACTTCTCCAGCCTCCATCAGGCAAACTCCTCCAGGGAAGACCTTCGTTTCTCCACGCCAACGTCTCGGGATTCTCAAATGGGGTCACTCCTCCCACCTCGCAGGCCATGTGGGCATCAAAAAGTCCTTGCAACTCATCTCTCGTTTCTATTGGTGGCCGACTCTGGAGACGGATGTTGTTGATTTTGTGCGGGCCTGTACTGTCTGTGCCCGGGATAAGACTCCTTGCCAGAAGCCTGCTGGTCTCCTTCATCCTCTGCCTGTCCCCGAACAGCCTTGGTCTCTGATTGGTATGGACTTTATTACAGACCTACCCCCATCCCGTGGCAACACTGTTGTTTGGGTGGTCGTTGATCGATTTTCCAAGATGGCACATTTTATTCCTCTTCCTGGTCTTCCTTCAGCGCCTCAGTTGGCAAAACAATTTTTTGTACACATTTTTCGTCTTCACGGTTTGCCCACGCAGATCGTCTCGGATAGAGGCGTCCAATTCGTGTCAAAATTCTGGAGGGCTCTCTGTAAACAACTCAAGATTAAATTAAACTTCTCTTCTGCTTATCATCCTCAATCCAATGGGCAAGTAGAAAGAATTAACCAGGTCCTGGGTGACTATTTACGGCATTTTGTTTCCTCCCGCCAGGATGACTGGGCAGATCTTCTACCATGGGCCGAATTCTCGTACAACTTCAGAGTCTCTGAATCTTCTGCTAAATCCCCATTTTTCGTGGTGTACGGCCGTCACCCTCTTCCCCCCCCCTCCCTATTCCCTTGCCCTCTGGTTTGCCCGCTGTGGATGAAGTGACTCGTGATCTTTCCACCATATGGAAAGAGACCCAAAATTCTCTTTTACAGGCTTCATCTCGCATGAAAAAGTTTGCCGATAAGAAAAGAAGAGCTCCCCCCATTTTTGCTCCCGGAGACAAGGTATGGCTCTCCGCTAAATATGTCCGCTTTCGTGTCCCCAGTTACAAACTGGGACCACGCTATCTTGGTCCTTTCAAAGTCTTGTGCCAAATTAATCCTGTCTCTTACAAACTTCTTCCTCCTTCTCTTCGTATTCCCAATGCCTTTCATGTCTCTCTCCTTAAACCACTCATCATCAACCGTTTCTCTCCCAAACTTGTTTCTCCCACTCCTGTTTCCGGTTCTTCTGACATCTTCTCCGTGAAGGAGATACTGGCCTCCAAGACGGTCAGAGGGAAAAAAATTTTTTTGGTTGATTGGGAGGGCTGTGGTCCTGAAGAGAGATCCTGGGAACCTGAGGACAACATCCTAGACAAAAGTCTGGTCCTCAGGTTCTCAGGCTCCAAGAAGAGGGGGAGACCCAAGGGGGGGGGGTACTGTTACGCCGAGCGCTCCGGGTCCCCGCTCCTCCCCGGAGCGCTCGCAACATCCTCGCTACTGCAGCGCCCCGGTCAGATCTACTGACCGGGTGCGCTGCGATACCGCCCCCAGCCGGGATGCGATTCGCCATGCGGGTGGCGCCCGCTCGCGATGCGCACCCCGGCTCCCGTACCTGACTCGCTCCCCGTCGGTCCTGTCCCGGCTCGCGCGGCCCCGCTCCCTAGGGCGCGCACGCGCCGGGTCTCTGCGATTTAAAGGGCCACTGCGCCACTGATTGGCGCAGTTGGTCTAATTAGTGTGTTCACCTGTGCACTCCCTATGTATACCTCACTTCCCCTGCACTCCCTCGCCGGATCTTGTTGCCATTGTGCCAGTGAAAGCGTTTCTTTGTGTGTTCCTAGCCTGTGTTCCAGACCTCCTGCCGTTGCCCCTGACTACGATCCTTGCTGCCTGCCCCGACCTTCTGCTACGTCCGACCTTGCTCTTGTCTACTCCCTTGTACCGCGCCTATCTTCAGCAGTCAGAGAGGTTGAGCCGTTGCTAGTGGATACGACCTGGTTACTACCGCCGTTGCAAGACCATCCCGCTTTGCGGCGGGCTCTGGTGAATACCAGTAGTAACTTAGAACCGGTCCACTAGCACGGTCCACGCCAATCCCTCTCTGGCACAGAGGATCCACCTCCTGCCAGCCGGAGCGTGACAAGAACCAGACAAACATGAGTTCGATGCTCCTCTAAGTTGCGGGAGAAGATCAGAATATCATCCAGATATACGACAATATAGGTGTAGAGAAGATCACGGAAGATATCATTGACAAACTCTTGAAAAACGACTAGAGCATTGCAGAGACCAAAAGGCATAACGAGATACTCAAAATGTCCATCACCCTTGCGGATACAAATGAGGTAAGTCCAAATTCATCTCCCTTGCTTCTTGTAAGTCCAACTTGGAGAAGACCTTGGCACCTCGGAGACGGTCAAAAAGTTCAGAGATGAGAGGTAGTGGATAACGATTGTTGACCGTGATTTTGTTAAGTCCCCTGTAGTCAATGCATGGATGGAGTGAGCCATCCTTCTTCCCTACAAAAAAGAAACCTACTCCAGCAAGAGAAGAGGGCTTACGGATAAATCCCTTCTGGAGATTCTCCTGGATATACTCAGCCATGGCTTTGGTCTCGGGAACCGATCCTGAGAAATCCTTCCACGAGGAGGAGTGGTACCAGGCAGAAGATCTATAGGGCAGTTGTAAGGACGATGTGAAGGGAGAGATTCAGCTTGTTTCTTGCAGAATATGTCAGAAAAAACTTGGTAAGGTGGCGGCAGGCCAGGTAAAGGAGGAGGACAAGAAACAACTTTAGGCTGAACTGATTAGACACAAAGATTTTGACAGGATTGTCCCCAGCGAATAATCTCTCCAGTTCTCCAATCAAGGTGCGGAGAATGACGTTGTAGCCAGTAAAGGCCAAGAAGAAGCTCAGAAGTACAGTGTGGCAGTACATAGAATTCAATCTTTTCTTTATGCAACACTCCCACTTGCATGATGAGAGATTTGGTACGGAAGTGCACCATACAGTCCAGATTTTGTCCATTTACTGAGGAGATGAACAAAGGCTTGGCAAGACCAAAGAAGCATCAATAAAGTCACCTGCAGACCCAGAATCCAAAAATGCAGTAGCGCTGAAGAAAGACTTGGCAGAAGCGAAGACCTGTACAGTAATGATTAAGTGAGGAGAGGAAGTATTCACACCTAGAGACGCCTCTCCCACGTACCCTAGGTGCGAGCGTTTCCCGGACGCTGTGGGCGAACTGTACAGTCCTTGAGGAAGTGCTCCGGGCTAGCACAATGCAGACACAAATTCTCACTGCGGTGTCTTGATCTCTCCTGTTGAGTCAAGCGAGAACAATCCACTTGCATAGTCTCTTCGGCAAGAGGCTCAGGGGAGTGTAGAGGAGGACGCTGCAACACGGGTGCCAGACGAGGATATCGCCTTGTATGGGCAGGTTCTCTCTCCAAACAAAGTTCCTCCTGTCTCTCAGCAAAACGCACATCAATACATGTAGCTAGGTGGATAAGTTCAGACAAGGAAGACGGAGGATCACGTGCAGCGAGGGCATCTTTTATCCTGCTAGACAGTCCTTTTTTGAAAGTTGCACACAAGGCCTCATCATTCCATGCCAGTTCCGAGGCTAGAGTGCGGAATTGAACTGCGTAGTCACCAACGGAGGAATTCCCCTGACAGAGATTAAGGAAAGCCGTCTCGGCAGAAGCACGTGCAGGTTCTTCAAAGACACTGTGAAATTCAGCCAGAAACGCAGTCAATTTGGAGGTAACCAGGTCACCTGGTCACCACTATCCCAAAGAGGAGTAGCCCACGCCAAGGCTTTTCCTGATAGCAGACTGACCACAAAGGCCACCTTAGCACGTTCTGTAGGGAATTGGTCCGACATGAGCTCCAGATGCATGGAGAACTGTGTAACGAAGCCTCTACATAGCTTGGGATCACCATCATACTTAGAGGGTAGAGGTAAGCATAACAATTGGACCTGGGCCAATTGCTGGATGTCGTATATCTGGATTTTTCCAAAGCATTTGATACGGTGCCACATAAAAGGTTGGTGCATAAAATTAGAAGGATTGGGCTGGGGGAGAATGTGTGTGGAAGTGGGTACGTATCTGGCTCAGTGATAGGAAACAGAAGGTGGTTATTAATGGTACTTATTCTGATTGGGTGACTGTTACTAGTGGGGTACCACAGGGGTCAGTCTTGGGTCCTGTTCTATTTAATATATTCATTAGTAACCTTGTATAGGGGTTGAATAGTAAAGTAGCAATCTGTGCAGATGATACAAAACTCTGTAAACGGGTAAACACTATAGAGGACAGTGCACTATTACAAATGGTTCTGGATAGGTTGGAGGTTTGGGCTGGGAAGTAGCAGATGAGGTTGAACAGTGATAAATGTAGTGTTATGCACATGGGAAGGAAAAGTCCGGGCTAGGATTATGTATTAACTGGGAGAACACTTGGGACGATTGACATGGAAAAGGACTTAGGGGCCTTAGTTAATAGTAAATTTAGCTGTAGTAACCAGTGGCAGTCAGCTGCTGCCAAGGCAAATAAAATCATGGGGTGCATCAATAGGGGCATAGATGCCCACGACAAGGAAATAATTCTACCACTGTACAAATCACTAGTCAGACCACACATAGAATACTGTGTACAGTACTGGGCACCAGTGTACAAAAAAGATAAAGTGAAGCTGGAGAGGGTTCAAAGATGGGCAACCAGGGTAATACGGGAAATGGGAGGACTACAGCACACAGAAAGATTATCAGAATTAGGGTTATTTAGTTTAGAAAAAGAAGGCTTAGGGGCTACCTAATAACTTTGTATAAATATATCAGGGGGCAGTACAGAGATCTTTCCCATGATCTATTTATACCCAGGAGTGTATTCATAACAAGGGGCATCCTCTACGTCTTGAGGAAAGAAGGTTTCTACACCAGCACAGACGGGGGGGTTCTTTACTGTAAGAACAGTGAGACTGTGAAATTCTCTCCTGGAGGAGGTGGTCATGGTGAACTCTGTTAAAGAGTTTAAAGGAGTAGTCCGGCGCGCACTTTTCTTATTTTATCCGGTCCGGGCTGCAAAATGCCTACGCGCCCCCGGAGCTCCGGTACAGGGGTTTGATCGCCGGGCTGTTTGCTTCTTACTTCCTGTTAGCCCGGCACGTCACACGGAGCTTCAGCCTATCACCGGCCACAGCGATGTCCCGCCTCGGCCGGTGATAGGCTGAAGCTCCGTGTGATGGGCCAGGCTAACAAGAAGTAAGAAGCAAACAGCTCGTGACCGAACATCTGTACCAGAGCTCCAGGGGCGCATAGGCAGGCAAGAGAAAGTTTGTTTTCTTTTTTTTTTTTGCAGCCCGGACCGGATAAAATAAGAAAAGTGCGCGTTGGACTACTCCTTTAACCCCTTCCCGACCTATGACATACCTGTACGTCATGGGTGGCAAAGTGTTCCCGACCCATGACATACAGGTACGTCATGGACATTACTGCCGCTACTCGCGGCATCCCGCAGTGCCCGAAAAGATGGTGGCTATCTTACCGTGCGACCACGGGGGGTTTCGTCCCCCACCCCCCCCCAGCGATCGCTGCTATCAGCTGGTCAAATCTGACTAGCTGATAGCAGCGTTTCGCTATCAGAATACTTAGCAGCGCGGTGTG
Organism: Hyla sarda; assembly: GCF_029499605.1. Classification (NCBI taxonomy): domain Eukaryota; kingdom Metazoa; phylum Chordata; class Amphibia; order Anura; family Hylidae; genus Hyla; species Hyla sarda. The sequence goes on from NC_079189.1 coordinate 300,841,169, forward strand.
TGAGTTCCGATCACGGGGATCAGGACACACACCGTTCTGCTAAGTGTCCCTGACCAGTCCCCCGGCGTCACTTACCCGTCGGAGCGGTGTCCTGAGCGGTCCCGGCGTCCTCCGTGCGGTCCCGGCGTCCTCCGTGCGGTCCTGGCTGCGCTGCGTCCCGGAGGTGAGTTTCCGGCAGCAGTGCGGCATCTTCATTGGCAGCAGTGAGATCGCCGTAAAGCGATCTCACTGCTGCCTCTGAGAGTTTCAAAACTGCAACTCCCAGCATGCCCAGACAGCCTTTGGCTTTCTGGGCATGCTGGGAGTTGTAGTTTTGCAACATCTGGAGGTCCTCAGTTTGGAGACCACTGTATAATGGTCTCCAATCTGTGCTCTTCCAGATGTAGCAAAACTACAAATCTCAGCATGCTCAGTCTGTCCAGGCATGCTGGGAGTTGTAGTTCTCTAACATCTGGAAGAGCACAGATTGGAGACCATTATACAGTGGTCTCCAAACTGTGGACCTCCAGATGTTGCAAAACTACAACTCCCAGCATGCCCAGACTGCCCAAGCATGCTGGAAGTTGTAGTTCGGCAACAACTGGAGGCACACTAGTTGGGAAACATTGTCCGTTTCCTACCTCAGTGCCTCCAGCTGTTGCAATTGTTGCAAAACTATAACTCCCAGCATGCACTGACAGACCATGCATGCTGGGAGTTGTAGTTTTGCAACAGCTGGAGGCACACTGGTTTGGAAACACTAAGTTTGGTTGCAAAACACTTGAAAGTTTATTACTTAACTTAGTGTTTCCAAACCAGTGTTCCTCCAGCTGTTGCAAAACTACAACTCCCAGCATGCACGGACAGCCAAAGGGCATGCTCGGAGTTTGCAACAGCTGGATGTTTGCCCCCTCCCCCCAATGTGAATGTACAGGGTACACTCACATGGGCGGAGTTTTACAGTGAGTGCTGCAAGTTTAAGATGGCGCAAATTTTGCGCTGCAGCTCAAACTTCCAGCGGCAAACTTGCTGTGAACCTCTGCCCATGTGACTGTACCCTAAAAACACTACACTACACTAACACTAACCTAAAATAAAAAGTAAAAAACACTACATATACACATACCCCTACACAGCCCCCCTCCCCCAAAAAATGAAAAACGTCTGGTACGCTACTGTTTCCAAAACGGAGCCTCCAGCTGTTGCAAAATAATAACTCCCAGTATTGCCGGACAGCCATTGACTGTCCAGGCATGCTGGGAGTTTTGCAACAGCTGGAGGCACCCTGTTTGGGAATCACTGGCGTAGAATACCCCTATGTCCACCCCTATGCAAATCCCTAATTCAGGCCTCAAATGCGCATGGCGCTCTCTCACTTTGGTGCCCTGTCGTATTTCAGGGCAATAGTTTTGGGACACATATGGGGTATCGCCGTACTCGGGAGAAATTGCCTTACAAATTTTGGGGGGCTTTTTCTTCTTTAACCCCTTATGAAAAGGTGAAGTTGGGGTCTACACCAGCATGTTAGTGTAAAAAAATAAATTTTTTACACTGACATGCTGGTGTTGCCCTATACTTTTCATTTTCACAAGAGGTAAAAGGGAAAAAAGACCCTCTAAATTTGTAACGCAATTTCTCGTGAGTACGGAGATACCCCATATGTGGGCACAAAGTGCTCTGGGAGCGCACAGAAGGGAGAGTGCACCATGTACATTTGAGGCGATTTGCACAGGGGTGGCTAACGAGCTGTTTGCTTCTTACTTCTTGTTAGCCTGGCCCATCACACGGAGCTTCAGCCTATCACCGGCCGAGGCGGGACATCGCTGTGGCCGGTGATAGGCTGAAGCTCCGTGTGACGTGCCGGGCTAACAGGAAGTAAGAAGCAAACAGCCCGGCGATCAAACCCCTGTACCGGAGCTCCGGGGGCGCGTAGGCATTTTGCAGCCCGGACCGGATAAAATAAGAAAAGTGCGCGCCGGACTACTCCTTTAAACTCTTTAACAGAGTTCACCATGACCACCTCCTCCAGGAGAGAATTTCACAGTCTCACTGTTCTTACAGTAAAGAACCCCCCCGTCTGTGCTGGTGTAGAAACCTTCTTTCCTCAAGACGTAGAGGATGCCCCTTGTTATGAATACACTCCTGGGTATAAATAGATCATGGGAAAGATCTCTGTACTGCCCCCTGATATATTTATACAAAGTTATTAGGTAGCCCCTAAGCCTTCTTTTTCTAAACTAAATAACCCTAATTCTGATAATCTTTCTGTGTGCTGTAGTCCTCCCATTTCCCGTATTACCCTGGTTGCCAGTCCCCCGGCGTCACTTACCCGTCGGAGCGGTGTCCTGAGCGGTCCCGGCGTCCTCCGTGCGGTCCCGGCGTCCTCCGTGCGGTCCTGGCTGCGCTGCGTCCCGGAGGTGAGTTTCCGGCAGCAGTGCGGCATCTTCATTGGCAGCAGTGAGATCGCCGTAAAGCGATCTCACTGCTGCCTCTGAGAGTTTCAAAACTGCAACTCCCAGCATGCCCAGACAGCCTTTGGCTTTCTGGGCATGCTGGGAGTTGTAGTTTTGCAACATCTGGAGGTCCTCAGTTTGGAGACCACTGTATAATGGTCTCCAATCTGTGCTCTTCCAGATGTAGCAAAACTACAAATCTCAGCATGCTCAGTCTGTCCAGGCATGCTGGGAGTTGTAGTTCTCTAACATCTGGAAGAGCACAGATTGGAGACCATTATACAGTGGTCTCCAAACTGTGGACCTCCAGATGTTGCAAAACTACAACTCCCAGCATGCCCAGACTGCCCAAGCATGCTGGAAGTTGTAGTTCGGCAACAACTGGAGGCACACTAGTTGGGAAACATTGTCCGTTTCCTACCTCAGTGCCTCCAGCTGTTGCAATTGTTGCAAAACTATAACTCCCAGCATGCACTGACAGACCATGCATGCTGGGAGTTGTAGTTTTGCAACAGCTGGAGGCACACTGGTTTGGAAACACTAAGTTTGGTTGCAAAACACTTGAAAGTTTATTACTTAACTTAGTGTTTCCAAACCAGTGTTCCTCCAGCTGTTGCAAAACTACAACTCCCAGCATGCACGGACAGCCAAAGGGCATGCTCGGAGTTTGCAACAGCTGGATGTTTGCCCCCTCCCCCCAATGTGAATGTACAGGGTACACTCACATGGGCGGAGTTTTACAGTGAGTGCTGCAAGTTTAAGATGGCGCAAATTTTGCGCTGCAGCTCAAACTTCCAGCGGCAAACTTGCTGTGAACCTCTGCCCATGTGACTGTACCCTAAAAACACTACACTACACTAACACTAACCTAAAATAAAAAGTAAAAAACACTTCATATACACATACCCCTACACAGCCCCCCTCCCCCAAAAAATGAAAAACGTCTGGTACGCTACTGTTTCCAAAACGGAGCCTCCAGCTGTTGCAAAATAATAACTCCCAGTATTGCCGGACAGCCATTGACTGTCCAGGCATGCTGGGAGTTTTGCAACAGCTGGAGGCACCCTGTTTGGGAATCACTGGCGTAGAATACCCCTATGTCCACCCCTATGCAAATCCCTAATTCAGGCCTCAAATGCGCATGGCGCTCTCTCACTTTGGTGCCCTGTCGTATTTCAGGGCAACAGTTTTGGGACACATATGGGGTATCGCCGTACTCGGGAGAAATTGCCTTACAAATTTTGGGGGGCTTTTTCTTCTTTAACCCCTTATGAAAAGGTGAAGTTGGGGTCTACACCAGCATGTTAGTGTAAAAAAATAAATTTTTTACACTGACATGCTGGTGTTGCCCTATACTTTTCATTTTCACAAGAGGTAAAAGGGAAAAAAGACCCTCTAAATTTGTAACGCAATTTCTCGTGAGTACGGAGATACCCCATATGTGGGCACAAAGTGCTCTGGGAGCGCACAGAAGGGAGAGTGCACCATGTACATTTGAGGCGATTTGCACAGGGGTGGCTGATTGTTACAGCAGTTCTGACAAACGCAAAACAATAAATATCCACATGTGACCCCATTTTGGAGACCTATCTCCAACAGAAGATAGTATATAGGGGTCTACGAATTAACATCTTGCCCAATTCACATCAGGAGGATAAGGAGTTTATACAAGGGTGGCAACAACTCTTGACCGAGAATTCATTACGTATGCTTGATTATTTAGTAACATACGAAAAAAAGGCCTTTATCGTTGTCGGTGCTCATTTGGAGAGTCAGATTGAAGAAATACAAGCTTTCAAAAGCAATCCTGAATTCTCGAATTTGGAACAAAGGTTACAAAAACACATAGAAAATTTTCAATCAGATATTAAAGAAAGGAAACATAACAAATATATTAGAGACAGGAGAGACTTTGATACTGGTCAAATTTACATCAAAAGACCACAAGGCAACTATATCAACCAATATACAGATATTTCGGAGTCTGAGATATCTGAATCTGACGAGACCCCAAACGTGCCAACACGAGCATACAATCCGACAACGAAACCTAAATATAAAAACAAACGTAGAAATCCTAACAGACGTCCCTATCAAAAGGATACCACAGCATACACTCAAGGACCCACCCAGGGGAATCACTCTGTGAGCCAGTTCCATAGTGCAGGAACTCACCCCCAAGTAACATGCCATCCTGGACCCTCCCAAAGAAATTCAGATGGGACAAATGTGATGGGAGTACATCCCCAATTAACATGCTATCCTGGTACAACTCAAGGAAATCCAGAAGGGATAAATATGATGGGGGTCTCTCCCCCTGTGCCTGCCTTCTCCTCATCTACTCATTCTGCGCCTTTGGCCCAACAGCCAGTGATGACCACAGCTGTTCCAATGATGACTACTGGAACACTAAATCTACCAACACCAGCAACTTTTTTAGGTGGAGGAGTCCAACTTCGAGACCGGGAGAAATGGGCTTATCCCTCCCAGTCGAGATAAAAAGGGATGAAATGCAAGTTATTAACTTGTCTTCCCATGAACTAACACCTTCTCAGACTGATATCTTAAAGAAAGGTCTATCATATGTCCCAACACCCTCCTATGACTCCTTTACCTGGATAAAAGACATAAACCTCTTCGCTAGAAAGTTAGCCCTCCATAAGATGCATAAGAACAGAGAATCTAATCTGTCCACAAATAGGGAGCGTGATGAAAGAGCTATGTTGGATCTCGTAGATCTTCTAGAGGAGAATGACACAGGAGTCAGAAGGATGGAGCCACCCTTCTCGGATTTAAGACCAAAGTCCAGGACCACACCACCCCTTAGCCAATATGGAAACATTCAAACTTTTGTGGATATGGTCACGAATGACCTAGGGAAAATCAAAAATTCCAGCAGATCTCGGAATTTTACAATGGCGGAGTCCAAGGCTTTGAAAGAATTGGAGCAAAATCAGCAAATCATCATAAAACCCTCTGATAAAGGAGGAAATGTTGTAATTATGAATAAGATTGATTACAAGAATATGGTATTGAGACTAATAAAGGACCCTTCCACCTACAAGAAATTAGACAACAATCCCACTGAGGTGTATGTGACGGAGCTGAAAACCATCTTGACAGAGGCTAAGACAAATTGCTTGATAACAGAGGATGAATTCCGGGTTATGTTTAACCCTAAACCAACCATAGCTACTCTATATGCACTACCGAAGGTACATAAGCAGAAAACCCCTATCCCTGGACGACCTATCGTTTCAGGGAATGAAAATTTGACAGAGGGGATAAGTGTGTATGTGGACCAGATTCTGGCCCCCTTTGTGGTGGCCCTCCCTTCGTACATTAAAGATACAGGAGATGCTGTCACTCGACTCCAGGAAACCTCTTTTCCGCCCCAAACCTTTATAGCAAGCCTCGATGTTGAGGCGCTATACACCAATATAAAGCATGATTTAGGCCTGGAGGCAGTTCGACACTTTTTATCCACAAGAGGTACACAATACACCAGTCACAATGAATTTGTATTATGTTTACTTCATTTCCTTCTCACTCACAATTATTTCTTATTTGATGGTCACTTTTATTTACAATGCAAAGGCACCGCTATGGGCACTACCTGTGCACCCAATTTCGCAAATCTTTTTTTAGGGTGGTGGGAGGACACTATAGTTTTTTCAGACACCTTACACAAGTACACTAGTCACGTTTTATTTTGGGGTAGATTTATTGATGATATTTTATTATTTTGGGATGGCACTATCACCTTATTTAATGAGTTTGTCATAGCACTCAATCAAAATGATATAGGTATGCACTTTACACATGAAATACATGAAAACACTCTCAACTTTCTGGATTTAAAAATTTCTCTGGACTCGAGTGGCAGTATTCATACAAGGATATTTAGGAAACCGACTTCCACCAATAGTTTCCTACAATGGAGAAGTCATCACCCGGTAGCCTTAAAGAGAGGCATTCCAGTCGGGCAATACCTGCGAGCGAGACGCAATTGCTCATCCAATGAAGCCTTTTTGGCAGAGAGCAAATTGCTATATCAGAGATTTATATCCCGAGGATATCCAAAGAAAGTCCTACATAGGGCTTTTGCCCGAGCTAGGGACACTCCGAGAAATGAATTACTCACCACCAACAAAAGATCCATGATAGCATCGGGGCAGGAGATTGTGAGATGCATAGGTACTTTTGATCAAAACAATCGCCGGGTAATGGACGTCTTGCGGAAATATTGGCCCATTTTGATGGCAGATTGCGATCTAAGAGAAGTACTTACCGACTATCCGTCCGTTACGTTCAGACGAGGGAGAAACATCAGAGAACACTTAGTCAAGAGCCACTTCTCCGACCCTGTGGAGGAAACGTGGCTGAGGTCCACTATTATTGGTTCCTATCCATGTGGAAGTTGCTCTTTTTGTCAGAGAGTCCCTAAAACAAAGGACTTTACGAATCCTATTGATGGACGAAGATATGTGATCAGGGAATTTATCAATTGTCAAACCTCCGGTATTGTCTATATAGCCCAATGTGGATGCCCTATGATTTACGTAGGAAAAACTACCCAACAGTTCAGAAGAAGGATTTCTCAGCATATAAGCACGATACGGACCAGAGCAGATACACCTTTAGCAAGACATTTTTGGTCTCACCATGGGGGCAACTGGTCCTGTTTGAGATTTTTTGGCTTGGCCAGACCACGCTTGGGACCAAGACGTGGCAATCTGGATAAAAAGCTTCTACAGGAAGAAGCTAAGTGGATTTACCGACTGAAATCTATGTCTCCTTTGGGCTTGAATGAAGGGTTCACCTTCAGCCCATTTATCTAACTAAGTTTACCTGCCTTAAATAAAACAAAACATTATTCATAAAACCTGAAATGTATGGTATTTCATATACCTATTACGCGAGTGTCGCATTTAAGCCTTTTATTGGTGTCACAGTTATCACACTTGTTTTAGGACACAAATTTTCATTATCAATTTCTCCTCCTCTTTTATTAGCCTGCTGACTTAATTCCTCAACATTGATTCAGTTATCTTGGGCTACCAGATTCTCATCATATTCATCTACATAGATGAGATCAGGAAAAACCTTTCTACTTTATTCTGTTTACTAAACAAATCTATAATATGCATAATAATATATACATTATAATTCAGCCCATTGAGTCTGTTGAATTGAAACTCATACTTCAAGTCTATACCAATCAATAGACATGAGTCTTCACTAAATTTTCTATGTTTTCGCGCATCTCCCCCGCGCACATGAAGGATTTCTAAGTTCTCGCGCAGGTTGAGATGCGCAACCGGAAGTTTACTGTTAGCCGTCGGAGAACGGAGTATGCGCAGATGAGTCGAATCCGGCTCCTCCGTTCTATCACCTCGCGCATGTGATTTTAGCGCAGCACGTCATCGGCAACTTACCCTACGGGGATTCGCCGATGTACGTGCCAGTCAAGGCTCCGGAATCGTGATTGGGCATAGGAAATCTAAACAGAGATTGGGTGATCAAACACAGAGACGTGGATTGGTCGATTAAAGTGTCACTCCTTAATGCATGAGAGGCATTGGTGGAGAATTGATGATGTGTGAATCCCGACATCCTGTGACATCATTAAGGGAGGTATTATAACCCCCTGCACGGCGTTTTTTAACTCAGTGCCCATCTACCTCTTGATAACGCTGCTGAGGCAGTGAAACATGTCGAGGGGGGCCATGTTAAGTTTTTAACTTTGAGCTCCATTGTCCTACAATAGCGCTGAATGTAGGTGGTCTGCAGGCACCTCTTCTCCGCCTCAGTGTGCATTCAATCCATAGACCAGTTGGTCCAATTTATATATATATATAGAATCAAACAAGTAGGACGATATGGTGCTCTACATTTTTAAAACACCATTAAGTGCGACCTGAATCCAATAAAGACTGCACTTTTAATTTCACTTTTTTGATATATGGGAAATAAAGGGTTTTTTTTGGGCTACCTTTCTTGGTAGTCTATGAGTTAGTGCCCATTTTGGAAACTACACCCCTCACGGAATGTAATAAGGGGTGCAGTGAGCATTTACACCCCACTGGTGTATGACAGATTTTTGGAACAGTGGTCTGTGAAAATGAAAAATAAAATTTTTGATTTGCACAGTCCACTGTTTCAAATATCTGTCAAACGCCAGTGGGGTGTAAATGCTCACTGCACCCCTTATTAAATTCCATGAGGGGTATAGTTTCCAAAATGGGGTCACATGTGGGGGGGGTCCACTGTTCTGGCACCATAGGGGCTTCCTAAATGGGACATGCCCCCCAAAAACCCTTTCAGAAAAACTCACTCTCCAAAATCCCATTGTCGCTCCTTCCCTTCTGAGCCCTCTACTGCGCCCGCCGAACACTTTACATACGCATATGAGGTATTTCCTTACTCAAGAGAAATTGGGTTACTAATTTTAGGGTGATTTCTCTCCTTTTACCCCTTGTAAAAATTCAAAAATTGGGTCTACAAGAAAATGCGAGTGTAAAAAATGAAGATTTAGAATTTTCTCCTTCACTTTGCTGCTATTCCTGTGAAACACCTAAAGGGTTAAAACACTTACTGAATGTCATTTCGAATACTTTGGGGGGGGGGTGCAGTTTTTATAATGGGGTCATTTATGGGGTATTTCTAATATGAAGATCCTTAAAATCCACTTCCAACCTGAACTGGGCCCTGAAAAATTACGATTTAGAAAATCTTGAGAAAAATTGGAAAATTGCTGCGGAACTTTGAAGCCCTCTGGTGTCTTCCAAAAGTAAAAACTTGTCAATTTTTTAATGCAAACACAAAGTAGACATATTGTATATGTGAATCAATATGTAATTTATTTGGAATATCCATTTTCCTTTCAAGCAGAGACTTTCAAAGTTAGAAAAATGCTAAATTTTCCAAATTTTCATGAAATTTTTAGATTTTTTACCAAGAAAGGATACAAATATCAGTGAAATTTTACCGATAACATAAAGTAGAATATGTCACGAAAAAACAATCTCGGAATCAGAATGATAAGTAAAAGCATTCCAAAGTTATTAATGTTTAAAGTGACAGTGGTCAGATTTTCAAAAAATGCCCAGGTCATGAAGGTGAAAATGGGCTGGGTCATGAAGGGGTTAAAAGGGGTCTGGATGCATTTTTGGAGAATAATAACATAGCTGGTTATGGATGCTAGATTTATAGGAACAGAATGTTGATCCAGGGATTTATTCTGACTGCCATATTTGGAGTTGGGAAGGAATTTTTACCTCTAGTATTAGGGTTTTTTGCCTTCCTCTGGATCAACTCAGTAGGGACTTATTAGGGTTATAGGTTGAACTAGATGGACTCTGGTCTTTTTTCAACCTTATGAACTATCTTACTATGTTACATAACATATCTTGTCATTGCATATAGCTGCTGTACCATGACGTGCCAAAATCTGAAGATGAATAATAGAGGGGTGCATCATATGGCCAGTGCAAGTGGGCAGAATGGGTCTCCATGGGGATGAGAAACACCCTGGGTGCTCCAAGAGGATCATTAGTATATTAGCATTTTGTTCCATATCTTAGCAACAGCACAATAGATCTGACTACAGTAACAAATATTGTAATCTGCATCATCCGCAATATTAACCTGTATAAGCAGGTTAGTGCATGTGCCGCTTCTGTCATTTCCCCTTTAATATTAATTAGTGATTTATAGAATGTAAGTAAGGGGTCATTTGCTGGGATGACTATCTACAAGGATAGGGCAGTCTTGCATTTCTCTACAAATAGTGTGAGAAATTGGTGAGGTAAATCTTTAATAACAGCACATTAGAGAGGAGTTATCTATTAGTATGAGTAGGCGCTGGTGTAATCTTTGAGACATGTCTATATTTACTGTACTTTTCTTTCCTTTATTGCAGGAATCTCTTTATGACGTACCAGAATGCTTGCAGAAAGTACCAAGAACAACAGCACAAACTAGAGTCACAGGCTGATCTAATGTCACAACAACAACAGCGACAGCTCCAAAAACTTGGCCAAAATATTCAAAATCTGCAAAAGAAAAAGATTCAAAAGGATGCAGGAGAGACGTCCCTGTAAAAAGAAAATAAGACATTTAGTGCTTCTTAGGTTATCATGGATAATATAATAAAGGCTTGATGAGGGCACCGGTTAGTCGTATCCGTCGTCATCCCAAGGAAAATAGAATGAATTTTAATGCAGAATTCCATGCAGAATGTGAACATAGCCTAATAGGTGCAGTAAGAACCTAGCCTTAGGCTAAGTTTTCACTTTAAAAAAAAAAAAAAAACATACAGCCAAACAGAATTTTTGGGTGAAAAAACACTGTGGCCAGATGTTAGCTGCAAGTCACTAGACTAGGCATTTATAAAAAGCCATACCAACTTGGCGTTTTTGTGTTTGCATTTTTTTTCCACTCCTCTTTGGCCGTGTTCAGCAGCATGTTAATAATTTGGCATTTTCCCCTGAAATCTTGGCGTTTTTCTCCCATAGACCTCTAAAAAATGTTATTAAAAATGCAATGTGAGTTTTGCATTAGCATTTGGTTTCTGGTATTTTTTCATCTTTTTTTTACTTAACCCCTTAAGGACTCAGGGTTTTTCCGTTTTTGCACTTTCGTTTTTTCCTCCTTACCTTTTAAAAATCATACCCTTTCAATTTTCCACCTAAAAATCCATATTATGGCTTATTTTTTGCGTCGCCAATTCTACTTTGCAGTGACATTAGTCATTTTACCCAAAAATGCACAGTGAAACGGAAAAAAAAATCATTGTGTGCGACAAAATCGAAAAAAAAACGCCATTTTGTAACTTTTGGGGGCTTTCGTTTCTACGCAGTGCATATTTTGGTAAAAATTACACCTTATCATTATTCTGTAGGTCCATACGGTTAAAATGATACCCTACTTATATAGGTTTGATTTTGTCGCACTTCTGGAAAAAATCATAACTACATGCAGGAAAATTTATACGTTTAAAAATGTCATCTTCTGACCCCTATAACTTTTTTATTTTTCCACGTACGGGGTGGTATGAGGACTCATTTTTTGCGCCATGATCTGAAGTTTTTATTAGTATGATTTTTGTTTTGATCTGACTTTTTGATCACTTTTTATTCATTTTTTAATGTTATAAAAAGTTACCAAAATACGCTTTTTTTGGACTTTTTTTTTACACTGTTTTATTTTTTTTATGGGAAAAGGGGGGTGATTCAAACTTTTATTAGGGAAGGGGTTAAATGACCTTTATTAACACTTTTTTTTAACTTTTTTTTTGCAGTGTTATAGGTCCCATAGGGACCTATAACACTGCACACACTGATCTCTAATGCTGATCACTGGCGTGTATTAACACGCCTGTGATCAGCATTATCGGCGCTTGACTGCTCCTGCCTGGATCTCAGGCACGGAGCAGTCATTCGTTGATCGGACACCGAGGAGGCAGGTAAGAGTCCTCCCGGTGTCCGATCAGCTGTTCGGGACGCCGCGATTTCACCGCGGCGGTCCCGAACAGCCCGACTGAGCAGCCGGGATACTTTCAGTTTCACTTTAGAAGCGGCGGTCAGCTTTGACCGCCGCTTCTAAAGGGTTAATACCGCAAATCACAGCGATCAGCGATGTGTGGTATTAGCCGCGGGTCCCGATTAGCGCCGGGACCGACGCGATATGATGCAGGATCGCGGCGCGGTCCCGCTTCATATCGCGGGAGACGGCGCAGGACGTAAATATACGTCCTGCGTCGTTAAGGGGTTAAGAGTTAAAGGGGACCAATCAGCAGATTTTAGCATATATAACGCTTGGAAATGCATTATTAATGCTAAAATCGTTATCCTCACCATCCCCGGGGGATGTTTTTCCCTCCAGGGATGGTAAAGATATTAAGTTATAAAGTCCCCCCGGCCACCCAGCAAGTAGTCCCTGAGCGGGGACTTTCACTTACCAGCTCCGTTCGCTGCAGCCCGCCCTGACGGCTTGACTTTATAATTTAATATCTTCACCATTCTTTGGGGCACAAACGTCCCTCGGGGAGGGTGAGGATAACAATTTTAGCATATATAACGCATTACCAAGCGTTATATGCTAAAATCTGCTGATTGGTTCCCTTTAAAAAAAGAAGTGGTGGACACAGGAAAAGGAAAAACTTCCAAAGGTGAAAAAAACGCAATTGCCACACAAAGGTAAAAAGGCCAGATCACAAAAACAGAGAAAAATGTGGTAGTGGCAGTTTTTTTCTGTTGTGCTTTTTGGCCAAAAAATGCTGGCAAAAGAAAAAAAGTGGAAACCTAGCCTTAGGGAGGTCTTTGAAAGCTAAGACAGCTCATAGCAGTCACATAGAAATTATTACTGACTTATCTCTGAAGTTCAGTGTTTCCTATTGGCTGTAATGTGCTTGATATTCCTCTTTGTGACAATATAATGGAATTCTATATTTGTTGTGCTCTATGTGTTTTCTTACCAATAATCATATTTTCATGGTGTACTTATTCCTTTCTATTCAATACTTTTGATTCAAGGCAGGGGCGTAGTCATAGAGGTAGCAGTCGCATCGGGGCTCTGGTGCCGGAGGGGGCCCCAAAGCACATCTGCCCCATTAGAGACCAGTAATATAACTGGCATATGGGGCACTGTTGCAGATTTTGCGTAGGGGCCCAGAAGCTACAAGCTACGGCTCTGATTCAAGGGTATTATTTCTAAAGCATCTGACGTAACAGCTGCAATGGGGCCTAGCCTTTACTGTAGGGGAGGGGGGGTGGCGATGTCGATATATATGGTCAAGGTTAAGGTGTATTCACTGATCACTGTGGATGATGAAAGGGAGCAGTAAAGTGGTCATTGTAAAATGTAAAGGATGATTGTTAGGAAAGTAGAAAACAACAGAATATAAAGACCAAAATAACTGGGTATAGTACTGACATTTACTATTATAAATCTAAGATTCAAGGGGGAATTCATCATTGTTGGTATAGGTGAATGATTTATGTCCTTTATTTTGTGTGGTGCTAATGTGTAAGTGTGTCAGATTTATTAAATGGTCGCATATGATACATTTTTACTACCAAAAAACTGTGTTAGGCTAGGTTTCCATGCAGTTATTTTTTTTGCAAAACAACCACTGCAGTTTTTGAACCAAAGCCAGAAGTGTATTCAAAAGGAATGGGAACTAAAAGTAGTATTTTTAGTTCTCCTTCCTACTGGATCCACTTCTGATGCCAGAAAAAAAAAAACCTGTGTGGAAACCTAGCCTAAAACCAATAATTCCCCCCTAGGTCCCTCATAACTGACTACCTGTGTTAGTTTTATGATGTAAGGCAAACAGCATGTGTGTACATGCAAAAAACATGGCCTAGTAGTCATTAATATTTGCATTCTAGAAGGGTGGGAACTGTAAGTCAAATCATTGAACATAAATGCATAGGTTGCAACTATTTAACCACATTGTTTCAGAGGAAAAGCAATACTTTATACATATTCTTTGGTAAGTAACACAAGTGGCTGAACTAGATTATACAGTCTTTGCTGTACACTGGTTATCTCCCTTAGGCTGCATTCACATCTCGTTTTTACAATACGGGTACCGGATCTGGCTGGGGGAGGGGCAATCCAGGCTCTCCCGTACCCCAGCCGGACTAGTGCTGAACTCCATTTACTTTAATGAGCCGGACCTAAAACCGCATACGGGTAAAAAATTAGCCGACCGGAGTCACCGTTTGACTCCGGTCGGCTCATAAAAGTAAATGGAGTTCAGCGCTGGTCCGGCTGGGGTACGGTAGAGCCCGGTTTGCCCCTTCCCCAGCCGGATCCGGCACCCGTAATGTAAAAACGAGTAAAAATGTGAATGCAGCCTTAGGCTAGGATTCCACTGAGGTTTTTCATGCAAAAACGCAGATAAAAATGGCCATTTTTGCGGCCAGATATTAGCTGCAAGTCAATAGCGAACTGCAAAATGCCAGATCCATTTGGCGTTTTTCAGTTTGACGTTTTTTCCTCCTTTGGGCGTTTTTCAGATATTTTTGGCTCCTTGGCAGTTTCAAAAACGACCTCTTGTTGAGACTTTGGTGTTTTTTTTCGGGAAGTCTATGGGAATAAAAAATGCCAAGGAAAACGCCATGTGGGTTTGAACTTAGGAGTTTTTGCCGGCGTTTTTTATTCTTCTTTGGACTTTAGCGATCCAAAAAAGTGATAGAGATGCCTTTATTTTTTTTCAGCACGGATAATCTTCCTACCCTCTCCCCCATATCTTCATCCAGGGGGAGCATAGTAGATTTGCTCCAATTTATCTCCAACCCCGATAAAGGGGCAAATACATCAAACAGTTTCATGATCTGGTGTATTTTTTCTTGTGGGTTAGTTACAAAAAGGAGGATATCATCTGCAAATAATAAAATCTTATTTATTTCTCCATTTACTCCAAATCCCTCATAGACATTGTTATCTCTTATCCAAGCCGCTAGGGGTTCAATATAAATTAAAAATAAAAAAGGTGAGAGGGGGAGAGATGCCTTTTTTAATAACATTTTGTAGGGTACCATAAAAAAATTATAAAAAAGATTCAGTTGTGATGGAAAAAATTATATTTTACGAAATGTATCTTTTTTTCTAGCGAATTTTTTTAACCCCTTAAGGACCAGGCCATTTTACACCTTAAGGACCGAAGCGTTTTTTGCAATTCTGACCACTGTCACTTTAAACATTAATAACTCTGGAATGCTTTTAGTTATCATTCTGATTCTGAGATTGTTTTTTCGTGACATATTCTACTTTAACTTAGTGGTAAAATTTTATGGTAACTTGCATCCTTTCTTGGTGAAAAATCCCCAAATTTTATGAAAAAAAATGAAAATTTTGCATTTTTCTAACTTTGAAGCTCTCTGCTTGTAAGGAAAATGGATATTCAAAATAAAACATTTTTGTGTTCACATATACAATATGTCTACTTTATGTTTGCATCATAAAATTAATGAGTTTTTACTTTTGGAAGACACCAGAGGGCTTCAAAGTTCAGCAGCAATTTGGAAATTTTTCACAAAATTTTCAAACTCGCTATTTTTCATGGACCAGTTCAGGTTTGAAGTGGATTTGAAGGGTCTTCATATTAGAAATACCCCATTAATGACCCCATTATAAAAACTACACCCCCCAAAGTTTTCAAAATGACATTCAATAAGTGTATTAACCCTTTAGGTGTTTCACAGGAATAGCAGAAAAGTGAAGGAGAAAATTCACAATCTTCATTTTTTACACTCGCATGTTCTTGTAGACCCAATTTTTGAATTTTTGCAATTGGTAGAAAGGAGAAAATTTTTACTTGTATTTGAAACCCAATTTCTCTCGAGTAAGCACATACCTCATATGTCTATGTTAATTGTTCGGCGGGTGCAGTAGAGGGCTCAGAAGGGAAGGAGCGACAAATGGTTTTTGGGGGGCATGTCACCTTTAGGAAGCCCCTATGGTGCCAGGACAGCAAAAAAAAAAACACATGGCATACCATTTTGGAAACTAGACCCCTCGGGGAACGTAACAAGGGGTAAAGTGAACCTTAATACCCCACAGGTGATTCACGACTTTTGCATATATAAAAAAAAAAAAAAATGTTTTACCTAAAATGCTTGGTTTCCCAAAAATTTTACATTTTTAAAAAGGATAATAGCAGAAAATACCCCCCATAATTTGAAGCCCAATTTCTCCCGATTCAGAAAACACCCCATATGGGGGTGAAAAGTGCTCTGCTGGCACACTACAGGTCTCAGAAGAGAAGGAGTCACATTTGGCTTTTTGAAAGCAAATTTTGCTCTGGGGGCATGCCGCATTTAGGAAGCCCCTATGGTGCCAGAACCACAAAAAAAAAACCACATGGCATACCATTTTGGAAACTAGACCCCTCGGGGAACGTAACAAGGGGTAATGTGAACCTTAATACCCCACAGGTGATTCACAACTTTTGCATATGTAAAAAAATTAAACATTTTTTACCTAAAATGCTTGGTTTCCCAAAAATTTAACATTTTAAAAAAGGGTAATAGCAGAAAATACCCCCCGTAATTTGTAACACAATTTCTCCCGAGTACGGAGATACCCCATATGTGACCCTAAACTGTTGCCTTGAAATACGACAGGGCTCCAAAGTGAGAGCGCCATGCGCATTTGAGGCCTAAATTAGGGACTTGCATAGGGGTGGACATAGGGGTATTCTACGCCAGTGATTCCCAAACAGGGTGCCTCCAGCTGTTGTAAAAGTCCCAGCATGCCTGGACAGTCAGTGGCTGTCTGGTAATACTGGGAGTAGTTGTTTTGCAACAGCTGGAGGCTCCGTTTTGGAAACAGTGGTGTACCAGACATTATTAATTTTTATTGGGGAGGGGAGGGGGGCTGTGTAGGGGTATGTGCATATGTAGTATTTTTTACTTTTAATTTTATTTTGTGTTAACGTAGTGTAGTGTTTTTAGGGTACAGTCGCACGGGCGGGGGGTTCACAGTAGAGCTGCGGCAGAAAATTAGCTGCAGCTCAAACTTGCAGCCAGATACTTACTGTAATCCTCCGCCCATGTGAGTGTACCCTGTACGTTCACATTGGGGGGGGGGGGGGGGGGACATCCAGCTGTTGCAAAACTACAACTCCCAGCATGTAGGGTCTATAAGTGCATGCTGGGAGTTGTAGTTTTGCAACAGCTGGAGGCTCCGTTTTGGAAACAGTGGCGTACCAGACGTTTTTCATTTTTATTGGGGAGGGGGGCTGTGTAGGGGTATGTGTATATGTGTTTTTTACTTTTTATTTTATTTTGTGTTAGTGTAGTGTTTTTAGGGTACAGTCGCACGGGCGGGGGGTTCACAGTAGTTTCTCGCTGGCAGTTTGAGCTGCAGCAGAAAATTTGCCGCAGCTCAAACTTGCAGCCGGATACTTACTGTAATCCTCCACCCATGTGAGTGTACCCTGTACATTCACATTGGGGCGGGGGGGGGGGGACATCCAGCTGTTGCAAAACTACAACTCCCAGCATGTACGGTCTATCAGTGTGCTGGGAGTTGTAGTTTTACAACAGCTGGAGGCACACTGGTTGTGAAACACAGAGTTACAACAAACTCAGTGTTTTGCAACCAGTGTGCCTTCAGCTGTTGCAAAAGCTACAACCCGCCAGCATGTACGGACAGCGGAAGGGCATGCTGGGTGTTGTAGTTATGCAACAGCGGGAGGCATACTACTTTGGCTGGGGATGCTGGGGATTGTAGTTATGCAACAGCTGGAGACATACTGGTTTGCTACTTAACTCAGTGTGCCTTCAGCTGTTGCAAAACTACAACTCTCAGCAGTCACCGACAGCCAACGGGCATGCTGGGAGTTGTAGTTATGCAACCAGCAGATACACCACTACAACTCCCAGCATGCACTTTAGCTGTTTGTGCAAGCTGGGAGTTGTAGTTACACAACAGCTGAAGGTACACTTTTCCATAGAAAGAATGTGCCTCCAGCTGTTGCAAAACCATAAGTCCCAGCATGCCCATAAGGGAATGCTGGGAGTTGTGGTGGTCTGCCTCCTCCTGTTGCATAACTACAGCTCCCAGCATGCCCTTTTTGCATGCTGGGAGCTGTTGCTAAGCAACAGCAGGAGGCTGTCACTCACCTCCTGCTGCTGCTTGATCGCCGCACAGGTCAGTCCCGCCGCCGCCGTCGCTCCTGGGGCCCCGATCCCAACATTAACGCCGGGGATCGGGGTCCCCAGCACCCGGGGTCGTCTTCCCGCACCCGCTCACGTCCTCCGGAAGAGGGGCGGAGCGGGTGCGGGAGTGACACCCGCAGCAGGCGCCCTGATTGGTCGGCCGGGAATCCGGCCGACGAATCAGGGCGATCGTGAGGTGGCAACAGTGCCACTTCACCCCTGCAGGCTCTGGCTGTTCGGGGCCGTTTCTGACGGCCCCGATCAGCCAGTAATTCCGGGTCACCGGGTCACTAGAGACCCGATTGACCCGGAATCGCCGCAGATCGCTGGACTGAATTGTCCAGCGATCTGCGGCAATCGCCGACATGGGGGGGGCATAATGACCCCCCTGGGCGATATGCCGCGATGCCTGCTGAACGATTTCAGCAGGCATCGGGCATCGGCTCCCCTCCGGCTAGCGGCGGGGGGCCGGGAATGGACAGGACGTACTCCTACGTCCTCGGTCCTTAAGGACTCGGAAACGGGGGCGTAGGAGTACGTCCATTGTCCTTAAGGGGTTAAATTAATTTTTAAACAGGGATCAATTTAATGTGGGTGGGCAGGGAACTAAAAATGTAGCCGACAATAATAAAAATATAGAAAGGGGCCATTTAAATGTAAAAATAATATATTTGTTATAATTCAGTTTGTTAAACTTTTTATTAGTAATGTATTTAATAATGTGTTGAATAAAGTGTGTGTGTGTTTTTAAAAATTTTCACTTTTTCTTCTTTACTTTTTACATTTTTTAGGTAGTACTACTACTCCCAGCATGGAACACACTGTTCCATGATAGGAGTAGTAGTACATGTACTAATTGACAGATCGCCCTGGGGGTCACTTCTTACACCCGTTGCGATTCTCCTGTATAATGTATAGATGTGGGCGGGTGGTCGGACGCTCTTCTATGGTCCCCTGCACTGCTGTATATATACACCTATTCATATTTCCCGCAAAGAGCTGTGATTGGCAATCACAACTCTCTGTGGCAATCACAACTCTCTGTGGGAAATATGAATAGGTGTACATATAAGTCAGTGCTTGGGACCATAGAAGAGCGGCCGCCCGCATCTATATATTATACAGGAGGATCACAGCAGGTGTCAGAACTGACACCCGCTGTGATCTTTCCTTAACTGCAGGCACTACTGCTCCCAACATGGAGCACACTCTGCTCCATGCTGGGAGCTGTAGTACCTGCATTACTAGACAGACCGCAACAGGTGTCAGAAGTTACACTCGCTGCGATCTATTAATGCAGATACTACAGCTCCCAGCATGGAGCAGAGTGTGCTCCATGTTGGGAGTAGTAGTACCTGCAGTTAAGGACAGATCACAGCGTGTGTCACTCCTGACACCTGATGCGATTATCCTATCTATTGCAGAGATGCGGAGCGGCTCACTACAGCACTCGCATCTCTGCACTATGCTCCAGTGATATGAATAGAACATCACTGATTCATATTTCCCTCTGAGAGCGGTGATTGGCTGCAACCATCCGGCCAGTCCCCACTCTGGGCGGAAAATATGAAGGAGTGAGGTGAATTCCAATTCACATCACTGGCCGGCCGGAGTTCATAGCAGAGATGCGAGCGCTGTATAGAGCCACTCCGCATCTCTGCAATAGATAGGACGATTGCATCGGGTGTCAGGAGTATTAGTACATGTACTACTGCTCCCATCATGGAACAGTCTGTTCCATGCTGGGAGTACTACTACCTAGAGAGAAAAAAGTGAAACACACACACTTTATTAAACACATTATTAAAATACATTACTAATTAAAAAAATAATTAGAAAAAATATATAATTTTTACATGTAAATGGCCCTTTTCTACATTTTTATTATTGTCGGCTACATTTTAAGTTCCCAGCCCACCCATTTAAATTGATCCCTGTTTAAAAATTTATAGAACATTTTGTTATAAAAATTATAAATTTCATTAAATACAATTTTTTCATCCCTACTTAATTTTTTTATAATTTTTTTTTTTTTGTACCGACAAATTTTGAAGAAAAAAAAAAACGCCGAAGGGACCAAAATGCTATTTCCACTCAAAGGTAAAATCACCAGAAAAAACGCCAAAATGCAGGGAAAATCAGTGGCAGTTTTTCTGGCATTTTTAAGCCTAAAAGACCGCAACACAAAAACCTCAGTGGAATCCTAGCCTTATTCCAAAAACTTGCTGATGGGTTAAAGGGGTATTCCGGGAATTTTTTTATTTGACTATGCTAATGGGGCTGTAAAGTTAGTGTAGTTCATAATATAGTGTCTCTACCTGTGTGTGACGGTTTTCTCACAATTCTTATGTGATTTTCACCCCAATATTTATTTTTAACAGCATACAAAATGACTGTTGTCTCAGATTTTTCCCAGCTTGCAATGCGGTCGAGACCTGACCTCACTAGTCAGCTGATGACAGGGAGCCTGTACGCTTCAATGGGTGGAGGGATCAATCTGCAACTAATGCAACAGCTGTAGGCACCCTGATTGAAAACCACAGGTCTGCAGCTCATTTATGTTTCAATGGGTGGGGTAGCTGATGTGTGGGAAGGAGGAAAATGGTATCATGGGATTTGTAGGCAAACAAGAAAAACTGAAAACAGGAAATACAAGTTCACAAAAAGCTAGCTACAGTGTTATGGTAATCTCACAACATAGCCATTTAGCCCAAGACAAGCACAGATCCTTCCTAAGCATGTCCATTACTGTCTGCCAGGTACCTACTAAAATCACCTTATGGTGGAGATAATGGAAATTGTCTGAGATAATGGAAATTATATTGTGAACCCTGATGGGGCAGAGGAAGATGTAAGTGACAACCATCAATGTATAGATTTGCAGAATATGTTGACATTACATAAGCAGCAAGAAAAAAAACTGTAAATAAACAGGTAATGGTTAAAATGTTTGGGTCATTTCTAACATGCTCACTATTGTTTTCTGATATAATAAGCCTGCTACATGTGCTCCAACTATAGCAATCAGCTGGTATTTATATTACATTCTCCTGACCCTCATTCTTTTTCCTGGGTTCCTTCTGTTTATATTAGTCCATTATTATTCCTACAATAATAATCTTGTTGTGCATATAATGCAACAATAACTCACATTATCAGTATTACAGCATCCAAATTCCATGGTGGTAGTAGTGGGGGACCTGTCATCTATGCATGTAAACATCTGATTGTACATGCATTCTTTGATGCTGATCTGTATAGTGTCCAAGGCTAAAGGAGTTTTCCGGAAATATAAAAACAAAACTAATTTCTTCCACTAACAGCACCACATCTGTCCTCAGGTTGTGTGTGGTATTACAACTTGGCTCCATTTACGTCAATGGAACTGAGCTGCAATAACCCACAAAATCTGAAGACTGGATATCCATGTTAAATTATTTGGGCATCGTTTGCAATATCCAATGAAGGCTCTGTCCACTAGGGGGAGACCTATTATTACATTTGCATCTACAGTATGTGTTAGTCTACACATGACTAAACTAAACTCATATGTTAAAAAAAAAAACTATAATGTGAGTTGAATGAAATAATAAACTTTAAAGTATATTCCTATACTTTTAGCTATCTGAACAAATAAAGGCCCAGCTTTAATTCTGCAAATGTGGCAGGATTCTGGCACAGTTTGTTTAAAAAAAACTGAAACAAATGCTGTGCACCACATTTATGCTTTTGTTTTGTTCACACTTTTTCAGTGGCACCCTACAGCGTAAAGATTCAACAAATTTATCAAATCGCCTAAGCCACTGTAAGCTTAGGTTTCCACACAGGTTTTTTTTATGGCGTTATTGTTATTTTTTATATTAAGTGGATCCAGTAGGAAGAATTATAAATCCTTCCTTCATATTTTCCATTCCCTTTGAATCCACTTCTGTCTTTGGGTCAAAAACTGCAGCAGCAGTTTTCTAAATAAAAAAGTTAGAAAAAAAAACCTGCGTGGTTTAAGCATTAGACAATTTTAGCAAAGCTAGGCAAATATGCCCAAAAGCACAAAGAAAGTGAACAGCGGAGTCACTTATCAATAAACCAATCCATATAATGTGCAAGAAAAACACATAAATGATAAGGAGGAAACAAGCATCAACAAAAAGGCAACATCACCGAATACTGTGACAAGTAATAGTATATAGAATAATATACATGGAAATGGTAAGTATGCGGCTCACAAAATAATCTAAACACTATGTAATGCACAATTGAGGCACAGGCACATTATATGGATTGGCTTTTGATAAGTGACCCTGCTGTTCTCTTTCTTTGTGGTTTTGTATATTTTGGAGTTCACCTTATGAGCAATATCAGACTATTGGGGGCTACTATAGTTAAAAAGTCATAGTGGTAAAAATATGTCATGTGGTAAATAAATGTCTAGAAAACCAGAAAATTCCACAACACAATTGAAAAGGAAAAAGGGCCCCTTTCTGGGACCTAGGAAACCTCTTCTTGTTGGATGTTATTTAGCAGCCATTAAAGGTGGTTAAGACTGCTGGATAGTCTGGGGCAGTGTTTCCCCACTGGGGTGCCTCCAGCTGTGGCAAAACTACAACTCCCAGCATGCCTTTGGCTGTCTGGAAATGCTGGGAGTTGTAGTTTTATACAGCTGGAAGCACCCAAATTGGGAAACACTGGTCTTGGGAGTCTCTCATTGGCAGCAAAAGACATATAGGAGGAGATTTATCAAAATCTATGTAGAGGATGAGTGGTGCAGTTGCCCATAGCAACCAATCAGATTGTTTGCTATGGGCAACTGCACCACTCTGTACACAGGTTTTCTATAAATCTTACCCTTAGAAGGGATAGGTAAATTCTATCACAGCTTCTCTCTCACTTTGTGGCACCTGCTCGCCTTGTGTGTTTGTAGTGAAAGGTTTAGATTAACCCTCTACAATCTCCCCTTTTAGCATGTTAGCCCTTTGCAAGGAGCTGTGTGGTAGCGGGGTGTGATGAGGGTAGATGTTGTTACCCTAGGGGCAGATGGCATTAACCCCTTGTATTCGTGATGCCAGGGCGTGGTTTAGCCTATAACCACCTGAAGGTATACCACTGGATCCTGGGCTAGGCACGGGGGCAATAAAGACTCTGACGCCAAGTTACGGACAATGGTAGCTTTACTGTGGGTAGACAGTTGGTAAAGTCCATACAGTTCAGCCAGGGCCCAAGGAGGTGACCAGTGACTCAGAGACCTTAATTTCCCTGGCGGTATGATTATGTGTGGAAAAATGTACCAAAAGCGGTACAATTTTTTTGCATTAAAATTTCACATCTCCCCTCGCCCATTTCACATCTCCCCCCCCCATTATCACATTCTCCTACCCTTTGTCACATCCCCCCTTGTCACATTCCCCACCCTTGTCACATTCCCCCTGTCACATTCTCCCCCCTCCTTGTCACATTCCCCTCCCCCTTGTCACATCCCCCTTGTCACATCCCCCCCTCCATGTCACATTCCCCTCCCCCCTGTCACATCCCCCCCGTCACATTCCCCCTGTTACATTCTCCCCCCTCCTTGTCACATTCCCCTCCCCCTTGTCACATCCCCCCTTGTCACATCCCCCCCCTCCATGTCACATTCCCCTCCCCCCTGTCACATCCCCCCCTTGTCACATTCTACCCCCTCCTTGTCACAGTCCCCTCCCCCCTATCACATCCCCCCTTGTCACATTCCCCCCCCCTCCATGTCACATTACTCTCCCCCTATCACATGCCCCCCCCTTGTCACATCCCCCCCATGTCACATTTTTCCCCTTGTCACATTCCCTCCTTTGTTACATTCTTCCCCTTGTCACATTCCCTCCTTTGTCACATTCTTCCTCCCCCCCCCCCCCCTTTGTCACATTCTTCCCTCCTTGTCACCTTGTTCTGCAGCAGCATACACTGGGTTTGCCGGGCAGATTTCAAACCTAGTGTATTTACTGCAGAACAAGTCCTTTCCCCTTCAGCCAATCACTGGCTTGACACCACTGTGGCCGGTGATTGGCTGAAGAGGGAAAGGTCCTGCAAGATGAATAAAGAAGAGAGCAGGGACCGGAACGCACGGAGGGGAACAGCATCTGCAGGGACCGGGACTAGGTGAGCAGAAGTTTTTTTTTATTTTCCTCCCAGTGGCCTTTTACACTTAGCTCAGTGTTTTTCTACCAGGGTGCCTCCAGCTGTTGTGAAACTACTACACCCAGCATGCCCAGAGTGTTGTAGTTTTGCAACATCTGGAGGCCCCCTGGTTGAGAAACACTGACTTTTAGTATTTGTCTTTTCCTGCTCTGGCCGGCCCCCACCAGATAATCGCATGTTTTTCCGGGGCCGTATCGCTATATCGCAAAAAGCAAAAATCGCGACTGCTTTTGCGATATATCGTGCAGCCTGGCCGGCAACTCTGCAATTCTACCCCGAGCAACCGCTAAGGAGGTTAAGGGCTTGCTGGGACTTGTTGGAGAACTAGGCAATTTAGTGCAGGCCACATTGCTTGACAATTTGACAGAGACTGACTTGACTTGACTGATGACAGACAAAGCTGCAGATTTAGCTAACTTGCACTTGACTGTGGCTGCAGGACAAAGGATAGGGGATAAGATGCCTGATCGCTGGGGTCCCATCACTGGGGACCCCTGTGATCTTTCACGCTGCACCCCGTTACCATCAGCCCTCTGAGCATGTTCGCTCCGGGTCTGATGAATCACGGGGCCGGAGTATTGTGACATGTGATATTGTGACATTGACATTGTGACACATAACCAAACTCCATAACCAAAACTTTTATGTAATTTCCATTACCCCTATAGAACAAATATCCAAAGACAATCCACACAGGTTCCACACCCTCCGGAGGAGAGAAAATTACTGGATTTATAAACTACAAACCCTGGTCCCTTCTGGCCTCAACGAAATGATCAAATGTTCCCTCTAACCATTTCACTGGCCCACAGATTTCTCCTTTTGGCAACTCATCAAGTTTTTTTATTATTATTTTCTTGTAATCAATTTATTGTATTAATTATGTGTATATATTATTTATATATTTTATACATAATTTTACACATTACTTTTATGCATATTTTATATGCCCTTTTATGACCACTATAATATAAGTGTCCACCCTCAACCCGACCCTGGGTTCCCTTATTAGACGGCTCTTCATTTTTACCCCTATGTACCAACAGTCTTGGTCTGTTTCCCTGTGTATTTTTATGCTTTACCTTAAGAACTTTAATTTTAACTTTAATACATAATTTCTATGGTTATGTATTACACCTTATCATTTATTATTTATAAAATAAAATAAAATTAATTATTGACTACGTAAATTTTTACCAACTGGTTGATACTATACATATAGCAGTCCCTGTACGGGAGCTGACAGCAATGCTCCCTTCTATGACTGTAGCCCCTGCACCCACAATAGGTTTCACACAGCGTGCTACACATAGTCCTTTTTGGGCCATTCCTTTCTTGCTGTAGCTTTTATTGTGGGCATACTCAGCATCCATATCATTGCTATACATACAGCCACCTACTGTTGTGATACACTCTGTAGGCTGCTTATACTGTCACCCACTATGCCATATCACATGACATATGTCATATATCTTACATCATATAACGTATATGTCATATGGCTGATACCGTCACCCACTATGCCATATATCATATGCCATGTGCCTTTTTATGTATATCTTATGCCATATATCAAGTGTCCAGCCTGCGACCCTATATACTGCCCCCATGTTACCTATAACTCGCATTCAAGACTGTTCTATACATATCCATCCCCCTGACATTTTCCCCCGGCCATACCATTCATGCACTTTATATATCTCATATACTCAGTATGCACCTACTGATCGCCACTTTCACTGATATCCCCCTTCTTATTGCGCCCAGTTTCGCTATCATTGAGATCCTTGAGCCATCACAGCAGCCCACACTGACAGACGAGCGCTGCGCTTGTTTGCCGTCTGATTGGCTGAGTGCCAATCACATGGCCAACAAGCCTAGTAACGTGTCCATAGCAACCAGCCGGTCACGGCGCATACACACAGGAGTGTCACGAACCGGCAGGACTGGTAGTGGATCCTCTGGACCAGAGAGGTGATGACGCAGGTTGTACCAGAGGAGCAGTTCTAAGTGGTTACTGGTTTTCACCAGAGCCCGCCTGTTACGCCGAGCGCTCCGGGTCCCTGCTCCTCCCCGGAGCGCTCGCGGCGTTCTCCTCTCTGCAGCGCCCCGGTCAGACCCGCTGACCGGGAGCGCTGCACTGACATTCGCGATGGGGTTGCGATTCGCATAGCGGGACGCGCCCGCTCGCGAATCGCATCCCAAGCCACTTACCCATCCCGGTCCCCGGCTGTCATGTTCTGGCACGTGCGGCTCTGCTCTCTAGGGCGCGCGCGCGCCAGCTCTCTAAGATTTAAAGGGCCAATGCACCAGTGATTGGTGCCTGGCCCAATCAGTCTATTAGCTTCCACCTGCTCCCTGTGTATATTACCTCACTTCCCCTGCACTTCTTTGCCGGATCTTGTTGCCTTGTGCCAGAGAAAGCATTTAGTGTTGTCCAAAGCCTGTGTTCCAGATCTCCTGCTATCCTCATTGACTACGAACCTTGCCGCCTGCCCCGACCTTCTGCTACGTCTGACCTTGCCTCTGCCTAGTCCTTCTGTCCCACGCCTTCTCAGCAGTCAGCGAGGTTGAGCCATTGCCGGTGGATACGACCTGGTTGCTACCGCCGCAGCAAGACCATCCCGCTTTGCGGCGGGCTCTGGTGAAAACCAGTAGCAACCCTAGAACCGGTCCACCGACACGGTCCACGCCAATCCCTCGCTGACACAGAGGATCCACATCCAGCTAGCCGAATCCTAACAGTAGATCCGGCCATGGATCCCGCTGAGGTGCCGCTGCCAAGTCTCGCTGACCTATCCACGATGGTCGCCCAGCAATCGCAGCAAATTGCCCAACAAGGACAGCAGCTGTCGCAGTTGACCGCCACGTTACAGCAACTTCTGCCACTGTTACAGCAGCAACCATCTCCTCCGCCAGCTCCTGCACCTCCTCCGCAGCGAGTGGCCGCTCCTAGCCTCCGCCTGTCCCTGCCGGACAAATTTGATGGGGACTCTAGACTCTGCCGTGGCTTCCTGTCTCAATGTTCCCTACATATGGAGATGTTGTCGGACCAATTTCCTACAGAACGGTCTAAGGTGGCGTTCGTAGTGAGTCTTCCGTCTGGAAAGGCCTTGTCTTGAGCCACACCGCTCTGAGACCGCAATGATCCTGCCACAGCCACAGTCCAGTCCTTCTTCGCTGAAGTCCGTAGTGTCTTCGAGGAACCAGCCCGAGCTTCTTCTGCCGAGACTGCCCTGCTGAACATGGTCCAGGGTAATTCTTCAGTAGGCGAGTACGCCATCCAATTTCGTACTCTCGCCTCCGAATTATCTTGGAATAACGAGGCTCTCTGTGCGACCTTTAAAAAAGGCCTATCCAGTAACATCAAGGATGTGCTGGCCGCACGAGAGATTCCTGCCAACCTGCAAGAACTTATCCATTTGGCCATCCGCATTGACATGCGTTTTTCTGAAAGACACCAGGAGCTCCACCAGGAAAAAGACCTTGATCTCTGGGCACCTCTCTCACAGTATCCTTTGCAATCTACCCCTGTGCCTCCCGCCGAGGAGGCTATGCAAGTGGATAGGTCTCGCCTGACCCATGAAGAGAGGACTCGCCGTAGGGATAAAAATTTATGTCTGTACTGTTCTAGTACCAAACATTTCTTGGTGGATTGCCCTATTTGCCCTCCACGTCTGGGAAACGCACGCACGCACCCAGCTCACGTGGGTATGGCGTCTCTTGGTACGAAGTCTGCTTCTCCCCGTCTCACTGTGCCCGTGCGGATTTCTCCTTCTGCCAACTCCTCCTTCTCAGCCGCGGCCTTCTTGGACTCTGGTTCTTCTGGAAATTTTATTCTGGCCTCTTTGGTGAATAGGTTCTGCATCCCGATGACGCGTCTCGTCAAGCCGCTCTACATTTCTTTGGTCAACGGAGTGCAGTTGGACTGCACTGTGCGTTACCGCACAGAGCCCTTGCCTATGAGCATTGGACTGCATCACAAGAAAATTTTATTTTTCGTCCTGCCCAACTGCACCTCTGAAGTCCTCCTCGGTCTTCCATGGCTCCAGCATCATTCTCCCACCCTTGACTGGACCACCGGGGAGATCATGAATTGGGGTCCTGCTTGCCGCAATAAATGCCTCATGTCTGCTCCCAGTCCCGTCTGTCGGGCCCCAGTGTCTCCTCCTATGCCTGGTCTCCCCAAGGCCTATCAGGACTGTGCCGTGCCTCCTCATAGCCCCTGTCCTGGTGACACTCTGCCCTGTGACATGCTTCACCCTCTGCCCCCCCTCCCCATTTCCATTCCTTCTGAACTACCTGCCGCTGATGTAGCTACCCAGGACTTTTTGTTCCGGAAGGAAACTCAAGTTCTCCTTTCATTTGAAGGGACAAGGAGACAAAAAGAGGGGGAGACCCAAGGGGGGGGAGTACTGTTACGTCGAGCGCTCCGGGTCCCTGCTCCTCCCCGGAGCGCTTGCGGCGTTCTCCTCTCTGCAGCGCCCCGGTCAGACCCGCTGACCGGGAGCGCTGCACTGACATACGCGATGGGGATGCGATTCGCATAGCGGGACGCCCCTGCTCGCGAATCACATCCCAAGCCACTTACCCGTCCCCGGCTGTCATGTTCGCGCGGCTCCGCTCTCTAGGGTGCGCGCGCGCCAGCTCTCTGAGATTTAAAGGGCCAGTGCACCAGTGATTGGTGCCTGGCCCAATCAGTCTATAAGCTTCCACCTGCTCCCTGTGTATATTACCTCACTTCCCCTGCACTTCCTTGCCGGATCTTGTTGCTTTGTGCCAGAGAAAGCGTTTAGTGTTGTCCAAAGCCTGTGTTCCAGATCTCCTGCTATCCTCATTGACTACGAACCTTGCCGCCTGCCCCGACCTTCTGCTACGTCTGACCTTGCCTCTGCCTAGTTCTTCTGTCCCACGCCTTCTCAGCAGTCAGCGAGGTTGAGCCGTTGCCGGTGGATACGACCTGGTTGCTACCGCCGCAGCAAGACCATCCCGCTTTGCAGCGGGCTCTGGTGAAAACCAGTAGCAACCCTAGAACCGGTCCACTGACACGGTCCACGCCAATCCCTTGCTGACACAGAGGATCCACATCCAGCTAGCCGAATCCTAACACTGCCGCAAGGTGGGATGGACTTGATGCGGCGGTAACCACCAGGTCGTATCCTCCAGTAGCAACTCGACCTCTCTGGCAGCTTATATGGTGTAGTACACAGGGAGCGGGCAGGAGCGTAGTCGGACGTAGCAGAGGTCAGGGCAGGCAGCAAAGGTTCAAAGACGAGTGGACGGTAGCAACGGGTTTGGCAAACAGGCAAGGCAATATACACAATATGGAACGCTTTCTCAAAGGCACTAGAGCACAAAGATCCGGCAAAGGCAGGAAGGGGCAGGTTATATTTATATGGAGGTGGCCAGAGGTCAGGGACCAGCGCACCAATTAATGGCGTGCTGGCCCTTTTAATTTACTGAAGGCAGCGCGCGCGCCCTAGAGAGTGGGGCCGCGCACGCCGGGGGACAGAGATGGACGGCGAGGGGAGCGAGGAGCCCGGTAAGCGCAATAGGGACGCGGCGCGTGAACGGGGAGCAGCCGTCACGGCAGCCGCATCCCCAACACAAGGGAACCCGTGCTCCCGGTCAGTGCGTCTGACCGGGGGACGCCAGGATCCCGAAGCAGGAGGCCGAGGGAGCGAGCGCTCCGGTCCGGGGAAGAGGACCGGAGCGCACGCTGTGACAAGGAGGCTGCGCTCCAGACACTGAGCTATTATTTACATTACTTCATACACCGCGACTTGTTTCTCAGCATAAATTCAAAAATTAACAGGTTGTTAGTATACATTTTAATCAAAAAGTACAGGCCCACTCGCCACTTCAAGGCCACCTATTTAGAGTGGGTCCCTAACGTCCCTAGCATGAAATGTAATATACAGTAATATATTTTGGTTCAGTAAAAATGGTTACGGAGGTACACTGAATTGTTGTGGTCCTATATTGTGTTATCAATGTCAAATGTCAAAATGTATACAATTATTGTACACAAAAATTCAATGTGTACAGTCATTTCTGATGTCTGGTTATCTCCTTACAGGGGTTTGTCCTGATACGGTCGGAAGGAGCACATGTCACCCCTTCACCAGCATCTTGTACATATATAAAATAGTATGTATAGTACACTAAGGTACACATAGTTGTGTACACAATAAATGTACACATAGTTATGTACACATAAGTATTGTATACCTCAGTCACATACAGTAGTACTGTATCACTCACATTACACAGTCTACTAACAGTCATATGTCAAATGTATATAATGTCATGTATCATTATGTTCGTGCACAGGATGCTTTCCTGGCAAGAAAGTACTCCTAAAACTAAACTAAAACATGTATTCAGTACAAGGTAACAAAAATGTCATAAAGTTATCTGTATTCATTCTCTAGGATAAATATGTCTAGAATAAACTAATAATAGTGTTCTGGGGAGATGTGTTTTAAATGTCAAGGGGCCCCAGTAGCCAAGGCATTGGGCAGAGAGCCTCAGGCAACCCAATATGCCAATGTGTAATTCATAGTCATAAGTCTAGTCATGTATACAATGTTTAGTATATAGTCTAGTCATGTACAGTATATCATATACATAGTCAAAATGTCATGTTATGTTTAGTAAACTGTTATGTAAGTCAATAAGTGCATAGTCAAAAGGTCCTTACAAGTAAAGTAAACTTATATGTACAAGTTGAATGTCATCACTAATCCTGTTTAACCACAAATCAGAGCGTGTATGGACTATTATACAAAGACTCTAATGTACGTAGTCGAAATTCGTTATTTCACCAGCCTGAAATGGACATTTGTGCAAAAATGCCTCAGGACTGCATCTGGCCCCACGGCCACTTCGTTCCTCAACCCTGACAGAACCTACGTCGAGGACGACTTGTGTTAAGTAGGGGGGTTTGTGATGTCACAGTACAGGACATGTGTCACGATGCCGGCTGGCGGGTGGTGGATCCTCTGTGCCAGAGAGGGATTGGCGTGGACCGTGCTAGTGGACCGGTTCTAAGCCACTACTGGTTTTCACCAGAGCCCGCCGCAAAGCGGGATGGTCTTGCTGCGGCGGTAGTGACCAGGTCGTATCCACTAGCAACGGCTCACCTCTCTGGCTGCTGAAGATAGGCGCGGTACAAGGGAGTAGGCAGAAGCAAGGTCGGACGTAGCAGAAGGTCGGGGCAGGCAGCAAGGATCGTAGTCAGGGGCAACGGCAGAAGGTCTGGAACACAGGCTAGGAACACACAAGGAACGCTTTCACTGGCACAATGGCAACAAGATCCGGCAAGGGAGTGCAGGGGAAGAGAGGTGATATAGGGAAGTGCACAGGTGAACACACTAATTGGAACCACTGCGCCAATCAGCGGCGCAGTGGCCCTTTAAATCGCAGAGACCCGGCGCGCGCGCGCCCTAGGGAGCGGGGCCGCGCGCGCCGGGACAGAACAGACGGAGAGCGAGTCAGGTACGGGAGCCGGGGTGCGCATCGCGAGCGGGCGCTACCCGCATCGCGAATCGCATCCCGGCAGGCAGCGGAATCGCAGCGCCCCGGCTCAGAGGATGAGACCGGAGCGCTGCAGCGGGGAGAGTGAAGCGAGCGCTCCGGGGAGGAGCGGGGACCCGGAGCGCTCGGCGTAACAGTACCCCCCCCCCCTTGGGTCTCCCCCTCTTCTTAGAGCCTGAGAACCTGAGGAGCAGACTTTTGTCTAGGATGTTGTCCTCAGGTTCCCAGGATCTCTCTTCAGGACCACAACCCTCCCAGTCCACTAAAAAAAAAGTTTTCCCTCTGACCTTTTTGGAAGCTAAGATTTCTTTGACAGAGAAGATGTCCGAGGAGCCGGAAACAGGAGTGGGAGGAACAGATTTGGGAGAAAAACGGTTGAGGATGAGTGGTTTGAGAAGAGAGACGTGAAAGGCATTAGGGATACGAAGAGAAGGAGGAAGAAGAAGTTTATAAGAGACGGGATTAATTTGACACAAAATTTTGAAAGGACCAAGATAGCGTGGTCCCAACTTGTAGCTAGGGACACGGAAGCGGACATATTTAGCGGAGAGCCATACCTTGTCTCCAGGGGAAAAAACAGGAGGAGCTCTTCTTTTCTTATCCGCGAACTTCTTCATGCGTGATGAAGCCTGTAAGAGAGAATTTTGGGTCTCTCTCCATATGATGGAAAGGTCACGAGAAATTTCATCCACAGCGGGCAGACCAGAGGGCAAGGGAGTAGGGAGGGGGGGAAGAGGGTGACGGCCGTACACCACGAAAAATGGGGATTTGGAGGAAGATTCAGAGACCCTGAAGTTATACGAGAATTCGGCCCATGGGAGGAGATCTGCCCAGTCATCCTGGCGGGAGGAAACAAAATGTCGCAAATAATCACCCAAGATCTGGTTAATTCTTTCTACTTGTCCATTGGACTGGGGATGATATGCAGAAGAAAAATTTAATTTAATCTTGAGTTGTTTACAGAGAGCCCTCCAGAATTTAGACACGAATTGGACGCCTCTATCCGAGACAATCTGCGTAGGCAACCCGTGAAGACGAAAAATGTGTACAAAAAATTGTTTAGCCAACTGAGGCGCAGAAGGAAGACCAGGAAGAGGGATGAAATGTGCCATTTTGGAGAATCGATCAACGACCACCCAAATAACAGTGTTGCCACGGGAATGGGGTAAATCAGTAATAAAATCCATACCAATCAGAGACCAAGGCTGTTCGGGGACAGGCAGAGGATGAAGAAAACCAGCGGGCTTCTGACGAGGAGTCTTATCCCGGGCACAGATAGTGCAGGCTCGCACAAAGTCCACAACATCCGTCTCCAGTGTCGGCCACCAATAGAAGCGGGAGATGAGTTGCACAGATTTCTTGATGCCCGCATGACCTGCGAGATGGGAGGAGTGACCCCATTTGAGGATTCCGAGGCGTTGGCGAGGAGAAACAAAGGTCTTTCCTGGAGGAGTCTGCCTGATGGAGGCAGGAGAAGTGGAGATCAGGCAGTCAGGTGGAATGATGTGTTGCGGAGAGAGTTCAACTTCTGAGGCATCCGAGGAACGAGAGAGAGCATCGGCCCTAATGTTCTTATCGGCAGGACGAAAGTGAATCTCAAAATTAAATCGGGCAAAGAACAGAGACCACCGGGCCTGGCGAGGATTCAGCCGTTGGGCAGACTGGAGGTAGGAGAGGTTCTTGTGGTCGGTGTAGATAATAACAGGAGAACTTGATCCCTCCAGCAGATGCCTCCATTCCTCAAGTGCTAATTTAATGGCTAGAAGCTCTCGATCCCCGATGGAGTAGTTCCTCTCCGCTGGAGAGAAGGTCCTAGAGAAAAAACCACAAGTGACAGCATGCCCGGAAGAATTTTTTTGTAGAAGAACAGCTCCAGCTCCCACAGAGGAGGCATCAACCTCCAATAGGAAGGGTTTGGAAGGGTCAGGTCTGGAGAGGACGGGAGCCGAAGAAAAGGCAGACTTGAGTCGTTTAAAGGCGTCTTCTGCTTGAGGAGGCCAGGACTTGGGATCAGCATTTTTTTTGGTTAAAGCCACGATAGGAGCCACAATGGTAGAAAAATGTGGAATAAATTGCCTGTAATAATTGGCGAACCCCAAAAAGCGTTGGATAGCACGGAGTCCGGAGGGGCGTGGCCAATCCAAGACGGCAGAGAGTTTGTCTGGATCCATCTGTAGTCCCTGGCCAGAGACCAAATATCCTAGAAAAGGAAGAGATTGGCATTCAAACAGACATTTCTCAATTTTGGCATAGAGTTGATTGTCACGAAGTCTCTGAAGAACCATACGGACATGCTGGCGGTGTTCTTCTAGATTGGCAGAAAAAATTAGGATATCGTCCAGATATACAACAACACAGGAGTATAACAGATCACGAAAAATTTCATTGACAAAGTCTTGGAAGACGGCAGGGGCGTTGCACAGGCCAAAGGGCATGACCAGATACTCAAAGTGTCCATCTCTGGTGTTAAATGCCGTTTTCCACTCATCCCCCTCTCTGATGCGGATGAGGTTATAGGCGCCTCTTAAGTCCAATTTAGTAAAGATGTGGGCACCTTGGAAGCGATCAAAGAGTTCAGAGATGAGGGGTAAGGGGTAGCGGTTCTTAACCGTGATTTTATTAAGACCGCGGTAGTCAATGCAAGGACGTAGGGAGCCATCTTTTTTGGACACAAAGAAAAATCCGGCTCCGGCAGGAGAGGAGGATTTACGGATAAAGCCCTTTTTTAGATTCTCCTGGACGTATTCAGACATGGCAAGAGTCTCTGGGGCAGAGAGAGGATAAATTCTGCCCCGGGGTGGAGTAGTACCCGGGAGGAGGTCGATAGGACAATCATAAGGCCTGTGAGGAGGTAGAGTCTCAGCTTGTTTTTTGCAGAAAACATCCGCGAAGTCCATATAGGCCTTAGGGAGACCGGTTACTGGAGGAACCACAGAGTTACGGCAAGGGTTACTGGGAACCGGTTTTAGACAGTTCTTGGAACAAGAGGACCCCCAACTCTTGATCTCCCCAGTGGACCAATCCAGGGTTGGGGAATGAAGTTGAAGCCAGGGAAGTCCAAGGAGAATTTCCGAGGTGCAATTGGGGAGGACCAAAAATTCAATCCTCTCGTGATGAGATCCGATGCTCATAAGAAGGGGCTCCGTGCGCAAACGTATGGTACAGTCCAATCTTTCATTATTTACACAATTGATGTAGAGGGGTCTGGCGAGACTGGTCACCGGGATGTTGAACCTGTTGACGAGAGAGGCCAAAATAAAATTTCCTGCAGATCCAGAGTCCAAGAAGGCCACAGTAGAGAAGGAGAAGGCCGAGGCAGACATCCGCACAGGCACAGTAAGACGTGGAGAAGCAGAGTAGACATCAAGGACTGTCTCACCTTTGTGCGGAGTCAGCGTACGTCTTTCCAGGCGGGGAGGACGGATAGGACAATCCCTCAGGAAGTGTTCGGTACTAGCACAGTACAGGCAGAGGTTCTCCATACGGCGTTGTGTCCTCTCTTGAGGTGTCAGGCGAGACCGGTCGACCTGCATAGCCTCCACGGCGGGAGGCACAGGAACAGATTGCAGGGGACCAGAGGAGAGAGGAGCCGAGGAGAAGAAACGCCTCGTGCGAACAGAGTCCATATCTTGGCGGAGTTCCTGACGCCTTTCGGAAAAACGCATGTCAATGCGAGTGGCTAGGTGAATAAGTTCATGTAGATTAGCAGGAATTTCTCGTGCGGCCAGAACATCTTTAATGTTGCTGGATAGGCCTTTTTTGAAGGTCGCGCAGAGGGCCTCATTATTCCAGGACAATTCTGAAGCAAGAGTACGGAATTGTACGGCATACTCGCCAACGGAAGAATTACCCTGGACCAGGTTCAACAGGGCAGTCTCAGCAGAAGAGGCTCGGGCAGGTTCCTCAAAGACACTTCGGATTTCCGAGAAGAAGGAGTGTACAGAGGCAGTGACGGGGTCATTGCGGTCCCAGAGCGGTGTGGCCCATGACAGGGCTTTTCCGGACAGAAGGCTGACTACGAAAGCCACCTTAGACCTTTCAGTGGGAAACAGGTCCGACATCATCTCCAGATGCAGGGAACATTGGGAAAGAAAGCCACGGCAAAACTTAGAGTCCCCATCAAATTTATCCGGCAAGGATAGGCGTAGCCCTGGAGCGGCCACTCGCTGCGGAGGAGGTGCAGGAGCTGGCGGAGGAGATGACTGCTGTAGCTGTGGTAGTAACTGTTGTAGCATAACGGTCAGTTGAGACAGCTGTTGGCCTTGTTGCGCTATCTGTTGTGACTGCTGGGCGACCACCGTGGTGAGGTCAGCGACAACTGGCAGAGGAACTTCAGCGGGATCCATGGCCGGATCTACTGTCACGATGCCGGCTGGCGGGTGGTGGATCCTCTGTGCCAGAGAGGGATTGGCGTGGACCGTGCTAGTGGACCGGTTCTAAGCCACTACTGGTTTTCACCAGAGCCCGCCGCAAAGCGGGATGGTCTTGCTGCGGCGGTAGTGACCAGGTCGTATCCACTAGCAACGGCTCACCTCTCTGGCTGCTGAAGATAGGCGCGGTACAAGGGAGTAGGCAGAAGCAAGGTCGGACGTAGCAGAAGGTCGGGGCAGGCAGCAAGGATCGTAGTCAGGGGCAACGGCAGAAGGTCTGGAACACAGGCTAGGAACACACAAGGAACGCTTTCACTGGCACAATGGCAACAAGATCCGGCAAGGGAGTGCAGGGGAAGAGAGGTGATATAGGGAAGTGCACAGGTGAACACACTAATTGGAACCACTGCGCCAATCAGCGGCGCAGTGGCCCTTTAAATCGCAGAGACCCGGCGCGCGCGCGCCCTAGGGAGCGGGGCCGCGCGCGCCGGGACAGAACAGACGGAGAGCGAGTCAGGTACGGGAGCCGGGGTGCGCATCGCGAGCGGGCGCTACCCGCATCGCGAATCGCATCCCGGCAGGCAGCGGAATCGCAGCGCCCCGGCTCAGAGGATGAGACCGGAGCGCTGCAGCGGGGAGAGTGAAGCGAGCGCTCCGGGGAGGAGCGGGGACCCGGAGCGCTCGGCGTAACAACATGGTCCTGTACTACCCTTAGGCCCTGTCAGGTTGAGACCCTCATTGACCTTGGGGCTCCCCTGCATTGTCTCCCCCCCTGTTGTTCCATAATGTTGTGTATATCACTTTAACCCCTTAAGGACCAAGTCCATTTTAACCTTAAGGACCAGGCCAATTTTATTTTAGCGTTTTCGTTTTTTCCTCCTCGTCTTCTAAAATCCATAACTCTTATATATTTCCATCTACAGACCCATATAAGCTTGTTTTTTGCGTGACCAATTGTACTTTGTTATGAAACCTCTCATTTTACCATAAAATGTACGGTGAGCCCAAAGGGAGGAAATTTAAATCAAAACCACAATTTTGCACATTTTGGAAGGTTTTGTTTTCACACTGTACACTTTATGGTAAAATTGACATGCGTTATTTATTCTGTGGGTTAATACGATTAAAATGATACCCATGGCTAGATACATTTATAATTTTGTACCGCTTAAAAAAAAATCTAATCCTTTTTGTACAAAATCAGTAATCTAAAATCGCCCTATTTTGACCACTTATAACTTTTTCATTTTTCGGTATATAGGGCGGTATGAGGGCTCATTTATATAGAAAACTTTTAGATCATTTTTTATTCATTTTTTTGAATAAAATGTGACAAAAAATTTTTGGACTTTTAATTTTTTTACATTTACGCCATTCACCGTACGGGATCATTAACATTATATTTTGATAGTTCAGACATTTACGCACGTGGCGATACCAAATATGTTTATTTAAAAAAACTTACGCTTTTTTGGGGGGGGATGGGAAAAACTGACAATTTTTACTTTTATTGTGGGAGGGGATTTTTTACTTTCTTTTTTTCTTTTTACATTTAATTTTTACATTTTTCAACTTTTTTTTAACATTTTTATGTCCCCATAGGGGACT
This sequence comes from Hyla sarda, assembly GCF_029499605.1. NCBI lineage: Eukaryota > Metazoa > Chordata > Amphibia > Anura > Hylidae > Hyla > Hyla sarda. The sequence goes on from NC_079189.1 coordinate 300,878,960, forward strand.
ATCTATAGCAATCATTTGATAATACTGTTCAGTGCTATGCATAGGACACAGCACTGATCAGTATTATTGGTGATCTTCTGCTCTGGTCTGCTCGATCTCAGACCAGAGCAGAAGACCCCGGGAGATGGCCGGAGCCAGGTGAGGGGACCTCCGGCTGCCATGCTGGATGATCGGATCGCCGCGGCAGCGCTGCGGGCGATCAGATCATCCATTTAAACTACCGCACTGCCGCAGATGCCATGATCTGTATTGATCGCGGATGTCGGCCATTCCCGGTGGGTCCCCGGCTGCTGCTAGCAGCCGGAACCTGCCATGTATGACGCGAGCACCGTTCCGATGCTTGTGGTCATACACAGGATGTAAATGTACATCCTGGTGCGGGAAGTACCGCCAAACCAGGACGTACATTTACGTTTGTGGTCGTTAAGGGGTTAATGCCTAGACAGTATCCTTATATAGTAGTAGTACAATGGATCTGTGGGAGGTCTCAAGGACCTGTGTAGGTCTGTCACATGTTATGTTACGCAGTCAAATGATTTGTTGTCACAAGTTCTCCCAGAGAGCACCAGCTTAACCTATTACCCGCAGCTTGACCAATGGGCTTTAGTCCAGCCCCCCACTATATAAAGGGGCGGCCATTACAGTTCTCTCTCTTCCTTTACTAAGAACCAGCAAGTACATATCTCAGTGCAAGTGATCAGCATCTGGAAGACCCCAAAAGCTACAGTCATTCCAGTAAGTCTCATGTCTATGCCTGCTGTCACTGAAACTAGTCAAGTCCAATCTCGAGTCAAGTTAATTATTGGTCCAGCAAGCTGCGAGGTCCTTCTGTGTCCTGGTCACCTCTCTGGGAAATCTGGCCTTAGCTGTGAATATAATTCCATCTGTCTTATACTCAGTAAAGCCTCCGTTTGACCATAACTGGTTGTGGACTCTCATTTCACTAGTAGCAACTGGGATAGCGGAGAAACCGGGCGTGTGGTGTTCCGGAACCCTAAAACCACATTGGCGTCACAAACACTAGGGGTTAACAACATATTACCCCTGGGGTTAATACCATCGGATCCCACCACTCACACCTCTACATCCGTGGTCCCGCCATACAACCGTGGGTCACCACAAAAGTTTGTCTACTATTTGAAAAGTATACTTTAAAATTACATATTGAGAATGTAAATGTTAGTCTTGTGTGGATAAAGGCTTGGAATGGGAACAGCTACAATAGGGGGAAGACAATATTATCAAATAATAAAAAGAGATGTAGACAATGTAGCCTTACTAAGCGAACATAGAAAGCATGCTGATGAGTGGAGAAAATAATAGACACAGACAAAGCAATATACAAACAGGCGAGACACATACAAAGGTGCTTTACCAGTAAAACAATTTGTGCAGACTGTAAAAATATGATGTACTTATAGAGTATATAATAATATAATAATTGACAAAGGCATAATTATCACATAGTAGCAGACTTTCGCATCTTTCCAAACTGTTCCTGATGTCCATGCTCAACAAAAGGCATGTAGTTATTTTGTGGTCAATATGCAGAGGCAGTAATAGCTTGTATAGGGTTCTCAGGACCACAAGAAATATCATAATATTTCTTGTGGTCCTGAGAACCCTATACAAGCTATCAGGTGTCAGGTTCTACAAGCTTTAAACAGTACAAATTTGTTTATGTTTAAGCTATTTAAGCTAGTATTCTGTAAGTAAAATCATACAGGTCTTTAGACAGTTGTCAATTTGCAGCGGACAATTGGCCTAGAATGTGCTGTTACTCTACATGGTAATAGGAGCATAATTGGCCTCATTCACATGACAGTATTATGCAACAATATTTGTACTCCCAAGCCATGAGCCAGCTTGCCAAGGACACAGACTGGTGGTTCCCAACAAGGGTGCTTTGGCATTCTGGTGGGAAAGATGTTCATAGGATATGCTAGGGATTTCAGCCTCTAGTGGGATCTGGTCCTGGGATCTCTAGGGCTTTCAGCCTGCATGATCATTTTTTCCCACCTGGATATGCACAATGATTGACGTCAATGTGCGCATCCTGAAGGTAGAGATGTACCCAGCCATTAGTGGCTGCCTGTGGCCAAGAAGCAAGAGAAGATGACACTGACTGGGGGAGCCAAGAAGATTAGTATGTTTGTTTTTTTTCCCCTCTCTACATGTTGATAATATAGTTAGCTAATTTTTAAGTTGCTAATTTTGTATGGCCTGCAAATGATCTTATAAATATCCAAATGATTCTTGGTTGAAAAAAGATTCCAACCTCTGGCCTAATGCATAGAGGTGCTTATACTTTTATTGGGATAAATTCATTTCCTGGAATCAGTGGCATACATAGATGGAAGCGAGCTGATGTTTCCCCTTGCTTTCTATGACCATTAAATTAATACCCCCATCCCTTTATTTGTTGACAGCGCAGTTTCTTGTGGAGAGTGCACAGTTTCCTATCAGTAGCAAAAACAAAGGGCACCATAGCAGTCACATGGTCTGTCTCTATGGTATGTAAATCCTTGTTGGGAGGTATAATCTAGCTATGGCTGCCAAATAGAAGCATCTGCCATTGTTCACCCACCCCACTATTTCTTTCATGTGGCATATGTGGTGCATAATGGAGATTTACATGGAAATAATTAAAGGTTATTTATTCATTCAATTTATCTGAATTAAACATTTTTCAACATTAAGTTGAAAAATGATGAAAGGATAGCATAAGGTCTGGTTGTAGTTACCAAACAAGGATAAGATCAGTTGTGAGATTGGGAGGTTGAACAAGGTTTCTATGTAAATACAAAGTGGTCTAATAAAAGGGCAATGCCAACAAATGTGCCACCATATGTTTCTTGGGCTGTTATCGCATCTCCATCAAGAATGTGTAGACACCGGGTACATTTTATAAAGGTAATCTAGTGTTCTGTACAATATGAATTTCCCTGAATATGAATAGAGCCAAAATTCTCCAGCCAAGTAGGATCACTTTTTGACTGTGAGCTGCACTTTAAAGGAGTACTCCAGTGCAAAATTATTTTATCCCATTGTAAAGCTTTCAAGAAGTTATATAATATTGTCAATTACCTCCGATGTGTCCAATGCACGCATACCCGACTTTTCGCTAAACCAGAAGTGCAGCCTGTCTGTCACAGTTATGAATTTCGTACCCCGTGTACTCCGAGGTCCGCGGCCATCTTGTTAACAAAATGTCACTGATCTTCATCTCCTCTTCGCTCTCTGCCCACCCCCCTAGCTGCGAGTCATTTACTCCCACATCTTACATATTCATATGTACTTCGTTCCCACAACCGTCATTCGCTGGGCTGTGTAAAAAAGTCTGAATGCCTCCCGCCTATCAGGCCTTGCTGCCAGCACACTCTGCATCTCCCCGAGACTGGACACGTGACCTCTCAAGGCCAATGAAATCCCTGATAGTTACGCTGCTGTAACTAACAGGAATATTCTGCAGACCACTTAGTAATTTCTTCAGATTCGCCTCCTGTTTATTGCACGTGCGCTCCCTCCCCCATAGAAAAAGAAGTGTTTTCCGGATGCAGCGGCGGGGCTCACTTTGATTGGTGCAGGGAATGGAGGGGAGGGAGATGCAAATGATGGGGGTGGGTTAATTGAAATCAATGGGGAGGAGAGAGCATGAGGTAGGGGAGGGGTGAGGAGGAGGGAGGCATGGAGAGACAGGAAACCAGAGCAAGGCAGCATGGGGGATGACAATTTTGACGTCATCCTCCCCCTCACCATAACCCGGAAGTACCAGGAAATTTGCAGCGCTATAGCAGGGAAACAGCTGGACCGATTGAAGAAAGAAGGACATGGACATAAAGGTACAGCCGTGGGGAACATTTAGGGGTTAAATAATTTTGCACCAGAGAACTCCTTTAAGAATAAGTAAAATTTAAAAAATCATAGATTTGCAGTTAAATAGTTGGGCCCAGGTTATGTTCTGCTTGAAGAACTTTTAATATTGGCTCTAAGCATTCAGTATCTTAAAGGGAATCTAAAGTCATGTTCCAGACTGCTGACATTGTTCAAAAGCAAGGAGACACATGGTACATTTCATTTATGTGCTTACTTACTATAGAAAGTGCTTTTATTCTCCTGTACCAAGTGTCCAAGAGACATTACCAAGCCCCTTAAGTGCAAAGGGCTGGAATGCCTCTTAGCTCCCCCTTCCATCCCTGTAGCTGCTTGACTGACAGTTAGCTGGAAGCCGAGCCCTGTTTACAAATCTCATATTTGAGCACAATGTGTATGCACAGTGCAGGACAGATATTTAGAAACAGGGCTCTGCACTGGATGCTGAGTCCTGACTGTCAACCAAGCAGGGGCCGAGATAGGAGGAGGAGGGGGAGGCATTCTAGCCCTCAGCACTTCAGGGTCTTGGGCTTCTTTGGTACTTGGTTATACACAAAAATCCCCCATGGGGTACCCAGGGTATTTAATTCATAAATTCCAATTCCCTTCAGGGTTAACAACCCCTCCGGGACTAAGACCCCCAACTAGGGTCACCCTTTTAAAACTTCACTTTTATTTATTATTTGTTAAGAACAGAATGAGGTGCAAAAAATAATACAAAAGAAGTTGTTTAAAAACACAATATATAGGAATTGGATTGGTCCATTACTGGTTCCACTACTTCTGATTCACTAGGGCTTATATGTTAGGGACTCTTTATCATTGATCTGGATCCTAAGATTCCAATCTTCATAGTCCACCTAACATGCACCTCCTCTATCTAATTTACCAATTCCTATTATTGCTGTTTAAAAAGTGTTCCCTAGCATCCCCCCGACGTTTCGCTGGAAAGACCCAGCTTTATCAAGGTATAGGACACTAATGTTGGGAGTGGGTAATCACTGTGATATATATGTCCTCTGTTTGTAGGTGTGGTCACTTACCAATTCATTTTGACCAATCAGGGACTGCCACATCACCATTTTGTCTCTTAGTTATGATTCTATATCCTGTTAGCTTCTGTCTTATTACCGGATCACTTCCGGGTTATCTAGGTCATGTGATATCCATTTCCATCCGAACCTATCAACAATCACGTTCCATCCTTATTTCTTACTTGTTTATAATTTGTGGTCCAATCCAGATAGGTCTTGTAAGCTTTCATCTTCTTACGTAACTGAACCAATGATGTTAGTGCGATCAGGCATGCGCATTCGTCCCGTCCTACCCCTTCTATCATACCACGACTTTCCTCTATGGTATTTCCGGCACTTGCGCACTGGGTTCAGTATTCCCATGGTAACAAGTAAACAAATCTATGCGCTTGCGCACTATCTCCCGACTTATCAGTAGTTGCGATCTTTCTCCACGGAGCTGGAGGCGCACGCGCACTAAGGTGTTCCCGGTGCTGGCGCATTAGATGTATGTTGCCATGGAGACAAGTAAACAAACTAGCTCTCTGACAGCTCTCGATCTCTCTATATGGTGTCATCTTATTGTATCGTTATATCTATTGTATCTTCCTATTATTTTATGTACTATACCGGGATTATTGATGTTTATAACTATATCCTGACCATATTGTAGTTATTACCCCCACATTATGGTTACTAGGAGAAGTATGAGGAGATACAAGATAGTTTACTTTATAGTAGCCTATCATCTTATTCATTTCTTTGTTAATTTTCTTATAGGTAGATTCTTCCGGATCCAACCAAGCTGGTCCACGAGGTAAGTATCACATGGTTTGGATATGTAAGGATGTGTAAATAATTTATCTTATTTCTTATTTTTCATTTTCTTTGGTACTTGGCACCAGGGAACAAAAGTATATTTCTGTTATGAAACCATATATCTTCTTGCCCTTACAGCTATCTTACAGTGTCAGCAGTTGGAATATGAATTGCAGCTGAGATAGTCCCTTTAAATTCTTGTATTGGTGACATGTTAGTCCGGAAGGAAAGTGGAACTGCATTGTGTTCCTCATGAAAGAAAGTAAAACACACAGGAGGCAAAAGGATTCATATTACTTCTTTTATTTTTTTAAATTGCTTATGAAAAAAATAAGCAATCTGACTGGTTGCTATGGGCAACTGTACCAACTCTTCCTCTTCACAGGTCTTGATAAATCTCCCCCAAGGTGTTTTAAAGGGGGGGTGTATAAGCAGACTTTCCCCTATAAGGTGGTGCTAAGACTTGATGTGTGTCCATCTGATCAAGCAAATAAATCTGTAATATGTAGACAAGAAAGGTAAGGCAAAATCCCAACACCTTATTTTCTTGCAGTCAGCTAGTCTTAAGTGTATTTGCTCAACAGGAATTTGATAAAAAGGTCTAGAATTTCATGAAATTTGATCTGGAAATTTCACCTGGGAGTGTCTGAGCAGTAGCTCTGAAGTTCTTTTGCGATATTAGGTGTGCATGTGATATAGGTTTTGTCTTTCTGATGTCTTTCATCATGTACAATAAGTAAAACTTATACCTTAGACATTGCATAGATTTAGCCACTTTTATGATAGCTTTAGTTTTTTTTTACTTTTGCCTGAGGGACACTCTCTTTGGACACTGGCTAAGTATAGGCCCCCATACATATTAGACATGTGTTTTCTGAACCTGCTGATTTTGGTGGGATTGGCCTGTGTAATGGGAGGAATCTGCATACAGTGTATTTACATACAGTCTCTAAAGTTGATATTTTGGCAGGAAGAGAAATTAAGTAACAAGGTGTTTACTTGTTTTCCTAAGGCAATGGGTTTGCCCATCATGAAGGCCTTGTAGGTTGGCAATTTGAGGGCTGTCATTGAGAAGAAAGATTTCTGGTGGAGACTAGCTAATATGGAGTCACTATGGGTAGAAATATATGGAGATAAAATTTGAAAAATTCTGATAGGGGTTTGCTATAAGCCACCAAACATAATGGAAGAGGCAGAAGATCAATTACTGAGGCAAATAAACATGGCAGCAAATCAGAATGATGTGATAATAATGGGGGACTTTAACTATCCTGATATAAACTGGGAGACTGAGACCTGTGAATCTCATAAAGGAAACAAGTTTCTGACTATAGCTAAAGACAATTATCTGTCCCAAATGGTACAGGGCCTGACCAGAGGGGGTGCCCTACTAGACTTAATATAAACCAAAAGACCTGACAGAGTAATTAATGTACAAGTAGAAGGACACCTAGGAAATAGTAATCATAATATAATACATTATAACTTGTTCTTCAATAAGGGAATCTCTCGAGGGGCCACAAAAACAATGAACTTTAGGAAGGCAAAGTTCGATCAACTCAGAGAAGCCCGTAACAATATAAATTGGGATAATGTCTTCAAAAACAAGAATACTGACACTAAATGGGAAACTTTTAAAAATATCTTAAATTCTCACTGTAAGAGGTATATACCTTATGGGAATAAAAGGGTCAGAAATAAAAGAAAACCAATATGGATGAATAAGAACGTTAAGGGGGCAACAAATGACAAAAATAAAGCATTTAAACTGCTAAAACAGGAGAGCAGTGAAGAAGCATTAAAAAGTTATAGAGAAAAATGTAAAATATGTAAAAAAACTGGTAAAATCTGCATAAATAGAGACAGAAAGACTCATTGACAAAGAGAGTAAAACTAACCCCAAAATGTTCTTTAACTATATAAATAGCAAAAAGGCCGTCAAAGGTCAAAGTGTAGGCCCTTTAAAAAATGATGAGGAAGAAATTATAAAGAGGGATCAGGAAAAAGCAAATATATTAAACAAATTCTTCTCCACTTTATTCACCGAGGAAAATGAAATGCCAGGTGAAATACAGTGTGATAAGGTAAACTCCCCAGTACAGGTCACCTGTCTAACCCAGCAAGAAGTACAGTGCCGTCTACAAAAAATCTAAATAGACAAATCACCAGGTCCAGATGGCATTCACCCCCGTGTTCTAAAGGAATTAAGTAATGTAATAAACAGACCCTTATTTTAATATTCAGGGACTCTAAAGGGACAAGGACTGTTCCCCAGGACGGGCGCATGGCAAATGTGGTGCCAATATTTAAAAAAGGGTTCAAAAAGTGACCCCAGGAATTATAGACCTGTTAGTTTAACCTCCGTTGTATGTAAATTGTTTGCAGGTTTTCTAGGAGATGCTATTTTGGAGTATCTTGACAAAAATAAATGTATGACTCCATATCAGCATGGTTTATGAGGGATCGGTCCTGGCAAACTAACCTGATCAGCTTTTATGAGGAGGTGAGCTCCAGACTGGACCAGGGGCAATCGCTGGATGTCGTGTATCTGGATTTTTCAAAAGCATTTGATTCAGTGCCACATAAAAGATTGGTGTGTAAAATGACAAGGATTGGACTGGGGGAGAATGTGTGCAAGTGGGTAAGTAACTGGCTCAGTGATAGGAAACAGAGGGTGGTTATTAATGGTACTTATTCTGATTGGGTGACTGTTACTAGTGGGGTACCACAGGGGTCTGTCTTGGGTCCTGTTCTATTTAATATATTCATTAATGACCTTGAAGAGGGGTTGAATAGTAAAGTAGCAATCTTTGCAGATGATACTAAGCTCTGTAAGAAGGTAAACACTATAGAGTACAGTGCACTGTTACAAATGGATTTGGATAGCTTGGAGGGTTATGCACATGGGGAAGAAAAATCCGGGCTCGGATTATGTATTAAATGGGAGAACACATGGGACGACTGACATGGAAAAGGACTTGGGAGTCTTAGTTAACAGTAAATTTAGCTGTAGTGACCAGTGTCGGGCAGCTGCTGCCAAGGCAAATAAAATCATGGGGTGCATCAATAGGGGCATAGATGCCCACGACAAGGAAATAATTCTACTGCTGTACAAATCACTAGACAGACCACACATAGAATACTGTGTACAGTACTGGGCACCAGTGTACAAGAAAGATATAGGGGGAGATTTATCAAAACCTGTGCAAAGGAAAAGTTGCCCAGTTGCCCATAGCAACCAATCAGATCGCTTCTTTCATTTTGCAGAGGCCTTGTTGAAAATGAAAGAAGGGATCTGATTGGTTGCTATGGACGACTGCACCACTCTTCCTCTACACAGGTTTTGATAAATCTCCCCCATAGTGAAGCTGGAGAGGTTTCAAAGACGGGCAACCAATGTAATACGTGGAATGGGAGAACTACAGTACCCAGAAAGATTATCAGTATTAGGGTTATTTAGTTTAGAAAAAAGAAGGCTTAGGGGAGACCTAATAACTATGTATAAATATATCAGGAGACCGTACAGAGATCTCTCGCATGATCTATTTATACCCAGGACTTTATCCATAACAAGGGGGCATCCTCTACGTCTTGAGGAAAGAAGGTTTCTACACCAGCACAGATGGGGTTTCTTTACTGTAAGAGCAGTGAGACTGTGGAATTCTCTGCCTGAGGAGGTGGTCATGGTGAACTCTGTAATAGAGTTCAAAAAGGGCTGGATAAATTTTTAGAGAATAATAACATCACTGGTTATGTATACTAGATTTATAGGGACAGAACGTTGATCCAGAGATTTATTCTGTCTGCCATATTTGGAGTCAGGAAGGAATTTTTACCTCGAGTATGAGGGTTTTTTGCCTTCCTCTGGATTAACTCAGAGGGGACTTATTAGGGTTGAACTTGATGGACTCTGGTCTTTTTTCAACCTTATGAACTATGTTACTATGTTACTATATACACTGAACACACAGAGTAGATGATCCTGTCCTACCATATCTGTATAGTATACCATCAGAAGCAGCAGCAGCATAGAGGACATTATAGATCAGTACTGAGCAGAGTAAGCTGTGAATCAAGGAAACTAGGACGTTCAGCTGTGTCTTTGTGTCTCTCTCTGTCTTCATATCATGCTACAGCTCCCTCCTCCTCACCATCTTCTCTCTATTGACTTCTATGGGAGCATGAAACCTAATAATTCAGCTAGCTGATCCTTCTTGAAGTTTTAGCAGTTTTTCAGAATGAATAGTGAGTTTAGGGTGGGGAATGAAAGGAGCCCCCTAAGTGGAGAAACATGCCGTTTTCTTTGATAAGATACATTACAATTTGCCTTATGTTCTCTTGCAAACTTTGTTGAAAGGTTTAAAAAAAATGGTCTAAGCATTTAGAAGGTACCATGGACCTGTGTTCTCTAAAAATATCAGATGAAGAAAACAGTCAGCCAGACAGGTTTTAAGCCTGCAGAGCACTTTATTCAAGGTATGAGTGGGTGATGAGGTGTTATCCAGGGTCTAAATACACCTCCCACATTAGAATCCCTATGTGAAAGGCTTTAAGAGCTCAGGGATGTTTATTGCTCATTGTATTTGGCAAGAATAAGGGGCATATTATATTTCAAAGATGATTTTTAGCCTCCCCTTTCACAAAGAGGTGTCCTCCCTGTGGATCTTTTTGTGAGGTCTCTAACTAGAAAGGGCTGTTCTTTCTGATTGTAATGGTAATGCCTCTGGAGGCTGATATATATGAGCTATGACACCAGTGGTTAAACAATGTGTTTGGAAGGGATGGGATGTGTTTGTGTCTATAGTGGGTTTCCTATAGGGAGTAATTTGCCTGTTCTTTGTTTTCATAGGCTATAAAATATGTGATTTATTTTTGTGATATTTTAATGCTCCTAAATTGTGTAACTTTAATAAAAATCATTATTCATACTTAGCAGTGAACAATAAAAAGTCATAACCTAAACACCACTTTGACTAGTAACAGAACCTAGCTACAATGACAACAAGAAATGATAGTACATGCAGTACATGTGGAGAGTTTATCATTCACCCGGTGAGTCCTCCCTGAAAACCCAGAGAGGGGAAGAGAAATAAGTAAAATTGCCTTCTTTTCTAGATGAATAGAGGGGGTTACTAGATTCCAGACTGGAACAAGAAAAAAAAAACACACAGATCCCTACTCCAAAATAAATACAAACTCCTATGTTTACAATAAATACAGACCCTAGAATGACTCCAGACCAGACTCCTGAACAAATACAGACCCCCAAAATAGATACAGACATGTTAAATGTCATAGGGACATTAGGGCAATTCTGAGGAGGGAAAGAAAAAGCAATGGCATACAGCAATTATTTTTTTTATGTATGTCCTACTCACTTTATACAGACCAGACATGCAGATACTCAACCTAATATTCTTCCATACCCACCCATACTCTTCTTTTTTCTGTAGTCCTCTTTACTCCCAAGCACCAAGATAATCATAAAGTATTGAGAATTAATGTGAAAGGCCATGATTCAAGGCATATTTGATACATCACCTCTGCTTTTCTAATCATGGATAATCCCTTTATACTGATGATACTGATGCTGTAAATGCTTATAAGATAGAATGTTCAACTTGGAAACAGTACTTGCACAGACATTGAACTATGTAGGCATCTGATGCTTACTTACCAGGGATACCTCCACATAGCAATATAAAGAAAGTATCAATAGGTATGTAACTGGCACCGGGGTTTACACAGCGCTATGCATATAATAGAAACAGAAGAGGGGTGTAGAAGTGAATCCCTGGTAGGACATTAAATACACAGAAATGCTTTCATTTAGATGTTAGAGCTCCTTTTTTTTTAATAGATATATTGTTTTACATAGGGTATGTTTAATTTTTTTCTAAAACAATTTTTGTAAGGTGGTTCCTTTGAGGTCAAGTGTTAAAACCTTTGGGTCAATGAGCAGCTGACCAAGGTCACAGACCTGTCACCGGGGCAATGTGAGTCTCAGCTGTTTAGATGGGGTGATGTTTGACAGCTAGCTTGGACCCTTTGTGCTGCCTATTGAACAATACAGATTTATCTGAAGGGGGCTGCACTAGCAAATCTAAGCCCAAAGCAGCTGGGAATTGCCAGTGTGTTATATGTGTTGCCAAGTGCATTGCCAGAGGCATACTAGGTCCAACTGCAGGCCAATTTCTACTCAACGTTATGATGATACCATGAACAGACCTGGCAGCATTTCATGGCAGGTTAACTCTGTATGCTATTGTTAAGAATGCATCTATATATACTTTTTTTATTTTCTCTTTAGTAACTATGTACCCTCTCTCTGTCAGCAACTCAGAAATTATGCTAACCTTATTTTTATCATCTGTAAATGTTTTGTACACACTTATAGGTAATGCTTGAACATTGTATTTTAGTCAGTATTTTTAGCCAAAATCAGGAATGACCCCTCTGTACCCCCACATAGTTGTTAGGCTCCTTCTTTGCCTGTATATAGTATGGCCCCTCTGTGCCCCAAAACAGCCTATGAAAAAAAAAAAAAACTTACCTGTCACACTGCATCTCTGCAGCTCCTTTCCCAAAATGCTATTCAGGTCCAAAGCAGCCTCTTTTTCACGTCTTATGCTTGCACAGGAAACCTCTATACAAACTCCCCATCTGTATTTCCCCACACCGTAATAGTGCCAACTTTGTGCCCCCATATAATAGGCCCCTTCTGTACCCCATATAGTTGCCTCCCTCTGTGCTCCCAAATAGTAGTTAGGATTAGGAACACTCTATGCCTCCATACAGGATTATGCCCTTCTGCATCCCTATATAGTGTTATGTCCTCTTTGTGCCCCAATGTAGTAGTTAGGCCCAATTTAGTATTAGGCCTCGACTGTGCCCCAAAATAGTGTTAGGCCTCCTTAGAGTACCAATATAGTATTAGGCCTCTTCTTTGGCCCCACATAGTACTAGGTCTCATCTGTGCCTCCATATAGTTTTAGGCTCCTCTGTCCACCTATTTAGTTGCTATAGCACTTTGCTTACCTATTATGCTCCTTCTGTGCCCCTATAAAGTGTGTGGGGCCCCAAAATAGCCCCACTTGTCACACAGTCTGCTTCACAACTCTCCCGTTATGCTGTTCAGGTCCTCTACTCTCTCAGCTTCATGTAAAGGATATTCCAGCCTTTGGGGTGTCCCACTTTCCCGGAACGGCACCCATTTGTAAAATGCCTGTTATTGAGGCACTACAGTTAAATATGGTGCTTGATCGGACGTTTGACAGGGTGAAGAGTCATTGGCTCCTCACCCTGTCAATTACTCTTGTGCTTGTGGCTGCAATAAGCCAGCAGACACAAGAGGAAGAACTCTTCCTCTGCGCTTTGGTGTACAAGTTACCTCATCAGACGGCAAAGTGCAGAGGTAAAGGAAACAAGAGAAGAGGCCGTGCTGAGGGAGCTGCAGGACACCTGCATCTCCCTCAGCATGGCCTCTTCTCTCGGCAGGAGTAATCAGGGGAAAAAGACCAGAAGGAGGTAAGTATGCTGGAGGGGAGGGTTGGGGGGGGGGGACTACTTCTTACTATAGGGGAAACTGCTGCCTACAATGGGAATGCTGCCTACTTTGAGCGTACTGCTACCTACTTTCAGGGTACTGCTGCTTACTAGGGAGAAACTGTTGCCTACTATGGGGGAACTGCTGCCTACCACTGTATGGGGAAACTGCTGCCTACTATGGGGGAATCTGCTGCCTACTATGGGGGCATCTGCTGCCTACTATGGGGGAATCTGCTGCCTACTATGGGGGAATCTGCTGCCTACTATGGGGAAACTGCTGTCTACTATGGGGGAACTGCTGCCTACTATGGGGGAACTGCTGCGTACTATGGGGTAAACTGCTGCCTATTATCGGGTGAACTTCTGCATCCTAAGGAGGTAATCTGCTGCCTACCTAATGTAAGTACATCTGCTGCCTACTATGGGAGAATCTGCCACCTACTATGGCGGAAACACTTGTCTATTATGGTAGAAACTGCTGCCTACTATGGGGGAATCTGCTGCCTAATATGGGGGAATCTGCTGCCTACTACGGGGAAACTGCTGCTTGCTATAGGGAAATCTTCTGGCTACTATGGGAGAACTGCTGCCTACTATGAGGTAAACTGCTGCCTATTATGGGGTGAACTTCTGCATCCTAAGGGGATAATCTGCTGCCTACCTAATGTAAGTACATCTGCTGCCTACTATGGGAGAAACTGCCGCCTACTATGGCGGAAACGCTTGTCTTACTTCTGCTTACTATGGGGGAAACAACTGACTTTTATGGGGGGAATCTGCTGCCTACCTAATGTGAGGGACATCTACTGCCTACTATGGGGGAATCTTCTGTGCTACCTAATGTGTGGGACATCTGCTGCTTACCAAATGAGGGGGAAGTCTGCTGCCTACCTAATGTGGGGGAAATCTGCTGCCTAACTACTGTGGGGGACTTCTGCTGCCTAACTAATGTAGGGAGATATTTATTACATTCCTGCCCAACTAAAATGGGAGGCTATCTACCACCTACAAGCTATTATTAAAACTACCAACCTAATAGGGGGGCTACCTACTACCTACATAGCTTGGGAGGCAACTATTTCGGGGGTCCCTACCTACTCGGGGCACCTATGTGATGGGAAAACTACCTGAAGGGACCTGTCTACCTACTGGAGCGACCTAACTATGAAATGGGAAGGACCTACTGACTCTTTCCCAACCCACTTATCTACCCACTCTACTAAGGGGGCATTATTACTGTTTGGGGTATTATAAATCTTGAAAAAGTGCAGAGCCTAAAATCAGTCACAGCTGGAATAAATCATCATGGCAGTCTGGGCTGGATGGAGAATAAAATGGAAAGTGAATGACTGCGATCAGAGAAGACATCTAGAGATGAGCAAACTTCCAGTAATTCGATTCGTCACGAACATCTCGGTTCGGCAGTTGCTGACTTTAGCCTGCATAAATTAGTTCAGCTTTCAGGTGCTCCGGTGGGCTGGAAAAGGTTGATACAGTCCTATGAGAGAGTCTCCTAGGACTGTATCCACCTTTTTCAGCTCACCAGAGCACCTGAAAGCTAAACTAATTTATGCAGGCTAAAGTCAGCAAATGCCGAGCCGAAAAGTTCGTGACGAATCGAATTACTGGAAGTTCGCTCATCTCTAAAGACATCACCTGTGAGTCACCTGATGTAACTGTATGTAATCACATATGGTCTGTAGTGGGTAATGATGGTGGTTGTTGTCAGTCTGTCAGTATAGGAGGTCCTCCTAAACTTAGATGACAGACTGACAACATTATTGCTGTTAAAGAGGTATGCCCAATCTGCAGGTGCAGGCACGGTAAGGGTGCGACCTTAGGGTATGGTCAGGGGCATGGCTGTGGGTGCATTTAGGGGGCGGGGCTTTTCCCTCTTTGCTTTTTTCAAAAGATGGGAGATATGGGGACAATGTCTACATGGAAGTCTCCGGCAACCTTTAATCTGCTTCCTAAAGATGCACACAGTTCAAAGCTACACTAGCCTGGGAATCCATGCCAGAGAAAATGCCATACTCATAACAGCATCCTATGTCTTGACAAATAAAAATGCCACATACCACAAAAATGCTATAAAAGATTTTTATATAATTTAGCATAATACCAACACGAAGGCTATAGCAAAATTACATAATATACCGCCACCATCCTGAGAGCTACTTGTTACCTTAAATGTTTTACATTTCTCTTTATTAAATGGGCACTGTACATCTTGACAAAACATTACCTTACTAATATTATTATATATTAATATTAATCTATTAATAAACTTCATAAGAAAATTTTATTTTTATTTGATAGAAATCATGGCTTATAAAATCATGCCTTTGTCCAAGCTGAAGCACAGGCATGGACAAAGTCCAATAGATGAGGGTGGACTAGCACTCTTCTGTGCTCTCTCCTGTCTGATAGTATTCCTCTGCGCTCTCCTCTGTCTGATAGGACTCCTCTGTGCTCTCTCCTGTCTGATAACACCCCTCTGTGCTCTCTCCTGTCTGATAGCACTCCTCTGTGCTCTCTTCTGTCTGATAGGACTCCTCTGTGCTCTCTCCTGTCTGATAGGACTCATCTGTGCTCTCTCCTGCCTGATAACAGTCCTCTGTGCTCCCTCCTGTCTGATAGGACTCCTCTGTGCTCTCTCCTGTCTGATAGCACTCCTCTGTGCTCTCTTCTGTCTGATAGGACTCCTCTGTGCTCTCTCCTGTCTGATAGGACTCATCTGTGCTCTCTCCTGCCTGATAACACTCCTCTGTGCTCCCTCCTGTCTGATAGGACTCCTCTGTTCTCTCTCCTGTCTGATAGCACTCCTCTGTGTTCTCTCCTGTCTGATAGGACTCATCTGGCTTTCTCCTATCTGGTAGCACTCCTCTGTGCTCTCTCCTGTCTGATAGTATTCCTCTGTGCTCTCTCCTGTCTCATAGGACTCCTCTGTGCTCTCCTGTCTGATAGGACTCCTCTGTGCTCTCTCCTGTCTGATAACACTCCTTTGTGCTCTCTCCTGTCCTATCAAACAGGATAGAGCACAGGAGATTGCATGCTAAATTCTGTCATTTGGCATGATGTGTCTTTATATTACATTATGTTAAATAATTGTGTCAGTTCTTTCACACTGCAAAATCAGCCCTTTAGTATGTATCTGCATCTACCAGTACAAATATTAGCTTTCTATTTTCCTAATGGACTTACGAGTGGCTGGTCTACAAAAATATGCAATTAGGGTACGTTCACACGAACGAATTTGCAGCGGATTTTACGCTGCAGATCCGCCGCTGAAGGACCTCTATATACTGGCTTTACATGTGTCTGCTCGGAGCGGCAATACGCCGCTACGTGCAGACACACTGAAACGATGTGCGAGTTGCCGCGCATGCGCGGTGTACTCGCACACATTGCGGACACTCCCCCTGCTCAATGAACTGCCGCAATGTGCGAGTATACTGCGCATGCGAGTTGCGACTCACGCATCGCAGTGTGTCCGCTCGTAGTGGTGTATTGCCGCTCCGAGCAGGCACATGTAAAGGCAGAATACAGAGGGTCCTTCAGCGGCGGATCTGCAGCGAAATCCACTGCGAAAATCCACTTGTCTGAACGCACCCATACTCTGCCTATTGTTTTTCCCCTACTAACTATTTCAGACTGTAAAGTCAAATGGGCAGAGCCTACCCTCCTTAGTTCAATGTAAACAGGGGTTTGTTCACTATTTGTCAATTAGTATGTTATTGGTACAACATTGCAATATATAAAAAGGGTTATTTTAGGAAGATTAAAGCTAATTGGTTAACCTTTTGAGGACACAGCCAATTTTCATTTTTGCATTTTTGTTTTTTCTTCCTCGCCTATTAAGAGACTATTTTATTTTTCTATCTACAGACTCATATAAGGGCTGGCTTTTTACGGGACCAATGTACTTTGTAATGACACCTTTTATTTTACCATAAAATGTAAGCGCAACCATAAAAATATTGTTAGTGTCTAGAAATTGAAAAGAAATTTACAATTTTGCTACTTTTTTTTTTTTTTTTAGTTTTTAAGCAATTCACTTTATAGTAAAACTGACATGTTTTCTGTGGGACAATTCAATTAAAATGATACCCATGTTTAAATGCTTTTATATGATTGTACTGCTTGTAAACAAAGACAAACTTCTTTTAACTAAACTGCCCTTTTCTGACTCCAATAACTTTCTTATTTTTCCGTATATGGGGCTGTATGTGGGCTAATTTTTGCACATTTGTCATCTGAACTTTTTATCAGTACCACTTTTACGTATATGTGACTTTCTATTCCTTTTTTTCTAGGATGTGACCAAAAATCTGCAATTTTTTTTATGTTTACGCTGTTCACCATACAGGATCAATAGTAATTCTATACTATTTTATATTAAATATTTTGATTTATTTTATTTTATTTTTTTTATTTGCAAAATGGGAAGGGGTAGACTTTTTATTGGGGGAGGAGTTTATTTACATTTACATTTTTTGAAAGAAAAAAAACATTCACATTTTTTAAGTCCCCACATTTTGATTGCTAAGCCTGTTCAGTGCTATGCATAGACATAGCACTGATCAGTGTAATCAGCAATCTACTTTTACAGTCTGCAAGAAGGATCCAGATCACTGAAGCTGCCCTGGATGTAGGTAAGACGACAACTGGCTGCCATCTTGACCCTGATTGCACCACGGGTGGTCTGATAAGTCTCTGTAAGCCCCCTAAAACTTAAGATGCTGTGATAAGTATTGATCACTGAATCTGAAGGTTAATGACGGACATTAGCGGGATTGCTAATTTTAGCCATTACCTGCCGGTCTCCAGCTGGTGATATCAGTCAGGACCCGCAGACTATGAAGCAAGTGCAGTTTCTGGTGTGAACAGGTACGAGGTGAACAGGTACATCCTGCGTCCTCAACAGGCCCCAACCCCTGCTGTACAGTGGAGGCAGTGCAAGTGCTAGGGGGACTAGCTTGCTGACCTTGATGTTACAGCTTGGTGAGCCTGCACTGTGACCTGATTGACAACCCACCCCCACCCCATCCTCATAAGCATGCACCTGAGTAACCGATCCCACTTGTCTGCCCAGCCATGGGCACCCCAAAAGACCACTTACTGTATGCAGCCCAGCACAAGCTGCCATTCCTGGTGGAGGTGATGGATCCAGTACAGCCCTTACTGATGGAGACAGCCCTTACTGATAGGGCCTGCATTAAGGTGGGGCAAACCGGGCAATTGCCCAGGGCCCCCATCCCCCAGGGGGCCTCCCTCACATTCAGGACATCCCTGTGTCCCAAAAGATCTTTTCGGGACACAAGGATGTCACAGTTACCTTTCTGCGGCCCCGCGTTAACTTTAAAAATGCAGGAACTGCCAGGATGTAGCGCATGCAGGGACATCACTGACGTCCCGTGCATGTGCCCATAGGAGCAGAGCAGCACGGACGCGTGCATAGTAAGTTACCAGGGGCACATCATCTTCGGTGCTCCGAGCCCCGCTCCTCCGGTCCCGGGACCTACTGCTATGGCCTCGTGACCCCGGACCGGAGGAGTGGTGGTCGGAGCACTGAAGTGGGGCAGTACACAGACATACAGCCTTCAGCCTTACACTGTATATGGATGAAGGCTGTATGTATGTGGGGGTACTATACTGCCAACCTAATGTGGGGGGAATTATACTGCCAACCTAATGTGGGGGGAACTATACTGCCATCCTAATGTGGGGGGGGGGACTATACTGACAATCTAATGTGGGGGGAACTATACTGCCAACCTAATGTGGGAGGAACTATACTGCCAACCTAATGTGGGGGAGGGGGAATACAACCTAATGTGGGGGAACTATACTGCCAACCTAATGTGGGGGAACTACAACCTAATGTGGGGGAACTATACTGCCAACCTAATGTGGGGGAACTACAACCTAATGTGGGGGAACTATACTGCCAACCTAATGTGGGGGAACTATCCTGCCAACCTAATGTGGGGGGAATTATACTGCCAACCTAATGAGGGGGAACTATACTGACAACCTAATGTTGGGGGAACTATACTCCCAACCTAATGTAGGCGGAACAACAACCTAATGTGGGGGAACTATACTGCCTACCTACTGTGGGGTAACTACAACCTAATGTGGGAACTATACTGCCTACCTAATGTGGGGGGAACTACAACCTAATGTGGGGGAACTATACTGCCAACCTAATGTGGGGGGAACTATACTGCTAGCCTAATATGGGGGGAACTACAACCTAATGCGTGGGAATTATACTGCCAACCTAATGTGGGGGAACTACAACCTAATGTGTGGGAACTACAACCTAATGTGGGGGAACTATACTGCCACCCTAATGTGGGGGAACTATACTGCCTACCTACTGTGGGGGAACTACAACCTAGTGTGGGGGAACCGTACTGCCAACCGAACGTGGGGGAACTATACTGCCAACCTACTGTGGGGGAACTACAACCTAATGTGGGGGGAACTATATTGCCTACCTACTGTGGGGGAACTACAACCTCATGTGGGGAAACTATACTGCAAACCTAATGTTGGGGAACTATACTACCAACCTACTGTGGGGGAACTACAACCTAATGTGGGGAAACTATACTGCAAACCTAATGTGGGGGAACTATACTGCCAACCTAATGTGGGGGAACTACAACCTAATGTGGGGGAACTATACTGCCAATCTAATGTGGGGGAATTACAACCTAATGTGGGGAAACTATACTACCAACCTAAGGTGGGGGAACTACAACCTAATGTGGGGAACTACAACCTAATGTGGGGGAACTATACTGCCAACCTAATGTGGGGGAACTATACTGCCCCAGCGCAGCTTCACATCACCGGCTATCTTGGTGTCAATTGACTCCTAAAGTTTATTATTAGCAAATATATATGGCATCACAAAATATATTTATATATATATCAGTGTTTACAAAACAGTGCTTCTTCATTTGTTTTCCAAACAGTGTGTTGCCTGCTGTTTCAAGACTACAACTCCCAGCATGCCCAGGCATCCATATCCTGTCCAGGCATGCTGGGAGTTGTAATTTTGCACCGATATATCAAACAATGTGTTGCAAGCTTTTTGTAAAACTACAGCTCCCAGCATGCCCTGACAGTTTTGCAGCAGCTGGCATCACACAGTTTGGAAAACACTGATAGATGATTTTATATATATATATATATATATATATATATATATATATATATATATATATATTTATGGCCAGGGCCTTTCACCCAGAGACTCCAATACCCCTACCTTAACCTAACACGGCTAGAGGTGTGCCTGAGCCGCCGCCGTGGGTACACCTATAAAGAGGGCAAAAACCAACAGATAGGAAAATAGAACTTTATTCATGAAAACACCAAAGACCTAACAGCAGACATAATCTCTTTGTGTGAGTTTGGAATGTACATGGCATAACAAGCCAACTTCCAGCGACCTAACTTTTTAATGATATGCACCAAACAAAAGAGAACAAAAATGAAGCACTTAGTGCTTCATTCTTGTTCTCTTTTGTTTGGTACATATCTATCATCTATTCTATGTGAGCATCGGGAAGGTCGCAATGCCGGATAAGCCTAGCGGAATCATTATATAGTGGTGTAGCAGTGCCGAGCATAATCTGTTGTGGACTGTGTAACTTTTTAATGACATGCGCTGGCTGGTACGTGATTGCCTGAGGCCGCTAAGGCTGCCCCAATGCGGTACGAGTGCCCTGAAAAGTGAGTGGCATCGATACCCAGGGATCTGATTAAAGTACATACATGCTCTACAAAAACCACTGTAGTTAAAGGCTTACTAGGGAATGGTAGTAGTGGTGTCGACCCTGCCTGCCCTTTCCTAAACTGAAGATATTCGACCAGAACCTTGACTGGGCACCATTTATGCCCCGTGGCATAGTATCTGACTACCGTATCGGTTATGTTACCTTTAGAGCCTTTCAATGTCAAGAAAGCGCTATCCTGCGAGACCACCAACTGATCCAGACTAACGAACGTGGAACCCCCAGATTTTGCACTAAACTCACCGGGCCTGAGGAAACCATAGAAGGCATGATATATGGCTACTTTAAGTACCCTACTCTTAAGGAGCCCAAAAGGATGTTTATCTAACACGTCGGACAACTGCCTGAACAACGACCCTGTGACCGGGAGTCTACCTGTAACTACTATGGGCTTGGCCTTTTGAATACCCTTTAAAACTCTGCGTATAGCATGGTATGAAAATATGGAAGCACTACCTGGACTTTCTAGGGACAAATGATGCTGAACCCCCGCTAAATATTACTTTCAACGGGAACTCTTGGTAAACCTTCCACGCATGACAATACGCTTTAGCATTATTTTCAGACAACGCTTTATTCATCAGAACTTTAGCAGTATACAAATAGCGGTTCAATCCATCATTAGACAACTGACATCGGGGGACGGTGTAGCCTGCCTGTCTGCTTCGGGCATGACCTGAAAAAAAGAGATCAAACTTTAACCGGGATAATGCATCCGCAGCCACATTTTTCTCACCTACATATTCACATACTAGATGGAACTTGTGCATTAGAGACAACCAAACCAGATGTCTCATGAATCTCATGATAATCGGGGAACTCGACTTTCCCTTCTTGACAATTTCAATCATGGCTTGATTATCTGAAAAGAAACACACCGTCTGCTTAGACCAGGATGCTCCCCAAACATGAGCTGCTGCTACCACAGGAACTAACTCAAACAGAGCTGAAGTATGCAAAAAATCCTCTAAACTAGACACCTCAGGGGGCCTCCCCAAATAGCCGCATAACCAACTGATGATGCGTCCGTAAAGACACCCGGGGATGAGTGGCTGGGAGCTGGAATGAAAAACTAAACACCATTCCATGTTTGTAAGAACCTGTCCCACATGACAAGATCCGCCATAGCGTCACTATCTAGCCTAATGACACTGTGTTGCTCCGGTGCTACTGACAACAAGGCTAGCAAGCATGAGATCAATGTACGGCCCTGTGGGATTATACGAGTTGCAAAATTGAGCATACCTAACAATGCTTGTAGCTCCACTTTGGTGCAGACTAGCGACCTGGTAAACCGATGTATGGTTTGTCTAATGCGACTGAGCTTGTCACTAGGCAAACTGGCTTGCATAAGCACTGTGTCTAAAACAATCCCAAGAAACGTAATCTCTCTTGCCGGACCTTCTACTTTCTTATCCGACACTGGTACCTGAACTTGAGTGAACAGTGACCTCAAAGCATCCAGACCACCAGGCTCAGCAGTTGGGGGTTCAATGATGAGGAAGTCATCTAGATAGTGGATGACAAAGGAACAATTAGAGACATTCACCAAAATCCAATGCAATACTTCTGCAAATTGGTTAAATAACCAAGGGCTACTCTTAGCCCCAAAGGTAAGTCTAACAGCAAAGTAATACTGCTCTTGCCATTTAACACCGTACTACTTCCACAACTCTGGAGCTATGGGTAACAGTTTAAATGCATCTGTAATATCGGCCTTTGACAGCCATGCTCCTGACCATAACGAGATGATGATCTGGATTGCTTCGTCGACAGAAGAGTATTGCATGGAATATTCCTCTGATGGAACTAAAGTATTGAGACTAGGTGTATTGCACCAATCGTTTTTTATTCGAAAACTTGCCCACCACCACACCTACCGGACTGACCCTCCAAACATCAGAGGGGGGCTGTGCAAAAGGTCCTAACATGTAACCTTTTTGAGCCTCCGATAGTATCAACGAAGACACTGCCTCCGGATCTCTGAGAGCGGACTGTAGGTTACCACATTCATATGTATGGTGGGGAAGGGCGAGCAAACCTGTATGGAAATCATACCAGAAGCTGTTGACCAACCAATCTACCCATCTCTGATCAGGGTGCCCCTGTAATAACCCAGCCAGGCTCTCCACATTGACCCCAGTTAGTCAGGATCCTGACCTCTGAGGACACTGGGTCTTAGGATGTGCCCTAAAACATTGGGAGCAAATGTGCAACAGACGGCATTGACTATAATTACAAGATGACCAGTTGTAATTTTTGCACACTTGCGCTTTCCCTAATTTTTTTATCGGCCTGCCCAGCTTATCAACCACATTGTTCCTCTGAAAACCAACCCCAGTGACCGGAGGTTTCGCCTCACTGGTAGATGGTTGCTCATTAAGTTGACTGCACCAGGCGGATGTATGATTAATCGAGTGGCAATTGGCACAAGCAGGTGCTTTCAGTCCTGCAAAATGTCTACAAAAGAGTTCCGTATCCATTGTCGCCCAGTTCGTGATATGTTGGAATTGCTCCAGTGCTGCTGCCGCTTGTGCTGAGAACGAGACATGGTAATCGTAGAAGGCATATCCTCCATACTTGTGGCCTAAATCCACTAACTTATATAGGTAAATGTCCAGTTCCTCCCTACGTTCCGGATGAACCGAGCATACCACATTGCGGTACAGACTAAAGGCTAGCATAAATTCGGGCAGCGTAAGTTTGCGTCTTAATCTGACATCCTTAGTCTTTAGCACAACAGAAACTTCCCCACTCGCTATAGTCTTGTTTTCTGCTATATCATGTGCAGAATTAGTAAGGATGCCAAATTAACATCTTTCCCCCCCAGAATATCCTTGCGTATACCCTGAGGGATCAGATGAGCTGGGAGGACATTAGGGGCCTTAGTCGCCGTACCTTGTGCTGGTTGCAGCGCAGTCACTGGTGCTGATATGACCGGATCTGGCGTGGAATCACTAGCCTGCTCCCCAGGTGCTGGCTCCACCGTTTGTGCCGTGGCTGTTGGCACGACAACTGACGGTGTATTTATCCGGCTTTCAATGGAATCCAATCTCGTCTGGAATCCCATCATCATTCCGTGTAACTGTGTGAGAGAGGCCTGAACCGCTGCCCAGGGTTCTATTGGCTGACTGAAGGGGATACCTCTTCTAAGAAGCTCTGAAGTAATCTTGGGGATGGTCCACGCCCGATAAGATGTCGAACTACCATGAGCCGATGTCCTAGAGGGCGTTTCCGGAACCGACAGTTGTTCCTCTATGTCTGATCCGTGAGACATGATGACCTAAGAGACACATAATTACTAACAACCAAATAACTTGTCATATCCCTACCTACTATTACGTGGGTGTAGTGCACGAGGTGAATAAAAAAATCACGTACCTTAGAGCGTAACCTACCACGAACAAGACTAATGCTGTCGCTATTGAACCTGAGGAAGAAGAACACAACAGGACCAACTACCGTACCTCTGGATACCGAGCCCGAATGAACCTTCCAGATCGGAAGAGGTCCAAACCCCCGATCCGCCATCCTGAGCACTTCGCAACTTGGAGACCGAGACTAATCGTTGCCTGAAGCCGTGTCAGGACTTCCCTCCCTGCTTCCTGAAGACGTGTCAGGCTAGTGAGCTTCAACCCTCACAATTGCCCGCAGCCGTGGCAGGACTTCCAACCTACTGACAAACAACATGTATACGTGACAGGATTAGTGCCTGTAGCCGTGACAGGACTACCAACTTGCTTCACACCTGAAGCCGTGACAGGTGACTGACTATGTACATATAAATGACTGTGCTCCACACGTGAGACCCATCTCCCATGATCGGCAACAACTTTCTCATGGTGCCCGCTGAAACAACACACAGCTTTCCTAACTGAAAGAACACACACCTACTTGCTGGAGAGCTTGCTTGACTATCGTCTTTCTGTAACAACATACGTTGAGGACATGAGTATCATGAGCATACCTAAATCATACATCACTACCCCTTTTTTTTTTCTCTCACCTGTACAAAAACCCTTATATGCGACCACTTGAGCTGTATGGTCCACTTCACGTAAATGTAGATCTAAAACACAAATGACTAATAAACTAACGCCCATACACATGTATTATACACTGGTCAATAACCAACCTACCCAAAAACCTTCTGCTCGTTGAACAGGTAATCCAAAACTGCAAATACTTGACCATATCTTCAAAAAAAAAACCCTACCCAAAAACACAATATTACTATATGCCACATGTCATTTGCCATCTACAGGAAAATTCCGACACCACACAACCCCCAACCCTGAGCAGAGAAGGGCTGTCCAGAACCGGAATCCCCCTAGTGCTATGAAGTTCGGTAATCCTTGACACAGAGTCTCACTACCCCCCAAGCCTAGGTTACCATGACAACCAGTAACCGTCCCTGCGTGTTCTCACACTAACGAATAAACGAACTGGCGGACCTATGGCAACCTATCCCCTAATAACCAACCTGTGGCCGATATAATCTATGCCCCTCATGCACACCTGCTACTGCCCCATGACTGTAAAACCACCGGTGGCACACACCACAACATAACATGGCTAATCCTCATACCGTAGCGCTGTTACCTTCGCCCGTAGTACTGACCCTATCATACAACAGAGCTGCCCTACACGCAGCGCCGCATTGACACCTGCCTACTGCCTTAATGTTATCTGAACCTGCCGGGGGCCTCGCCGCACGCACCATAGGCTAATCCATGCCACCAGCTAAACCCCCGCCGGGGGCACCACCGTCGCCAGCCTGACACCCACGGCAGCACCCCCGGCAGGTCCCGGTCCCTGGCCCCAGCAAAACAATGCTGTCAATGTTGCCAGGGCAACCAGCGTTACCGAGCCGCTTAAGACGTCTCAAGCCCTGATCTGCCGAGACCACCGCCGCACCCCTCCAGGCCTGCGACGGTGTTCCCGGCAGTAACAGGGCTACCACCATAATGCCAACCCATGCCACCAGTCGGAACTCCCCGCCCAGGGCACCACCGCCGCCATTCTGACCCTCGCAGCAGCACCCCCCGGCAGGACCTGGTCCCCGGCCTTAGCAACATTAGCCGCCGGCGTCGCCAGGGCAACCGCGGCACCGCGCCGCTTGAACCATCCCAAGCCCCGATCTGCCGGGACAACCGCCGCACCCCTCCAGGCCTGCGACGGTGTTCCTGGCAGTAACAGGGCCCGTGCCCCACCACCACTCACCCGACACTGCAACTCCGCGTCTTCCGAGCCTCATGACCGTGCGCCCGGAATCCCGTCCGCATCACCGGAAGTAGCAACTGCGCTTGCGTACAAGGAGAGAACGATCCAACAGAGACGCCCAGCAGCTCAATACCCTAACGCACGTACCCCTAGGCCCTACCAGGGGACGTTAAGTACGCTCTAGGCCCCGCCCAAAAATGCAGGCTGTTCCGGCCTTATACATATACAAAATTGTGGCGGAGCAGCACAAAGGCCCGGTCCCAGGCACCGTAGACAAAGACCAAAAAATTCTCCAGCACTCCGTAGCATGCGATAAAAGATGAGTAGTTTATTCCATCAGACAAGTGCAACGTTTCGGTCGCCAGTTGAGGCCGTTTTCAAGCATACAAATGTGGTATAGTGCCAGGTATAAATGGAGTGACCAATTAAGATACAATTACAACAAAATTACATAAAACACAATAAGTAAATACAGTGCATGATATCAAAGTGCATAGTGGAGCTTAATACGGTGTACCTAAAAACATAATAGGTATAGCTGACATCAGAGTGCAATATAAATACATATAAAATATAAAAGTTCATAAGTGCAATCATGTGTACATTGTCACGATGCCGGCTGGCAGGTAGTGGATCCTCTGTGCCAGAGAGGGATTGGCGTGGACCGTGCTAGTGGATCGGTTCTAAGTCACTACTGGTTTTCACCAGAGCCCGCCGCAAAGCGGGATGGTCTTGCTGCGGCGGTAGTGACCAGGTCGTATCCACTAGCAATGGCTCAACCTCTCTGGCTGCTGAAGATAGGCGCGGTACAAGGGAGTAGACAGAAGCAAGGTCGGACGTAGCAGAAGGTCGGGGCAGGCAGCAAGGATCGTAGTCAGGGGCAACGGCAGGAGGTCTGGAACACAGGCTAGGAACATACAAGGAAACGCTTTCACTGGCACGATGGCAACAAGATCCGGCAAGGAAGTGCAGGGGAAGTGAGGTGATATAGGGAAGTGCACAGGTGATAACACTAATTGGAACCACTGCGCCAATCAGCGGCGCAGTGGCCCTTTAAATCGCAAAGACCCGGCGCGCGCGCGCCCTAGGGAGCGGGGCCGCGCGCGCCGGGACAGGACTGACGGAGAGCGAGTCAGGTACGGGAGCCGGGGTGCGCATCGCGAGCGGGCGCTACCCGCATCGCGAATCGCATCCCGGCTGGAGGCGGTATCGCAGCGCCCCGGGTCAGTGGATCTGACCGGAGCGCTGCAGTGAGGAGAGTGTAGCGAGCGCTCCGGGGAGGAGCGGGGACCCGGAGCGCTTGGCGTAACAGTACCCCCCCCCCTTGGGTCTCCCCCTCTTCTTAGAGCCTGAGAACCTGAGGAGCACACTTTTGTCTAGGATGTTGTCCTCAGGTTCCCAGGATCTCTCTTCTGGACCACAACCCTCCCAATCCACTAAAAAAAAGGTTTTCCCTCTGACCTTTTTAGATGCCAGAATCTCTTTGACGGAGAAGATGTCCGAGGAGCCGGAAACAGGAGTGGGAGGAACAGATTTGGGAGAGAAACGGTTAATGATAAGTGGTTTAAGAAGAGAAACGTGAAAGGCATTAAGAATACGAAGAGAAGGAGGAAGAAGAAGTTTGTAAGAGACAGGATTAATCTGGCACAAAATTTTGAAAGGACCAAGATAGCGTGGTCCCAACTTATAGCTAGGGACACGGAAGCGGACATATTTAGCGGAGAGCCATACCTTGTCTCCAGGGGAAAAAATGGGAGGAGCTCTTCTTTTCTTATCCGCGAACTTCTTCATGCGTGATGAAGCCTGTAAGAGAGAATTTTGGGTCTCTCTCCATATGATGGAAAGATCACGAGAAATTTCATCCACAGCGGGCAGACCAGAGGGCAAGGGGGTAGGGAGGGGGGGAAGAGGGTGACGGCCGTACACCACGAAAAATGGGGATTTGGAGGAAGATTCAGAGACTCTGAAGTTATACGAGAATTCGGCCCATGGTAGAAGATCTGCCCAGTCATCCTGGCGGGAGGAAACAAAATGTCGTAAATAATCACCCAAGACCTGGTTAATTCTTTCTACTTGTCCATTGGATTGAGGATGATATGCAGAGGAAAAATTTAATTTAATCTTGAGTTGTTTACAGAGAGCCCTCCAGAATTTAGACACGAATTGGACGCCTCTATCCGAGACGATCTGCGTGGGCAACCCGTGAAGACGAAAAATGTGTACAAAAAATTGTTTAGCCAACTGAGGCGCTGAAGGAAGACCAGGAAGAGGGATGAAATGTGCCATTTTGGAGAATCGATCAACGACCACCCAAATAACAGTGTTGCCATGGGATGGGGGTAAGTCAGTAATAAAATCCATACCAATCAGAGACCAAGGCTGTTCGGGGACAGGCAGAGGATGAAGAAAACCAGCGGGCTTCTGGCGAGGAGTCTTATCCCGGGCACAGATAGTGCAGGCTCGCACAAAGTCCACAACATCCGTCTCCAGAGTCGGCCACCAATAGTAGCGAGAGATGAGTTGCACAGATTTCTTGATGCCCGCATGACCTGCGAGATGGGAAGAGTGGCCCCATTTGAGGATTCCGAGGCGTTGGCGTGGAGAAACAAAGGTCTTTCCTGGAGGAGTTTGCCTGATGGAGGCTGGAGAAGTGGAAATCAGGCAGTCAGGAGGAATGATGTGTTGCGGAGAGAGTTCAACTTCAGAAGCATCCGAGGAACGAGAGAGAGCATCGGCCCTAATGTTCTTATCGGCAGGCCGAAAGTGAATTTCAAAATTAAATCGGGCAAAGAACAGAGACCACCTGGCCTGGCGAGGATTCAGCCGTTGGGCAGACTGGAGGTAGGAGAGGTTCTTGTGATCGGTGTAAATAATAACTGGAAATCTTGATCCCTCCAGCAGATGCCTCCATTCCTCAAGTGCTAATTTAATGGCTAGAAGCTCTCGATCCCCGATGGAGTAGTTTCTCTCCGCCGGAGAGAAGGTCCTAGAAAAAAAACCACAAGTAACAGCATGCCCGGAAGAATTTTTTTGTAGAAGGACAGCTCCAGCTCCCACAGAGGAGGCATCAACCTCCAATAGGAAGGGTTTAGATGGGTCAGGTCTGGAGAGCACGGGAGCCGAAGAAAAGGCAGACTTGAGCCGTTTAAAGGCGTCTTCCGCTTGAGGAGGCCAAGACTTGGGATCGGCATTTTTTTTGGTTAAAGCCACGATAGGAGCCACAACGGTAGAAAAATGTGGAATAAATTGTCTGTAATAATTGGCGAACCCCAAAAAACGTTGGATAGCACGGAGTCCGGAGGGGCGTGGCCAATCTAAGACGGCAGAGAGTTTGTCTGGATCCATTTGTAGTCCCTGGCCAGAGACCAAGTATCCTAGGAAAGGAAGAGATTGGCATTCAAACAGACATTTCTCTATTTTGGCATAGAGTTGATTGTCACGAAGTCTCTGAAGAACCATACGGACATGCTGGCGGTGTTCTTCTAGATTGGCAGAAAAAATCAGGATATCGTCCAGATATACAACAACACAGGAGTATAAAAGATCACGAAAAATTTCATTAACAAAGTCTTGGAAGACGGCAGGGGCGTTGCACAGGCCAAAGGGCATGACCAGATACTCAAAGTGTCCATCTCTGGTGTTAAATGCCGTTTTCCATTCATCCCCCTCTCTGATGCGGATGAGATTATAAGCACCTCTTAAGTCCAGTTTGGTAAAGATGTGGGCACCTTGGAGGCGATCAAAGAGTTCAGAGATGAGAGGTAGGGGGTAGCGGTTCTTAACCGTGATTTTATTAAGACCGCGGTAGTCAATGCAAGGGCGTAGAGAGCCATCTTTTTTGGACACAAAGAAAAATCCGGCTCCGGCAGGAGAGGAGGATTTACGGATAAAGCCCTTTTTTAAATTTTCCTGGACGTATTCAGACATGGCAAGAGTCTCTGGGGCGGACAGAGGATAAATTCTGCCCCGGGGTGGAGTAGTGCCCGGGAGGAGGTCGATAGGACAATCATAAGGCCTGTGAGGAGGTAGAGTCTCAGCTTGTTTTTTGCAAAAAACATCCGCAAAGTCCATATAGGCCTTAGGGAGACCGGTTACGGGAGGAACCACAGAGTCACGGCAAGGGTTACTGGGAACCGGTTTTAGGCAGTCCTTGGAACAAGAGGGCCCCCAACTCTTGATCTCCCCAGTGGACCAATCCAGGGTTGGGGAGTGAAGTTGAAGCCAGGGAAGTCCAAGGAGAATTTCAGAAGTGCAATTGGGAAGGACCAAAAGTTCAATCCTCTCGTGATGAGGTCCGATGTGCATTAGAAGGGGCTCCGTGCGAAAACGTATGGTACAGTCCAATCTTTCATTGTTTACACAATTGATGTAGAGGGGTCTGGCGAGACTGGTCACCGGGATGTTGAACCTGTTGACGAGAGAGGCCAAAATTAAATTTCCTGCAGATCCGGAGTCCAAGAAGGCCACAGCAGAGAAGGAGAAGGCAGATGCAGACATCCGCACCGGCACAGTAAGACGTGGAGAAGCAGAGTAGACATCAAGGACTGTCTCACCTTTGTGCGGAGTCAGCGTACGTCTTTCCAGGCGGGGAGGACGGATAGGACAATCCTTCAGGAAGTGTTCGGTACTAGCACAGTACAGGCAGAGATTCTCCATGCGGCGTCGTGTCCTCTCTTGAGGTGTCAGGCGAGACCGGTCGACCTGCATAGCCTCCACGGCGGGAGGCACAGGAACAGATTGCAGGGGACCAGAGGAGAGAGGAGCCGGGGAGAAGAAACGCCTCGTGCGAACAGAGTCCATATCCTGGCGGAGCTCCTGACGCCTTTCGGAAAAACGCATGTCAATGCGAGTGGCTAGGTGAATGAGTTCATGTAGATTAGCAGGGATTTCTCGTGCGGCCAGAACATCTTTAATGTTGCTGGATAGGCCTTTTTTAAAGGTCGCGCATAGGGCCTCATTATTCCAGGATAATTCTGAAGCAAGAGTACAGAATTGTACGGCATACTCGCCAACGGAAGAATTACCCTGGACCAGGTTCAACAGGGCAGTCTCAGCAGAAGAGGCTCGGGCAGGTTCCTCAAAGACACTTCGAATTTCCGAGAAGAAGGAGTGTACAGAGGCAGTGACGGGGTCATTGCGGTCCCAGAGCGGTGTGGCCCAAGACAGGGCTTTTCCAGACAGAAGGCTGACTACGAAAGCCACCTTAGACCTTTCAGTGGGAAACTGGTCCGACATCATCTCCAGGTGCAGGGAACATTGGGAAAGAAAGCCACGGCAAAACTTAGAGTCCCCATCAAATTTATCCGGCAAGGATAGTCGTAGACCAGAAGCGGCCACTCGCTGCGGAGGAGATGCAGGAGCTGGCGGAGGAGATGATTGCTGAAGCTGTGGTAGTAACTGCTGAAGCATAACGGTCAGTTGAGACAGCTGTTGGCCTTGTTGCACTATCTGTTGCGACTGCTGGGCGACCACCGTGGTGAGGTCAGCGACAACTGGCAGAGGTACTTCAGCGGGATCCATGGCCGGATCTACTGTCACGATGCCGGCTGGCAGGTAGTGGATCCTCTGTGCCAGAGAGGGATTGGCGTGGACCGTGCTAGTGGATCGGTTCTAAGTCACTACTGGTTTTCACCAGAGCCCGCCGCAAAGCGGGATGGTCTTGCTGCGGCGGTAGTGACCAGGTCGTATCCACTAGCAACGGCTCAACCTCTCTGGCTGCTGAAGATAGGCGCGGTACAAGAGAGTAGACAGAAGCAAGGTCGGACGTAGCAGAAGGTCGGGGCAGGCAGCAAGGATCGTAGTCAGGGGCAACGGCAGGAGGTCTGGAACACAGGCTAGGAACATACAAGGAAACGCTTTCACTGGCACGATGGCAACAAGATCCGGCAAGGAAGTGCAGGGGAAGTGAGGTGATATAGGGAAGTGCACAGGTGATAACACTAATTGGAACCACTGCGCCAATCAGCGGCGCAGTGGCCCTTTAAATCGCAAAGACCCGGCGCGCGCGCGCCCTAGGGAGCGGGGCCGCGCGCGCCGGGACAGGACTGACGGAGAGCGAGTCAGGTACGGGAGCCGGGGTGCGCATCGCGAGCGGGCGCTACCCGCATCGCGAATCGCATCCCGGCTGGAGGCGGTATCGCAGCGCCCCGGGTCAGTGGATCTGACCGGAGCGCTGCAGTGAGGAGAGTGTAGCGAGCGCTCCGGGGAGGAGCGGGGACCCGGAGCGCTTGGCGTAACATACATGATTAAGTGGGTAAAATCCTTCCAGAAGCAGGGCGGGGGCAAGGTACACTCACCAATCATAGAGGAATAATCAGCTCTATACAGTAAGCGAGGCCGTAGCCCCACATGTGTCGGCGTGTGATGCTGGAGCCGGAAATGCACACGAACCAATAGGATGCAAGAGCATCATGATGATGTAATTATCACATAACCGGACTAGCCGGCGCATGCTCATAGGAGTATAACAAACCGGTCCGGCCATCTATAGTAAGGGCAGCAGTATTGGCAAAGTTCATCTCTGATAAAGCAAGTCAGGAGACGACACCCACTGTAGAGATACTTTATGTAGCGGCTTCATATTGGTACCAGCGAGAACAATTGCCGCAGAGTTGCCTGGGGGACCTAGGGCATCCCACGTCACTCCAGGTACTTCTCAGCCATCACCGGATCAAGGTTGCAGTGAGCATCCTCGCATCACTGGTTCAGGGGGGCGGAGCTTACATGTCACCCGCTCTTTAGGTACTGAAGCACAATCAGTTGAGTACTCATGGAGCAGTTGAATGGTGATGGCCGGATGTAGATGAAGAGTAGCGACATGAAAGCAAGAAAAATTGGTTCAGCAGCATAAAGTTCCAGCATGGATAAAACAAGTGTAGAAAAATGAGATGGTGATGGTGAGAGTCGAGGACTATGGGTGTCGTCTGCTGACTTGCTTTATTAGAGATGAACTTTGCCAATACTGCTGCCCTTACTATAGAAGGCCGGACCGGTTTGTTATACTCCTATGCGCATGCGCCGGCTAGTCTGGTCATGTGATCATTACATCATCATGACGCTCTTGCGTCCTATTGGTTCGTGTGCATTTCCGGCTCCAGCATCACACGCCGACACACGTGGGGCTACGGCCTCGCTTACTGTATAGAGCTGATTATTCCTCTGTGATTGGTGAGTGTACCTTGCCCCCGCCCTCTCCTGGAAGGATCCTACCCACTTAATCATGTACACATGATTGCACTTATGAACTTTTATATTTTATATGTATTTATATTGCACTCCGATGTCAGCTATACCTATCATGTTTTTAGGTACACTGTATTGAGCTCCACTATGCACTTTGATATCATGTACTGTATTTACTTACTGTGTTTTATGTAATTTTGTTGTAATTGTATCTTAATTGGTCACTCCATTTATACCTGGCACTATACCACATTTGTATGCTTGAAAATGACCGCAACTGGCGACCGAAACGTTGCACTTGTCTGATGGAATAAACAACTCATCTTTTATCACATGCTACGGAGTGCTGCAGAATTATTTTGTCTTTATATATATGAGAGAGAGAGAGATACGTACATTAGTGTTTACATACAAGTGTTTTAAAAAGTGTCTCTAAACTACAACTCCCAGCATGGCCGGACAGCAAAAGCTTGTCTGGGCATGTGGGGTGTTGTAGAATTAAAAAAGCTTTCAATACGATGTTTGGAAAACACTGATATATATTTGTGCGTACATATATAAATGCATATAGCGATGTATAAATATGTAATTATTATTACATCAACATGATTATACTGATGTATCTCCAAATAAATAAAGATCTGTGTATGTATAAGTAGTATGCAATTGCTATAAAGGTATACTCTTGGATATAAATGCGTATATGTCTCTGTGTTTGGGGACAGTGGGAGGATGATGGGAGTGTGGTTAGGCTTCTTGCACACTGCCGTTAGCACACGGCAATGTGACGGCTGCCGAGGAAGCCCGGGGAAATAGCGGGAGAAAAATTACTGCTTGTTCCGTCTTTTTCTCCCGCTATTCCCGTCAAAAAATAACGGCGCCCGGCGACCCCCATAATAGTAAATGGGAACCGTCGAGACCTGTTGTTGCCCGTTGCTCCCCATCACAAGAAGGACTGTTAAATTCATCAGAAAAAAAAAGAGACTTTAATGGCCGTTCTCGATGGGTAGCAACAGCAGTGTGTAAGGGGCCTTAGTGTGAGGATGATGGGAGTTAGAAAACTAGCAGGATGATGGAAGTCAGGCAGGTGGGAGGACACAGAAGCCAGTAATACAGAGCGGGGAGGTGGAGGCAATAAATGTATATTGAAGAGCCGGTTTGGAAATGTCTGGAGACCTGAGAAGAGGAGCGGACGCAAATGGGGCACATGAAACTCAATCACACCACCCTCCCCACCTTAGGATCAGGCGAGATGGTGGTGGTGACCTCTGCCACAAAGAGCAGTGGCTGCTTGCAGTGGTGATGGGTAGCAGGAATGCGTGTCATACTACGCACTGGTTCAGAACCCCTCAATATTACAACACCATTTTGTAAAAGTTGGGGGCATCTGTTTCGGTAAAAAGACACACTATCTCTATTTTGTAGGTCCATACGGTTACAATACCCAATTATATAGTCTTTTTTTATTTTACTGCTTTAGTTTTTGTACAAAAATCAGTATGCTTAAAATTGTACTATTCTGATCCCAATAACTCTTTTATTTTTATGTATCTGGGTATATATGAGGGTAATTTTTTGCGCTGTTATCTGTATTTTTTATCGGTACCATTTTTGTTTTGATGGGACTTTTCAATTGCTTTTTATATATTTTTTAATGGTATTTGAAGTGACCAAAAATGTGCAAATCTGGTTAGTGCACTATTACGACTTTTGGGGCCTCACTTAAAAAAAATTTTGAAGCCTAAAACTGGCACTGGGTACACATGTTCTCCAATTGGGCACTACAGCTGTTACAATACTACACTTCCA
The DNA here is from genome assembly GCF_029499605.1 of Hyla sarda. NCBI lineage: Eukaryota > Metazoa > Chordata > Amphibia > Anura > Hylidae > Hyla > Hyla sarda. The sequence continues at coordinate 300,914,241 of NC_079189.1, forward strand.
ATCCTCTCCATACAGGCTTTGGCTGACCAGGTTTGTAATCACCTAGCCAGTTAGGCATAGGTAACACTTACTGTACAGGTAGGGAGACAGGGTGAGTCATTCCAGGGGGTTGGCAGCTGGAGTGGAGGGACACCCCCCAGGTTGTTTTATCCCTTCCATGCCTAATTCCTGCCAGTCGACTTACCAGCGCTGTGAAAGCTGCCCGCCTACCCATAGGATTGTTTCATTGTTGGGGGCCATTGTTATTTTATTTATGGGCTAAGTCTTCTGTTTTATTTCTTTGACTGTCTCAGAGTTATTCCACCATTACCCCTGTTTAAAAAATAAAATAATGTTTTTTTATTTATTTATTTATGTTTTTTTCTTCTCTTTTATGTTAGTTTTTGGTCTCTGTGTTTATCGCTCTGTGAGTTCTGTTGTTTTGTTTCATAGAATTATGAATGCTTCCTTCAGTAAAGTCACAGCTGGTTCTGAAGAAGGATATCCGGAGCATTTGGGAAGCTGAAGGCATTGGTAATGGGTGAGGGCATTCTGCTTTAGTCATAAGTGTGGTAAAAGCTTAAAGAGTTAACCGCTAAGCATTTTTTTAGTTTTACATTTTGATGGTTATTTATATGACAATAAACACTGTGACTGACCTCCCAGTCCAAGGCAAAATGACAATAGTTGTCTGTGCCTAGTTATTTCAGGTGTTTACAGTATTTCAGTTGGATACAGTACTTACCGTGTGTATGGTTTTTATGATATTAATGTGTAAATACAGTTATGGCCGTAAATGTTGGCACCCCTGAAATTTTTCTAGAAAATGAAGTATTTCTCACAGAAAAGGATTGCAGTACGTGTTTTGCTCTACACATGTTTATTCCCTTTGTGTGTAGTGGAACTAAACCAAAAAAGGGAGGACAAAAAGCTAATTGGCCATAATGTCACACCAAACTCCAAAAATGGTCTGGACAAAATTATTGGCACCCTTCAAAATTGTGGAAAAATAAGATTGTTTCAAGCATGTGATTATCCTTTAAACACCCCAGGGGGCAAGTAACAGGTGTGGGCAATATAAAAATCACACCAGATAAAAAGGAGAGAAGTCCACTTAGTCTTTGCACACTAGGCATGGACAACAGAAAGAGGAGAAGAGAACTGTCTGAGGACTTGAGAACCAAAATTGTGGAAAAATCTCAACAATCTCAAGGTTACAAGTCCATCACCAGAGATCTAGATTTGCCTTTGTTCACAGTGCACAACATTATCAATATGTTTGCAACCCATGGCACTGTAGATAATCTCCCTGGGCGTGGACGGAAGAGAAAAATTGATGAAAGGTGTCAAAGCAGGATATTCCAGATTGTAAATAAGCAGCCCCAAACAAGTTACAAATATATCCAAGCTGTCCTGCAGGCTCAAAGAGCATCAGTGTCAGCGTGAACTATCCATCGACATTTAAGTGAAATGAAACGCTACAGCAGGAAACCCAGGAGGACCCCACTGCTGACACAGAGACATAAAAAAGCCTACATTTTGCCAAAATGAACTTGAGTAAGCCAAAATCCTTCTATGAAAACGTCTTGTGGACAGATGAGACCATGATAGAGCTTTTTGGTAAAGCACATCATTCTATTGTTTACCGAGAATGGAATGAGGCCTACAAAGGAAAGAACACAGTACCTACAGTGAAATATGGTGGAGTTTCAATGATGTTTTGGGGTTGTTTTGCTGCCTCTGGCACTGGGTGCCTTGAATGTTTGCAAGGCATTATGAAATCTGAGGATTAGCAATGGATTTTGGGTCGTAATGTACAGCCCAGTGTCAGAAAGCTGGGTTTGCGTCCGAGATCTTGGGTCTTCCAGCAGGACAATGACCCCAAACATACGTCAAAAAAATACCCAGAAATGGATGGTAACAAAGCGCTGGAGAGTTCTGAAGTGGCCAGCAATGAGTCCAGATCTAAATCCCATTGACCACCTGTGGAGAGATCTTAAAATTGCTGTTGGGAGAAGGCGCCCTTCCAATAAGAGAGACCTGGAGCAGTTTGCAAAGAGTGGTCCAACATTCCGGCTGAGAGGTGTAAGAAGCTTATTGATGGTTATAGGAAGTGACTGATTTCAGTTATTTTTTTCCAAAGGGTGTGTAATGCTGCTGGATGTGGATCCTCTAACTTATGTGGCAGGTGACACGGGCCGTATCGGGGAGCGGAGTCTAAGGTGCCGCTGGTCTTCACCAGAGCCCGCCACAAGGCAGGATGGGCTTGCTGCGGCAGGCGACCCAGGTCGCTACCCCTGATACAACTCGACCACACAGGTAACTGGGCAAGATGAGGTACAGAAGGATGAGACAGAGGCGTAGTTGTACTTAGCAGTAGGTCAAGGCAGGTGGCAAAGGTGCGTAGTCAAATAACATAGCAGAAGGGTCAAAATACACAGGCAAGGCACACAGACAATAGGGAACGCTTAATCTCAGGCTAGGGGCACTGAAGATCCGGCAGGGAAGAGTGGGAGGTGCAGGGACTTATAGAGTAGTGTCAGGTGTTGCACATAATTATGGGCCTACTGGCCCTTTAAATTTCAGAGCTCCAGCGCGCACCCTTGGAGACGGGGACACGCACGCCGGAGCTGAGAGGCAGCAGAGGACGGTGGTAAGTGACAGGCTGGAATTCGCATGTGGGTGAGTCCCGCGATGCGAATCCCAGCCCTACCAGCAGCAAGGGAGACAATGCACTCACAGCCAGCACATGCGGCCAGAGCGCAATGTGTAACAGTACCCCCTCCCTTTGGTCTCCCCCTCCTTTTGCGGTTCAGAAATTTACTGAGAAGGTCGCCGTCCAGGATATTTTTCTCTGGCTCCCAAGATCTCTCCTCCGGACCGAATCCTTCCCAATCCACAAGAAAAAAGCATTTTCCTCTGATAAATTTGAAGTCCAAAATTTCTTTAACAACATAAACATCAGAGGTACCAGAGATGAGAGTAGGAGAGATGTCTTTTATTTAGAAAAGCGGTTGTGGATGACAGGTTTCAAGAGAGAGGCCTTGAAGGAATTCGGGATCCGGAGAGAAGATGGCAGATGGAGAGAATAGTCCACGGGATTTGAACGTTTATTGATCTTATAAGGAACCAAATAGCGAGGGCCCAGTTTATAACTGGGTACCTTAAAGCGGATATATTTGCATGACAACCAACCGCACTTGTTCTTCTACCATGGGAACTCCGGAGGAAGAAGACAAGGGAAGAGAAGGATGAGGATGAAGTCCATAGACCACAAAGAAAGGTGAAGTCCCAGTCGATTCAGAATTCCTATGATTGTATGAAAACTCTGCCCAGGGAAGTAAATCGGCCCAGTCGTCTTGACGAGCAGAAATGAAATGGCGAAGATAGTCTCCCAAGACCTGGTTCACCCTTTTGACCTGTCCATTGGATTGCGAGTGATAAGCTGAGGAAAAATCCAACTTAAAGGGGTATTCCGCCCCTAGACATTTTATCCCCTATCCAAGGATAGGGCATAAGATGTTTGATTGCAGGGGTCCCACTGCTGGGGACCCCCATGATCTCTCCTTCAGCCACCCGAGTCATCAGCTCTCCAGAGCTAAGTTTGCTCCATGGCTGATGACTCACGAGGTTCGTGACATCATGGCTCCGCTCCCTCATGACTTCACGCCCCGCCCCCTTAATGCAATTCTATGGGAGGGGGCATAACTGTTGCCAAGCCCCCTCCAATAGACTTGCATTAAGGGGGAGGGGTGCAATGTCACAAGGGGCGGAACCATGACATCACGAACCCAGGCCCTTGTCATCAGCCACGGAGCTAACTTAGCTCCGAGGAGCTGATGACTCTGGGGGGGGGGGGGGGCTGCAGCGGGTCCCCTGTGATCAGACATCTTATCCCCTATGCTTGGATAGGGGATAAGATGTCTAGGGGCGGAGTACACCTTTAACTTGGAGACAATAGCAGAGGGCCCACCAGAACTTACAGATGAACTGGACTCCACGGTCAGATACAATATGAGATGGCAATACATGTAAGCGGAAGATATGGCAAAGAAAAAGCTTAGCAAGCTGTGGTGCCGATAGTAATACAGGTGGAGGCACAAAAGGAGCCATTTTAGAGAATCGGTCTACGATAACCCAGATGACCGTATTGCTGCCAGAAGAGGGAAGGTCTGTAGTAAAGTCCAGAGCAATATCGGTCCAGGGAAGCTCTGGAACTCGCAAAGGCTGTAGAAGGCCTGCAGGTTTGGAATGGGGGCGTCTTGTCCTGTTTTAAACTAGGCCACCAATATTGTCTGGAGATGAGCTGCAAGGACTTACGAATTCCGGATTGACCAGCCAGAAGAGAAGAATGACCCCACTTCAAAACTCGGAGTCTTAAACGGGGAGATACGTAAGTCTTCCCAGGGGGCAGGTGCTGAAGACTTGCTGGTGCTGCAGAGATGAGATGTTCAGGAGGAATAATATGTTGAGGGTGGGATTCCTGATCTTGAACATCTGAGGACCTAGCTAGAGCATCAGCTTGTAAATTTTTCTCCGCAGGACGGAAGTGAATAAAGAAGTTAAACCAGGAGAAGAACAGAGACCAACGAGCCTGCCGAGGGTTGAGATGATGTGCAGTCTGAAGATAGAGCAAGTTCTTGTGATAAGAATATATAGTAACTGGATGTACAGAGCCCTCCAAGAGGTGACACCATTCTTCCAAAGCCAGCTTTATTGCCAAGAGCTCACAATCTCCAATTTATAATTTTTCTCTGCAGGAAAGAAGGTCTTAGAGAAATAACCGCAGGTTACAATTCTTCCATTAGAGGACTTTTGCATTAAAATTGCACCAGCACCAACAGAAGAAGCATCAACTTCCAAAAGAAATGGCTTGTTTGGATCACGTCTAGATAAAACTTGAGCTGAAGCGCAGGAGGAGTTAAACTGTTTGAAAGCTTCTTCAGCCTCTGCAGTCCAGACCTTTGGATTAGCAGTCTTCTTGGTGAGAGAAACGATAGGAGCTACCAAGGTGGAGTAATGAGGGATAAATTGCCGATAGTAATTGGCAAAGCCGAGAAAGCGCTGAATAGCTTTCAAGCCAGAAGGTCGATGGCAGTCCAGTACAGTGGACAACTTGTTAGGGTCCATTTGTAGACCTTGACTGGTAACGATATACCCCAGAAAATGGAAGGCTGTTTTTTTTTTTTTTTTATAAAAGTACACTTCTCTAGTTTAGCACAGAGATGATTGTCTCGGAGACGTTGTAAAACTTGGCGGAGGTGAGAGCGATGAGTCTGAACATTGGGCGACTAGATGAGAATGTCATCCAAATAGACAACGACACAGGAGTATAGGAGATCACAAAACATATAATTGACGAACTCCTGAAAGACTGCTGGAGCATTACAGAGTCCGAATGGCATCAAAAGATACTCAAAATGTCCATCACCAGTATTAAACACAGTCTTACATTCGTCTCCTTCTTGTATGCAAATCAAATTATAGGCCCCACGAAGGTCAAGCGTAGACGATCAAATAATTCTGAGATCAAAGGAAGTGGGTAGCGGTTCTTGAGAGTAATTTTATTCAAGCCACGGTATTTAATGCAAGGTCGCAAAGATCCGTCCTTTTTTTCCTACGAAAAAGAATCCGGCAGGGGAGGAGGACTTTCTGATAAATCATTTCTGAAGATTTTCGTGGAGGTAATTTGACATGGCCTGGGTTTTGGGAACATACAAGGGGTAAATTCTGCCCCGAGGAGGTGTGGTCCCAGGCAATAAGTCGATAGGGCAATTGTAAGGATGATGTGGTAGTAAAACTTCAGCTTCTTTCTCACTGAAGAAGTCCTGAAAGAGCAATGACAGCCCGGGTGGAGGAGCAGAAGGAAGGAAGAGTATGAAAATAGTTGTTATAGCAGTAGTTGTTATAGCACTTCCCCAACAAAGTACTTCTCCAGTTTTCCAATCAAGATGCGGGCATATAGTTGTAACCAAGGAAGGCCAAGTAGAACAGTGGAGGTACAATGAAGAAGCACATAGGACAATTTTTCCTTATGCAGAAATCCAACCTGCATAAATAAGGGCTCCGTGCGGAATAAGACAGTACAGTCCATATTTTCTCCGGTGACTGAAGAGATGTATAAAGGCTTCAGAAGGCGGGATACTGGCAGACGATACCTATGTACTAATGAGGCATTATTGATAAAGTTTCCCGCGGAACCAGAGTCCAGGAAGGCAAGAACGGAAATAGTCTCTTTGGAGGGTAGAGAAAGCTGGACTGTCAAATTCAAGCGTGGAGAGGAGATATTCACACCTAGGGAGGCCTCTCCCACAAACCCTAGGTGCGGCGTTTCCCTGTGACTGTGGACACAGAGGACATTCTCTGAGGAAATGATCTGCACTGGCGCAGTAGAGGCATAGATTCTCAGCTCGTCGGCGAGTTCTTTTCTGCAGGGTCAAGTGAGACAGATCCACCTGCATAGCCTCCACTGCGGGAGGCAATGTAGAAGGTTGCGGTGGTTGCTGGAAGACAAGTGCCAGGTGAGGAAAGCGCCGAGGTCGTGCAGACTCCCTTTCTTGACGTAGTTCATCGCATCATTCAGAAAAACGGATATCAATCCGAGATGCCAACTACATGAGTTCATTCAGGGTAGAAGGCAATTCCGGGGCAGCAAGGACATCCTTGATATGGCTAGAAAGTCCTCTCTTGAAAGTGGCACAAAGAGCTTCATTGCTCCAAGATAACTCCGATGCCAGGGTACAGAATCGGAGGGCATACTCACCCACGGAGGAGTTGTCTTGAGAAAGACCCAGCAAAGCCATCTCAGCGGAAGAAGCTCGTGCAGGTTCTTCAAAGACACATCGGAATTCAGACAGAAAAGCCTGGAGATTAGTTGTGAGTGGATCACAGAGATCCCATAGTGAGGTTGCCCAGGCCAGTGCCCTTCCGGTTAAGAGACTGATGACAAGGCCACCTTTAATAGTGAAACAAAGATGCTTTATTGATAGGCTTACAGATAACATGTAAGGAAAAGCATTGAAATAATGAAAAGGAACCAACGGCCGAGTTAGGCCTTAAACAAAGTAACAATTGGTACAAGTGATGCATTAGACATTGACAACACAATGATAAGCAGCACAAAATCATAGTGGCAGAAAAAAGGTATAAGGTGTTTGACGGCTGGTCATCCCCGACAATAAAGAATAGAGTCCCTCCCACCCCTCAACACGGAGAACAATAAAGCGAGAAACTGCAGCAGACATTAGGACAATGGGACAAGGCCACCTTTGCTCGTTCCATAAAGAACCATTCTGCCATAAGTTCTATGTGCATGGAGCACTGTGTCACAAAACCACGGCAAGACTTGGGATCCCCCTCATACTTCTCAGGAAGAGACAAATGGAGCTTAGATCCCGAGACGACTGCAGGAGCGAGATGCAACACTGGAGTAGGAGGAGGCTGCGGCTGCTGCAGTTGTTGGGAAGAAAGCAACTTCTGCATCATGGCGGACAATTGGTTTAACGGTTGTGCCTGCTGTGCCAACTGCTGCGACTGGTGAGTTACGATAGATTAAACATCTTAATCCTTCCAGTACTTATTAGCTTTTGTATACTACAGAGCAAGTTTTTTTCTTTTTTAATTTATTTTCTGTCTTAGCACAGTGCTCTCTGCTGACACCTCTGTCCATTTCATGAACTGTCCTGAGCAGGATAGGTTTGCTATGGGGATTTGCTCCTACTTTGTTTGTTCCTAAAATGGAAAGAGGTGTCAGCAGAGAGCACTGAGGTCAGACAGAAAGGAAATTCTAAAAGAACTTCCTGTGTAACATACAGCAGCTGATAAGTACTGGAAGGATTAAGATTTTTTTAATAGAAGTAATTTACAAATCTGTTTAACTTTTTGGCACCAGCTGAAAATAAATGTTTTCCAGTGGAGTACCCCTTTAACAGGGATGAATGTTAAAGGAGATCTCTGGCAAAAATTAACTTATCCCCTATCCACAGGATAGGGATAAGTAGCTGATCACGGGGGTAGGTCTTACCACTGATGCCCCCGGCAATCACCGGGACGGGACCGGCGCTCAGTGAGGAGCACATGCTACGGTCGGCACATGCTACGGGAGCGTCGAAAGGACGCGAGTACAGCTCTTGGGCATCATTGGTGCTCCCATAGAAATTAATGGAGCGCACCGGGGTCCCCATAGGGGACTATAAAATGCAGTACATTGATTCAATACACTGATCAATGCCATTGCTTTGCAAGGCATTGATCAGTATTATCTGCGGTTGATTGCTAAAGCCTGGATTTCAGGCTTGGAGCAATCAATTGCCGACCGGACGTGCAGGAGGCAGGCAAGGCACCCTCCTGATGCGTCCTAGCTGATCGGGACATCGCAATTTTACCACGATGGTCCCGATCAGCCCAACTGAGCTGCCGGGAAGCATTTTCACTTTAGACGTGGTGATCAACTTTGATCGCTGCATCTAAAGAGTTAATGCCAGACATCTGCCTGAATGGCGATGTCCGGCATTAGCCACGGGTTCTGGCTGCTGATAGCAGCCGGGACTGTGCGGGTATGGTGCAAGCTCAGCTCCCAAGCTCGCTTCATAACCCTCCCGTGCCGCAGCGCCATTTAGAAACTGCGTTTTGCGGCAAGGGGTTAAGTATATAAATGGCCCATACAAAAAATAGGGGGGGGGGGGGGGAACGGTTCTAGGTAAAACCCACTTAAAAGGCGCTTATTCCGCCTGGAGAAAAAAGATCTAGTCTCCAGGGGCGACACACCTTCTTTACCATATGAAAAGTAAATTTATGGAACAGTCCACCTCAGGAACTGGTCACAGCAGGAACAATTGGGGGCTTAAAAACAGGGTTAGATACATTCCTAGAACAAAATAACATTAATGCTTACACGGAAATATAGACACCCTTCCCCCTTAATTCACCCATACCCCTTACATTCACCACCATGGTTATACTTGTTATACCATGGTTATTCTCTCCCCCTGCGCTTCCATTACACACACACACCAATTTCCATTAACCCCCCCCTGCTTTCATTACAATCCCCCCCTGCTTCCATTAACCCACTGCTTCTATAATTTAGGTAGATAGATAGATAGATATGAGAGATAGATAAGATAGATAGATAGATATGGGATAGATAGATATGGGATAGATAAATAGATAGATATGAGATAGATAGATAGATAGATAGATAGATAGGACATAGATCAGTGTTTTCCAACCAGGGTGTCTCCAGCTGTTGCAAAACTACAACTCCCAGCATGTCTGGAATGTAGTTTTGCAACAGCTGGAGGCACCATGGTAGGGAAACACTGATCTATGCCCAGTCTACCTATCTATCTATATATCACAGTGTTTACCAACCAGTGTGTCTCCAGCTGTTGCAAAACTACAACTCCCAGCATGCCTGGACAGCCAAAGGCTGTCCTGGCATGCTGGGAGTTGTAGTCTTGCAACATGTAGGCACTTATGTTGAGAAACCCTGCAACCTTGCAAAGCCCTAACCCGCTCATCTTTATAAAGTTACCTACTGTTCACTCAGCCCACGGTCCTCAACTCACCGGGCATGCAGTGTAATCCGAGACAGGGGCCACATGATGCCAGGGATGAAGAGGAGCTGAGGCAGTTGTTCCTCATGAAGTTATCAGGGGATGAAGCACGGCCTGATGCAGGGACAGGTCAGAGGGCTTGGAGCTGACTTCCTGCCTGTGCGGGGCACGTCTACTCCCACCAGCCCCTCTGCTCTTAAAGCGACAGTTACACTAACGGGGGGGGGGGGGGGTTCTCATTCTCAAGGCCCGGGCCCAGCGTACAGATACCTCTATAGCTATGCCACTGGCGGTGGGCCCCCTTACTTGCTGGGCCCTTGTGCAGTTGAACCTGCTGCACATATGGTTTGTCCGCCCCTGTATGTATATATATATATATATTTATATATATATATATATATATATATATATATATAAAAGCCAAAAAAGTATTGCAGCACTACTCAGCCTCAATGTGTGGGTGCCAGCGTCCAAAAAACTTCTTGACCAAAAGTCCTCAGTTTAAATGGGATCCAACAATAACGCAGCACTCCAAAGAACGGTGAAAAAAGTGTTGATTTATTCCTGTCACATCAGTACAAGCAACGTTTCTGCTCCTATGGAGCCATGAAAATGGCTCCATAGGAGCAGAAACGTTGCTTGTACTGATGTGACAGGAATAAATCAACACTTTTTTCACCGTTCTTTGGAGTGCTGCGTTATTGTTGGATCCTATATATATATATATATATATATATATATATATATATATACATATACATATATATATATATATGTGTTTATTGATTTTATATACACAGAAATATATATATGATGGTACAGAACACTCACTGTAGTATGGTAAAAGTTGTCACAAAGATGAACATCACAAAATGGTAAATGATCAAAACATCAAAGGGGGATTTATTATTCATTTACACAGATTTTTGGTGTAAAAACATGCAAATTTTTGTATTATGCATTTACACTCATTTTAGTAGTTTGGTATGGTTAGATTTTTGCAGTGGTCAGAGATTTATAAAATTTTTAAATATTTTTGCAAATTTATGTGTAGCACATACATATACACTGCTCAAAAAAATTTAAGGGAACACTAAAAATAACACATCCTAGATCTGAATGAATGAACTAATCGTATGAAATAGTTACATAGTTGAATGTGCTGACAACAAAATCACACAAAAATTATCAATGGAAATCAAAACCCATGGAGGTCTGGATATGTCTGGAGTCACACTCAAAATCAAAGTGGAAAACCACACTACAGGCTGATCCAACTTTGATGTAATGTCATTAAAACAATTCAAAATGAGGCTCATTAGTGTGTGTGGCCTCCACGTGCCCATATGACCTCCCTACAATGCCTGGGCATGCTCCTGATGAGGTGGAGGATGGTCTCCTGAGGAAATGTCCTCCAAGACCTGGAGTAAAGCATCAGCCAACTCCTGGATAGTCTGTGGTGCAATGTGGCGTTGGTGGATGGAGCGAGACATGATGTCCCAGATGTGCTCAATCAGATTCAGGTCTGGGGAACGGGCGGACCAGTCCATAGCATCAATGCCTTCTTCTTGCAGGAACTGCTGACACACTCCAGCCACATGAGGTCTAGCATTGCCTTGCATTAGAAGGAACCCAGGGCCAACTGCACCAGCATATGGTCTCACAAGGGGTCTGAGGATCTCATCTCGGTACCTAATGACAGTCAGGCTACCTCTGGCAAGCACATGGAAGGCTGTCCGGCCCCCTAAAGAAATGCCACCCCACACAATTACAGACCCACCATTAAACAGGTCATGCTGGAGGATGTTGCAGGCAGCAAAAGATTCTCCACGGCGTCTCCAGACTCTGTCACATGTGCTCTCAGTGTGAACCTGCTATCATTTGTGAGGAGCACAGGCTGCCAGTGGCGGATTTGCCAATCTTGGTGTTCTCTGGCAAATGCCAAACGTCCTGCACGGTGTTGGGCTGTAAACTCAACCCCTAACTGTGGACGTCGGGCCCTCATACCACCCTCATGGAGTCTGTTTCTGACCGTTTGAGTAGACACATGCACATTTGTGGCCTTCTGGAGGGCAGTGCTCCTCCTTGCCCAAAGGCTGAGGTAGCGGTCCTGCTGCTGGGCTGTTGCCCTACTACGGCCTCCTCCATATCTCATGATGTACTGGCCTGTCTAATGGTAGCACCTCCATGCTCTGGACACTACGCTGACAGACACAGCAAACCTTCTTACCACAGCTCGCATTGATGTGCAATCCTGGATGAGCTGCACTACCTGAGCCATTTGTGTGGGTTGTAGACTCCGTCTCATGCTACCACTAGAGGGAAAGCACTGCCAGCATTCAAAAGTGATCAAAACATCAGCCAGGAAGCATAGGAACTGATCAGTGGTCTGTGGTCACCACCTGCAGAACCACACCTTTATTGGGGGTGTCTTGCTAATTGCCTATAATTTCCATCTGTTGTCTGTTCCATGTGCACAACAGCATGTGAAATTGATTGTCAATCAGTGTTGATTCCTGAGTGGACAGTGTGATTTCACAGAAGTGTGATTGACTTGGAGTTACATTGTGTGGTTTAAGTGTTTAATTTTTTTGAGCATGAGGACACATGTGCTGGTTATAAGTAAAGTACCTAACATTCCTGTACTATTCTTCTCCCCCATGGATCTGATCACTTCCTGGTTTCCTCTCTGAAATGTGACCATGCTGTTGCCGGGCAACAGAGCACATTTTCCCACAATCCCCCTTGCTTGCATCTGCAATGAAGACCAACTGCCATTACCTTCAGGAGACTGCAGTTGAACTGAGCATGTGATAAAATGCATTGGTTATGCTGTGGGAAAAAAAGCTAATCAGTTTGCCACAGTATTGCAGTTTTTGTAATAATAAACTGAGGCATGAGGACTACAACTGAATATATACCCTAGGTAAACCACCCATGGAGATACCCAAAATAAAACTACCCCCATTATACCACCAAAACCCTGCAGCAGCCACATCATAAAGAGCTGAACTATTATTGGTTGCTAGAGGATAATCACACCAGTTTTTGTTGCCAATGTTGTTTCTTTTATTTTTTTTAATAGTTTGCTGTATTTTTTTCCACTTGCATGTGCTTTTTTTAGTGCAGCATGCTCTAGGGATAGGCTTCTCTTTAAAGGGGTACTCCGGAGCTAAGACCTCTTATCCCCTATCCAAAGGATAGGAGATAAGATGCCTGATCGCGGGGGCCGCTGGCGACTCCCGTGATCTTGCACGCAGCACCCCGTTATAATCAGTCCCCGGAGCACGTTCGCTCCGGGTCTGATTACTGGCGATCACGCCCCCTCAATGCAAGCCTATGGGAGCTGAAAAAGGTGGAAAAATAAAATAAAAACTTCTTATGAAGTATATTAGAAAGCATAATATTTGCAAAAATTTAAATATAAAGAAAGTTTTTGAATCTGACAGTGCCCATTTAAGGGTATGTTCACGCGTAAATAATCTACAGCAGGTTATTTATGTGTGAACGTACCCTAATAGCCAATGTTCTTAATTTAATTCTGGAAATTTGCCCAAATGCTCCTGTTTCCCTTAGGGTGCATTCACATCACGTTTTTTTTAAATACGGTTGCCGTATACTGTTTTCAATGTGAAAACCACATGCAATTTTATGAAAAAATGTTTTTTTTTTTTTTTTGTGCGCAAACCAGTGGCTCATTGCTCCTCCCGAGAGCACATTGCCATAACTGTACCCTTCACCTCCCCTGGGGACTTTAGATGCATACCTTGTCAGTGGAGAACTTACCGTTCCCATTCCACCTTTTCATTCCTGGTGCAATATATTGCAAAAAAGTGATTTTTACCACAATAAAGAGAGTGCAGAGGACATGGTTCACTGAAGCTCTCTGTCTTGCATCCTTATGAGCATGCATAGACAATATAAACTTCCAAATAGCGCTTATGAATATACACAGCCAATGGATATGTAAGGCCTTGTAATGTTTATTTACCTAACAAATAGGAATGATAAATGACAAACAAATTATTATGTTGAGATTCTAGATCACTTCATTAGATTTGTTGCATTGCTCTACCCCATTCCTTGTAAAGGGGTGTATATTAAAAAAAAATTGCTGCATAAGTGAGAGGAATGGCGTTCAGAAAGCAGGTAGTAAAGAAACAGCTCCAAATGATCCCATAAGGGAAATAGAAGGTGAGCACAGGGTGAAGACGTTCCCAGGCTGGTAATAGTATGGCAGATGTTATTGCCACCCAAACTTTCCCAGAATCCTGCAGTCACTATTTTCAGCTCCCTGTGCTGCCTGCACAACTGAGAGAGAGGTCACAGGTTAATACCAGAGCAGGAAAGGGATAGAGGGGGGTGAGTGTGAGAGGGCAGAGGTTAGAGTACTGGAGGAGGAGGGGGAGGGATTGCTTGAATGCTATGTACTGGACAAACTGAAAGGTGGCATTGGTGTCTTAACCCTGTATGAAAGTGTGTATATTGTAAAACAGCCATGGCTGAAATAGTTGATGTTTACATTGTTCTCAAAGCAGTGCAAAGAAACATGTGACACCAGATCTGGCCATCTTCCAGTTCAGATTTCTCAGAAAGCTTTGGATGTAGTCCATGTTTTTTATGACCTTCTTAATCCTTGTACCCAAAAGATGAATGCTAAAAATCTTCAGCAGCAGATTTACTATTTAAAATGCATCACGAAACTGCCGCACATGCCTTGTGCCAGATTTATCACAAGTTCTAGAACCTTTTTGTGCCTAGCTAGACACCTTTAAAAGAAAAGTGGATGCAGCTAAGTGTAGTGCTATATTGCATCAAATCTATGAATGCCACGATTTTGGTGATAAATTCAGGTCAAAAGTAAGCCAACCAAAAGTTGAAAGGTAGGAGGGAAATGTCTAACTTCTTGCAAGATGTGATAAATCAACCAGGCAGCATGCACCACTGTAATTCATATGTGAATCGTCTGTCTTATCTAAGCTTACACTGTCTAAATTAGATCTGAAAAAATGTGTAATTTTATCAAATATTCTCATTTTGGTTAGAAAAATACTTGCAAATCACACTCCAAAAATATACTGGAAGGAATTTATCAAAGCTATTTACCTGTTTTCTGGTGTACAAAAGTCACAAATTTTTGTGCAAGCTTTTTCCACAAAAATATGACTTTTTGCCTCACCTACACTACTTTTAGAGAAACTGGGCAGGGCCTGAAGGGAGGGGGTAGCCTCCTCCGGACCAGCATATCCATCATAATTACATGAGAAATCTGAAATCGGCGTGAGTTATAACATATCTACTCCATTGAGATGTGACAGATTAATTAAGAGGCTTTGTTTACTTAAAGGTGAAGTCCTATGCCTAGAAGTACAAAAAACCTATCCCCTATCCTCTGGATGGGGGAAAAGTTTTAGATCGCGGGGGACCACAGCACTCAAACCTTCACGATATCCTGCATGGAGCCCCGGCTCTTCCCCAGCACGTCACGTCACTACCCCCTCCATATATCTCTATGGAAAAGGCGTTTGGCTATCCTCGGCTCTCCCATAGAGATATATAGAGGGGGCGCGGCATTCCCCGCTTCTGGCAGGGGTCATAACGCGCCTCTCTGATGGAGAGCCAGGGCTCCTTACAGGAGATTGCGGGGGGGGGGGGGGGCACAGCGGTCAGACCCCCCGTGATCTAAAACTTATCCCCTATAGGGGGGGATAAGATTTTTTGTACTTCTAGGCATGGGACTTTATATTTAAATCAATTCAAATAGAGAAAAAAGACATGGTTGCACATCCACAACATGCACAATGATCTAATGCTTCTCAGCAACATTTATTAAACTAACAGGTCATTAGTGTACTTTATGATCATGAGGTGCAAGCCCACTAGCCATGTCACAGCCACCTGTAAGTAGTGGGTCCCTAACATTAAATGGTATAGCACTGGCCGTCAACCACCACCGCCGCAACACCAGTGCCCACAGGGGGGGGAACAACCCACTGGCAGAGCAGCTCCAATGCTACTCAAACCAGTCCCAGGGCCGCGCCTCCTCATAGACACGGTGCCGCGGCAGCAATGGGTGCCGCACAGCACCACACCAGTGTGAACAAGGTGTAAAAGCTCACTTACCATGTGCTCCCAGTCATACTGGGAGGCTGCCAGAAAGGAAGGGGCTCTGTGCAGCTTCCTGATAATTTATATAGGGCTGAGCTGAGGGGGAGGGTCAAAGTGCAGACCAAGTAAAAAACACCCCCCAAATAATAGAGGGGATAGAAAACACAATGTGAATTCAAATAGAGAAAACAGACATGGTCGCACATCCACAACATGCACAATGATCTAATGCTTCTCAGCAACATTTATTAAACTAACAGGTCGTTAGTGTACTTTATGATCATGAAGTGCAAGCCCACTAGCCACGTCATGGCCACCTGTAAGTAGTGGGTCCCTAATGTCCCTAGCATAAAATGGCATAGCACTAAGTGGCGACCACCACCGCCGCAACATGTGCCCACAGGGGAAAACAACCCATTGGCAGAGCAGCCCCAATGCCACTCAAACCAGTCCCAGGGCCGCACCTCCCCATAGACATGGTGCCACGGCAGCAATGGACGCTGCCCAGCACCACACCAGTTTGAACAAGGTGTAAATGCTCACTTACCATGTGCTCCCAGTCAGACTGGGAGGCTACCAGAAAGGAAGGGGCCCTGTGCAGCTTCCTGCTAAATAATATCCCCCTTTTTTTGTTGCTTTGACTTGGTCTGCACTCTACCCCTCAGCCCAGCCCTATATAAATTGGCAGGGCCTTTCCTTTCTGGCAGCCTCCCAGTCTGACTGGGAGCACATGGTAAGTGAGCTTTTGCACCTTGTTCACACTAGTGTGATGCTGTGCGGAGTCCATGTCTATGGGGAGGCGCAGCCCTGGGACTGGTTTGAGTGGCATTGGGGCTGCTTTGCCAGTGGGTTGTTCCCCCTGTGGGCACTGTTGTTGCGGCGGTGGTGTTCGCCACCCAGTGCTACGCCATTTTATGCTAAGGATGTGAACCTTTGAATTTATGCTGTGAAGCAAGTAGATCAAAATACAAATTGTTGATGTGCGACCATGTCTATTTTCTCTACTTGAATTCTCATATTTAAATGAGATGCCAGTCTTAATAGATTTCCCCCTATGTGTTAATATGGCATAGTATACTATTTCATTTATCAGCAAAAGCATTATACACACAACATAAAAAGATGTGCCTAAAACAGCAGGGAGTATCAAGGATTTTGTTCTATACAGTAAATACTTAGAAACTTAGTGCTGAATGCCATATTTATAAAGACCCTAAGCCACTTTTTTTTTTAAACATATATGAATGTATCATAAAATAAAATTCCAGTGTTTTAGAGCAGTACATAATTTTGGAAGATTTCTGACACTTTTCTGAATTAAACAAGGCTAGGAGCCCTGTAGAAGAATCTGTGGCATGCTTCACTGTTCATATGATGCACTGGTACTGATACATTTCTTCCGATGTGTCTTAGTTTAAAGTAAAAACTGTCAGCCCGATCACCCGCCCTAAACCCAGTAGTCCAGTAACTTGCGCTGTGGAGGCGGGCCCCGCTGTGGAGGCGGGAGTGCTGCGCTCTATTGGCAGAGCGCATGCGCCTGAAGATTGCGTACAGCTCTCATGTCCTGATGATGTGAGAGCTCTCCCTGCTGCGACCACTCTGCACGGTATCACTGGGTATGTGCCGCAATGACAGAGCGCAGCACTCATGTGACTGGTGACTCCAAGTCACTAGGACGTGGAGTTGAAGATAATGAATATGCAAATTGCGGGGGCAGTATCATGAGCTGACCAATGGAGACAGAGGCAACCAGTCAGCGTCTCCACAGCGCAAATTACTGGACTAAACAACAGACCTTTGATAGTCCATATCTCCGTAACCAGTGGATGAAATTTAGTAAGTGATCCCTCTGTGCACTCCTGGTCACCCACTCTATAGCCCAGTGTTCTGGATTTAGGGTGGGTGATCAGGCTGACAGTTTTCCTTTAACTGTCTGAAAAAAAAACACAAATGTGAATTGATGGGTGGTGTTCATTTTTAGTTTTAAGAGTTGTCACAAAAGTACAACTGATATACAAATTCCTTCAGAATCCTATACATTTTTATTCCGTTTTATTTAAAATTTGATCACACATTGAAATATAGGTCAATGAGTCAACAATAAAGCTTGTACTACATTGTTTGTATAATAGTTTCAGTTAAGAGAAAATGATTATTTTTAAACAATCTAAACTATCTTAGTTTTTTCCCTCAAATTCAAATTATTATTAAAATTAAAAAAAATATTAAACTTGTAAACCTGACTGTATGTACATACTGTAAAAAAAAAAAAAACACCTACACTACACTACACCTACACAAAATAAAAAAGTAAAACACTACATATACGCACACACGCAGTTACTCCTCGCCCCCCCCCCCCACCACCAATTAAGTTAAATTGACTGTCATTGACTGTCTAGGCATGCTGGGAGTTGTAGTTTTGCAACAGCTGGAGGCACACTGTTTAGGAAACGGTGCTGTAGGGTATGCAAATTCCTCATTTATGCCTCAAATGCGCATGGCGCTCTCTTACTCCAGTGCCCTGTCTTATTTCAAGGCAACAGTTTAGTGCCACATATGGGGTATTTCTGTACTCAGGAGAAATTGTGTTCCAAATTTTGGGGGCTTTTTCTCCTTTTACCCACTATGAAAAAGAAAAGTTGGGGGCTACACCAGCATGTTAGTGTAAAAAAACAACATTTTCTACACTAACATGCTAGTGTGGCCCCATACTTTTAATTTTCATAAGAGGTAAAAGGAGAGAAAAGACCCTAAAATTTATAAATTTATAAGTACAGAAATACCGCATAGGTGGATGTAAAATGCTCTGCAGGTGCACAACAAGGCTCAGGAGTGAGAGAGAGTGCCATGTACATTTGGGACCTAAATAGGTGATTTGCACAAGGATGACTAATAGTTTCAACGGTTCTGACATAAACGCAAAAAACACTCAGATGTGACCCCATTTTGGAAACTACACCCCTCACGGAATGTAATAAGGGGTGCAGTGAGCATTTACACCCCACAGATGTCTGACAGATTTTTGGAACAATTACATTTTTCGTTTGCACAGCCCACTGTTCCAAAATCTGTCAAAAGTCAGTGGAGTTTAAATGCTCACTGAACCCCTAGTTACATTCTTTGAGGGGTGTAGCTTCCAAAATGGGGTCACGTGGGGGGGAGGGCTGTTCCACTGTTCTGGGGCTTTGTAAACACACATGGCCCCCAACTTCAATTCGAGCCAAATTCACTCTCTAAAAGCCCAATGGCGCTCCTTCTCTTCTGAGCATTGTAGTGTGCCCACAGAGCACTTTGCATCCACATATGGGGTATTTCCATACTCTAGGGGGCTTTATTTCCAAATTCTAGGGGGATTTATTTCCTATTACCCCTTGTGAAGATGAAAAATTGGGGGGCGGGGGGGTGTAACACCAGCATTTTGTCATAATGATTTTACATTATACAATCACTATTTATTCACAATACATTATTTTCTACATATTATCAATTATTATTCAACATATAATATGACAATTTAGTACAAATGGTGAACAAAAGAGTTAAAAAAAAAGGAAAATTCCAGCATTTAAGATAGAGGTCAAAGATCAAATAGTGTCCAGGGTTCTAGTGTATTATGAAAACAAACTAGCATTCCCCTCAAGGGGGAGGAGAAGGGAAAAGGTAGGCTATATCACATTACAAATGCAAATTGCTTATATTGCACAACAAAAGCTCCTCAAACGCTGCCAGTAAAGCATTGTGCAGGACTTTTTCAGGGGCTTTTACAGTAGAGGGGAAACTACATTTGCTCTTTTTCTGTCTTGTTTTTGCTGTTTTATATTATTATATGTTTTGTTCTGTTTATATGAGTTTTCTGGGATATTTAACATTGTGATTTTGCAGCCTCTCTAGTCTAATAGTAAGCTTTACTTATATGCACCAACATATTCTGCAGCAATTAATACTTGGAGATGTAGCAAGTAAATGACAAAAGAACTGAAGGAAACAGCTACCAATCCTGTAGGATTCGCTTTCGAAACCCCCATAGATTATTCTAAGAACTGTTTAAATGATGCAAGCATGTTTATATTTAGGAAATCAAAAAGCGCAATTTAACTTCTATGTGGGAACAAAGAGATTCTAGTCAATTCCAACCAGATCACATTACACAGTTGCTTTGCCCTTCATGCATTAAATCTTCCAGTCCACCAGATCTCAGATGGGCTCTTATGACTATGCAGGTGACTTGAATATACATTATCATGTAAGGAAAAGATGAGCTTTAACTTGTTGCCTTTTCCTGATCGAAGTCTTTACAAAAAGGCATACAGTATTTCAATAAAGGGTTACTCTAAGTTTTGGTTTCAGAAATCCTTTTTTTGCATATCACTGTTTTACAGGGACGTGCACAGACATTTTGAATGGCAGGGCACTTTTCATAATTTAAAAAACGTCTGCCAGACTTGCCCAGGGACACAGTGGACTCCCGCCAGGCCTCCTTGACATTCATATCCCCATAAAAGTTGGTGTTTTTGTAAAATCGAGTCAAGAACAGTTTCTCTGAGGTCCGCCATGTGTATATACACTTTGTCTGTGCTGTCAGTCTTATTTACAGAAAACATGTGACAGCTGCCCTATAATATACTGTATAATAGAGGAGATTTATCAAAACCTGTGCAGAGAAAGAGCGGTGCAGTCGCCCATAGCAACCAATCAGATCGTTTTGCTGAGGGCTTTTCCTCTGCAAAGGTTTTAATAAATCTCCCCCTATATGCCCCCACCTGAGCTCTATATAACAGAACGTGCACTGTACCCAGCACCCATCACTAATCACCCAGCACCCACCTTATGCAGGAATCTCCACACAGCTCTGGTTCTTACACTGAAGAGATGACACCACACTAATATATGCTTACATGCTACAATATATAAGAGCTGGCAAAAAAAGAATTATTCAAAGACGGCCAGGCATAGCACAGCATACAGGATGGAGGCAGGGAAGCTCCGCCTCCATTGCGCACAAGACTGACTTCACATACTAGCAATAAGGGGCAATACCTAGAAAATGGGAAGACCAATTTTTGTATACATGCACTGTAACCTAGTGTATTGGGTTTAGGGCGAGTAAACAGCCTGTCAGTTTCTCTTTAATTATATACGGTACCCCCCCCTTAACCCCTTAAGGACCAAGGGCGTACAGGTACGCCTTTGCTCCCTGGTACTTAAGGACCAAGGGCGTACCTGTACGCCTGTGGGAATTTCGGTCCCCGCCGTGCGCCGGGTGGGGACCGGGCCGGGGTGACTGCTGATATCTATCAGCAGACACCCTGGGCAAATGCCCAGGGGGGGTCATCAGACCCCCCCATGTCGGCGATCGCCGCAAATCGCAAGTGAATTCACACTTGCGATTTGCGGCTATTCCGGGTCATACGGGTCTATAGTGACCCGGAAAATAAAGGGGATCACGGATGTCCTAGACACCCACGATCCCCTTGAAGCAATAGGAGTGAGGTGGCAGAGGTGCCATCCCTCCTATCTCTGCTATTGGTGGTCTAGACGCGACCACCAATAGCAGATCGGGGCGGAGGGGTTTACTTTCGGTTTCCCCGTTCTGCCCACCCACAATAGGCGGGGCAGGACGGGGAAACCGACAAGGACCTGTGCCGAAGATCCACTCACCCATCGGCGACGGCAGCGGGCAACGATCAGAGGCGGCAGCGGGCAACAATCAGCGGCGCCAGCGGGCGACGATCGGCGGAAGAAGAGGACGGCAACGCAGCTCCCTTGATCCGACGGAAGCCGGTGAGTTACTTAGCAACATCTGGAGGGCTACAGTCTGAGACCACTATAGTGGTCTCTAAACTGTAACCCTCCAGATGTTGCAAAACTACAACTCCCAGCATGACCAGAGAGCTGTTTAGGCATGCTGGGAGTTGCAGTTTTGCAACAGCTGGAGGTCTACAGTTTGAGACCACTGCACAGTGATCTCTATACTGTGCACCTCCAGATCTTGCAAAATTACAACTCCCAGCATGCCCACACAGCAGTTTGCTGTCTGGGCATGCTGGGAGTTGTAGTTTTGCAACATCTGGAGGTCCACAGTTTGGAGACCACTGTGCAGTGGTCTCTAAACTATAGCTCTCCAGATGTTGCAAAACTGCAACTCCCAGCATGCCTAAACAGCAAACAGCTGTCTCTGCATGCTGGGAGTTGTAGTTGTGTACCTCCAGCTGTTGCATAACTACATCTCCCAGCCTGCCTTTCGGCGATCAGTACATGCTGGGAGTTGAAGTTTTGCAACAGCTGGAGGCACACTGGTTTGGTTGGAAAATACTGAGTTAGGTAACAGAACCTAAGGTTTTCCAACCAGTGTGCCTCCAGCTGTTGCAAAAGTACAACTCCCAGCATGCACGGTCTGTCAGTACATGCTGGGAGTTGTAGTTTTGAAACAGCTGGAGGTTTGCCCCCCCCCCCATGTGAACGTACAGGGTACATTCACACTGGCGGGTTTACAGTAAGTTTTCTGCTTCAAGTATGAGCTGCGGCAAATTTTTCGCTGCATCGCAAACTCCTAGCGGTAAATTCACTGTAAACCTCCGGCAGTGTGAACATACCCTAAAAACACTACACTACACTACACTAACACATAATAAAGGGTAAAACACTACATATACACCCCCTTACACTGTCCCCCCAGTAAAAATAAAAAACTTATTGTACGGCAGTGTTTCCAAAACAGAGCCTCCAGCTGTTGCAAAACAACAACTCACAGCATTTCCGGACAGCCACTGACTGTCCAGGCATGCTGGGAATTTAGCAACAGCTGGAGGCACCCTGTTTGGGAATCACTGGCGTAGAATACCCCTATGTCCACCCCTGTGCAATCCCTAATTTAGTCCTCAAATGCGCATGGCGCTCTCTCACTTCGGAGCCCTGTCGTATTTCAAGGAAACAGTTTAGGGCCATATATGGGGTATCTCCGTACTCGGGAGAAATTGCACTACTAATTTTGGGGGCATTTTTTCCTTTTACCCCTTATGAAAAAGAAAAGTTGGGGTCTACACCAGCCTGTTAGTGTACACTAACATGCTGGTGTTGTCCTTTACTTTTTATTTTCACGAGAGGCAAAAGGAAAAAAAGACCCCCAAAATTTGTAACGCAATTTCTCCTGAGTAAGGAGATACCCCATATGTGGGCGTAAAATGCTCTGTGGACGCACAACAAGGCTCAGGAGTGAGAGCGCACCATGTATATTTGAGGCCTAAATTGGTGATTTGCACAGGGGTGGCTGATTTTACAGCGGTTCTGACATAAACCCAAAAAAATAAATACCCACATGTGACCCTATTTTAGAAACGACACCCCTCACGGAACGTAACAAGGGATATAGTGAGCCTGAGCACCCCACAGGTGTTTGACAAATTTTCATTAAAGTTGGATTGGAAAATGCAAAAAAAAAATTTTTTTCACTAAAATGCTTGTGTCACCCTTAACTTTTCCTTTTCAAAAGGGAAAATAAAAAAAGCCCCCCAAAATTTGTAACCCCATTTCTTCTGAGTAAGAACATACCCCATATGTGGATGTAAAGTGCTCTATGGGTGCACTACAATGCTCAGTAGAGAAGGAGCGCCATTGGGATTTTGAAGAGAAAATTTGTCCGGAATTGAAGGCCACTTGTGTTTACAAAGCCCCCATGGTACCAGAACAATGGACCCCCCCACATGTGACCCCATTTTGGAAACTACACCCCTCATGTAATGTAATAAGGGGTACAGTGAGCATTTACACCCCACAGGTGTCTGACAGATTTTTGGAACAGTGATCCGTGAAAATGAAAAATTTAATTTTCCATTTGCACAGCCCACTGTTCCAAAGATCTGTCAAACGCCAGTGGGGTGTAAATGCTCACTGCACCACTTATTAAATTCTGTGAGGGGTGTCGTTTCCAAAATAGGGTCACATGTGGGGGGGGGGTCCACTGTTCTGGCACCACGGGGGGCTTTGTAAATGCACATGGCCCCTGACTACCATTCCAAACGAATTCTCTTTCCAAAAGCTCAATGGGGCTCCTCCTGTTCTGAGCATTGTAGTTCGCCTGTAGTGCACTTCAGGTCAACTTATGGGGTACCTCCATACTCAGAAGAGATGGGGTTACAAATTTTGGGGGGTATTTTCTGCTATTAACCCTTGCAAAAATGTGAAATTTGGGGGGAAACACACATTTTTGTGAAAAAAAAAATATTTTTTTTACATATGCAAAAGTCGTGAAACACCTGTGGGGTATTAAGGCTCACTTCATTCCTTGTTACGTTCCTCAAGGGGTATAGTTTCCAAAATGGTATGTAATGTGTTTTTTTTTTGCTGTTCTGGCACCATAGGGGCTTCCTAAATGCAACATGCCCGCCGAGCTAAATTTGCTCTCAAAAAGCCAAATATCACTCCTTCTCTTCTGAGCATTGTAGTTCGCCCGTAGTGCACTTCAGGCCAACTTATGGGGTACCTCCATACTCAGAAGAGATGGGGTTACAAATTTTGGGGGGTATTTTCTGCTATTAACCCTTGCAAAAATGTGAAATTTGGGGGGAAACACACATTTCAGAAAACCATTTCAGAAAAACGTACTCTCCAAAATCCCCTTGTCGCTCCTTCGCTTCTGAGCCCTCTACTGCGCCCGCCGAACAATTTACATAGACATATGAGGTATGTCCTTACTCGAGAGAAATTGGGCTACAAGTATAAGTAGACATTTTCTCCTTTTACCCCTTATAAAAATTAAAAAATTGGGTTTACAAGAACATGCGAGTGTAAAAAATGAAGATTGGGAATTTTCTCCTTCACTTTGCTGCTATTCCTGTGAAACACCTAATGGGTTAAAACACTTACTAAATGTAATTTTGAATACTTTGGGGGGTTCAGTTTTTATAATGGGGTCATTTGTGGGGTATTTCTAATATGAAGACCCTTCAAATCCACTTCAAACCTGAACTGGTCCCTGAAAAATAGTGAGTTTGAACATTTTGTGAAAAATTGGAAAATTGCTGCTGAACTTTGAAGCCCTCTGATGTCTTCCAAAAGTAAAAACTTTTATGATTCAAACATAAAGTAGACATATTGGAAATTTGAATAAAAAAATAAAATATTTTGAATATCCATTTTCCTTACAAGCAGAGAGCTTCAAAGTTAGAAAAATGCTAAATTTTCACATTTTTCATCAAATTTTGGGATTTTTCACCAAGAAAGGATGCAAGTTACCACTAAATTTTACCACTATGTTAAAGTAGAATATGTCACGAAAAAATTATCTCTGAACCAGAATGATAACTAAAAGCATTCCAGAGTTATTAATGTTTCAAGTGACAGTGGTCAGATGTGCAAAAAACGCTCTGGTCCTAAGGTGTAAAATGGTCTGGTCCTTAAGGGGTTAATGAACTATATACTTTGCCACCATTCATCTATTAATTCCCTATATACTTATATACTGTGCCAACATTAATGAACTATATACTGTGACACTATTATTTAACTATACTGTGCCACCACTAAGGGTGCGTTCACACGTGCGTATTTTCTGCTGCAGATCTGCTTTATCAGATTTCTCTTTCCATTGTCAATGGGAAGCAAAATCTGCAGCAGATCTGCAGCAGAAACAGGCACATGTGAACGCACCCTAAGGATCTATACACATAAAAAATATAATGTTCCAATATAATGAAATATATACTGTGCTTCCATAAATTCCCTATATAATGTGCTTACATTCCTCCAATAATTCCCTAATAATGTGCTTCATACATTACATACAAGCACATAACATAAAAGCACATACAGTACATAGGTAATATACACACATACAAAGAGACACTTTGACACATATATACAGGTACAAATATACATATAGAAACATAAATACACAGACACACGCATATAACATGGAATATATACTAAAAGATATAGCCAATAAGCACATCATACATACAGGTACACACATACAATCACTCACAGATATATACACACATACATAGCTTCACTTGCTCATATATATACACATATACATAGATTCACTTGCTCATATATATATATATATATATATATATACACACACATACATACATACATACATACACACATACATAGATTCACTTGCTCACATATATAGGCACATACATAGAGATACACACACACACACACACACACACAAACACATATACACCTCACACTGACATACAGTCACTCAATATATACACATCTAGAGAAAGGAAGGAAGGCGCCTCATGTGCGGGATCAGTAGATCTTGCAGGTGGGGGTAGGGGAAGGTGATTCCCAAGCCGCTTACCAAAGTTGGTTGTGCGCCCACACACAACAAGGTTAGGAGCAGAAGAGATATGAAGGCAGGTCCACTGCAGCCCTCCTGGATAGGTGTAGAATCAAAGGCGAATGACCAGGGAGTCAGGAGTTTGTCTGGCGCAGAAAGGAACCATCAGACAGCCAAGTAAAATCAATGGATTTATTAGATGCAACGCGTTTCGCTGCGCATGCGCAGCTTCATCAGGCATGACAAGGGGAGGCTGGTAACAGGTATATATACCTCCAGGAATTAACCATTAGAGTGCTTTTTGAAAAGAGTTGTTACATAGAATTACATATCCATATGACAATGTATGGAAAAAATATATAAATAAATATAAAAGGAATCACAAAAATAGTAATAAGACAGCAATATGAAAGCACAATGCAATCCTATAAACATATGTATATAAATATATATAATATAATATAATTATAATTATCGCATGTGATGTGAATATAACACCACAAGCGACTCAAGAAATCGCACCGCTAAATCGCCGGTGCGGCATTCAACAACACAAGTTGGATATTATTTCAAAAAAATATATATGATATAAAGAGTCATGTCAATTGATTCAAGAGATAGAAAAATTATTATTTAATTGTATATCGCTACCTTATTAAAAAATAAAATAGTAAAAAATAAATGACAGTGCGATAAACCAAACCGCAACTGATCAAAAAGGAAATGTATGAACACTACTTAGAGAATAAAATGAACTCAATTAACTAATGCGATATTGAATACAGCAACCGGTGAAAACGCAGGGTGTGAATATTCATACAAGAATCCAGATTAACAAACAATAAATAAATTAAAAATACAAAGATGTTTATATGTAAAAAAGAAAGGAAAATAAACAAAACTTAGATAATAAAACATAAGGAATAAATCAATACACCGTGGGGCGCTCCAGGGTGAACAGTACAGAAGGAACAAAGAAAAAATCAAAGTATATTATTTTCGAAATTAATCCATATGGAAAGATGGGAAATTTTTTAAATCCCAAATTATCAAATTATTTCACTGTATCGATACATTCATTAAAACCTTGAGGGTGCAAAGTATGTAGTTTGTGAATCCAAAAGGATTCGCGATTGTTCAGTCTTTGTATTCTATTAGGTAAATGAATGGGGATAGTTTCTAAAATAATTAATTTTTAAGTTTCAGTGTTTTTTTGATGATAAAGAGTGAAGTGACGGGAAAGACTATGCAACAAAAAACCATGTTTTATGTTCCATCTGTGTTTGTTCATCCTGGAGCGCACCGTTTGTGTGGTACGGCCAACGTATTGGCGATCGCAACCACAGGTTAATAAATAGATAGCAAAAGTGGTGTCGCAATTTAGTGATTCCTTAATTATAAATGTTTGTTGTGTAAAAAAGGAAGAAAAAGTATCAGTTTGGATAATCCATTCACAACAGAGGCAGCGACTTTTTTTTACAAGGAAAACAATATGGTTTAATAGAACAGGAATTCTGTGGTGTACGATATTCGGAAAATCTACTGGGGGCTAATAAATTGCTGAGATTTTTGGAACGTCTGTAGGTGACATTAGGGACTGGGGGAATTAATTGGTTTAGAATTTTATCATTTTGAATAATGGGCCAATTTTTTGTTAATATTTTTCTAATATTAGATGCCTCAATATTAAAATTCGTAACAAAATTGTATCTAAAGGGGTTATGAAGCTGATTAGAACTGGATTTTTTAGAAATAGATGTAACCAAATCAGATTGTTTTTTATCTTTCACCTTCACATATGCCTTAGTAAGAAGCGATTTAGGATAGCCCTTTTGTATAAAGCGTTGTTTTAAAACCTCAGCTTGAGAGATAAAATCTGAATCAGAGGTGCAATTTCTACGAATTCGTAAATATTGGCCGAATGGCACCCCTCTTAGCCAGCTTGGATAATGTGCACTGTCGAACTGTAAAAAACTGTTAATATCGACAGATTTGAAAAAAGTCTTCGTAGAAGATATTAACAGTTTTTTACAGTTCGACAGTGCACATTATCCAAGCTGGCTAAGAGGGGTGCCATTCGGCCAATATTTACGAATTCGTAGAAATTGCACCTCTGATTCAGATTTTATCTCTCAAGCTGAGGTTTTAAAACAACGCTTTATACAAAAGGGCTATCCTAAATCGCTTCTTACTAAGGCATATGTGAAGGTGAAAGATAAAAAACAATCTGATTTGGTTACATCTATTTCTAAAAAATCCAGTTCTAATCAGCTTCATAACCCCTTTAGATACAATTTTGTTAGGAATTTCAATATTGAGGCATCTAATATTAGAAAAATATTAACTAAAAATTGGCCCATTATTCAAAATGATAAAATTCTAAACCAATTAATTCCCCCAGTCCCTAATGTCACCTACAGACGTTCCAAAAATCTCAGCAATTTATTAGCCCCCAGTAGATTTTCCGAATATCGTACACCACAGAATTCCTGTTCTATTAAACCATATTGTTTTCCTTGTAAAAAAAAGTCGCTGCCTCTGTTGTGAATGGATTATCCAAACTGATACTTTTTCTTCCTTTTTTACACAACAAACATTTAAAATTAAGGATTCACTAAATTGCGACACCACTTTTGCTATCTATTTATTAACCTGTGGTTGCGATCGCCAATACGTTGGCCGTACCACACAAACGGTGCGCTCCAGGATGAACAAACACAGATGGAACATAAAACATGGTTTTTTGTTGCATAGTCTTTCCCGTCACTTCACTCTTTATCATCAAAAAAACACTGAAACTTTAAAATTAATTATTTTAGAAACTATCCCCATTCATTTACCTAATAGAATACAAAGACTGAACAATCGCGAATCCTTTTGGATTCACAAACTACATACTGTTACGCCGAGCGCTCCGGGTCCCCGCTCCTCCCCGGAGCGCTCGCTACACTCTCTCCGCTGCAGCGCTCCGGTCAGATCCACTGACCCGGGGCGCTGCGATTCTGCTGCCAGCCGGGATGCGATTCACGATGCGGGTAGCGCCCGCTCGCGATGCGCACCCCGGCTCCCGTACCTGACTCGCTCTCCCTCGGTCCTGTCCCGGCGCGCGCGGCCCCGCTCCCTAGGGCGCGCGCGCGCCGGGTCTTTGCGATTTAAAGGGCCACTGCGCCGCTGATTGGCGCAGTGATTCCAATTAGTGTCTTCACCTGTGCACTTCCCTGCCGGATCTTGTTGCCATTGTGCCAGTGAAAGCGTTCCTTGTATGTTCCTAGCCTGTGTTCCAGACCTCCTGCCGTTGCCCCTGACTACGATCCTTGCTGCCTGCCCCGACCTTCTGCTACGTCCGACCTTGCTTCTGTCTACTCCCTTGTACCGCGCCTATCTTCAGCAGCCAGAGAGGTTGAGCCGTTGCTAGTGGATACGACCTGGTCACTACCGCCGCAGCAAGACCATCCCGCTTTGCGGCGGGCTCTGGTGAAAACCAGTAGTGACTTAGAACCGATCCACTAGCACGGTCCACGCCAATCCCTCTCTGGCACAGAGGATCCACTACCTGCCAGCCGGCATCGTGACAGTAGATCCGGCCATGGATCCCGCTGAAGTTCCTCTGCCAGTTGTCGCTGACCTCACCACGGTGGTCGCCCAGCAGTCACAACAGATAGCGCAACAAGGCCAACAGCTGTCTCAACTGACCGTTATGCTACAACAGTTACTACCACAGCTTCAGCAGTCATCTCCTCCGCCAGCTCCTGCACCTCCTCCGCAGCGAGTGGCCGCTCCTGGGCTACGCCTATCCTTGCCGGATAAATTTGATGGGGACTCTAAGTTTTGCCGTGGCTTTCTTTCCCAATGTTCCCTGCATCTGGAGATGATGTCGGACCTGTTTCCCACTGAAAGGTCTAAGGTGGCTTTCGTAGTCAGCCTTCTGTCCGGAAAAGCCCTGTCATGGGCCACACCGCTCTGGGACCGCAATGATCCTGTCACTGCCTCTGTACACTCCTTCTTCTCGGAAGTCCGAAGTGTCTTTGAGGAACCTGCCCGAGCCTCTTCTGCTGAGACTGCCCTGTTGAACCTGGTCCAGGGTAATTCTTCCGTTGGCGAGTATGCCGTACAATTCCGTACTCTTGCTTCAGAATTGTCCTGGAATAATGAGGCCCTCTGTGCGACCTTTAAAAAAGGCCTATCCAGCAACATTAAAGATGTTCTGGCCGCACGAGAAATTCCTGCTAATCTACATGAACTTATTCACCTAGCCACTCGCATTGACATGCGTTTTTCCGAAAGGCGTCAGGAGCTCCGCCAAGATATGGACTCTGTTCGCACGAGGCGTTTCTTCTCCTCGGCTCCTCTCTCCTCTGGTCCCCTGCAATCTGTTCCTGTGCCTCCCGCCGTGGAGGCTATGCAGGTCGACCGGTCTCGCCTGACACCTCAAGAGAGGACACGACGCCGCATGGAGAACCTCTGCCTGTACTGTGCTAGTACCGAACACTTCCTGAGGGATTGTCCTATCCGTCCTCCCCGCCTGGAAAGACGTCCGCTGACTCCGCACAAAGGAGAGACAGTCCTTGATGTCTACTCTGCTTCTCCACGTCTTACTGTGCCTGTGCGGATGTCTGCCTCTGCCTTCTCCTTCTCTACCGTGGCCTTCTTGGACTCTGGATCTGCGGGAAATTTTATTTTGGCCTCTCTCGTCAACAGGTTCAACATCCCAGTGACCAGTCTCGCCAGACCCCTTTACATCAATTGTGTAAACAATGAAAGATTGGACTGTACCATACGCTTCCGCACGGAGCCCCTTCTAATGAGCATCGGATCTCATCACGAGAGGATTGAACTTTTGGTCCTCCCCAATTGCACCTCGGAAATTCTCCTTGGACTTCCCTGGCTTCAACTTCATTCCCCAACCCTGGATTGGTCCACTGGGGAGATCAAGAGTTGGGGGCCCTCTTGTTCCAAGGACTGTCTAAGACCGGTTCCCAGTAACCCTTGCCGTGACTCTGTGGTTCCCTCAGTAACCGGTCTCCCTAAGGCCTATATGGACTTCGCGGATGTTTTCTGCAAAAAACAAGCTGAGACTCTACCTCCTCACAGGCCTTATGATTGCCCTATCGACCTCCTCCCGGGTACTACTCCACCCCGGGGCAGAATTTATCCTCTCTCTGCCCCAGAGACTCTTGCCATGTCTGAGTATGTCCAGGAAAATTTAAAAAAGGGCTTTATCCGTAAATCCTCCTTTCCTGCCGGAGCTGGATTTTTCTTTGTGTCCAAAAAAGATGGCTCCCTACGTCCTTGCATTGACTACCGCGGTCTTAATAAAATCACGGTTAAGAACCGCTACCCCCTACCCCTCATCTCTGAACTCTTTGATCGCCTCCAAGGTGCCCACATCTTTACTAAATTGGACTTAAGAGGCGCCTATAACCTCATCCGCATCAGAGAGGGGGATGAGTGGAAAACGGCGTTTAACACCAGAGATGGACACTTTGAGTATCTGGTCATGCCCTTTGGCCTGTGCAACGCCCCTGCTGTCTTCCAAGACTTTGTCAATGAAATTTTTCGTGATCTGTTATACTCCTGTGTTGTTGTATATCTGGACGATATCCTAATTTTTTCTGCCAATCTAGAAGAACACCGCCAGCATGTCCGTATGGTTCTTCAGAGACTTCGTGACAATCAACTCTATGCCAAAATTGAGAAATGTCTGTTTGAATGCCAATCTCTTCCTTTTCTAGGATATTTGGTCTCTGGCCAGGGACTACAAATGGATCCAGACAAACTCTCTGCCGTCTTAGATTGGCCACGCCCCTCCGGACTCCGTGCTATCCAACGCTTTTTGGGGTTCGCCAATTATTACAGGCAATTTATTCCACATTTTTCTACCGTTGTGGCTCCTATCGTGGCTTTAACCAAAAAAAATGCCGATCCCAAGTCGTGGCCTCCTCAAGCGGAAGACGCCTTTAAACGACTCAAGTCTGCCTTTTCTTCGGCTCCCGTGCTCTCCAGACCTGACCCTTCCAAACCCTTCCTATTGGAGGTTGATGCCTCCTCAGTGGGAGCTGGAGCTGTTCTTTTACAAAAAAATTCTTCCGGGCATGCTGTCACTTGTGGTTTTTTTTCTAGGACCTTCTCTCCGGCGGAGAGGAACTACTCCATCGGGGATCGAGAGCTTCTAGCCATTAAATTAGCACTTGAGGAATGGAGGCATCTGCTGGAGGGATCAAGATTTCCAGTTATTATTTACACCGACCACAAGAACCTCTCCTACCTCCAGTCTGCCCAACGGCTGAATCCTCGCCAGGCCCGGTGGTCTCTGTTCTTTGCCCGATTTAATTTTGAGATTCACTTTCGTCCTGCCGATAAGAACATTAGGGCCGATGCTCTCTCTCGTTCCTCGGATGCCTCAGAAGTTGAACTCTCTCCGCAACACATCATTCCACCTGACTGCCTGATCTCCACTTCTCCAGCCTCCATCAGGCAAACTCCTCCAGGAAAGACCTTTGTTTCTCCACGCCAACGCCTCGGAATCCTCAAATGGGGTCACTCCTCCCATCTCGCTGGTCATGGGGGCATCAAGAAATCTGTGCAACTCATCTCCCGCTTCTATTGGTGGCCGACTCTGGAGACGGATGTTGTGGACTTTGTGCGAGCCTGCACTATCTGTGCCCGGGATAAGACTCCTCGCCAGAAGCCCGCTGGTTTTCTTCATCCCCTGCCTGTCCCCGAACAGCCTTGGTCTCTGATTGGTATGGATTTTATTACTGATTTACCCCCTTCCCGTGGCAACACTGTTATTTGGGTGGTCGTTGATCGATTCTCCAAAATGGCACATTTCATCCCTCTTCCTGGTCTTCCTTCAGCGCCTCAGTTGGCTAAACAATTTTTTGTACACATTTTTCGTCTTCACGGGTTGCCTACGCAGATCGTCTCGGATAGAGGCGTCCAATTTGTGTCTAAATTCTGGAGGGCTCTCTGTAAACAACTCAAGATTAAATTAAATTTTTCTTCTGCATATCATCCCCAGTCCAATGGACAAGTAGAAAGAATTAACCAAGTCTTGGGTGATTATTTGCGACATTTTGTTTCCTCCCGCCAGGATGACTGGGCAGATCTCCTTCCATGGGCCGAATTCTCGTATAACTTCAGAGTCTCTGAATCTTCCTCCAAATCCCCATTTTTCGTGGTGTACGGCCGTCACCCTCTTCCCCCCCTCCCTACCCCCTTGCCCTCTGGTCTGCCCGCTGTGGATGAAATTTCTCGTGACCTTTCCATTATATGGAGAGAGACCCAAAATTCTCTCTTACAGGCTTCTTCACGCATGAAGAGGTTCGCGGATAAGAAAAGAAGAGCTCCTCCCGTTTTTTCCCCTGGAGACAAGGTATGGCTCTCCGCTAAATATGTCCGCTTCCGTGTCCCTAGCTACAAGTTGGGACCACGCTATCTTGGTCCTTTCAAAATTTTGTGTCAAATTAATCCTGTCTCTTACAAACTTCTTCTTCCTCCTTCTCTTCGTATCCCTAATGCCTTTCACGTCTCTCTTCTTAAACCACTCATCCTCAACCGTTTTTCTCCCAAATCTGTTCCTCCCACTCCTGTTTCCGGCTCCTCGGACATCTTCTCTGTCAAAGAGATCTTAGCCTCTAAAAAGGTCAGAGGGAAAACTTTTTTTTTAGTGGACTGGGAGGGTTGTGGTCCTGAAGAGAGATCCTGGGAACCTGAGGACAACATCCTAGATAAAAGTCTGCTCCTCAGGTTCTCAGTCCCTAAAAAGAGGGGGAGACCCAAGGGGGGGGGTACTGTTACGCCGAGCGCTCCGGGTCCCCGCTCCTCCCCGGAGCGCTCGCTACACTCTCTCCGCTGCAGCGCTCCGGTCAGATCCACTGACCCGGGGCGCTGCGATTCTGCTGCCAGCCGGGATGCGATTCACGATGCGGGTAGCGCCCGCTCGCGATGCGCACCCCGGCTCCCGTACCTGACTCGCTCTCCCTCGGTCCTGTCCCGGCGCGCGCGGCCCCGCTCCCTAGGGCGCGCGCGCGCCGGGTCTTTGCGATTTAAAGGGCCACTGCGCCGCTGATTGGCGCAGTGATTCCAATTAGTGTCTTCACCTGTGCACTTCCCTGCCGGATCTTGTTGCCATTGTGCCAGTGAAAGCGTTCCTTGTATGTTCCTAGCCTGTGTTCCAGACCTCCTGCCGTTGCCCCTGACTACGATCCTTGCTGCCTGCCCCGACCTTCTGCTACGTCCGACCTTGCTTCTGTCTACTCCCTTGTACCGCGCCTATCTTCAGCAGCCAGAGAGGTTGAGCCGTTGCTAGTGGATACGACCTGGTCACTACCGCCGCAGCAAGACCATCCCGCTTTGCGGCGGGCTCTGGTGAAAACCAGTAGTGACTTAGAACCGATCCACTAGCACGGTCCACGCCAATCCCTCTCTGGCACAGAGGATCCACTACCTGCCAGCCGGCATCGTGACACATACTTTGCACCCTCAAGGTTTTAATGAATGTATCGATACAGTGAAATAATTTGATAATTTGGGATTTAAAAAATTTCCCATCTTTCCATATGGATTAATTTTTGAAAATAATATACTTTGATTTTTTCTTTGTTCCTTCTGTACTGTTCACCCTGGAGCGCCCCACGGTGTATTGATTTATTCCTTATGTTTTATTATCTAAGTTTTGTTTATTTTCCTTTCTTTTTTACATATAAACATCTTTGTATTTTTAATTTATTTATTGTTTGTTAATCTGGATTCTTGTACGAATATTCACACCCTGCGTTTTCGCCGGTTGCTGTATTCAATATCGCATTAGTTAATTGAGTTCATTTCATTCTCTAAGTAGTGTTCATACATTTCCTTTTTGATCAGTTGCGGTTTGGTTTATCGCACTTTATGTCATTTATTTTTTACTATTTTATTTTTTAATAAGGTAGCGATATACAATTAAATAATAATTTTTCTATCTCTTGAATCAATTGACATGACTCTTTATATCATATATATTTTTTGAAATAATATCCAACTTGTGTTGTTGAATGCCGCACCGGCGATTTAGCGGTGCGATTTCTTGAGTCGCTTGTGGTGTTATATTCACATCACATGCGATAATTATAATTATATTATATATATATTTATATACATATGTTTATAGGATTGCATTGTGCTTTCATATTGCTGTCTTATTACTATTTTTGTGATTCCTTTTATATTTATTTATATATTTTTTCCATACATTGTCATATGGATATGTAATTCTATGTAACAACTCTTTTCAAAAAGCACTCTAATGGTTAATTCCTGGAGGTATATATACCTGTTACCAGCCTCCCCTTGTCATGCCTGATGAAGCTGCGCATGCGCAGCGAAACGCGTTGCATCTAATAAATCCATTGATTTTACTTGGCTGTCTGATGGTTCCTTTCTGCGCCAGACAAACTCCTGACTCCCTGGTCATTCGCCTTTGATTCTACACCTATCCAGGAGGGCTGCAGTGGACCTGCCTTCATATCTCTTCTGCTCCTAACCTTGTTGTGTGTGGGCGCACAACCAACTTTGGTAAGCGGCTTGGGAATCACCTTCCCCTACCCCCACCTGCAAGATCTACTGATCCCGCACATGAGGCGCCTTCCTTCCTTTCTCTAGATTTCACTCACATCGGCTGACCGCGGTGTGGATTCCACAAGAATCATTCCTAGAAGTGCTGCTCTCACGGGATCCTCCTCACACCATTGTGGCTACTGACCCCTTGCTGGGATCACCTATCGCTCTGGACTCTTCGATTAGTAGGACTTATTATTTTACGATTTGTGTTTTCCCATTGTATCATTTAGTTTTTTTTTTTGTTTTGTTTTATTTCACTTTACTTTATTTTATTACTATTATTATTATTATTTTGACTCTGTTATTCAATTTAATTTATTTTGTTATCCCATTTATTTTATTTATCATTTATTGTCTATAACCAGTATATTTTTATTTACTATTTATTATTAATTATTATTTTTATATATATATTTTTTTCTATTGCTCTCCTTGCTCGGACATGGAGTATTTTCCTGATCGTGACCATGTTAGGAACTCCCTGATCAGCCAACTCTTAGGTGCGGTAAAAATTAACCCTGCACCACCTGGTGGCTTTGTTCCGGGAGCCCTCACAGAGGACGATCTTAGTAAATTGATGGCTCTTTTTAATGATTATGAAAGTTGTTGTAAGTCTGAATTGCAGCATAATTTAGATGTTTTATTTTTACAAAGATATCTTAATGATAGTTTCACCCCGAGGGGTCTGAGATTACCCTTTGAATCCTCCTTTCCTGAGGATCCTCTTTTTACTAAAGAGTGGGATGAATTTACGGAAAATTGTTCTAGGGGACTTGTCACTCGTCTCCTGGACAAAAGAAATACATTAGTCCTCTATTATCGGGACAAAGCTAGGTCCATTAAAAATACTCTGGCAACCTTTTCGGGTTATTCTGAATATCATAAACTTGAAGGACTTCTATCTAATAGATTACAAAAATTGGAGATAGAAACCATAAATAAAAAAGTACATAAGTTTAATCGTGACAAACAGGATTACATGTGTGGCCAAATACATAAATGGCCAAGATATAATCCTCAGAAACAAATGTCTAATAACACTTTATCCTCTAAAAAACAGGAATACCCAATTAATTCTGTTCTTAAAACATCGTCTGTCACTCCCTTGGGGACTGACAAAAAATTTGAACATAGCAGAACTATAGTAAATTCAGCTCGTAATAATTCCCAACAGTCTAATTAAAAAAATTCTAATAACAAGAAAAATCATATTACTTCTGAAACCAAATCATCAGCGAATAAATCTTTTATGCCTACTGCTAATACCAATGCAAGTTGTAACCAAAAAATCATTACCAGTACATGTATTATCCCTGCTAATTCTAACACTAATGTGCTTAACAACACTACCACTAATACTCTCTCATCACTAGACAGACCAGCACCTAACATGGTCTGTCCTTTGCTTCCTCCTCTCACTTTTTTGGATCCTTGTCATGGGTTGGACCCGGGTTCCGGGGCAGTGGGGGGTCTCTATGTTGGGCAGCCTTGTAATTCTCTCGACTGCTCCATTGATCCCTCCCTTCTCACGGTGCACGAGGTTTCTATGTCTGACATGAGTTCCACACTCATTGATAGTTCACAATATGACACGCTTGACACCCTAGGGAGTTCTACTCCTGCTTCCACCTCCTCATCTTCTTTTTACAATTGCCCTCTCACTACAGATGCCACTCTAGCGTGCAATGCCAATTTGGATGTACGCTTACGCACGATCACCCAGTATTACCCCCTCATAAAGACATCAAATCGAACACAATCTATAAAAAGAAAGGAAAACCCAGAGGTTGCAGAGGAGGTCAGAGAAAACGCCAACCCACCTCTACAATTATCTCAAAGACAGAAAAATTAATAACAAAAAAAGAAATTATAAAAATGTTCAATTTATCTAGCTATATACTTTCCGAAAATGAAACTAATTTACTTGCGAAAGGGCTGTCTTTTTGTCCTGCTGCACGTCCGAACGATTTTCAGTTATTTTTAGATCTAAACGATTTTATTCGTAGATTAACATTGAGCCGTCACTTCTTTATCCAGAACAGATCGGACCATCAAACTACTAATACCCCCCAAATTTCGAATTTGGGAGTTCATAATTCTAATATTGATAACACTTCAACTCCTGTTACCACACTAGTTGACATGACTCCAGCTCGTCATGTACCAGTAAAACCCAAATCTTCGTTTTACCCCCTACACAATCATGGCAGCCATCTTGAGACTTTTTATCATATGGTCATGCAGGATTTTTCAAATTTATGTGATAAATCTGTTATTTTTAAGGAAAATGATAATCTAACTTCTGCTGAGAGAATTGCAATTAAATCCATACAGAACAATAAATCTATTATTGTTCGCCCTGCAGATAAAGGTGGGGGGGTTGCTGTTTTGAATAGGGCTGATTATAAAAATGAAGCCCTTAGAATTTTATCAGCCCTTGAATATTATACTCCGCTTTCTTATGACCCTTCCACTCATATTTTTTCACAGTATTGTTTGCTTATAGGTGGAGCTACAGAAAAACAATTGTTGGATAAAAGGGAGCACACATTTCTCAATATTAAAAATTATAATTTACCTATTTTTTATTATCTACCCAAATTACATAAATGTTTAACCAATCCCCCTGGTAGACCTATTATTTCAGGTATTGGTTCGATTACTGCAAACCTTTCTCACTTTATAGATCTATTTCTTCAACCCTTTGTTTTACAATTACCTTCTTATCTGAGAGATTCAGCCCAACTTATTTCTGAATTACATGCTCTATCCCTACCCCCTTATTATAGTTTTCTTACCCTGGACGTGTGCTCCCTTTATTCTAACATCTCCACTGATTTAGGTGTTCCTGCAATTAAACATTTTTTACAAGAGGACCCTTCACTTAACCCCAGTCAGTCAGAATTTTTACTGGAGTCTATTAGATTTATTCTTCTCAATAATGTTTTTGAATTCAATCATACTATTTATCGGCAGAATAGGGGCTGTGCCATGGGGACTCGATTCGCCCCTAGTTACGCTAATTTGTTCATGGGGCGATTCGAGTCCCTTGTCATGGCACAGTCCCTGTATTTTAAGTCCGTTTTTTTCTTTCGTCGTTATATAGACGACCTTTTTTTGATCTGGGTAGGTACCAAACATGAAGCTGACCTCTTTGTACAAGAGTTGAACACTAACACATGGGGTATAAAATTTACCATGCATTATGCAGAAAATTCCATCCAATTTTTAGACCTTGATATCCATAAAACAGTCGATGGCACTATTTCTACGAAGACTTTTTTCAAATCTGTCGATATTAACAGTTTTTTACAGTTCGACAGTGCACATTATCCAAGCTGGCTAAGAGGGGTGCCATTCGGCCAATATTTACGAATTCGTAGAAATTGCACCTCTGATTCAGATTTTATCTCTCAAGCTGAGGTTTTAAAACAACGCTTTATACAAAAGGGCTATCCTAAATCGCTTCTTACTAAGGCATATGTGAAGGTGAAAGATAAAAAACAATCTGATTTGGTTACATCTATTTCTAAAAAATCCAGTTCTAATCAGCTTCATAACCCCTTTAGATACAATTTTGTTACGAATTTCAATATTGAGGCATCTAATATTAGAAAAATATTAACTAAAAATTGGCCCATTATTCAAAATGATAACATTCTAAACCAATTAATTCCCCCAGTCCCTAATGTCACCTACAGACGTTCCAAAAATCTCAGCAATTTATTAGCCCCCAGTAGATTTTCCGAATATCGTACACCACAGAATTCCTGTTCTATTAAACCATATTGTTTTCCTTGTAAAAAAAGTCGCTGCCTCTGTTGTGAATGGATTATCCAAACTGATACTTTTTCTTCCTTTTTTACACAACAAACATTTAAAATTAAGGATTCACTAAATTGCGACACCACTTTTGCTATCTATTTATTAACCTGTGGTTGCGATCGCCAATACGTTGGCCGTACCACACAAACGGTGCACTCCAGGATGAACAAACACAGATGGAACATAAAACATGGTTTTTTGTTGCATAGTCTTTCCCGTCACTTCACTCTTTATCATCAAAAAAACACTGAAACTTTAAAATTTATTATTTTAGAAACTATCCCCATTCATTTACCTAATAGAATACAAAGACTGAACAATCGCGAATCCTTTTGGATTCACAAACTACATACTTTGCACCCTCAAGGTTTTAATGAATGTATCGATACAGTGAAATAATTTGATAATTTGGGATTTAAAAAATTTCCCATCTTTCCATATGGATTAATTTCGAAAATAATATACTTTGATTTTTTCTTTGTTCCTTCTGTACTGTTCACCCTGGAGCGCCCCACGGTGTATTGATTTATTCCTTATGTTTTATTATCTAAGTTTTGTTTATTTTCCTTTCTTTTTTACATATAAACATCTTTGTATTTTTAATTTATTTATTGTTTGTTAATCTGGATTCTTGTACGAATATTCACACCCTGCGTTTTCGCCGGTTGCTGTATTCAATATCGCATTAGTTAATTGAGTTCATTTTATTCTCTAAGTAGTGTTCATACATTTCCTTTTTGATCAGTTGCGGTTTGGTTTATCGCACTGTCATTTATTTTTTACTATTTTATTTTTTAATAAGGTAGCGATATACAATTAAATAATAATTTTTCTATCTCTTGAATCAATTGACATGACTCTTTATATCATATATATTTTTTGAAATAATATCCAACTTGTGTTGTTGAATGCCGCACCGGCGATTTAGCGGTGCGATTTCTTGAGTCGCTTGTGGTGTTATATTCACATCACATGCGATAATTATAATTATATTATATTATATATATTTATATACATATGTTTATAGGATTGCATTGTGCTTTCATATTGCTGTCTTATTACTATTTTTGTGATTCCTTTTATATTTATTTATATATTTTTTCCATACATTGTCATATGGATATGTAATTCTATGTAACAACTCTTTTCAAAAAGCACTCTAATGGTTAATTCCTGGAGGTATATATACCTGTCACCAGCCTCCCCTTGTCATGCCTGATGAAGCTGCGCATGCGCAGCGAAACGCGTTGCATCTAATAAATCCATTGATTTTACTTGGCTGTCTGATGGTTCCTTTCTGCGCCAGACAAACTCCTGACTCCCTGGTCATTCGCCTTTGATTCAATATATACACAGTCACTTACACTAAGGCCCCAGCCATCCCTCTCTGCACAGGCACATACATAGAGACACACACACACACACACACACACATACATACACATCATACAGACACAGTGACATACAATCACTCACATATATACACAGTCACTTACAGTAAGGTCCCAGCCATCCCTCTCTGCACAGGCACATACATAGAGATACATATACACATATATATATATATATATATATATATATATATATATACATATACAGACACACACACACACATACACATCATACAGACACAGTGACATACAATCACTCACATATATACACAGTCACTTACAGTAAGGTCCCAGCCATCCCTCTCTGCACAGGCACATACATAAAGATACACACACACACACAGACAAATACACCAGACACACTGACATACAATCACTCACATATATACACAATCACTTACAGTAAGCGCCCATCCCCATCTGCATAGACTGAAGTTTCTGGCCGGGACATGCTGTGGGCAGGGCTTCTCTCTGCCTCCTCTGCTCCTGTCTCCTCCGTGTGGAGAGGAGCAAAGAAATAGCTGATAATGACAGGGTGAGTGGCGCCCCCTTGCTGCAGGGTCCAGGGCTTTATTCTGAGGGTCAATACGATTAAAATGATACCCATTATTATATACTTTTATATTATTGTTGCGCTTAAAAAAAATCACAAACTTTTTAACCAAATTAGTACGTTTATAATCCCTTTATTTTGATGACCTCTAACTTTTTTATTTTTCCGTATAAGTGGCGGTATGGGGGCTCATTTTTTGCGCCATGATCTGTATTTTTTTTTGATACCACATTTGCATATAAAAAACTTTTAATACATTTTTTATAATTTTTTTTAAAATAAAATGTATTAAAAAAGTAGGAATTTTGGACTTTCTTTATTTTTTTTCGTTCACGCCGTTCACCGTACGGGATCATTAACATTTTATTTTTATAGTTCAGACATTTACGCACGCGGCGATACCAAATATGTCTATAAAAAATGTTTTTTACGCTTTTTGGGGGTAAAATAGGAAAAACGGACGTTTTACTTTTTTATTGGGGGAGGGGATTTTTCACTTTTTTTTTACTTTTACTTTTACATTTTTTTACATTTTTTTTTACACTTGAATAGTCCCCATCGGGGACTATTCATAGCAATACCATGATTGCTAATACTGATCTGTTCTATGTAAAGGACATAGAACAGATCAGTATTATCGGTCATCTCCTGCTCTGGTCTGCTCGATCACAGACCAGAGCAGGAGACGCCGGGAGCCGCACGGAGGAAGGAGAGGGGACCTCCGTGCGGCGTTATGAATGATCGGATCCCCGCAGCAGCGCTGCGGGCGATCCGATCGTTCATTTAAATCGCGAACTGCCGCAGATGCCGGGATCTGTATTGATCCCGGCACCTGAGGGGTTAATGGCGGACGCCCGCAAGATCGCGGGCGTCGGCCATTGCCGGCGGGTCCCTGGCTGCGATTAGCAGCCGGGATCAGCCGCGCATGACACGGGCATCGCTCCGATGCCCGCGGTTATGCTTAGGACGTAAATGTACGTCCTGGTGCGTTAAGTACCACCTCACCAGGACGTACATTTACGTCCTGCGTCCTTAAGGGGTTAAAAGGGGTTCTCCACTGGAAAACATTATTATTTTTTTAATCAACTGGTGCCAGAAAGTTAAACAGATTTGTAAATTACATCTATTAAAAAATCTTAATCTTTCTAGTACTTGTAAGCTTCTGAATGCTCCACAGGAAGTTCTTTTCTTTTTGAATTTCCTTTCGGCCTGACCACAGTGCTCTCTGCTGACACCTCTGTCCATTTTAGGAGCTGTCTAGAGTAGGAGCAAATCCCCATAGCAAACATATCCTGCTCTGGTCAGTTCCTGACATGGACAGAGAGCACTGTGGTCAGGCAGAAGGGAAATTCAAAAAGAAAAGAACTTCCTGTGAAGTAATTTAAAAATGTGTTTAACTTTCTGTCATGAGTTGAGTTAAAAAAAATGTTTTCCAGTGGAATACTATATTATACAAACAGTATTGATTATAAAGAAATGAAAGACATTATTGTTGGAAATAAAAATAAATGCAACTGATTGATGAAAAGGCACTTACCATTACTTTTTAAAAGTTCAATATAAGACCACTTTTGTGAATCAAGTATCTGGCAATGAAAGTGTTAAAGCTTATGAAGTTGCATATTGACTGAGTGCAGAAAAAATCATAACCATGGATGCATGTGATTAGGGTAGAGTGAAATAAGGTCATTGTCATAGTATTGTACTTAATGGTTTGTTACTGCACCACAATTATGAAAAATATTTGATTAATCTATTGATAAGAATAATTGGAAAATCATGTAATGAATCTAGATGTAACAGATCAAATTAAAGTGAAAGTAATAAAATAACTAAATGTCCATCATATCCTTGTTCCATTAGGATTTGTTATCATTGTAACTAATTTCAGCTGAATATCCATGGGGGAGATTTATCAAAACCTGTGCAGAGGAAAACTTGCCCAGTTGCCCATCGCAACCAATCAGATTGCTTCTTTCATTTTTCACAGGCCTTCATAACTTCATAAAAATGAAAGCAGCAAGCTGATTGGTTGCTATGAGCAACTGGGCAAGTTTTCCTCTGCACAGGTTTTGATAAATCTCCCCCCATGTTTCTAGCATTGTACATGGTGTGATTGGTTAAAAACCTAGGTGAAAAAAATAGAAAGGAATTTGTGCTGGGTTGCAGAAAACTAAAAAGGGTACCACCAACCCCTGCACTTGTTTCCTGTGTGGCTGGGAGAAGCTATCTTCAGAGAGCTGCACAGGTCAGATGGTTAGAAAAGCAGTGAATACAGATGAGGGAGGTCTGTGAGCCTCAACTAATCACAGCCGATCATACACTGAAGCGCTCTCAGCATTCTGAGAGCTGAAGATAAGGGAGTGTGACATTGCAGAGTGACATGTGGTCTACACCTAGCTAAGTAAACACAACAATCATCATGTGTGCTAAGAACTACTGGACTTCCTGCCTGGAGAAAAAGCTGAGAGAAACAGGGTATGTACTCAGCAAATATTATACTTGTACATTACAAAGTTATATAATGCAGCTATATAAAACATAATTTCATTTGGAGTTCTTTAACCCCTTAACGACAATGGACATAAATGTACACCATGATGGGGTGGTACTTAACGCACCATGACGTACATTTTACGCTCCGTCATGTGCTATAAGCCGGTAATAGCGGACATCGGCGATCGTGCTGATGTCCGCCATTA
The DNA here is from genome assembly GCF_029499605.1 of Hyla sarda. NCBI lineage: Eukaryota > Metazoa > Chordata > Amphibia > Anura > Hylidae > Hyla > Hyla sarda. Next base: position 300,958,250 of record NC_079189.1, read on the forward strand.
ACCCCATTTTCACCCCGTATTCATCCATAATGGCGGGCGGTGGTCCCCTCAACTGCCTCCTTCCATCTCCAGGGGTCTTCTGCTCTGGTCTGAGATTGAGAAGACCAGAGCAGAAGATGACCGATAACACTGATCAGTGCTATGCCCTATGCATAATTTGTTAAAATTGTTGACATTTTTTTAAACCGGTATAGTTATAAAAAGGCATATAACATGGGTATCATATTAATCGTATTGACCCACAGAATAAAGAAAATCTATCATTTATACCATAAAGTGTACAGCGTGAAAACAAAACCTTCCAAAATTTGTTAAATTGCGATTTTGTTTTCAATTTTCCCACATAAATGATATTTTTTTTGTTGTGCCGTACATTTTATGGTAAAGTAAGTGATGGCATTACAAAGTAAAATTGGTGATGCAAAATATGGGTCTGTGCGTGGAAATGTAAAAGAGTTATGATTTTTAGAAAGCGAGGAGGAAAAAATGAAATTGGCCTGGTCCTTAAGGCCAAAATGGGCCTGGTCCTTAAGGGGTTAAAGAGAAACTGCTGGGCTGTTCACCTGCAATAAACCCAATATACTAAGTTATATACTAAGTTTAAGGCGGTGAACAGCCTTAAAAAGTGGATTTACTTACAATAATCTGTTGAGTCCTTATTCATTGTGAGGACTTAAAAAAAAAAAGTGAAAAAAAGCTTAAAATTTTTTTGATAAATGTGAATAAACCCCTTCTCTATTAAGGACGCAGGGTTTTTCAGTTTTTGCATTTTCGTTTTTTCCTCATCACCTTCTAAAAATAATAACACTCTCAATTTTGCCCCTAAAAATCCATATGCTGGCTTATTTTTTGCACCACCAATTCTACTTTGTAATGACATCAGTCATTTTACCCCAAAATCTACGACGAAGCGGGAAAAAAAATTGTGCAACAAAATGGAAGAAAAACTAATTTTTTTGGAGGGGGAGGGGGCTTCCGTTTCTACGCAGTAAATTTTTCTGTAAAAATGACACCTTATCTGTATTCTGTAGGTCCATACGAATAAAATGATACCCAACTTATATCGGTTTGATTTTGTATTAATTCTGAAAAAAATCATAACTACATGCAGGAAAATGGATATGTTTAAAATTGTCCTATTCTGACCCCTATAACTTTTTAATTTTTCCATCTACGGGGCGGTATGTGTGCTCGTTTTTTGTGCCATGATCTGAAGTTTATATCGGTACCATTTGTGTTTTGATCTGACTTTTTGATCGCTTTTTATTCATGGTATAAAAAGTGACCAAAAATACGCTATTTCGGACATTGGAATTTTTTTTACGCGTACGCCATTGACCGTGTGGTTTAATGAAAGATATATTTTTATAGTTCGGACATTTATGCACGTAGTGATACCACATATGTTTATTTTTATTTTCAAAGTTTATTTTATTGGGAAAAGTGGGGTGATTCAAACTTTTATTAGGGAAGGAGTTAAATGATCTTTATTAACTTTTTTTTTCTCCACTTTTTTTTTGCAATGTTATAGCTCCCATAGGGCATTATAACATGCAGTACATTGATTCAATACACTGATCACTGCCATTGCATTGCAATGGCAGGGATCAGTGTTATCAGCGGTTGATTGCTCAAGCCTGGATTTCAGGCTTGGAGCAATCAATCGCCTATCGGACAAACAGGAGGCAGGTAAGGCACCCTCCTGTTGTGTTCTAGCTGATCGGGACATCGCGATTTTACCACGATGGTCCCGATCAGCCCGACTGAGCTGCTGGGAAGCTTTTACTTTCACTTTAGATGCGGCGATCAACTTTGATCGCCGCGTCTAAAAAGTTAATGCCGGACATCAGCCCGATCAGCGATGTCCGGCATTAGCCACGGGTCCTGGTTGCTTATAGCAACCGGGACCCACGGGGTATGATGCGCGCTCACCTGCTGGGTGCACGTCATACCTCGTGAGACGCTTATGGACGTTTATAAACGTCCATATGCGTTAAGGGGTTAAAAGTTTGAATCACCCTCTTTTCCATTTTTTTTTTTTACATTTATTTTAAATAAAATAATAAAAACAAATATAAATATGTGGTATCACCGTGTGAGTAAATTAACTATTAAAATATAACATTTATTAAATCACATGGGGGGAGATTTATCAAAGCATTTAGTAGATTTTTTTTGCTTAAAATTGTCGCAAAAAGTCACAAGTGAGACTACTCTGTTTTTTCTGCGACTTTTTGATGTGCAGTGTCGTAAGCAAAAAATAAAAATCTTGCTTACCAAAGCAAAAAGTGATTTTTGACTTGCAGTGGTCAGAGATTTATCAAGTGCGAAAGTCGCATGGCATGAAAAAACTTAAAAAATTTACTCCAGCTTAAACATGGAGCAGGAAAGGCCACTACCAAAGCAAAAAAAATATAAAAAATTGCTTACCTGAAAGAAATGTATCCACAAGTCCACAATTGCAGATTTTTTGGTCACTTCATATATCAAGGCTATGAAAGACTATCAAAAAGTCCCATCAAAACAAAAATGGTACTGATAAAAAGTAATGATCACGGTGTACAAAATGAGCCCTCATACATTACCTTATACAGAAAAAGAAAAAAAAAGAGTTACAGGGGTTAGACAAAAACTATTTTAAGCACTAAGGGGGACATTTATCAATGTTTGCTTATGTATTCCATTTTTTTTAGTTATTTTTTCTTACTATTTTTTTTTTGCTTATGTGCGACTTATTTATCAACTGCTTTCAGCCTGTTGATAAATTTCTTTCAGGTAAGCAATTTTTTTTTTGCTTTGGTGGTGGCTTTTTCTGCTCCATGTCTGAGCTGGACTAAATTTAGTAATTTTTGTTATGTGATGCGGCTTTTTTGAGATTTTCGCACTTGATAAATCTCTGACCACTGCAAGTCAAAAATCACTTTTTGCTTTTGTAAGCAAGTTCCTTTTTTTTTGCTTAGGACACTGCACAATCAAAAAGTCGCACAAAAAATAGAGTAGTCACACATGCAACTTTTTTGCGACAATTTTAAGCAAAAAAAACCCTACTAAATGCCTTGATAAATGTCCCCCTAATTGTATAAATATAATTTTTTTTATATAAAAAGTATAAAAAAATAAAACCTATATAACGAACAAAATAAAAAAAAACTATATAAATTGGGTATTGTATTTGTATGGACCTACATAATAAACATAATTTTAACTGAAAAGTGCACTGCATAGAAACTGAAGGCTCCAAAAGTAAAAAAAAAATGCAATTTTCCATTTCGCCCCACAAGTTTTTTTTTGTTTTAACATATATTTGGTGGTAACAAGTTGATTAAAATGATTCTGACTGCTGATCAATATATATTAATACTTATATATTTATATGCCATTTCTAATGCTGAAAAAAGATATTTGTTACCTACTCTTAACCCATATATCAGCTTGCTATTTGCTTGCAACTAAGAAAGAGACCTTGGAATGATGCCAGGAGGCCCAAGATGAGATGTCAGAAGACAAAACATTTGAAGAAGATACAGATTGTTTAGAAGGGCAAAGATCTGGGGTTTTCCAGTTTCAGAGTGATAGAGCCGCATAAGTGAACTTTGGCCAAGAAATAAATAAATGTTTAAATATGCTAATATATACAGAGATAAAGCTCAACTAACCAATCAAAATGTAACATGATGATTTTGATGTCATAACTAACCTCCCTTTTTTCTCAAATGTAAAAAACGAATGCGCTTCCGTAAAATAAAGCAGAGGTCTCTCGGAGAACTCTCGGATAACACTTGGGAACTCTTGAGTTTTCTTGCTGAGAAAGAGCTTTATACCAACATTTTGTCTGGTGTATATTTCTTTATGTCGACACTCAGCATTATACAGCAGCAGTCACGCACATTTTAAGGCCTTATCCGCAACCATCCTTGACAGTGGTACATAAGCAACGCCATTACAAAGTACAATTGGTGGCGCAAAAAACAAGCCCTCATTTAGGTCTGTAGGTGGAAAATTAAAGCGCAAAAAGAAAAAATTCTTCATTCTTAAGGGGTTAATAAAACCTGCTATTACTTGTGGAATCAGGTTACAATCAAAGCTGCTCCATTTCCTTGATGGTCAGTTAAAAGAAAGTGTCAATCCACTAGATCGGCACTCATTTTCCAAGACAATTAAACAGCTCAGTATTGGGAATCCTGGGCCATACAAATTATCATTTGTGCGGCCCTATCCTTTTATTGTTACAGAGGACGACTAATAGCCAACAAAGGCCAATTTTAAACCTGTGATAGCCCTGAAATCAGCTGACGAACAAGGATTCTACAATGAATTGCTGAGAATATTACACAGGGTGTTTACACTCGCTTACATTTTGATAGCGTATTAGGAAGAACTAAATGTTAACCAAGAAATGTTTGGGAACTTTAAGACCTTAAAGGGTTACCCTATAGAAATAAATTCTGTATAGAAATATTTAGCCATCCAGTACTTATCAGCTGCTGTATACTACAGAGGAAGTTGTATAGTTCTTTCCAGTCTGAACACAGTGCTCTCTGCTGACCCCTCTGTCTGTTTCAGGAACTGTCCGCAACAGGAGAGGTTTAAGTAATTTACAAATCTGTTTACCTTTCTGGCACCAGTTGATTTGAAAACATTTGTTTTTCACTGGGGTACCCCTTTAAGGTTCCCAACATTAGATGGATGTTGAAACATCCAAAAACTATTACAAGGTTAAAAGAAATTACAAAATAGAGTGATGGCTGTTTTGTGGCTTGTGCTTCTACCGCTAGTATTGGATTGATGTTGGCTGAATTGGCCAAACCCCTAATGGGTGGATGGACAGCTTTCTATGACTAACTTTAGGGTATGCATTTGTTATTTTGCTTTAAGTAATCTTATAAAGGCTATTCCATTGCTTCACATTTTGGCCAGTAGAGAAGCCATTTTGCATGATGATGTATTTGCATTAATTATTTTTGTAGAGCCTTCTGCTAACATTTCTGCACACAAACAACAAAACAAAAACCCCTCTTAAAACACTGCAAATCTACACCAGCACAGACCTGTCTTACAAGACTGCCTTTGGCAAATGGGTAAAAAGTGACAAAAAGGGAAACCTTACAAAAAGATGTACTGAAGTAAAAAAAATGTGTACCAGAACCATTTTTATCACATGCCCTGTACCATTTAATAAATTTAGTGCACATGCACATGTCCAGCAACACAATTTTAAAGGTGTAAAAAAACATTCACCTACACCATCCTTGATAAATACCCCCCATCATGTCCTTGTGTAAACAAATTATTTGGACATTTTCAAATACCAGAGCATTTTTTTTTTTTAGCTACCTGTTTTTGATCAGCACCTGGGACCCGTGCATTAACTCTTTAGACGCGCTTTTAAAGTTGATCACGGCATCTAAAATTGTAAAAATCTGATCTTGGCAGCTTAGCGGAGCTGATCGAGACACCCGCGTGGTCCCGATCAGCTGAGAGAATGGGCGGAGGCTTCCTACCTGCCTCCAACTTGTCCAATAGGTGCTGCAGGAAGCCATGGCAGCCTGTAGCATGGAGTTCTGATAACACTGATCAATGCTGTTCAATGGCACAACATTGTTGAGTGTATGCAATCAAAATATGTATGTAATAATAGTTTAGTTGAAATAAAAAAAAAGTATTTTTTGAATTACCAATTTCTAAGAGCCATAGCTTTTTTTTTTTTTTGTCAATGGAGCGGGGTACTGTCGAGTTTATAGTTAAGGTCATTGTGGATTATATTTTTAACCTTTCACACTTTTTAGCTTTACTAAAGTCATGTTATCACATGTTCACTGATATAATACACTGTGTTGCTTCTGTACGTTTGTCATGTCAGAAAGGACTTAAAAAGTTCATAAAAGTCAAAGGTCTGCCAACCACTTATACAGCGTTGTTTATTCATCTCCGCTCTCACCCCTCTGTCACTGATTGTGAAGTAGGGTGACTGAGGGGGTGACAGAGGTAGTACATACCAATGTAACATTCACATGGATGCCAGGACCCAAGGTTTCCTAGCATAACATACCATCCACACATACTACTTTTCCTTTCAGCCCTCTTTTCCCTTTCTTGGTTGAATTTTATAGACATTTTTGAAACGTACAATGTACGTTAACTAATGGTGGCTGCTACTTCATCCTTGGAATTGGCAAGGGGTCCGGAGGTTTGACTCTCACTGATCTGAAACCCTTCCTGTTATTCATGGCATGAATGGCAACCAGCTATAAATGTATGGCATGGGCTCAGAAGCTGGTGACACCCTACTGCAATGAATGGGATAGGAGACAACTACAATATTGGCTGCTTAACCCCTTAAAGGGGAATCTGTCAGTTATATTTTCTAAGAACTGCAGACACCATTAGATAACTGTTAGGGTATAAATGCAAACTTTTTCCTTTCCTGGAGCTGATGGTAGATGTCAAACTTATAAAGTCAACATACACAAGACATCTTTACAAATTGCTTTTGACTATAGCCTGTCACGATGCCGGCTGGCAGGAGGTGGATCCTCTGTGCCAGAGAGGGATTGGCGTGGAGCGTGCTAGTGGATCGGTTCTAAGTCACTACTGGTATTCACCAGAGCCCGCCGCAAAGCGGGATGGTCTTGCTGCGGCGGTAGTGACCAGGTCGTATCCACTAGCAACGGCTCAACTTCTCTGACTGCTGAAGATAGGCGCGGTACAAGGAAGTAGACAAAAGCAAGGTCGGACGTAGCAGAAGGTCGGGGCAGGCAGCAAGGATCGTAGTCAGGGGCAACGGCAGGAGGTCTGGAACACAGGCTAGGAACACACAAGGGAACGCTTTCACTAGGCACAAGGGCAACAAGATCCGGCGAGGGAGTGCAGGGGAAGTGAGGTATACATAGGGAGTGCACAGGTGAACACACTAATTAGACCAACTGCGCCAATCAGCGGCGCAGTGGCCCTTTAAATCGCAGAGACCCGGCGCGCGCGTGCCCTAGGGAGCGGGGCCGCGCGTGCCGGGACAGGACCGACGGAGAGCCAGGTACGGAAGCCGGGGTGCGCATCGCGAGCGGGCGCCACCCGCATCGCGAATCGCATCCCGGCTGGAGGCGGTACCGCAGCGCACCCGGTCAGTGGATCTGACCGGGGCGCTGTAGTAGCGAGGATGAGGCGAGCGCTCCGGGGAGGAACGGGGACCCGGAGCGCTCGGCGTAACAGTACCCCCCCCCCTTGGGTCTCCCCCTCTTCTTGGGGCCAAAGAACCTGAGGACCAAAAACTCAATTTTTTCGTGATGAGGTCCGATGCACATTAGGAGGGGTTCCGTGCGGTAACGCACGGCACAGTCCAATCTTTCATTGTTAACACAATTGATGTAGAGGGGTCTGGCGAGACTGGTCACAGGGATGTTGAACCTGTTGATAAGAGAGGCCAAAATAAAATTTCCTGCAGATCCGGAATCCAAGAAGGCCATAGTAGAGAAGGAGAAGGTAGAGGCAGATATCCGCACAGGCACAGTAAGGCGTGGAGAAGCAGAGTTGAGATCAAGAACTGTGTCACCTTTGTGCGGAGTCAGCGTACGTCTTTCCAGGCGGGGAGGACGGATAGGACAATCCTTCAGGAAGTGTTCGGTACCGGCATAGTACAGGCAAAGATTCTCCATGCGGCGTCGTGTCCTCTCTTGAGGTGTCAAGCGAGACCGGTCAACTTGCATAGCCTCCACGGCGGGAGGCACAGGAACGGATTGCATAGGACCAGAGGAGAGAGGAGCCGGGTAGAAAAAACGCCTCGTGCGAACAAAGTCCATATCCAGGCGGAGCTCCAGACGCCATTCGGAAAAACGCATGTCAATGCGAGTGGCAAGATGAATGAGTTCATGTAGGTTAGCAGGAGTTTCTCGTGCGGCCAGAACATCTTTAATGTTGCTGGATAGGCCTTTTTTAAAGGTCGCGCAGAGGGCCTCATTATTCCAGGATAATTCGGAAGCAAGAGTACGGAATTGAATGGCGTACTCGCCAACGGAAGAAATACCCTGGGCCAGGTTCAGCAGGGCAGTCTCGGCAGAAGAAGCTCGGGCAGGTTCCTCGAAGACACTACGGACCTCAGCGAAGAAGGACTGGACTGTGGCTGTGGCAGGATCATTGCGGTCGCAGAGCGGTGTGGCCCAAGACAAGGCCTTTCCAGAAAGGAGACCACGGCAGAGTCTAGAGTCCCCATCAAATTTGTCCGGCAGGGACAAGCAGGGGTTAGGAGCGGCCGGACGCTGCGGAGGAGTTGCAGGAGCCGGCGGAGGAGATGGTTGTTGCAGTTGCAGCTGCTGTGTCTGTGACAGCAGCTGCTGTATCTGTGACCGCAGTTGCTGTGTCACGGTGGTCAAGTATGCCAGCTGGTGATTTCGTTGGGTGATCATTAGGGAAATGTCGGCAAGACTTGACAGCGGCACCTCAGCGGAATCCATGGCCGGATCTACTGTCACGATGCCGGCTGGCAGGAGGTGGATCCTCTGTGCCAGAGAGGGATTGGCGTGGAGCGTGCTAGTGGATCGGTTCTAAGTCACTACTGGTATTCACCAGAGCCCGCCGCAAAGCGGGATGGTCTTGCTGCGGCGGTAGTGACCAGGTCGTATCCACTAGCAACGGCTCAACTTCTCTGACTGCTGAAGATAGGCGCGGTACAAGGAAGTAGACAAAAGCAAGGTCGGACGTAGCAGAAGGTCGGGGCAAGCAGCAAGGATCGTAGTCAGGGGCAACGGCAGGAGGTCTGGAACACAGGCTAGGAACACACAAGGGAACGCTTTCACTAGGCACAAGGGCAACAAGATCCGGCGAGGGAGTGCAGGGGAAGTGAGGTATACATAGGGAGTGCACAGGTGAACACACTAATTAGACCAACTGCGCCAATCAGCGGCGCAGTGGCCCTTTAAATCGCAGAGACCCGGCGCGCGCGCGCCCTAGGGAGCGGGGCCGCGCGTGCCGGGACAGGACCGACGGAGAGCGAGTCAGGTACGGAAGCCGGGGTGCGCATCGCGAGCGGGCGCCACCCGCATCGCGAATCGCATCCCGGCTGGAGGCGGTACCGCAGCGCACCCGGTCAGTGGATCTGACCGGGGCGCTGTAGTAGCGAGAATGAGGCGAGCGCTCCGGGGAGGAACGGGGACCCGGAGCGCTCGGCGTAACATAGCCTATGCTAAAAGGGGAAACAGACATACAAAGAGTGTTTTATTCAAATTTGAATATAAATGTTGTTCATCACCTAATTATAATTTTTTATTTTTTTTATTGTAAGCTTGCTGGGGGTTGTGTTTTATTTGGGGTGTGGTTGGTTGGGCTGTTGGTATTGATGCAGGTGTGGTGACCCACGGGTGTATGGCGGGACCACGGATATAGCGGTGTGATTGTGGGATCAGATGGTATTAACCCCGGGGGCAAGATTATGTTAACCCCCAGTGTTCCTGACGCCAGTGTGGTTTTATGGTTCTGGAACACCACACGCCCGGTGCCTCCGCTATCCCAGTTGCTAGTAGTGAAATGAGAGTCAACAACCAGTTATGGTCAAACGGAGGCTTTACTGAGTATAAGACATATGGAATTATCTTCGCAGAAGGACATCGCAGCTTGCTGGACCAATATACTTGTAATTAACTTGACTCAAGATTGGACTTGACTATATGTAGGACTTGACTAGTTTCAGTAACAGCAGACATAGACTTGAGACTTACTGGAATGTCTGTAGCTTTTGGGGTCTTCCAGATGCTGATCACTTGCACTGAGATCTCTGGTGGTTGCTGTGCTCAGTCAGGTAACAGGTGGTAAGAGCTAAGAGAGTGAATTGTAACCGCCACCCTTTTATATAGTGGGGGGGCTGGACTAAAGCCCATTGGTCAAGCTGCGGGTCATAGGTTAAGCTGGTGCTCTCTGTGAGAACATGTGACAATCATGTGACTGCATAACCTAACTTGTGACAGACTTACACAGGTCCTTTGTATTATCTATACATTAGGAGACTGTCTAGGCATTAAAGCAATACACACAACATTCTGGAAACAACAGGGGGAGACCCTGCAGGGGAGCCCCCAGGTCACTAAGGGTCTCAATCTGACAAGGCCTAAGGGTAGTACAGGACATTACACAGGCTCTTTGATCTTTGATTAGCCAGTAAGGTACATACTGGCTGTTGTGAAGGTTAGCAAGTAAGTACTGATTGGTATAATGGCTTGGGAGGTACAAGCGAGTCCATGTGGGCTTACATTAGTTAGTGGGATTCATGTCCTTAGACTTGTTAGTTTCACCACAGATTTAGGGTTTGTATTGGGTCACAGGTGTATAGGAATTGTATTTGAGTTATCCCCATTATGGTGTATTTGGAGTGTACATACACCAAATTTATTAAATGGTGCAGGGCATGTGATAAATATGATGGTACACATTTTTTAAATTTTCACTTGAGAACACCACTTAATATGATTTTGCGACTTTTGTGAGACTTTTTCACCCGTTGCCACTTTTGTGAGACTTTATGAAACTGCTGTCTACAGCCAGTTTTGTAAGGCAGGTCTGGGCTGGTATGGTGTATACATGTGGTGTAATTGAGAGCCATGCAACAAATGTGTGACTTTTTAAGAAAAGTAATAAATCTTTTACCATTGCAAAGTGAAAAAGCAAAAGTGTGTATTTAAGTCATTTTAGTCAAAATCACTTTAGCAAAAAGTTGCACAAATTTTGCACAACTGACACGTGTTACTTTTCTACACACAAAAAAAACCCTCTGTGCCTGTTAATAAATTCCTCCTCTGGTCTTCAAGTTTTAAAACTATTTTTATTTTATTATTTTATCACTTATTGTTTATAATTGATGGTGATGTAAGGAGACACCATTTACTGCTTATGTTAGAGTCTAAGGCTGCTTTCACACTATAGAATTCTCCTTTTTAAAGATCCATTATAATGTTAACAAAACTATTAAAAATGTCCGTTAAACGTCCGTTACAAAATCCCATTATAGTCTATAAAAACAAGAGAGAGCGCTGCATAGCGTAAAACCACCCAGGTGGATATGGCAAAAGGAGTGATTATGCAAGCCTCTTACCCCAGGTGGTTGTGTGGACTCACACACAACAACGGTAAGCGTGAGTGAGCGGTAAGGTCCGGTCTGCAGCCTCCCAATCAGGTGAACAGCAACTGGGGATAGACTTCCAAAGAGTGGCGGGTCTCCATGGCGCTGACCAAGGACGGACACGTCAGGTAAGTAGAAGGTGATTTTATTGGGATAATGCTACGCGTTTCACCGTGCTTGCGCGGCTTCATCATTTTAGTCTATGGGATTTTTACATTACCCGTTTTAACCCGTCATTAATAACAGATGTTATTTTGTGACGGGAGAAAGTAACGGGAGAAATAGTGCATGCACTATTTCTCCCATTAACTCTCCCGTCACAAAATAATGTCTTACTAACCCCTTAAGGACATAGTGTGTTTCTGTTTTTGCACTTTCGTTTTTTCCTCCTTACCTTTTAAAAATCATAACCCTTTCAATTTTGCACCTAAAAATCCATATGATGATTTATTTTTTGCACCACCAATTCTACTTTGTAATGACGTCAGTCATTTTACCGAAAAATCTACGCCAAAACGGAAAAAAAAATTATTGTGAGACAAAATGGAAAAAAAACGCCATTTTGTAAATTTTGGGGGCTTTTCTTTCTATGCAGTACATTTTTCAATAAAAATGACACACTCTCTGTATTCTGTAGGTCCATACGATTAAAATCATACCCTACTTATATAAATTTGACTTTTTATTACGTTGGAAAAAAATCATAACTGCATGCAGGAAAATGTATACGTTTAAAATTGTCATCTTCTGACCCCTGTAACTATTTTATTGTTCCACGTAAGGGGCGGTAAGAGGGCTCATTTTTATCGGTACCATTTTTGTTTTGATGGACTTATTGATCGCTTTTAATTAATTTATTTATGTTATAAAAAGTGACCAAAAATACGCAATTTTGGACTTTGGAATTTTTTAGCGCATACGCCATTGACCGTGCAGTTTAATTAACTATACAGTGACCCCCTCGACTTATGATGGCCCCGACATATGATCATTTCAACATATGATGGCCTCTCAGAGCCCATCGTATGTTGAAGGCAGCATCGACATATGATGCTGCTCTGTGTCGGGGCCATCGTACAAACAGCTATCTGACAGCGCTGACAACTTCAGCAACTGACAGATAGTTGTTTAATGTGCCCCGTTCTGCCTCCTGTTACTCAAATGCTGTCCTGCTAACTCACGCAGGCTTCCACTGTGAGCTCCGTGTAAGCCCCCCCAGTGCAGCCATAGCCAATAGCCTGCAACATCTTGCTGCAGGCATCCAATGAGCTGCTGGCTGCCCTCCCCTTCCTTTCCTATAGAGCTGTAGTCGGCAGGATCGTAATGGAGGACATTCTGTCACACATCACATACAATACATATACACACAATACACCCCATACATCAATGTTTCCCTATCAGTGTGCCTCCAGCTGTTGCAAAACTATAACTCCCAGCATGCCCAGACAGTCAATGGCTGTACATGCATGCTGAGAGTTGTAGTTGTGCAACAGCTGGAGGCACCCTGGTTTGTTAAACACTCCCCATACAATGGTCATCCCAGAACCAATTAGCAGTTTCCCATAGAGATATGTATTCAACATACAATGGTTCCGAGGCCCCAGAACCAATTACCATTTTTACATAGACATATGTACTCGACATATGATGGTTTCAACTTATGATGGTATTTTTATAGTTCGGACATTTATGCATGCGGCAATACCACATATGTTTATGTTTAATTTCATTTACACAGTTTTTTTTTTTTATGGGAAAAGGGGGGTGATTCAGACTTTTATTAGGGAAGGGGTTAAATGATCTTTATGGTAAGGTATGCACATTGAACAACATGGCGGTTCCACGGTATTTACCCCCCCCCATTATCATCATGTGATATGCGCGAGCTGCGCATATCATATGATGATAATGGGGGGGGGGTGTAAATGCCCCCCAACGTCCCTAACCCCCCCACCCCCGCCGGTTTATCAGCCCAGCGCTGCACCCCACAATCCCCACATTGGGGATGATCATTTGTCACCCGCGAGCGCAGCTTCTCTCTCCCTCTGCCAAATAATTATCAGCCGCTGCGCTGTATCTATTCCTGTGCCCGGGCTGCAAATATTAAAAAGCAATCTTTAACTTGCCTTCATCCTCCGTTCCCCCGTTGCTAAGGCACCGGCCTCATGGTCCCTCCGCTGTTCTTGCTGCTTCCTGGTGTTGTGACGTCTCAGAGCCATCAGAGCGATGTCCTGCCTCTGCCGATGATAGGCTGAGCCGACTGTCATGTAAGAAGCCGGCCGGCGAGCGAGAACAGCGGAGGACAGCGAGGCCGGTTCCTTAGCAACGGGGGAACGGAGGACAAAGGTAAGTTAAAGATTGCATTTTAATATTTGCAGCCCGGGCATTGTCTAGGTCAGTGGTCTTCAACCTGCGGACCTCCAGATGTTGCAAACATTTGCAACATCTGGAGGTCCGCAGGTCGGAGACCACTGGTCTAGGTCTTATTATCGGGGTAGGGCTTATATTGCAGCCCACCCCGATAATCCGGCTAGGGCCTATTTTCGGGGTAGGTACAATTTTTGGGGAAACACGGTACGATCCCCCTGAAGGGATAGGAGTGAGATGGCAGGGGTGCTACCCCTCCTATTGGTCGCCAGAAGTGACGACCAATAGCAGATCGGGGGTGGAGGGGGGGATTGTTAACTTTTGTTTTCCTTGTCCTGCCCACCCACAATAGGTTGGGCAGAACGGGGAAACGACAGAGGACTGGGCGCCGAAGATCCACTTACCCATCCGGAGGCCACGGGCGACGGAGATCGGTGGGCGAAGATGTCAATGCGGCTGGATCCTACGGAAGCCGGTGAGTTGCCTAGAAACATCTGGAGGGTACAGTTTGAGACCACTATACAGTGGTCTCTAACTGTAGCCCACCAGATGTTGCAAAACTACAACTCCCAGCATGCCCAGACAGCTGTTTGGGCATGCTGGAATATGTAGTTTTGCAACAGCTGGAGGACTACAGTTTGAGACCACTATATTGTGGCCTCTAACTGTATCCCTCCAGATCTTGCAAAACTACAACTCCTAGCATGCCCAAACAGCTGTTTGCTGTCTGGGCATGCTGGGATTTGTAGTTTTGCAACATCTGGAGGGCCACAGTTTGGAGATCACTGTGGCCCTCCAGATGTTGCAAAACTGCAAATCCCAGCATGCCCAAACCGCAAACAGCTGTCTCGGCATGCTGGGAGTTGTAGTTGTGTACCTCCAGCTGTTGCATAACTACATCTCCCAGCATGCCCATTGGTGATCAGTACATGCTGGGAATTGTAGTTTTGCAACAGCTGGAGGCACACTGGTTGGAAAATACCAGATCGGTAGATCCAGAGGCTGCAGGCGATGGTGATCGGCGGGCGGCAATGTCGTGAAGCTGGCTCGCTCGATCATACAGAAGCCGGTGAGTTGCCTAGCAACATCTGGAGGGCTACAGTCTGAGACCACTATACACTATACACAACTCCAAGCATGCCCAGACAGCTGTTTGCTGTGCGGGCATGCTGGGATTAGTAGTTTTGCAACAGCTGGAGGGTCACAGTTTGGAAATCACTGTGCAGTGATCTCTAAACTGTTGCCCTCTAGATCTTGCAAAACTACAACTCCTAGCATGTCCACACAGCAGTTTTTTGTCTGGGCATGCTGGGATTTGTAGTTTTGCAACATCTGGAGGGCCACAGTTTGGAGATCACTGTGCAGTGGTCTCTAAATTGTAGCCCTCCAGATGTTGCAAAACTGCAAATCCCAGCATGCCCAAACAGCAAACAGCTGTCTCGGTATGCTGGGAGTTGTAGTTGCGTACCTCCAGCTGTTGCATAACTACATCTCCCAGCATGCCCTTCGGCGATCAGTACATGCTGGGAGTTGTAGATTTGCAACAGCTAGAGGCACACTGGTTGGAAAATACTGAGTTAGGTAACAGAACCTAACTGAAGGTTTTCTAACCAGTGTGCCTCCAGCTGTTCCAAAACTGTTTGAAACAGCTGGAGGTTTGCCCCCCCATGTGAACGTACAGGGTACATTCACACAGGCAGGTTTACAGTAAGTTTCCTGCTTCAAGTTTGGGCTGTGGTAAATTTCTTACTGCAGCGCAAACTCCTAGCGGGAAACTCACCGTAACACGCCAGTGTGAATGTACCCTAAAAACACTATACTACACTAACACATAATAAAGGGTAAAACACTACATAAACACCCCCTTACACTGTCCCCCCCCCAATAAAAACGAAAAACGTATTGTATGGCAGTGTTTCCAAAACGGAGCCTCCAGCTGTTGCAAAACAACAACTCCCAGCATTTCCGGACAGCCACTAACTGTCCAGGCATGCTGGGAATTTAGCAACAGCTGGAGGCACCATGTTTGGGAATCACTGGCGTAGAATACCCCAATGTCCACCCCAATGCAATCCCTAATTTTGTCCTCAAATGCAAATGGCGCTCTCTCACTTTGGAGCCCTGTCGTATTTCATGGAAACAGATTAGGGCCACATATGGGGTATTTCCGCACTACAAATTTTGGGGGGCCTTTTCTCCTTTTACCCCTTATGAAAAGGAAAAGTTGGGGGCTACACCAGCTTGTTAGTGTAAAATTTTTTTAAAAAATTACACTAACATGCTGGTGTTGCCCCATACTTTTTTCTTTCACAAGCGTTAAAAGGAAAAAAAGACCCTCAAAATTTGTAACACAATTTCTCCTGGGTACGGAAATACCCCATATGTGGGCGTAAAATGCTCTGCGGGCGCACAACAAGGCTCAGGAGTGAGAGTGCACTATGTACATTTGAGGCCTAAAATGGTGATTTGTACAGGGATGGCTGATTTTACAGCAGTTCTGACATAAACGCAAAAAAAGAAATACCCACGTGACCCCATTTTGGAAACTACACACCTCACAGAACGTAACAAGGGGTATAGTGAGCCTTAACACCCCACATGTGTTTAATGAAAATTCTTCAAAGTTGGATGGAAAAAAAAAATAATAATAAAATGCTGGTGTTACCGAACTACAATGCTCAGAAGAGAAGGAGCGCCATTGGGCTTTTGAAGAAAATTTTTTTCCAGAATTGAAGGCCACGTGTGTTTACAAAGCCCCCATAGGGCCAGAACAATGGACCCCCCACATGTGACCCCATTTTGGAAACTACACCCCTCACTTATTGAAATAAGGGGTACAGTGAGCATTTACGCCCCACAGGTGTCTGACAAATTTTTGGAACAGTGGTCCGTGAAAATGAAAAATGATAATGAAAAATGATAATTTTTCATTTGCACAGCCCACTGTTCCAAAGATCTGTCAAACGCCAATGGGGTGTAGTTTCCAAAATAGGGTCACATGTGGGGGGGGGTCCACTGTTCTGGCAGCACGGGGGGACTTTGTGAACGCACATGGCCCCTGACTTCCATTCCAAACAATTTTTTTTCCCAAAAGGTCAATGGCGCTCCCTCTCTTCTGAGCATTGTAGTGCGCCAGCAGAGCACTTGACATCCACACATGGGGTATTTCCATACTCAGAAGAGATGGCTTTACAAATTTTGGAGGGCAATTTGTCCTATTATCCCTTGTAAAAATTTAGCGAAAAGTCGTCAAACACCTGTGGGGTGTTAAGGCTCACTGTACCCCTTGTTACGTTCCTTGTGGGGTTTAGTTTCCAAATTAGTATGCCATGTGTTTTTTTGTTTTTTTTTTTGCTGTCCTGGCACCATAGGGGCTTCCTAAATGGGACATGCCCCCCAAAAACCATTTCAGCAAAATCTGATTTGCAAAAGCCAAATGTGACTGCTTCTCTTCTAAGCATTGTAGTGCACCAGCAGTGCACTTGATGTCCACATATGTGGTGTTTCCATACTCAGAAGAGATGGGGTTACAAATTTTGGGGGGCATTTTCTCCTATTACACCTTGTAAAAATGTAAAATTTGGGGAAAACATTTTATTGAAAAAAAATCATTTACACATCCAAATTTAACGAAAAGTCGTCAAACACCTGTGGGGTGTTAAGGCTCACTGTACCCCTTGTTACGTTCCTTGAGGGGTGTAGTTTACAAAATAGTATGTCATGTGTTTTTTTTTTTTTGCTGTCCTGGCACCATAGGGGCTTCCTAAATGGGACATGCCCCCAAAAACCATTTGAGAAAAACTCACTCTCCAAAATCCCACTGTCGCTCCTTCCCTTCTGAGCTCTCTAGTGCACCCGCCGAACACTTGACATACACATATGAGGTATTTCCTTACTCGAGAGAAATTGGGTTACACATTTTAGGAAGATTTCTCTCCTTTTACCCCTTGTAAAAATTCAAAAACTGGGTCTACATGAACATGCCAGTGTAAAAAAAGATTTTGAATTTTCACCTTCAATTTGCTGCTATTCATGTGAAACACCTAAAGGGTTAACAAACCTTTTGAATGTCATTTTGAATACTTTGAGGGGTGCAATTTTTATAATGAGGTAATTTGTGGGGTATTTCTAATAGGAAGGCCCTTCAAATCCCCTTCAAAACGTCAACTGGTCCCTGAAAAATTTTGATTTAGAAAATTTTGTGAAAAATTGGAAAATTGCTGCTATACTTTAAAGCCCTCTGATGTCTTCCAAAAGTAAAAACATGTCAACTTTATGATGCAATCATAAAGTAGACATCTTGTATATGTGAATCAATATATAATTTATTTGGAATATTAATTTTCCTTATAAGCAGAGAGCTTCAAAATAAAAATAAAAAGCTAAATTTAAGTAGAATATGTCACGAAAAAACTATCTCGGAATCAGAATGAAAGGTAAAAGCATCCCTGAGTTATTAATGCTTAAAGTGAAAGTGGTCAGATGTGCAAAACATGGCCGGGTCCTACAGTGAAAATTGGCTGGGTCCTTTAAGGGACCTACGATGGCCCCAACATATGATGAAATCGACATACGATGCTTTTTTATGTCGGGCCATCGCATTAAGTGCTATCCAGCAGCGCCAAATGCTTAAGCTGCTGCCGGATAGCAGCTTAATGTTCCCCGTGTGGTGCGGTATTACTTACCCCTCCACGATGCTCCGGGGTGCCCTCCGGGTCCAGCGCTGGTCTTCCGGTGTCTTCTCGGCCCTCTCCGATGACGTCAATACGCTGCTGCGCACATCATCCAATAGGAATGGCGTACGCAGCGGCGTAATGACGTCGCTACGCAGGCCCAGTAAGGCCTTGCGGAAGAAAGCAGAGGACCGGAGAAGACAGCAGAAAACCGGAGAAGACAGCAGAGGACCGGAGAAGACAGCGGAGGACCGGAGAAGACAGCGGAGAGCCCAGCGGAGGCCCGGGGACACCATCTCGAGCGGCGGGTACAGGTGAGTACAGCTTCCTATACTTTACATTGCACGAATCCCTCAACATACGATGGATTCGACAAACGATGGCTCGTTTGGAACAAATTACCATCGTATGTTGAGGGGCCACTGTAATACCATTATATGTATATTTGTTATATACATTGATTAAATTTTTTTTATATTTTTGGGCGAAAAATGTTGTCCCTGCAGTTATTGCCTGTGTGTCTCTATGAGGAGTCCAAATACAGGAAGTGAGGGCAGGAGATGCAGGGCTACGTGCAAGCTCCTGGCTTGTTAATCATCCTGCTGTGTGAGCCAGGGGCATGTCATAGAGCCTCAGTGTGCATAGCCCTACTTGTCCTAAATGCACATCTGCTTGTCCACCCTCACTTTCCGCGGCGGCCGTGGCCCGCCCATGCACTCTACACTACACTAGCATACAAGGGCCTGATACTAGTATCAGGCCCTCGTATGCAGAGCAGCAGCGGCCGCATAATGAAGAAGCTATAAGCTCCGGCATCGCCTCCCTGCCCGGTGTAGAGTGTATCTGCCTAAGGGGGGGGGAGGGGGGTGTAGAGTGTATCTGCCTGAGGGGGGGTGTAGAGTGTATCTGCCTGAGGGGGGGGGGGGTGTAGAGTGTATCTGCCTGAGGGGGGGGGGGTGTAGAGTGTATCTGCCTGAGGGGGGGGGGTGTAGAGTGTATCTGCCTGAGGGGGGGGGGTGTAGAGTGTATCTGCCTGAGGGGGGGTGTAGAGTGTATCTGCCTGAGGGGGGGGGGTGTAGAGTGTATCTGCCTGAGGGGGGGGTGTAGAGTGTATCTGCCTGAGGGGGGGGGGGTGTAGAGTGTATCTGCCTGAGGGGGGGGGGTGTAGAGTGTATCTGCCTGGGGGGGGGGGGAGTGTAGGGTGTATCTGCCTGGGGGGGTGTATAGTGTATCTGCCTGAGGGGGGGGTGTAGAGTGTATCTGCCTGAGGGGGGGGGGGTGTAGAGTGTATCTGCCTGAGGGGGGGGGGTGTAGAGTGTATCTGCCTGAGGGGGGGGGGGTGTAGAGTGTATCTGCCTGGGGGGGAGTGTAGAGTGTATTTGCCTGAGGGGGGGGGGGGTGTAGAGTGTATCTGCCTGAGGGGGGGGGGGGTGTAGAGTGTATCTGCCTGAGGGGGGGGGGTGTAGAGTGTATCTGCCTGAGGGGGGGGGTGTACAGTGTATCTGCCTGAGGGGGGGTGTAGAGTGTATCTGCCTGAGGGGGGGGGGTGTAGAGTGTATCTGCCTGAGGGGGGGGTGTAGAGTGTATCTGCCTGAGGGGGGGGGGTGTAGAGTGTATCTGCCTGGGGGGGGGAAGTGTAGGGTGTATCTGCCTGGGGGGGGTGTATAGTGTATATGCCTGAGGGGGGGGGTGTAGAGTGTATCTGCCTGAGGGGGGGGGGTGCAGAGTGTATCTGCCTGAGGGGGGGGGGGGTGTAGAGTGTATCTGCCTGAGGGGGGGGGGTGTAGAGTGTATCTGCCTGGGGGGGAGTGTAGAGTGTATTTGCCTGAGAGGGGGGGGGGGTGTAGAGTGTATCTGCCTGAGGGCTGAGGGGGGTGTAGAGTGTATCTGACTAAGGGGGGGAGGGGGGTGTAGAGTGTATCTGCCTAAGGGGGAGGGGGGGGTGTAGAGTGTATCTGCCTGAGGGGGGGGGGGTGTAGAGTGCATCTGCCTAAGGGGGGAGGGGGTGTGTAGAGTGTATCTGCATAAGGGGGGGAGGGGGGTGTAGAGTGTATCTGCATAAGGGGGGGAGGGGGGTGTAGAGTCTATCTGCCTAAGGGGGGAGGGGGGTGTAGAGTGTATCTGCCTAAGGGGGGGTGGTAGAGTGTATCTGCCTGAGGGGGGGTGTAGAGTTTATTTCCCTACGGGGGGGGGGGGGGGGGTGTAGAGTGTATCTGCCTAAGGGGGGGAGGGGGGTGTAGAGTGTATCTGCCTAAGGGGGGGAGGGGGGGGGTGTAGAGTGTATCTGCCTAAGGGGGCAGGGGGGGGGGTGTAGAGTGTATCTGCCTAAGGGGGGGAGGGGGGGTGTAGAGTGTATCTGCCTAAGGGGGGAGGGGGTGTAGAGTGTATCTGCCTAAGGGTGGAGGGGGGTGTAGAGTGTATCTGCCTAAGGGGGAGAGGGGGGGGGTGTAGAGTGTATCTGCCTAAGGGGGGGGAGGGGGGTGTAGAGTGTATCTGCCTAAGGGGGAGGGGGGTGTAAAGTGTTTCTGCCTAAGGGGGAGGGGGGGTGTAGAGAGTATCTGCCTAAGGGTGGAGGGGGGGTGTAGAGTGTATCTGCCTGAGGGGGGGGGTTGTAGAGTGCATCTGCCTAAGGGGGGAGGGGGGGTGTAGAGTGTATCTGCCTAAGGGGGGGGGGGGGGTAGAGTGAATCTGCCTGTGACTGTGGACCTAACTGCCTAAGGGGGGGGGGGTAGAGTTTATCTGTCTGGCAGATTTCTGATGGCAGCCCAGCCGGCGGCTGCCACAGTGCCGCAATGCTGTGGGGCTGGTATGAAATTATTTCCAGGGCTGCTTTTTATCCCCAGTACGGCCCTGACAGTGATAGACTCTAGAAAATATGGTATTTTATTGTGGATTCTATATATTCTACCTTAAAAAATTCCCAAATAAAATCTAGGTTGTCTCCGCCCATAGTGGGCGGGACCTATTTTTTTGCATCATGGGGATTTAAGCCTTCTCATTTTGGTCTCCTAGAGCACCGACCTGTCAACTTGTATCTCAGCTCTGTTCTTTGAGACCTTAAATCTTTGGCTTGCTGGAAGCCTATTCTTGTGAGAAAATGATTTTTTGGCTTTTTACTCTAGTTTCCTGCTAGAGTGTTTTTTTCACCCCATCTGGGTATTAGCTTTTTTTTTTTTTTTTTATGCTACCCTTTCTCTTCTTATAGTTATTTCTCCAAGTAATACTTCTTGTCTTCTTCAGACTATGTCTACAGGGGATGGCTCTGCTGACCTAGAGGCAACTGGGAAGAGAATTTCCAAAAGGAAAGATCTGTCATATCTTGATTGCAAGATATAATTGGAAGATGCTAGATGCCAAAATTGTAGGGCCAAATCTCAGCTTCAGCAACAGCAGGATGGTACAGGACATTTACATTTGGTTCAGAGATTTTGTGACCTCAAATATGTCCACCAGTAACGCTTCAATCGAGGAACTGTAGCAGGCTTTTGCTCGAAGCGCCCCAGACGTCCTTCCCCTCCAAGGATGGAGACATCAATAGACCAGGAGACAAGAGAGGAAACCAAGTCGTCCTCTTCTTAAGATGAGGACTTTTTCCTATTTTTTTCCGTTGGAGAAGACCTATGCTTATTGAAGTCCATCAAGTCAGGGGACCAGGATGTTGATGCAGGGGAAGCCTCTACCTCCCGCATCTAAGGGGCCAAGGGACTTTACAGCGGACGAGACCCTACTTTCTGTACTTAAAACAGAATGGAAAAAACTGAAAATGGTCTGTTCTTAACCAAAAGGTTTAAGACCATGTTGCCTATCCAAGAGGACCAATTATCCTCCTGGGGTCCAGTCCCTAAGTTGACATATCGGTAGCTAAAATGTCAAAGAGAACGGTGGTTCCTGCAGAAGATGTGTCGAGTCTGCAGGACCACATGGATAGTAAGGCCGATTGTGCATTCAGATGCACCTATTTGGCAGCATCGGCCTCTGCCTAAGTGGCAATTGCTTCTCCAGAAGTGGCAAACATCCTAAGGACCCGTCTAAGTAAAATCCAATCCGATCTGGATCCCATGCAATGCTGCCCCCCAGCAGCTTAAACCCTCCTCTAAGAACATGGCTTTTTCCTTCGCTGGTCACCGACCTCAATGGTTAAAAACGTGAAAGGCGGATAATTCCTTCAAACATAGTCTGTGTAGCTTACTCTATTAACCCGGCAAACTCTTTGGCTCAGAGTTAGACCATATTATGGAAGGACTGTAAGACAAGAGGGGCAAGTCGCTTCCCAGCGGTCTTTTTGTGGTCCGAGAAAGTGTTTTTGGGGCAGTTCTCCCCCAATCCAAATCCCAGAGAGATTGGGGTAATCAAATCTTAAAGCACCTCCAGTTTGTAGCCCTCCCGTTTGGAATTTCTTTGGCCACACAGACATTTACCAAGGTTGTGGGGGCAGTGGTAGCGGCCCTTAGGCTCAAGGGACTAAGCATTGTACCTTATCAAGATGACTGGCTTCTCAGATGATCCTATCCCAACATCTGCAGCTAGATGTGTCCTTCCTTCACCAGCTGGGATGGATAGTCAATTGGAATAAGTCCAATGTGGTGTTCTGGTACCGTATTGTATACGTTACCTTTATAGAGGTCCCCATAGTCAGAGTCCCTAGGACGTCGGGGTCCCTCTTTTGTAGTTTTCCCCTTGTCACCCCTCGGTTAGTCAATGACTATATAGAAGTTCTTATAAGTATAGATATATGTATATATTTAGTTGCCTACCTATTGAAGCATAGCAGGACCTGCGGGTCACGTGACTAGTTATGAACTCTATGGTTTTGCTACAGGACCTTTGGAGGTTCCCGTGACATGTTCACCCACAATGCACTGTAACGGTGAGTGACAGTTGTTACGGACCAATCCAAAACGGCCAGCCCCTGCCCATATAAGGGACCTGGGCCATCTTGATCCCTCTCTTGGGTTGCTGACTCTGGAAGAGGTAGGACCTCCACAGCTTACAAGACGATTTACTAGGCCAAAGCCTTGCGGCCTAGGCCTCTAACATAGCGGATAAACTAAGCAATTCCCCGCATTACGAGCTACATAAAAGGTGTGCACCTGGTTTTACTTTTTTTTATTGTACACATGCATAGTGCTACATCTAAATTGAACCTTATTTGCCAAGTGGATGCCAAAGTCAGCTTGTAACTTGTCAGATGTACGTCTTCCACGCACTGTACTATGCTACAAAGCTTGGTGTAAAATTAGTGTAAAATAATGTTTAAAGTCTGAAGTCAATGTTAACACTACACTTTTTTTTCTGGTAGATATCGTTCACCAAAATTATATAGAATTTATGATTGGTAAAGAACCCCAAGATGATTTGCAAAGAACCCTGAGTCAATAAAGCAAGGCTGCATGTATCCCATTCAAAATACCCTCCATCGAAAATTCTTCATAGTATAAGCCTCAAAAAGTAACATGAGCTTATTCACATTCTTGTATACCACTTCCACCAGGAAGATTCAGGTGAATGGTCTTACAAATTCAATATTTAAAGGGGTATTCCAGGCAAAAACTTTTTTTTTATATATCAACTGGCTCCGGAAAGTTAAACAGATTTGTAAATTACTTCTATTAAAAAATCTTAATCCTTCCAGTAATTATTATCTTCTGAAGTTTTCTGTCTAACTGCTCAATGATGATGTCACGTCCCGGGAGCTGTGCATGATGGGAGAATATCCCCATAGGAGCTGGACAGCTCCCGGGACGTGAGTCATCAGAAAGCAGTTAGACAGAAAACAGCAACTCAACTTCAGAAGCTAATAACTATTGGAAGGATTTAGATTTTTTAATAGAAGTAATTTACAAATCTGTTTAACTTTCCGGAGCCAGTTGCCATATAAAAAAAAGTTTTGGCCTTGAATACCCCTTTAACCACTTAGGGACCCAGGGCATACAGGTACGCCCTCGCTCCCTGGTACTTAACCTCTTAAGGACTCAGGGTGTACCTGCACGCCCTGAGCCCGGTCCCGGTGTGAAAAACAGGGTCACGCCGTGACCCCGCATCACACCGGGTCGGTCCCGGCTGCTAACGATAGCCGGGACCCTGGGCTAACAGCGTTTTCATACGCGTCTGAAGGGTTAACAGCGTGCGGCACAACGATCGGTGCCGCACGCTGTTAACCCTTCAGACGCGTATGAAAACGAAAGTAAACGCCGCGTCTGAAAACGAAAGTAAACGCTTCCCTGCAGCTCAGTTGGGCTGATCGGGACATCGCGATAAAATCGCGATGTTCCGATCAGCTGGGACGCAGGCGGAGGTCTTTTTACCTCTCTCTGCGGCGTCCAATCGGGGTTTGATTGCTCCAAGCCTGAGCAATCGAGCCCCTATCTCGCTGATCCGTGCAAAGCTATGGCTTTGCAGGGATCAGCATAAGAGATCAGTGTGTGCAGTGCTATAGCTCCCTATGGGAGCTATAGCACTGCAAAAAATAAGTAAGAAAAAAAATGTTAACAAAGGTCATTTAACCCCTTCCCTAATAAAAGTTTGAATCACCCCCCTTTTCCCATAAAAAAACTCTGTAAATAAAAATAAAAATTAACATATGTGGTATCGCCGCATGCCTAAATGTCCGAACTATAAAATTATATCAGTAATTAAACCGCATGGTCAATGGCGTACGCACAAAAAAAATCCAATTCCAAAATAGCGTATTTTTGGTAACTTTTTATATCATAAAAAAATGAATAAAAAGCAATCAAAAAGTCCGATCAACATAAAAATGGTACCGATAAAAACTTCAGAACACGGCGCAAAAAATGAGCTCTCATACTGGCCCATAAAGGGAAAAATAAAAAAGTTACAGGGGTCAGAAGATGACAATTTTAAACATATACATTTTCCTGCATGTAGTTATGATTTTTTTCAGAAGCACGACAAAACCAAACCTATATAAGTAGGGTATCATTTTAACCGTATGGACCTACAGAATAAACATAAGGTGTAATTTTGACCAAAAAATGCACTGCTAAGAAACGGAAGCCCCAAAAGTTACAAAATGAAATTTTTTCTTCAATTTTGTCACACAATGAATTTTTTTTCCATTTTGCCGTGGATTTTTTGGTAAAATGACTAATGT
Organism: Hyla sarda; assembly: GCF_029499605.1. Lineage (NCBI taxonomy): Eukaryota > Metazoa > Chordata > Amphibia > Anura > Hylidae > Hyla > Hyla sarda. The sequence goes on from NC_079189.1 coordinate 300,983,502, forward strand.
CACTGCGAAGTAGAATTGGTGGCGCAAAAAATAAGCTATCATATGGATTTTTATGTGCAAAATTGAAAGCATTATGATTTTTAGAAGGTGATGAGGAAAAAATGAAAATGCAAAAACAGAAAAAACGCTTAAGGGGTTAAGGACCTTGGGCGTACCTGTAAATCTGTGGGAATTTCAGTCCCTGCCGCGTGCCGGGTGGGGACCAAACGGGGATGCCTGCTGGAATCATTCAGCAGGCATCCCGTGACAATGCCCAGGAGGTCCTGAGACCCCCCCTATGTGAATTCACACCGGCGGTTTGCGGTGATCCCGGTCATACGGGTCACTTGTTAGATGGTGATTGGCAGTGTATACACCGCCAATCACCTCCTGTAGCTAGGGGGAGGTGATGATCCTATCACCCCCCCCCCCAGGAGCGCTTCTATTGGTCGAACGCCAATTGCAGCCGGCAGGGGAGGGGTTAATGTCCCCTTCTCTCAGCTCTGCTCAGCCACCGAGTTCAGTAAGCGGGCAGAGCTCTGTGAAGATCTGTGCCCCTCAGGGCTGAAAAAGTGTCTGTAGCACAGGGCGAGTTTTGTCTGCAGGAAGGAGTTAAAAATAAATTTAATTTTTTTAAAAAAAAAATAAAAATAATTCCCCCCCTGATCCACGAATAGGTCCTCAAGGGTCCGCTGCAGTTTTTTCAGCGTGACCCGGACCCTATTAGGGGTTAAGGGTGCTGCATGTGGACCCCTGCCCCCCCCCCCTTTTTTTTTTATTGCTGCAGCGTTTTTTCTTTTTAAAATGGTGTGTGACTTATAATCACACATCATTATATATAGTATACACCAAACACATACACACTTCAAGAACAAAAACTGGGTCTACAAGAATATGCGAGTGTAAGAAATGAAGATTTTGAATTTTCTCCTTTATTTTGCTGCTTTTCCTGTGAAACACGGGTTAAACTTTTTGAGAAAAATGTCATTTTGAATACTTTGAGGTTTGCAGTTTTTATAATGGGATAATTTATGGGGTATTTCTAATATGAAGGCCCTTCAAATCCGCTTCAAAACTGAACTGGTCCCTGAAAAATTTCGATTTTGAAAATTTTGTGAAAAATTTGAAAATTGAAGCCCAAAGTAAAAACGTGTCAACTTTGTGATGCAAACATAAGTAGACATATTGTATATGTAAATCAATCTATAATTTATTTGGAATATCCATTTTCCTTATAAGCAGAGAGCTTCAATATTATAAAAGGCTGGGAATTTTTCACGGAGAAATGATGCAAGTATCGACGAAAATTTACCACTAACAAATTAGAATATGTCACGAAAAAACAATCTCGGAATCAGAATGAAAAGTAAAAGCATCCCAGAGTTATTTACGCTTAAAGTGACAGTGGTAAGATGTGCAAAAAATGCCCAGGTCCTTAAGGTGAAAATGGGCTGGGTCCTTAATGGGTTAAAGGGTACCTTTCATCAAAAAAACTTTTGATATATTATAGATTAATGTATGCAGAATAACTTTCCAATAGCATGTTATAAAAAATATGCTTCTTTCTATTTAATTTTCCAATTTGAATAAATGACCTAGGGGTCTCCCTACCAGTCCTGGCCGCAAGACTTTTTTTTTTTTTTAATGGATTTCAGACTCATGCTTGAGTCCTAAATCTCAGACTGCAGCCGGGACACAGACAAGCTCAGCACTGCTCCCTGGCAGCATGAGTCTGAAATCTATAAAAAAAGGCTTGTGGCCAGGACGGGTAGGGAGACCCCTAGTGGTGATTTTTTCGAAGGGGAAAATTAAAATAGAAAGAAGCATATTTTTTTATAACATGCTATTGGAAAGTTATTCTGCATACATTAATCTATAATATATCAAAAGGTTTTTTGATGAAGGGTACCCTTTAACCCCTTAAGGACCCAGCCCATTTATACCTTAAGGACCCGGCCATTTTATGCACATCTGACCACTGTCACTTTAAGCATTAATATCTCTGGGATGCTTTTACTTTTCATTCTGATTCAGAGATTGTTTTTTTGTGACATATTCTACTTTATGTTAGTGGTGACATTTCATCGATACTTGCATCATTTCTTGGTGAAAAATTTAAAATTTGATGAAAAAATTTAAAATTTAGCATTTTTTTTACCTTTGAAGCTCTCTGCTTATAAGGAAAATGGATATTCCAAATAAATGATATATTGATCCACATATACAATATGTCTACTTTATGTTTGCCTGACATGTTTTTACTTTTGGAAGACATCAGAGGGCTTCAAAGTTCAGCAGCAATTTTCCAATTTTTCACAACATTTTCAAAATCGGAATTTCTCAGGGACCAGTTCAGTTTTTAAGTGGATTTGAAGTGCCTTCATATTAGAAATACCCCACAAATGACCCCATTATAAAAACTGCACCCCTCAAAGTATCCAAAATGACATTCAGTAAGTGTGTTAACCCTTTAGGTGTTTCACAGGAATAGCAGCAAAGTGAAGGAGAAAATTCAAAATCTTCATTTTTTACACTTGCATGTTCTTGTAGACCCAGTTTTTACATTTTTACAAGTGGTAATAAGAGAAAAAGCCCCCCAAAATTTTTAACCCAATTTCTCTCAAGTAAGGAAATACCTCATATGTGTATGTCAAGTGTTCGGAGGGCGCAGTAGAAAGCTCAGAAGGGAAGGAGCAACAATGGGATTTTGGAGAGTGAATTTTACTGAAATGGTTTTTGGGGGTCATGTCACATTTAGGAAGCCCCTATGGTGCCAGAATAGCAGAAAACCCCACATGGCATACCATTTTGGAAACTACACCCCTCAAGGCACGTAACAGGGGGCCCATTTAGCCTTAACACCCCACAGGTGTTTGACGACTTTTCGTTAAAATCAGATGTGTAAATGAAAAAAAAAAATTACCACTAAAGTGCAGTTTTTCCCCCAAATTTACCATTTTTACAAAGGGTAATGGGAGAAAATGCCCCCCAAATTTTGTAACCCCATCTCTTCTGAGTATGTAAATACCCCATGTTAGGACGTAAAATGCTCTGTGGGCGAACTACAATGCTCAGAAGAGGAGTCACATTTGGCTTTTGGAAAGCAGATTTTGCTGAAATCGTTTTTGTCGCATTTAGGAAGCCCCTGTGGTGCCAGAACAGCAAAAAATACCCAGGGGTACAGTGAGCCTTAACACCTCACAGGTATTTCACGACTTTTTGTGAAAGTTGGATGTGTAAATGAAAAAATATTATTTTTTCACTAAAATGCTGTGTTTTCCCGAAATTTTACATTTTTACAAGGGTTAATAGGAGAAAATGACCCCCAAAATTTGTAACCACATTTCTTCTGAGTATGGAAATACCCCATGTGTGGATGTCAAGTGCTCTGCTGGCACACTACAATGCTCAGAAAAGGAGGAGCGCCATTGAGCTTTTGGATAGAGAATTAGTTTGGAATGGAAGTCAGGGGCCATGTGCGTTTACAAAGCCCCCCGTGGTGCCAGAACAGTGGACCCCCACATGGGACCCCATTTTGGAAACTACAACCCTCACAGAATTTAATAAGGGGTGCAGTGAGTATTTACACCCCACTGGCGTTTGACAGACCTTTGGAACAGTGGGCTGTGCAAATGAAAAATAAAATTTTTCATTTTCACGCACCACTGTTCCAAAAATCTGTCAGACACCTGTGGGGCGTAAATGCTCACTGTACCCATTATTACATTACATGAGGGGTGTAGTTTCCAAAATGGGGTCACATGTGGGGGGGGTACATTGTTCTGGCACTATGGGGGCTTTGTAAACACACGTGGCCTTCAATTCCGGACAAATTTTCTCTTCAAAATCCCAATGGCGCTCCTTCTCATCTGAGCATTGTAGTTCGCCCGCAGAGCATTTTACATCCACATATGGGGTATGTTCTTACTCAGAAGAAATGGGGTTACAAATTTTGGGGGGCTTTTTTCCTATTTTCCCTTGTGAAAATGAAAAATTTAGGAAAAATTTAGGGTAACACCAACATTATAGTGAAACATAATTTTTTTTTTCATTTTCACATCCAACTTTAATGAAAATTCGTCAAACACCTGTGGGGTGTTAAAGCACACTATACCCCTTGTTACATTCCGTGGGGGGTGTAGTTTCCAAAATGGGGTCACATGTGGGTATTAATTTTTTTGCGTTTATGTCAGAACCGCTGTAAAATCAGCCACCCCTGTGCAAATCACCAATTTAGGCCTCAAATGTACATGGTGCGGGGGACAGTGTAAGGGGGTGTATATGTAGTGTTTTACCCTTGTGTTAGTGTGGTGTAGTGTTTTTAGGGTACATTCGCACTGGCGTGTTAAGGTGAGTTTCCCGCTAGGAGTTTGCACTGCGGCAAAAAATTTGACGCAGCCCAAACTTGAAGCAGGATCTTTACTGTAAACCTGCCCGTGTGAATGTACCCTGTACCCTCCCTGCATATCTGACAGACCGTCCATGCTGGGAGATGTACTTTGCAACAGCTGGAGGCACACTGGTTGGAAAACCTTCAGTTAGGTTCTGTTACCTAACTCAGTATTTTCCAACCAGTGTGCCTCCAGCTGTTGCAAAACTACAACTCCCAGCATGTACTGATCGCCGAAGGGCATGCTGGGAGATGTAGTTATGCAACAGCTGGAGGTACGCAGCTACAACTCCCAGCATGCCGAGACAGCTGTTTGGGCATGCTGGGATTTGCAGTTTTGCTACATCTGGAGGGCTACAATTTAGAGACCACTGCACAGTGATCTCCAAACTGTGGCCCTCCAGATGTTGCAAAACTACAAATCCCAGCATGCTCAGACAACAAACTGCTGTGTGGGCATGCTAGGAGTTGTAGTTTTGCAAGATCTAGAGGGCAACAGTTTAGAGATCACTGCACAGTGATCTCCAAACTGTGACCTTCCAGCTGTTGCAAAACTACAAATCCCAGCATGCCCGCACAGCAAACAGCTGTCTGGGCATGCTTGGAGTTGTGTATAGTGTATAGTGGTCTCAGACTGTAGCCCTCTAGATGTTGCTAGGCAACTCACCGACTTCTGTACGATCCAGCAAGCCAGCTGCACGACATTGCCGCCCGCCGATCACCATTGCCTGCAGCCTCCGGATGGGTAAGTGGATCTTCTACCGTCGGTCCTCTTCGGTTTCCCTGTCCTATCCCACCTATTGTGGGTGGGCAGAATGGGGAAACAGAAAGTCAACCCCCCACCCTCGATCTGCTATTGGTCGTCGCTTCTGGCATCCAATAGCAGGGATAGGAGGGGTGGCACCCCTGCCATCTCACTCCTATCCCTTCAGGGGATCGTGGGAGTCTTAGACAACCGCAATCCCCCTTATATTCCGGGTCACTGGGTCACCATAGACCCGTATGACCCGAAATCGGCGCAAATCGCAGGTGTGAATTCACCTGCGATTTGCGCCGATCGCCGACATGGGGAGGTCTGATGACCCCCTGGGCATTTGCACGGGGTGCCTGCTGATCAATATCTGCAATCACCCCATTCCGGTCCCCTCCTGGCACACGGCAGGGACTGAAATTCCCATGGGCGTATGGATTAAGTGCCAGGAAGCCAGGGCGTATCTATACGCCCTAGGTCCTTAAGGGGTTAAAATAGGTCTAAATAGTGATGTTTCCTTTTACCTCTAATCTTTATCCTACCAATGAAGCTTTTCCTTAATGCTGACATTGGAGTCTCAATATGAAATTGTGTTTAGAAAGTAGTGACATATTCCAAGGCCTTTAAATCACATTCCCCAACTCTGGTTAACAATTCACAATGCTCAGTAAATTCTGCTGGGCCACTCAGCCTTCAAAAGTATTAATCTTCTTAATGACCTTCACCCTCATAGGACAAACTTTATACAAGAAGAGGAACTTTCACCTGGTTAACATGCTGTGAGATCTTTAAAAAGGGGTGTCCTTGGAATAACTTTTACAATTGCATGTGGCTAGGCTGGGGTAAAAATAATTACAAACAAACAAACATGCTCACTTGCCTTTCTCCCATGCAACTACAACAGACGTGGTCATGCTGCAAAGCACTTCCTGGTCTTGGTCTCAACACAAGCAATGCTTGCCCACCCTGGACAACCCCTTTAACATCTTACTCAGAGTTCTGTACTATCCATAATGTCTACCTGTCAAAATATCAACACCTTTTTTAACTCCATTACTCGTTTAGGAAAAGCCTGTGTATGAATGACCGAAAATGTATCCACAAATGGGACTAGAAATAAAACTTAAAGCGTACCCGTCAGATCCAACAAAAAAAGCTTTTTTAAATATATCACTCAGTACCTAATCCTGACCATGTACATCTAATTTTTATGTGTCTTGCACCTTTTTAATACTTTTAATTTAGCTCACTAGTCTGAATTCCTCTCAAAGGGCCTCACTGTTCAGGTCTCCGCCCCCTCCCTCAGTATGCTGTCTGTTCACATCATCCCTAGCATTAGCAAAACTGCAACTCCCAGCTTGTTCTTACTGACAGTAGCGGGACACAAGCTGACAGTGGGAGGGTTTTTCCTCCAGCTGTGAGCCCTGCACTCACAGCTGTCAATCAAGGAAGTGTGTCCATGACGCATGGACACAGCAGGACAGAGTATATGTCCAAGTGGGCAAAGGGGGGCAGTTGTTTGATTGGCTTTTTCAGTATGAAATACTAAAATTTTTCTAATGAAAGCAATTGCAAAACCTATTGGGTTTGCATGCTTTACAACATATCAAAAGTTTTTGTATCTGACAGTGCCCATTTAACCTTTAATGATTACATATAAAATGACAGACAGACACATGGTGAAGGTCCCATTCCCTTAGAGAAAGATAAGTAGACTGGGGACAGAAAAATCAACACATGGGATATTGGGGAGACTAGCTGTAAGGGAAAAATTAACAGTGAAAATGAAATCATTGTTTATTAACACAGCTGCTGAGGTTAAGTGCCCACCCTGCACTACTTGCCTTGCAAAAGACTGTTGCTGCCTTTTGAGGAACCCATCTCAACAGGATGGCCTCAACCATGGTGACAATCCCTACTCTATCCTAAGTGAAGGATAAAATGAAAAAGCAGGTTACCAGAGTAGAGAAATAAAGATTACGAACCATTGGGTCACCACTGTCACACAAAAATACTAAAATGCAATGAGAAATGAAATGCTAGCAAAAACACAGATTACAGATATACTAAAATTACGTGTTTCATCCAAGATGAGATGTGCTCTTCAGGGTAGGAGACTAATGTAATAATGTTACAACTCAATAGGGTGCAACAACACGTTATTTAACCCCTTAAGGACCAAGGACGTACTGATACGTACTGAGTCCTCTCCTTTACTATAACTCAGGGGCCACGGCGTGGCCCTGCGTCATAGCGGGTCGGGCCTGGCACCTAGCAACGGCCGTGACCCATGGCTAATAGTGCATGGCACTGATCGCGGTGCTGCGCACTATTAACTCTTTAGACGCAGCGTTCAAAGTTGATCGCCGTGTCTAAAGTGAAACTAAACTGCTGCCGGTTAGCCCAGGGGGCTGTTCAGGATAGCTGCGGCAAAATCGCGGCATCCCGAACAGCTATGGGGCACGAGGAGGGTCCCCTTACCTGCCTCCTGGTGTCCGATCGACGAATGACCGCTCAGTGCCTGAGATCCATGCATGAGCAGTCAAGCGGCAGAATCATTGATCTATGTTATCCTATGGCATAACAAAGATCAATGTAAAAGATCAGTGTGTGCAGTGTTATAGCCCCCTATGGGAGCTATAACACTGCAAAAAAATTAAAATGGGAAAAAAAACAAGTTAATAAAGATTATTTAACCCCTTCCCTAATAAAAGTTTGAATCACCCCCCTTTTCCCATTAAAAAAAAAATGTAAATAAAAATAAACATATGTGATATTGCCGCGTGCGGAAATATCCGAATTATAAAAATATATTGTTAAATAAACCGCACGGTTAATGGCATACATGCAAAAAAACATCCAAAGTCCAAAATAGTGTCATTTTGGTCACTTTTTCTATCATGAAAAAATGAAAAAAGTAATCAAAAAGTCTTATCAATACAAAAATGGTACCGCTAAAAACTTCAGATCATGGCGCAAAAAATTTAGCCCTCATTCTGCCCTGTACATGGAAAAATAAAAAGTTATAGGGGTCAGAAGATGACAATTTTAAACGTTTACATTTTCCTGCATGTAGTTATGATTTTTCCCAGAGAACGACAAAATCAAACCTATATAAGTAGGGTATCATTTTAATCGTATGGACCTACAGAATAAAGATAAGGTGTCATTTTTTACCAAAAAATTTACTACGTAGAAACAGAAGCCCCCAAATGTTACAAAATTGATTTTTTTCTTAAATTTTATCGCACAATGATTTTTTTTCCGTTTCACCGTAGGTTTTTGGGTAAAATGACTGATGTCATTACAAAGTAGAATTGGTGGCGCAAAAAATAAGCCATCATATGGATTTTTAGGTGCAAAATTTAAAGGGTTATGATTTTTAAAAGGTTGGGAGGAAAAAACTAAAGTGCAAAAACAGAAAAACGCTCAGTCCTTAAGGGGTTAAATATGCCAAAAAATTATGGACTGTTTGTAACCAAAGTGCATGTAGTTCCGTGCATATTTCTGGTAGAAATTTGTTAGATATGTGCTTTAAGAAAGAAAGTCTAGAGTTGACACAAAGAGAAGGATCAATTTGTAAGATTTACTAAAACTGTCCAATTTTTAGACAATGTAAACAGACTAGACGAGTGGTTCCTAAACTGTGTGCGGGGCACCATGGGGAGCCATGGATGGTTTCCAAGGGCACCACAATGCAGCCACTAGGGACAGCCATCCTTACTGGAGGCTGCTGTACAGGTACAGACAGCCATGAAGTTCCTAGGGCCAGTGTTCCCTGTGCTGCGTCGCCTACGTGGGCCCACCCAGTCCGTGCACAGGATACAGTGGGCTCCTCTGGGGTCACCACACAGCAGGAGAGGACACCTGGTGGCATGGATCAAGGATTGGACTGGGGATAAATACCAGCCCTGAAAATAACTGCATACCAAACCCAGCAACAGACTTATACAATTTTTCATAGATATATATATATATATATTTTTTTTTTATACACACACACATATATATATATATATATATATATATATATATAAATATATATATATATATATATATATATATATAAATATATATATATATATATATATATATACCGTATATGTCACTTCATATACCACAAAAATTTATAAAAAAGTGATCAAAAAGTCCCATCAAAACAAAAATTTAACCGATAAGTAATTTTTTTGTAGATTTCATGGTGAAATTATTAATGTAATTACAAAGTAAAATTGGTGGCGCAAAAATAAAGCCCTCATATAGGTATCTAGGTCAAAAATTGAAAGCATTATTGTCACGATGCCGGCTGGCAGGAGGTGGATCCTCTGTGCCAGAGAGGGATGGCGAGGACCGTGCTAGTGGACCGGTTCTAAGACACTACTGGTTTTCACCAGAGCCCGCCGCAAAGCGGGATGGTCTTGCTGCGGCGGTAGTGACCAGGTCGTATCCACTAGCAACGGCTCACCTCTCTGGCTGCTGAAGATAGGCGCGGTACAAGGGAGTAGGCAGAAGCAAGGTCGGACGTAGCAGAAGGTCGGGGCAGGCAGCAAGGATCGTAGTCAGGGGCAACGGCAGGAGGTCTGGAACACAGGCTAGGAACACACAAGGAACGCTTTCACTGGCACGATGGCAACAAGATCCGGCAAGGAAGTGCAGGGGAAGTGAGGTGATATAGGGAAGTGCACAGGTGAAGACACTAATTGGAATCACTGCGCCAATCAGCGGCGCAGTGGCCCTTTAAATCGCAAAGACCCGGCGCGCGCGCGCCCTAGGGAGCGGGGCCGCGCGCGCCGGGACAGGACCGAGGGAGAGCGAGTCAGGTACGGGAGCCGGGGTGCGCATCGCGAGCGGGCGCTACCCGCATCGCGAATCGCATCCCGGCTGGAAGCGGAATCGCAGCGCCCCGGGTCAGTGGATCTGACCGGAGCGCTGCAGCGGGGAGAGTGTAGCGAGCGCTCCGGGGAGGAGCGGGGACCCGGAGCGCTCGGCGTAACAGTACCCCCCCCCCTTGGGTCTCCCCCTCTTCTTAGAGCCTGAGAACCTGAGGAGCAGACTTTTGTCTAGGATGTTGTCCTCAGGTTCCCAGGATCTCTCTTCAGGACCACAACCCTCCCAGTCCACTAAAAAAAAAGTTTTCCCTCTGACCTTTTTAGAAGCTAAGATTTCTTTGACAGAGAAGATGTCCGAGGAGCCGGAAACAGGAGTGGGAGGAACAGATTTGGGAGAAAAACGGTTGAGGATGAGTGGTTTAAGAAGAGAGACGTGAAAGGCATTAGGGATACGAAGAGAAGGAGGAAGAAGAAGTTTGTAAGAGACAGGATTAATTTGACACAAAATTTTGAAAGGACCAAGATAGCGTGGTCCCAACTTGTAGCTAGGGACACGGAAGCGGACATATTTAGCGGAGAGCCATACCTTGTCTCCAGGGGAAAAAACGGGAGGAGCTCTTCTTTTCTTATCCGCGAACTTCTTCATGCGTGATGAAGCCTGTAAGAGAGAATTTTGGGTCTCTCTCCATATGATGGAAAGGTCACGAGAAATTTCATCCACAGCGGGCAGACCAGAGGGCAAGGGGGTAGGGAGGGGGGGAAGAGGGTGACGGCCGTACACCACGAAAAATGGGGATTTGGAGGAAGATTCAGAGACTCTGAAGTTATACGAGAATTCGGCCCATGGAAGGAGATCTGCCCAGTCATCCTGGCGGGAGGAAACAAAATGTCGCAAATAATCACCCAAGACCTGGTTAATTCTTTCTACTTGTCCATTGGACTGGGGATGATATGCAGAAGAAAAATTTAATTTAATCTTGAGTTGTTTACAGAGAGCCCTCCAGAATTTAGACACGAATTGGACGCCTCTATCCGAGACGATCTGCGTAGGCAACCCGTGAAGACGAAAAATGTGTACAAAAAATTGTTTAGCCAACTGAGGCGCTGAAGGAAGACCAGGAAGAGGGATGAAATGTGCCATTTTGGAGAATCGATCAACGACCACCCAAATAACAGTGTTGCCACGGGAAGGGGGTAAATCAGTAATAAAATCCATACCAATCAGAGACCAAGGCTGTTCGGGGACAGGCAGGGGATGAAGAAAACCAGCGGGCTTCTGGCGAGGAGTCTTATCCCGGGCACAGATAGTGCAGGCTCGCACAAAGTCCACAACATCCGTCTCCAGAGTCGGCCACCAATAGAAGCGGGAGATGAGTTGCACAGATTTCTTGATGCCCACATGACCTGCGAGATGGGAGGAGTGACCCCATTTGAGGATTCCGAGGCGTTGGCGTGGAGAAACAAAGGTCTTTCCTGGAGGAGTTTGCCTGATGGAGGCAGGGGAAGTGGAGATCAGGCAGTCAGGTGGAATGATGTGTTGCGGAGAAAGTTCAACTTCTGAGGCATCCGAGGAACGAGAGAGAGCATCGGCCCTAATGTTCTTATCGGCAGGACGAAAGTGAATCTCAAAATTAAATCGGGCAAAGAACAGAGACCACCGGGCCTGGCGAGGATTCAGCCGTTGGGCAGACTGGAGGTAGGAGAGGTTCTTGTGGTCGGTGTAAATAATAACTGGAAATCTTGATCCCTCCAGCAGATGCCTCCATTCCTCAAGTGCTAATTTAATGGCTAGAAGCTCTCGATCCCCGATGGAGTAGTTCCTCTCCGCCGGAGAGAAGGTCCTAGAAAAAAAACCACAAGTGACAGCATGCCCGGAAGAATTTTTTTGTAGAAGAACAGCTCCAGCTCCCACTGAGGAGGCATCAACCTCCAATAGGAAGGGTTTGGAAGGGTCAGGTCTGGAGAGCACGGGAGCTGAAGAAAAGGCAGACTTGAGTCGTTTAAAGGCGTCTTCCGCTTGAGGAGGCCAAGACTTGGGATCGGCATTTTTTTTGGTTAAAGCCACGATAGGAGCCACAACGGTAGAAAAATGTGGAATAAATTGCCTGTAATAATTGGCGAACCCCAAAAAGCGTTGGATAGCACGGAGTCCGGAGGGGCGTGGCCAATCTAAGACGGCAGAGAGTTTGTCTGGATCCATTTGTAGTCCCTGGCCAGAGACCAAATATCCTAGAAAAGGAAGAGATTGGCATTCAAACAGACATTTCTCAATTTTGGCATAGAGTTGATTGTCACGAAGTCTCTGAAGAACCATACGGACATGCTGGCGGTGTTCTTCTAGATTGGCGGAAAAAATTAGGATATCGTCCAGATATACAACAACACAGGAGTATAACAGATCACGAAAAATTTCATTAACAAAGTCTTGGAAGACAGCAGGGGCGTTGCACAGGCCAAAGGGCATGACCAGATACTCAAAGTGTCCATCTCTGGTATTAAATGCCGTTTTCCACTCATCCCCCTCTCTGATGCGGATGAGGTTATAGGCGCCTCTTAAGTCCAATTTAGTAAAGATGTGGGCACCTTGGAGGCGATCAAAGAGTTCAGAGATGAGGGGTAGGGGGTAGCGGTTCTTAACCGTGATTTTATTAAGACCGCGGTAGTCAATGCAAGGACGTAGGGAGCCATCTTTTTTGGACACAAAGAAAAATCCGGCTCCGGCAGGAGAGGAGGATTTACGGATAAAGCCCTTTTTTAAATTTTCCTGGACGTATTCAGACATGGCAAGAGTCTCTGGGGCAGAGAGAGGATAAATTCTGCCCCGGGGTGGAGTAGTGCCCGGGAGGAGGTCGATAGGACAATCATAAGGCCTGTGAGGAGGTAGAGTCTCAGCTTGTTTTTTGCAGAAAACATCCGCGAAGTCCATATAGGCCTTAGGGAGACCGGTTACTGGAGGAACCACAGAGTCACGGCAAGGGTTACTGGGAACCGGTTTTAGACAGTCCTTGGAACAAGAGGGCCCCCAACTCTTGATCTCCCCAGTGGACCAATCCAGGGTTGGGGAATGAAGTTGAAGCCAGGGAAGTCCAAGGAGAATTTCCGAGGTGCAATTGGGGAGGACCAAAAGTTCAATCCTCTCATGATGAGATCCGATGCTCATAAGAAGGGGCTCCGTGCGGAAACGTATGGTACAGTCCAATCTTTCATTGTTTACACAATTGATGTAAAGGGGTCTGGCGAGACTGGTCACTGGGATGTTGAACCTGTTGACGAGAGAGGCCAAAATAAAATTTCCTGCAGATCCAGAGTCCAAGAAGGCCACAGTAGAGAAGGAGAAGGCAGAGGCAGACATCCGCACAGGCACAGTAAGACGTGGAGAAGCAGAGTAGACATCAAGGACTGTCTCCTCTTTGTGCGGAGTCAGCGTACGTCTTTCCAGGCGGGGAGGACGGATAGGACAATCCCTCAGGAAGTGTTCGGTACTAGCACAGTACAGGCAGAGGTTCTCCATGCGGCGTCGTGTCCTCTCTTGAGGTGTCAGGCGAGACCGGTCGACCTGCATAGCCTCCACGGCGGGAGGCACAGGAACAGATTGCAGGGGACCAGAGGAGAGAGGAGCCGAGGAGAAGAAACGTCTCGTGCGAACAGAGTCCATATCTTGGCGGAGCTCCTGACGCCTTTCGGAAAAACGCATGTCAATGCGAGTGGCTAGGTGAATAAGTTCATGAAGATTAGCAGGAATTTCTCGTGCGGCCAGAACATCTTTAATGTTGCTGGATAGGCCTTTTTTAAAGGTCGCGCAGAGGGCCTCATTATTCCAGGATAATTCTGAAGCAAGAGTACGGAATTGTACGGCATACTCGCCAACGGAAGAATTACCCTGGACCAGGTTCAACAGGGCAGTCTCAGCAGAAGAGGCTCGGGCAGGTTCCTCAAAGACACTTCGGATTTCCGAGAAGAAGGAGTGTACAGAGGCAGTGACGGGGTCATTGCGGTCCCAGAGCGGTGTGGCCCATGACAGGGCTTTTCCAGACAGAAGGCTGACTACGAAAGCCACCTTAGACCTTTCAGTGGGAAACAGGTCCGACATCATCTCCAGATGCAGGGAACATTGGGAAAGAAAGCCACGGCAAAACTTAGAGTCCCCATCAAATTTATCCGGCAAGGATAGGCGTAGACCAGGAGCGGCCACTCGCTGCGGAGGAGGTGCAGGAGCTGGCGGAGGAGATGACTGCTGAAGCTGTGGTAGTAACTGCTGTAGCATAACGGTCAGTTGAGACAGCTGTTGGCCTTGTTGCGCTATCTGTTGTGACTGCTGGGCGACCACCGTGGTCTGGAACACAGGCTAGGAACACACAAGGAACGCTTTCACTGGCACGATGGCAACAAGATCCGGCAAGGAAGTGCAGGGGAAGTGAGGTGATATAGGGAAGTGCACAGGTGAAGACACTAATTGGAATCACTGCGCCAATCAGCGGCGCAGTGGCCCTTTAAATCGCAAAGACCCGCAAAGACCCTAGGGAGCGGGGCCGCGCGCGCCGGGACAGGACCGAGGGAGAGCGAGTCAGGTACGGGAGCCGGGGTGCGCATCGCGAGCGGGCGCTACCCGCATCGCGAATCGCATCCCGGCTGGAAGCGGAATCGCAGCGCCCCGGGTCAGTGGATCTGACCGGAGCGCTGCAGCGGGGAGAGTGTAGCGAGCGCTCCGGGGAGGAGCGGGGACCCGGAGCGCTCGGCGTAACAATTATATAGGGGGGGATTTATCATTGCTTTTAGAGAATTTTTTTTGTCTATGTTTAGGCGCAGTTCAGGCGCAAGCAGCATATTTTGAGACTTTTCTGCGCATTTTGATTTAGACAGTTTCACTCTTTTCGCCTTTTTCTTTTTGACCATGCAGTGTTCACGTATTTATCATTTGCGACTTTTTTCAAAGGTCGCTATTTAGTGCGCAAATGTACATTTTTAGGCGCAAAGCTACACCACCTACCAGTAGGAGTGAGAATCACTTATACCTTCCGCAATTCAACCTGTAACCCCTTCCTGCAGAATCCTGTCTGTAGACGGCGAATTGCGCAGGTCCTTTGCGCATTCCGCCGTCTATAGACGGCATTAAGTTAACCCGGCGATGCGCCGCATCACATGGGTTAACTGGCAGAAGTCCCGCTGTTACCAGCCGATATTCCGGTATAAGTTATGGACTATTTCTCCCCCCCTCAGAAGCCGCTGCAGATCAATGATTTAAAGCGGGCGCTTTAAATCAATGAACTGCAGGGGCTTTAGAGGGGCCAGAGACCTCCGCCGCCCGCTTCTCTCCCCCTGCTTGTCCTGGGGTCCCATTGCCTCCCCATCCCCGGTTTTATAATTACCTGTTCCAGGGGCCCAGGGTCCGCACTACTTCTGGCTCCGGAGGCGTCCTGAGTTGTCACTGGGCGCACTGACGGTGACGTCGCGTTGAAGACGTCACTCGTCACTGCGCACCGTGCAGGAGCCAGAAGTAGTGTGGACCCCGGTAATTATAAAACCTGGGATGGGGGAGGCAATGGGGCAGCGGCAGCATCAGAGGCAGCAGTGAAGATCGTCACTAATCTTCGCTGCTGCTTCTAGGAGTTTCAAAACTTCAACTCCCAGCATGCCCAGACAGCCTTTGGCTGTCTGGACATGCTGGGAGTTGTAGTTTTGCAACATATGGTGGGCCACAGTTTGGAGACCACTGTGCAGTAATCTCCAATCTGTGCTCTTCCAAATTTTGCAAAACTACAACTCGGAGCATGCCCAGACAGTCCAGGCATGCTGGGAGTTGTAGTTCTGTAACATCTGGCCCTGCAGATGTTGCCAAACTACAACTCCCAACATGCCTGGACTGTCTGGGCATGCTTGGAGTTGAAGTTTTGCAACATCTGTAGGGCCACAGTTTGGAGACCACTACACAGTGGTACCCAATCTGTTCTCCTCCAGTTGTTGCAAAACTACAACTCCAAGCATGCCCAGACTGCCTAGGCATGCTGGGAGTTGTAGTTTTGCAACAACTGGAGGCACACTGTCTGGGAAACACTATCTGTTTTCTAACTCAGTGTTTCCCAACCAGTGTGCCTCCAGCTGTTGGAAAACTATAACTCCCAGCATGCACTGACAGACCATGCATGCTGTGAGTTTCAGTTTTGCAACAGCTGGATGGGAAACACTGAGTTATGTAAAAAACTCTGTGTTTTGCAACCAGTGTGCATCCAGCATGCCCTTCTGTCACTGCATGCTGAGAGTTTTGCAACAGCTGGAGGTTTGCCCGGCTATGCACTGACAAGTACTTGCCAGTGCATGGCCACTATTTGTCAGTGCTTTTGCATACCAACGCTCAACCCGTGGCGTACCCCTATGGGTACGTGTACCACGGGTTGAGAACCCAGGCCTCTGGTTGTTGGTCTGACTCTTTTTAGAAAAGTTGTATGTTAGACAACTTTTCACACTAAAGGAGAGCTGCACCTTATTCATCATTACGCTGTGCATTATTGATGAATAAGGCGCTTGCTAGTCAAAGTATAGACAAAAAAATGGTGGAAATTTGATCTAACATAGACATTTCTTGATAAATCTCCCCCTATGATTTTTAGAATGTGAGGAGGAAAAAATTCAGTGCAAAAATGAAAAATCTCTTCAAGGGGTTAAATATGTAGGTAGGTAGGCAGGCCCACCCCACCCATATTAGCTAGGTAGATCTTTTCCCTACCCTTATATTAGATAGGTAGTTTTTATTTAATGGCACTTTTTATCACCAAACACAAGGCACAGCTATGGGGGCTTCCTGTGCACCGACGTATGCTAATTTATTTCTTGGGTGGTGGGAAGACACTATTGTTTTTGATGAGGTTTTTAGTTTTTTCACTGATCACATTTTTTTTGGGGGGCGCTATATCGATGATGTCCTAATCCTTTGGGATGGAGATATTTCACTATTCACAGATTTTGTTCACCAACTTAACACTAATAGTATAGGCATGGTATTCACCAGCGAGGTAGGAGGCAGATCCATTAATTTTCTTGATTTGCACATCTACATAGATGAAGACCTCAAGATACAGACGGAGGTTTTTCGCAAACCTACATCAGCCAACTCGCTCCTTCATTGGAACAGTTGGCACCCGGATCGCCTCAAGGCCAGTATCCCCATAGGACAATATCTACGAGCACGTCGTAATTGCTCAGAGGACGTTAAGTTTGAAGAGGAAAGTAAGAGAATTTTCTCCAGATTTAGACAACGACAATACCCCAGGAAACACCTAAAAAGAGCATACCATCGGGCGAAAGAAACAGACAGAAATTACACACTTAGGTCTGAAACTCGTAGAGATCAAGAAAACCAAATACGATGCATAGGATCCTATGATGGATATACCAACAAGATCATGGGAATCCTTCGCAAACACTGGCATTTGCTGTCGAATGATAGGGATCTGGCACCTGCGATAGGAGAGAAACCGAGCATAACTTTTAGGAGGGGACCTAATTTAAAAGATCTGTTGGTGCATAGTCATCTAGATGTATCTAACACGAACAAAAATTGGCTGAGCAACAAGACGGTTGGCTCATATGCATGTGGACATTGCACCTTCTGTACATATATCATTAAAGGCAAGACCTTTACGAACCCCATAGACTCTCGGACTTATGAGATTAGGCAATTTATGAACTGTAATAGCAAAAACATTATCTATGTGGCCGTCTGCTCATGCCCGAGAATCTATGTGGGTAAAACGACTCAAGAGTTTAAGAGACGAATTTCCCAGCATCTAAGCTGCATAAGAACAGCAAAGGACACCCCTATATCTCGTCATATGCAGGCTTGTCATAACAGCAGTTTGAAAGACATACGCTTTGTAGGTCTCTGTCAGTTACGTCTAGGTCCCAGGCGGGGTAATATAGACTCATTACTACTGAAAGAAGAGGCGAGATGGATACATAGACTTAAAAGTATGGCCCCTTTGGGTCTAAATGAAGGGTTTTCCTTCGCCGCTTTTCTAGATCCGCAATAAGTTATAATGGTTTAAGGCAAATTTGAGATGACAATAAAACACGCCTCATGTACACTATGTCCACTCTGTTAATATGATGGAAGGTCCCATGGAAACAGGGACTTTGAATGAAGTAGGAGTTAGAACTCTACTCTAAAATTGTTTGCCACTGGTCATTTATCTCCCCAGCACTAAAATTCGATTGAACAACATAGATAATACTTACCTTTGTGTTTATGTATGGTCATCCCATCATTTTTAAGATCGCATGATGTCGTTAACTAACTATAGGATCATCACCTATTGATTGTGTAATTAACTATATATAGGAATATTCAATGCAGTTAGTGACTTAAAACACCAGTTGACCATATGGTGGTCTCATCCTGTGGGACAAATATCCTCCGGGAATATTTGATACATATGAGTCAGAGTAACTGTATATCTATGCTCCGGAACAGTAACATACATAGAAAATGAATGGACTGTAGATTTCTAAGTCCCAGCGCATGCGCTGTATCTGTCATTGAGTTACACACTGGAAGCGAGCGGAATATTTTCTAAGTCCCCGCGCCTGCGCACCAAATGGGAGGCGATGTTTAAGTCCGGGCGCATGCGCGGCAACATGACAAGCGATCAACCGATCATGTGACTACACACATGATCGGGACATCATAACAATGGCGCATCGTGATGATAGTAGTTCACGTCATCAGATACGAACAGGTAAACATCAACCTGGTTGGCCACATTCCACACAGGTAAGTGAGGTGGAAAGCACCCATTGGATATAAGGAAAAGAATCAGGGATTGGCCCGGTAGAGTGTCGGGGAGTGATGAGGTAATTAACCTAGGATATAAAAGACAGAGTGAGACACGTGGACGGGTGTTTGCCGCATATTCCTCCTGAGGACGGCGCAGGTGCGCCAAAACTAGTAGAGGAGGCAAATTTCTGATTTTAATCAATTTCACAGATTCCATTTGTTTGGGTACTGCAGACCCATAAGACAGGACACTACTGGGTTAATCCCAGAATTCATTATTTATCTGGAACTGTGAAATTTGGGGTTTTAATCACTTGTCATCATTTTATATGATAATACAATAAAAGTTATATTTTATTTTGGGGGGTTCACCCTAAAGGGATTTGTGCTCTGGGCTTAGGCCCCGGGTTTGTGTGATATATATTAGTGGGATCCCTAACCCACCCAGGGGTTCTTTTTGTGGTTGATGTGCAGGACGGAACATCATCCCGGAATTATGGGAGCATATTTATATTCTCTTTTTAGTAGGGTATTGCACGATGTCTACTTCTGGCAGAAGTGGGCGGAGCTTGCGTTTGGCGGGGTTTTTGGTATATATACCCCCCCCCCTCTGGTGTGGCTCAGTCTCCTGGAGCCATACTGTGCGGTATCAGTTGCTATACTGTGTGCTTAGTTTCTGCTTTTGAGATTGCTAAATCTAAAACTGTAGGTTTATATTTTTCAGGAAACCTTTTATTATTTTTCTGCATACTTGATATTGAATTTTTATTTTTCATTATTTTACATATAGATGTCCTCTATGGAATCTGGAGGGTCTGGAGGACGCAGAGAGCCTCATGGAAAAGCCTCTCATAAATGCAGGCATCTGGAATGTAGTTCCTGCAAAGTCCCCCCTTTCGGATGGATATGATTATCCCATATGTGTTTCCTGTCGTCCCAGATTACATTCTAGCCAGGAACCATCCATGCAGGACATGTTTATTTGGGTCAAAGATTTTGTATGTGACTCAATTAAAGAACTAAGGGATTCTCTAGCAGTAGCTCCTCCTCCCAGTAAGAAGCATAAATGTAGGCAAGATCCTATTATAGTCCATTCTGATGAAGAATATTGGGTCCTAGATGAGACTAAATCATCTAGCTCTGAAGAGGAGGAGGTGACGGGAAAGACTGATTTCCTTGCTGAGAAATTTCCGAAATGTATTCGTGTGGTGCAGACAGAGTATGCACAAACTAGTCAAAGAGAAGTTCCCTCTACTTCCAAGGGTCCAAGAATGTTTGCTGTAGATGACGCTATTACCGAGCTTATGAAAACTGAATGGGTTAACCCAGAGGACGCGCCAGTCATTAATAGGCACTTTAAGACCCTGTATCCCTTGATCCTGTATCCGTGATCTGAAGTTTTTAGCGGTACCATTTTTGTTCTGATCAGACTTTTTGATCACTTTTTATTCACTTTTTTGTGGTTTAAAAAGTGATCAAAAATGCGCTATTTTGGACTTTGGAATTTTTTTGCGCGTACGCCATTGAACATGCGGTTTAAAAAGTGGTATATTTTTATAATTCGGACATTTCCGCACGCAGCGATACCACATATGTTTATTTTTATTTACACTGTGTTTTTTTTATTCTTGGAAATGCCGGATGATTGAAACTTTTATTAGGGGAAGAGATAATTGAAAGGGTTAATGATTTTTTTTTTTACACTTTTCTTATGCAATTTAATATAGCTCCTATAGGGGGCTATAACATTGCATTAACTGATCTTTTACACTGATTGATTCATCTCCATAGGAATGGATCACAGTGTTTTCGGCGATTGAATGCTCAAGCCTGGATCTCAGGCTTGAAGCATTCATTCGGCGATCGGACAGAACAGGAGAAGGTAAGAAGACCTCGTCCTCTGCTACAGCTGTTCGGGATGCCGCGATTATACCGCGGCGATCCCGAACAGCTCCCTGAGCTAGCTGGGCACTTTTACTTTCGTTTTTAGCCACGCGGCTCAGCTTTGAGCGCGTGGCTAAAGGGTTAATAGCACGCGGCACCGCGATCAGTGCCACACGCTATTAGAGGCAGGTCCCGGCTTCACTATGACGCTGGGCCCGCCGCGATATGATGCGGGGTCACCGTGTGACCCCGCGTTATATCGCAGGACCGGGACCCAGGATGTACCCATACGTCCTGGGTCCTTAAGAGGTTAAAGGACCCAGAAGATAATATACAGCATCTTCTAGTCAGATTGCAGTAGGTAGTGCTTCCTTTGAGGTCCTCAGGGCCATGAAATCGTGGATTTCCAAAGTACAGGATGATATAGATTCCGGAGTCAGTAGACAAGATATCCTCCGTTCTTTCAAATATATAAATCAAGGTATGGATTATCTCCAGGACGCAAATTGTCAACAGATTAGGCTATCTGCCCGTAATATGGCATTAACTTCTGCTGCTAGGAGAGCATTTCGGCTGAGATCTTGGCCAGGGTATAGTCACTCAAAGTACATCCTCTGCAACCTGGAGTTTAATCCGACAAAGTTATTCGGTCCGGAATTAGATACCATCATAGAGGAACTTTCTAATAGAAAGGGAAAGAACCTGCCCTTGTCTGATCGGTCCTTTCGTGGGCGTTACAACCAGAGGGCCAGACAGGGTAGAAACTCGGCACGTGGCAGAGGTTCAGGCTCAGCAAGAAAGGGCTCTTCCAGAGCCAGAAGATCTAAGAAGCCAGAATTCTGACTTGGACAGTGTATCGGTGGGATACAGTCTTCAGTTTTTTTCTCCAGTCTTGGCAAGACTTAATAAAAGATGCTAGGGTGATAAATACTGTAAGGAGTGGTTATTTTCTCCCCCTTATCTCCCCTCCTCTAGGGAGGTTTCTAGTATCCTTCATTCTAAGCTCTACAAAACAGGAGGTTTTGGACCAAGCGATCTTGGATCTCATCGCAAATTCTGCTGTAGAACCTGTCCCTCTTCTAGAAGGAGGCAGGGGAGTGTATTCCCCAGTGTTTATTGTACCCAAGCCAGGAGGGAAATGGAGACTAATAATAGACCTCAGATACCTCAACCCGACCATAGTAAAGAAAATGTTCCGTATGGAAACTATAAAATCAGTCAAGACGATTCTACAACCAGGAGACTACATGGCATCACTAGACCTCAAGGACGCTTATTTTCATATTCCTATCTACCAAGAACACAGAAGGTTCTTACGGATCGCAGTTACCATCAAGGGAGTCATACACCATCTTCAGTTTCGAGTTCTTCCATTTGGAATATCGACGGCCCCTTTGTCTTTACAAAGGTGGTATCCTCTATGATGGCAACACTCAGAGTTCAGGGTATAAGAATTATTCCCTACCTGGACGATTGGCTTATATTAGCCAGGATACAAGAACTCTATCTTCACATCTCCATAACATTGGATCTTCTCCACAGACTAGGATGGTTGATAAATTTACAGAAGTCACATCTAATTCCAACCAACAGGATAACATTCCTAGGCTTCTGTATAGACTACCTGGAGATGAAGATATATCTATCTCCAGCAAGGAAGGACATGATATCCAGGTGATATCAATTCCTTTGTGTGCCTCGCAGAGTGCCACTGAGGACTCTAACGAGATTTCTAGGTCTCTTATATTCCTCGGCGGAGGCGGTTCCGTGGGCTAACAATACCTGGAGAGTGGGCCTTAAATCAGGATTTTTTCTCAGCTAGTAGACCTTTGGGGCCTTCCAGAAATAGATCTTATGGCTGCAAGAGCCAATCACAAACTGGAGAAGTTCTGTTCCCTATATCCAGTGGACAGGCCCTTTTGGATAGATGCCATGACAATTCCATGGAATTTCAATTTAGCTTACATCTTTCCACCCTCTCCCATGATACCCAGGGTATTGATGAAGATTAGACAGGACCAGGCCTCAGTGATCGCCATCATTCCTTTCTGGCCCAAGAGAGCCTGGTTCTCTTTCCTCATTCAGATGAGCAGAGGGGTTTACTGGAGACTCCCCCTCAAGGAGATCCTGGTGTCTCAGGGCACTCAGTTATGCCACAATCTCATTACACTCAGTCTGACTGCGTGGAGATTGATAGGTTCTTATTGAAAGCCCGAGGGTTTTCGGACCACATGCTTGAGACGCTATCTCACTCTAGAAGTGAGGCGACCAAGCCAGGATTAGAAAGGTCTTCGTCAGATGGGGTGTTTCTAAGAACGTGGATGCTTCTTCTCTACTCCTTCAATTCTGGAATTCTTACAGGACGGATTTGATAAAGGACTATCCCCAAATTTTAATAAGGTACAGCTGGAAGCACTATCTGCTTCCTTACAAAGAAGACTTACTCAAGACCCGGTGGTAAAATCTTTCATCAAAACCATCACTAAAATGTGTCCTAGATCTGTAAAACCGGTTGCTCCTTGGGATCTGGCCTTGGTCTTGCAACAACTTTGTGCTTAACCCTTTCAACCTTTAGAGGAAGTGCAACTTAGGTTCCTCACTCTTAAGACAGTTCTGTTACTGGCTGTTACTACTGCCAAAAGGGTTGGTGAGCTTATCTTCAGTTGAGCCATATATTACCTTTTTGCCTGACAAGGTCCTTTTGAGATTTTTTCCATCTTTTTTACCAAAAGTTCCTTCTTTTACGAACATTAACCAGGTAATTCCTCTTCCACAGTTTTCTCCTGAACCTGGGGCTTCTCAAAAGGACCTTGTCACTCTGGACCTGGTAAGATGTTTAAAGATTTATTTACAAAGAACTAAACCCTACAGAAAGTCAGAGAACCTTCTTATCTTACACCAGGGATCTAAGAAAGGTGCAAAGGCATCTAAACCTTCCATTTCCAGATGGATTTGGGAATGCATAGATCGGTTACACTTCCAAAGGCTTGACTCCACCAGAGTTCACTAAGGCACATTCGACAAGGTTTACCTATCTCTGCTTCTTGGGCAGAGAGTAACTCGGTTCCCTTGGAACACAACATGGAGCTCTCCATTAACGTTTCTAAAACATTATAGAGTTGACACTTTTTTGTGTAGCGAAACCAATTTCGCTAGAACTATACTAAATTCTGCAGTGCAGGAGAGCCCTCCCTAGGGGTTTTTCTTGCTAAATCCCCACATTGTGCCGCTGAGGGATGCTAGGGAAGACTAAATTTAAGTAGTTAATTTGTTTTCCCTTAGTCTCCCCAGCAACACAAGCTTCCCTCCCTTATATTTTTGTTTACTTTATAATTAACTCACTGTCCTTTGTGAGCTGGGCACCTTTATAGGCGATATGGGAGGTAGTTTTTACTTTATTTTCATTAAAAAATGCCACAGTCCTATTAGCTCACAGGGGCGGAGACACCCTACATTGTGCTGCTGAGGAGACTAAGGGAAAACAAATTAACTAGTTAAATTTAGTCATATTATCGTGCCACTGGCTCCGTGACCAGACGTCCTGGAGAGAGTGACTGGTGTAAGAGTTTACAGCTCCTAGCTCTGTCACTCTGCAGCTCTTGCAACAAAAGGTCATGATAATAAAAGTTAGGACCTTGTGTGCTAGTGTGAGTGAGCAGACAGGTCGGCGCCTACTTCTTGCCATGGGACGAGATTGCGTCGGGCAGCCAAGCACAGGCCGGGCTGCTGCTGACCCACTGGACAGTCAGCCTAACCGGAATGTTCCCAGTTTCCCAGTATGGCCCTGGACGGATCATCGGTAACCAGGATGGGTCAGGTCCTGTAGCTGCTGAGCTGGGAGGTAATGTCATCTGCCTTATTATTCCCCAATTAAAATATACCAGCGCTATGTGTCAGACTACTACTCCCGGTATACTATACCTCCGTCATACTAATACTACCGGCATTATACTATACCAGTGCTATGTGTCATAGCACTTATACAAAACAAATAGAGAAACATAGCCACACATCCACCATTTGTATTTTAATCTAATTCTCAGCATAATTTAAAAAAAACTAACAGGTTGATCAAAATGTACAAGCCCACTCGCCACGTCAAGGCCACCTAATCAGAGTGGGTCGCTAACCTAACACTGACATAGCACCGGGTGGCAACCACTGCCTCCGAGACACCATGCCAACAGGGGAAACGACCCAGTGGCCAGGCAGCCCCACTGCTACTCGACCAAGCCCCTGCTATATGTGTCGGTCATATTACTACTACCAACTACACTATACTATACTAGTGCTATATGTGTTGATCATACTACTAACACCAGTGTCCGTGGGGAGCACGCCCTATAGCTATGCAATGTTCTCCCTGGTACCTCCACACCCCCTATAGCTATGTCATGCTCTCCCTGGTACTTCCACACCCCCTATAGCTATTCCTTGTTCTCCCTGGTACCTTCACACCCCCTATAGCTAGTCCATGCTCTCCCTGGTACCTCCGCACCCCCTATAGCTAGTCCATGCTCTTCCTGGTACCTCCGCACCCCCTATAGCTATTCCATGTTCTCCCTGGTACCTTTGCACCCCCTATAGCTATTCCATGCTCTCCCTGGTACCTTTGCACCCCATATAGCTATTCCATGTTCTCCCTGGTACCTTTGCACCCCCTATAGCTATTCCATGCTCTCCCTGGTACCTTCGCACCCCATATAGCTATTCCATGCTCTCCCTGGTACCTCCGCACCCCTATAGCTATTCCATGTTCTCCCTGGTACCTTCGCACCCCATATAGCTATGCCATGTTCTCCCTCGTACCTCCACATCCCCTATAGTAATGCCATTTTCTCTCTGGTACCTCCACACCCCCTATAGCTATGCCATGTTCTCCCTCGTACCTCCACATCCCCTAAAGCTATGCCATGTTCTCCCTGGTACCTCCACACGCCCTATAGCTATGCCATGTTCTCCATGGTACCTCCACACCCCCTATATAGCTATGCCATGTTCTCCATGGTACCTCCACACCCCCTATATAGCTATGCCATGTTCTCCATGGTACCTCCACACACCCTATATAGCTATGCCATGTTCTCCCTCGTACCTTTGCACCCCCTATAGCTATGCCATGTTCTCCCTGGTACCTCTGCACCCCCCATAGCTATGCCATGTTCTCCCTGGTACCTCCACACCCCTATAGCTATGCCATGTTCTCCCTGGTACCTCTGCACCCCCCATAGCTATGCCATGTTCTCCCTGGTACCTCCACACCCCCTATAGCTATGCCATGTTCTCCCTGGTACCTCCGCAACCCCTATAGCTATGCCATGTTCTCCCTGGTATCTCACCACCCCCTATAGCTATGCCATGTTCTCCATGGTACCTCCGCACCCCCTATAGCTATGCCATGTTCTCCCTGGTACCTTCACACCCCCCATAGCTATGCCATGTTCTCCCTGGTACCTCCACACCCCCTATAGCTATGCCATGTTCTCCCTGGTACCTCCACACCCCCTATAGCTATGCCATGTTCTCCCTCGTACCTCTGCACCCCCTATAGCTATGCCATGTTCTCTCTGGTACCTCCACGCCCACTATAGCTATGCCATGTTCTCCCTGGTACCTCTGCATCCCCCATAGCTATGCCATGTTCTTCCTGGTACCTCCACCCACACCCCTATAGCTATGCCATGTTCTCCCTGGTACCTCTGCACCCCCCATAGCTATGCCATGTTCTCCCTGGTACCTCCACACCCCCTATAGCTATGCCATGTTCTCCCTGGTACCTCCGCAACCCCTAAAGCTATGCCATGTTCTCCCTGGTATCTCTCCACCCCCTATAGTTATGCCATGTTCTCCATGGTACCTTCGCACCCCCTATAGCTATGCCATGTTCTCCCTGGTACCTTCACACCCCCCATAGCTATGCCATGTTCTCCCTGGTACCTCCACACCCCCTATAGCTATGCCATGTTCTCCCTGGTATCTCACAACCCCCTATAGCTATGTCATGTTCTCCCTGGTACCTTCACACCCCCTATAGCCTATGCCATGTTCTCTCTGGTACCTCCACACCCCCTATAGCTATGCCATGTTCTCTCTGGTACCTCCACACCCCCTATAGCTATGCCATGTTCTCTCTGGTACCTCCACACCCCCTATAGCTATGCCATGTTCTCCCTGGTATCTCACCACCCCCTATAGCTATGCCATGCTCTCCCTGGTATCTCACCACCCCCTATAGCCTATGCCATGTTCTCCCTGGTATCTCACAACCCCCTATAGCTATGCCATGTTCTCCCTGGTACCTTCACACCCCCTATAGCCTATGCCATGTTCTCCCTGGTACCTTCACACCCCCTATAGCTATGCCATGTTCTCCCTGGTACCTTCACACCCCCTATAGCCTATGCCATGTTCTCTCTGGTACCTCCACACCCCCTATAGCTATGCCATGTTCTCTCTGGTACCTCCACACCCCCTATAGCTATGCCATGTTCTCTCTGGTACCTCCACACCCCCTATAGCTATGCCATGTTCTCCCTGGTATCTCACCACCCCCTATAGCTATGCCATGCTCTCCCTGGTATCTCACCACCCCCTATAGCCTATGCCATGTTCTCCCTGGTATCTCACAACCCCCTATAGCTATGCCATGTTCTCCCTGGTACCTTCACACCCCCTATAGCCTATGCCATGTTCTCCCTGGTACCTTCACACCCCCTATAGCTATGCCATGTTCTCCCTGGTACCTTCACACCCCCTATAGCCTATGCCATGTTCTCTCTGGTACCTCCACACCCCCTATAGCTATGCCATGTTCTCTCTGGTACCTCCACACCCCCTATAGCTATGCCATGTTCTCTCTGGTACCTCCACACCCCCTATAGCTATGCCATGTTCTCCCTGGTATCTCACCACCCCCTATAGTTAAGCCATGTTCTCCATGGTACCTCCGCACCCCCTATAGCTATGCCATGTTCTCCCTGGTATCTCACAACCCCCTATAGCTATGCCATGTTCTCTCTGGTACCTCCACACCCCCTATAGCTATGCCATGTTCTCTCCGGTACCTCCACACCCCCTATAGCTATGCCATGTTCTCTCTGGTACCTCCACACCCCCTATAGCTATGCCATGTTCTCTCTGGTACCTCCACACCCCCTATAGCTATGCCATGTTCTCTCTGGTACCTCCACACCCCCTATAGCTATGCCATGTTCTCCCTGGTATCTCACAACCCCCTATAGCTATGCCATGTTCTCTCTGGTACCTCCACACCCCCTATAGCTATGCCATGTTCTCCCTGGTATCTCACCACCCCCTATAGCTATGCCATGTTCTCCCCGGTATCTCACCACCCCACTCCACTTCACACAATGACTCATTAAGTACCCTCCGGTGTGAGGTACCAGGCACCTGTGACCTCCCGCCCGCCTTTCCCCCGCTAGCGCCCCCTCCTCCGGATGCCGGATCCCTCCTCTGCCCAGGACCCTCCCCTCGGGTGTCACATGGTAGGAGGGGCCCCCAACTCCCCGCCCTACCCGCTCCCATCGGCCGCACTCCGGACCGGGCACCGGGCATGGGGCGGACAGAGAGGCACTTGGCCGGGTACCTGCACCCCGCAGGGGGTCTCACACACTCCTGATTCGGCTCGGAGACCTTTTCTTGTCCCACAAGGCGCGGTAGGACCCCGCTCACACCTCCGGCTCGGCCACTGCCCGCAGCGCCCAACTCGCTCTGTACCCCGCACATTGTTGTCCCCCAGCGCCTAGGACAAGCTGGGCACACTCCACCAAACTTCTCCTCAGTGACTGTTCACACGGCGCTCATCTTTCCCTGACTCGCCATAGCACTGTGGTGCGGCAGCAGCTGTGTCATATCCCTCAGGGCAGCTGTATTCCATTCCATTTTGTTAGCTTCCACACAACCGGTCTGTCCTGTTCTGTCTCCCAGGCAGTCCAAACAAGGAGGGCACCGAGTGACCTCCAGCACCACTCTCCTGCTGTCAGCCTGGCATTTCACACTTGGCTCTGTGTATGCCATTATGCTTAGGACTGGCTAGGACCTCTGCCAACCTTTCTCTTCTGGTCTTTTCAGAACTTTAGTTGCTTTTGGTGCTGTTATGGCCATGGTGTCTGGGGGCTGGGGAGACCCCAATGGAGACACTAATGGGATGGGGAAAGGTTACCCCCGAAATTCAGAGGAGGATGAGGCCTCACCCCCTGGAGGTATGAGTGACCCCGAGCAGGGTGATGAGGAGCGACCTGGGATCCAGGTGGATTGTGTGGTGTGTGGGGACAAATCCAGTGGCAAGCACTATGGCGTCTTCACCTGCGAGGGCTGCAAGAGCTTCTTCAAGAGGAGCATTCGCAGAAATCTTAGTTACACATGCAGGTGAGTTGGCGATCACCGAGACATGATTGACCTGTTCACATTGGATTGTATGTCTGTGGAATGTGTGTATCCAGAATAACTTCCGGAAATAACAGCGTAGTATGATGGGTAATGCCCCTATCTCTATAATGGATGCGAAAGTGTTGTGAGAAAAGTGAAGGATCAGTATGGTCACTAATCTACTATATCTGTCTCTGCTGTTGATCGATGTATATATTACACAATAACCTATAAAACTGTGAACTGACTATACCACGTCTCGGAGTTTAGAGAGAACACGTTCACGTGTGTATTTTGCTGCAGTTTTTCTGTCGCTGAATTTCTTACTCATTAAAGTCCATGGCTAGTAAAATCAGCAGAAGATACAGTGTGAATGTACCCTCAAGCATTGGGATATGACGCAGTCAGAAGTGACAGTAGGTGTAGAAGCTGAATGCATTTGATTAAGAGCCAATAGGTTGACATGTGCTCCACTGTAGTATCAAAAGGAACAAAGCTTGACAAATTTCAGGCACCAAGGTGACTTAGAATTTCTTAATTTTTTTAATTTAAAAAAAAAATAAAAAGTTTCTTCCCCCTACGTTTCAGAGTTGCCCACCATTCTGACTTCGGCTCTCTGTGTTATGTCAGGTGACTGCTGCAGCCAATGAGCGTCCTCTGTGGTCCTACTCAGGAATACAGAGCATCAAATCACGGCTAGGCTGCTGATTGGCTTTAGCAGTCATGTGACATCCGAGCGCCAACCAATACATGAGATGAAAGCAGACTGAGTATTTGCTTTGGTTTTTCTCTTAAAATATGACAGGGACCCAGATTTATCAAAACCTGTCCAGAGGGAAAAGTTGCTGAGTTGCCCATAGCAACCAATCAGATAGCTTCTTTAATTTTGCAGAGGCCTTGTTAAAAATGAAAAGTGATCTGATTGGTTGCTATGAGCAACTTTCCCTCTGGACAGGTTTTTATAAATCTCCCCCAATGTTTTTACAAAATGCTGTGTGTGACAGCTCAAAGGATTAAGGTCCATAGAATGTTTACACAGGTACTGAGAGTAGACTGGTGTCAATATTAAGGCACCAAGAAAGTGTCCCGTTGGCATAGATTCAGATGCGTGACATTCTGAATTTCAATACAAAAGGGAGATGGGGTGTATAGTTTAAAAATCAAGTTTTAGTTATGTTAAACATTTTCAGATTTGCTCCTCTATCAAATACGTGCATGATGAATGGTGATGACTTTGATATGATTCTCTCGCTATATTGTGTCCAAATGTGAAAGCAAAAGTTAAATAGATTTTAGGGTTGTCCGGCAGCATGATGTGTTTATCTACGTTCCACTAATGCCCATTTATGTATGTCGGAGAAGATGGGCATCTAATGAATAAGGTAAGGTTGTTATTACTCTGCTATCCTGGCTAAAAACTTTCGACATGTTATACAGACTTGACAAAAGTTTTTTGATCGGCCAGAGAACACCATGATTTCTAAATATAGTTGGGAGAAGTGAAGAGTCCCCAACAGATTCAGCTGGAAGCCACTTCAAAAACAGAGTCTTTAACATTTTCAAATAGTGTAGTTTACTATGTATTTACATCAGAAAGCTAACCGAGTATAATTTGTAACAATAGAAGAGATTTGTCCTAGATATACAACACTATTGCAAATAAAAAGGCCCAAATACAGTACGATCACTTACAACAATGAATGATTCTAGGAAGGTATCATTGATGAAATGTGTGATGTACATTGTTTGATAGTTGTAATGGTCCTCTGCAGTGAGTAAAGCAAATATGTGTCTATTCACACATGTATCAGATGTCTTTTCCATCTCACAGAGGTGAGGGATAAAAAAAAACCAAGGCCCAGATTTATCAATGTACGTGAGAAAACTGGAGAGATTTGTCCTCAGTGACCAAACACAGCTCCGCTTTCCCTTTATCAGAGTTTGTGAAGATATGAGAGGTGAGCTGTAATTGGGAAAATCTCTCCAGTTTTTCTCACACAGATTTACTTAAATGGGCACTGTCAGATTCAAAAAATATTTGTATGTTTTACATCTTGCCAAAACATTACCTTACCAATATATTAACCTATTAATATACTTCATAAGAAAATGTTATTTCCTTTTTATAGAAATCATGGCTTTGTCCAAGCTGAAGCGCAGGCATGGACAAAGTCCAGTAAGTGAGGGTGGGCTAGTACTCCTGCTCTCTCCTGTCTGATAGTACAGGAGAGAGCCCAGAGGAGTTCCGTCTGTTAGTACAGGAGAGAGCCCAGAGGAGTTCCGTCTGTTAGTACAGGAGAGAGCCCAGAGGAGTGCCGTCTGATAGGACAGGAGAGAGCCCAGAGGAGTGCCGTCTGATAGGACAGGAGAGAGCCCAGAGGAGTGCCGTCTGATAGGACAGGAGAGAGCCCAGAGGAATGCCGTCTGATAGGACAGGAGAGAGCCCAGAGGAGTGCCGTCTGATAGGACAGGAGAGAGCCCAGAGGAGTGCCGTCTGATAGTACAGGAGAGAGCCCAGAGGAGTGCCGTCTGATAGTACAGGAGAGAGCCCAGAGGAGTGCCGTCAGACAGGGGAGAGAGCCCAGAGGAGTGCCGTCTGATAGTACAGGAGAGAGCCCAGAGTAGTGCCGTCAGACAGGGGAGAGAGCTCAGAGGAGTGCCGTCTGATAGTACAGGAGAGAGCCCAGAGGAGTGCCGTCTGATAGTACAGGAGAGAGCCCAGAGGAGTGCCGTCAGACAGGGGAAAGAGCCCAGAGGAGTGCCATATGATAGTACAGGAGAGAGCCCAGAGGAGTGCCGTCTGATAGTACAGGAGAGAGCCCAGAGGAGTGCCGTCAGACAGGGGAGAGAGCCCAGAGGAGTGCCGTCTGATAGGACAGGAGCGAGCCCAGAGGAGTGCTGTCTGATAGGACAGGAGAGAGCCCAGAGGAGTGCCGTCTGATAGGACAGGAGAGAGCCCAGAGGAGTGCCGTCTGATAGGACAGGAGAGAGCCCAGAGGAGTGCCGTCTGATAGTACAGGAGAGAGCCCAGAGGAGTGCCGTCAGACAGGGGAGAGAGCCCAGAGGAGTGCTAGTCCACCCTCACTTACTGGACTTACTGGACACATGCCTGTGCTTCAGCTTGGAGAAAGGCATGATTTCTATAAAAAAATTAAAAAATGTTCTTATGAGGTATATTAGAAAGCTTAATTATTTGCATAGATGTACAACATATAAAATATTTGTATCTAACAGTGCCCATTGAACCACTCTCGCCCCCGCCAACATTCTCTCTGAGCCTGTCCCATTGCACGGTGTCCCACATTAGTTGCTGATTGGCTGAACAGGCAGTACATGCACTGACCTCAAACACAGCAAACTCTGTGTAACCGGACCGGCTCTAGTCACAAATATTCTTCATAGACAGTCATGGATTATTATTTTTTTTATCATATTGATATTTGGTTGATTGTTCGTAAAGCTGTTTCCAGAAAAGTGATACTATACTTTTTAGCAGCTTTACTGGATTATACTAAACTAAATTCCCATGAGCTCCTAATTCTGTTACAGAAAAATGATGCAGCTGTTCTGACTACCTCCCCCCACAATTCACTGCTGAATTGTAAGCCAACTAAGTAGGAGGTGTCCAGTTCAAACTTCTGGCTCAGGAACGCTGTGTGTAGGACATACAGATCGATCATCCTGTTCACCCTAAGTTGTAACAAAGTAGATGGCACTGATCAGCCAATGTTACATGGTTTATACTGTTAAAAACTTGAGTCCATCAAGTTCAACCTATAACTCTACTGTGTTAATTCAGAGAAAGGCAAGAAAAAACACAAAACCCTTACGGAGGCTGAAAGCCAATTGCTCCATACTAGTGGAAAAATTCCATCTCCATTATGGAAATCAGAATTAATCACTGGATCAACGTCCTATGCCCATAAATCTACTAACCATAGCTTGTAATATTATCCAGGCCCCTCGTGAGTTCCATAGTCTCTGCTCTTAAAGTAAAGAATCCTCGTCAATGATGATGCTGAAACCTTCTTTCCTCTAGACATAGAGGATGCCCCCCTGTCTGGGTCACCAGCCAAGGGCAAAGAAATCACAGCAAATATGTCTGAACTGGCCATTTATATTTGTACGTACAGTATGTACATACAGTATCTTATGTAGGTAAGTACACTTCACATATGTAAGATTATATTTTTTCCATGTGATATAACAATGAATTGACATGAAATGACACTCTATGTAAAGTAGTGAGTGCAAAGCCAGAGTTTAACCATTTAATGACCATGGACGTAAATGTACGTCCCGCTGCGGAAGTACTTTGTGCACCAGGACGTACATTTATGTCCTGTGTATGACCGCAAGCATCGGAGCGGTGTTCGCGTCATACACTGCAGGTCCCAGCTGTAATGGCCGACATCCGCGACCCCACGGATGTCCGCCATTAACCCCTTAGATGCCGTGATCAATACAGATCACGGCATCTGCTGCAATGCGCATGTTAACACAGATGATCAGATCGCCCGCAGCGCTGCCGCGGGGATCCGATCATCAGTAATGGCGGCCGGAGATCCCCTCGCCAAGTTACTGTCCATAATGTCCTGTGCTAAAAGAGGCCTGTAGTGTAGATGCTGCAGGTTCTTGCAGGTGTGTAGACCTTGAGCAATAGCTGTACACTGGTATATACACAAACAAGAGGGGTTTTCTTACTTTATACTAATTGATGACCTATTCATTTAGTTCAATAGGAGTTGAACTGCAGGAGTTGAACACGACACCACCAATATACAATGAACAACGCATGGCTTCCGGCCCTGTTTATGGTGTATGGGGTGCCGATCAGCAACTGATGGCCTATTTTGTAGAAAGGCCATCAATCATATATAAGCCCTGAAAACCCCTTTTAACAATGGTATCCTTCATCCACACACTAATATGAGATCTGCTTTATGGATTCATGGTGAGCTTTTTCGTGCCTATGGGTGATTGGATGTCACTGTTAAGCTTCCATGTAACACATCCATCACCCATGGGCTATAATGGCATCAGTTTTGTGGATGCATGAAAAAAAAAAAAAAAAAAAAGCTCATGTATCTGTTGAGCAGATACCTTTTTGTTTCCAGTATTCTGCTCACATTATATTTTGTTTCTCTTGGAGATCTACATCAGGAGTAATTCCTAAAGTATATCTCTTGCAAAAGCCTTCTACCTATGCCACTTGTAGACTTTTAGTGGCATATGTTGGTCATTGACTCAATAACATACTACTTGAGATTTAACCTTTAAAAAAAAATAAATAAAAAAAATTGTGCCCTCTGCATAGAAAAGTTCAGTAGTCTTTGCTATCAGATACAGTGAAATTGAAGGAAACCCTTTTTTGCCAGCTCTGGGCGCATGGGTGCCAGTGGACACATACAACATGTTATATAAATAACTTAATAATATAATATAAAAGAACTTGTATTCCTCCTTCCTTCTGGATCCACTTCTGACTTTGGCTTAAAAACTGCAGTGGCAGTTTTCCAAAAAAATGCCAGAGAAAAACCTGTGTGGAAACCTAACCTTAAGGGAGCACTGATACATTGTAAAAAAAAACCTATGTATGCTGGCAGCTGAATGAAACTTCGGGTGTCTTAGTTCACTGACCTTAGAAAATGAGCGGATAAATACCTATAGTACACTGCTCAAAAAAATAAAAGGGAACACTAAGATAACACCTCCTAGATCTGAATGAATGAATCTTTACATAGTTGAATGTGCTGACAACAAAATCACAGAAAAATTATCAACGGAAATCAAATTTATCAACCCATGGAGATCTGAATATGGAGTCACACTCAAAATCAAAATGGAAAACCACACTACAGGCTGATCCAACTTTGATGTAATGTCCTTAAAACAAGTCAAAATGAGGCTCAGTAGTGTGTGGCCTCCACGCCCGTATGACCTCCGTACAACGCCTGGGCATGCTCCTGATGAGGTGGTAGATGGTCTCCTGAGGGATGTTCTCCCAGACCTGCACTAAAGCATCCACCAACTCCTGGACAATCTGTGGTGCAACGTGGCATTGGTGGATGGAGAGAGACATAATGTTCCAGATGTGCTCAATCGGATTCAGGTCTGGGGAACGGGCGGGCCAGTCCATAGCATCAATGTCTTCCTCTTGCAGAAACTGCTGACACACTCCAGCCACATGAGGTCTAGCATTGTCTTGCATCAGGAGGAACCCAGGGCCAATCGCACCTATTGGCAGTCAGGCTACCTCTGGCAAGCACATGGAGGGCTGTGTGGCCCCCCCAAAGAAATGTCACCCCAAACCATTACTGACCCACCGCCAAACCGGTCATGCTGGAGGATGTTGCAGGCAGCAGAACATTCTCCACGGCGTCTCCAGACTGACACTGAACCTGCTTTCATCTGTGAAGAGCACAGGGCGCCAGTGGTGAATTTGCCAATCTTTGTGTTCTCTGAAAAATGCCAAATGTTTGGCTGTAAGCACAACCCCCACCTATGGACATCTGGCCCACATACCACCCTCATGGAGTCTGTTTCTGACCGT
This sequence comes from Hyla sarda, assembly GCF_029499605.1. Taxonomy (NCBI): domain Eukaryota; kingdom Metazoa; phylum Chordata; class Amphibia; order Anura; family Hylidae; genus Hyla; species Hyla sarda. Next base: position 301,019,043 of record NC_079189.1, read on the forward strand.
TTTAGTGGACACATGCACATTTGTGGCCTGCGCGAGGTCATTTTGCAGGGCTCTGGCAGTGCTCCTCCTTGCACAAATGCGGAGGTAACGGTCCTGCTGCTGGGTTGTTGGCCTCCTCCACATCTTCTGATGTACTGGCCTGTCTCCTGGTAGCGCCTCCATGCTCTGGACACTATGCTGACAGACACAGCAAACTTTCTTGCCACAGCTCGCATTGATGTGCCATACTGGATGAGATGCACTACCTTGTGGGGTAGTCACTTGTGGGGGTTGTAGACTGTCTCATGCTACCACTAGAGTGAAAGCACCACTAGCATTCAAAAGTGAATAAAATAGCCAGGAAGCATATGAACTGAGAAGTGGTCTGTGGTCACCACCTGCATAACCACTCCTTTATTGGGGGTGTCTTGCTAATTGCCTATAATTTCCACCTGTTGTCTGTTCCATTTGCACAACAGCATGTGAAATTGATTGTCAATCAGTGTTGCTTCCTGAGTGGACAGTGTGATTTCACAGAAGTGTCATTGACTTGGAGGTACATTGTGTTTTTTTTTGTTCCCTTTATTTTTTTGAGCAGTGTATATTAGTATTCTGTGTGCCAGATTTTCACAGTATTCCATGTTCTAAAATGTTATGTAGACAGGGTAATATCATGGCATATTCTGTATCCCTGTATTCGGCACAGTATATATGGAGACAAGATTTTTTTTTTTTCTTTGGATGCCATAGTATGATATTCTCCCTTTTTAGCTATTACCGTATATACTCGAGTATAAGCCGAGACCCCTAATTTCAACCCAAAATCCCAGGAAAAGTTATTGACTCGAGTATAAGCCTAGGGTGGGAAATACCTCATCCCCCCCTGTCATCATCCAGACCCGTCATTAACATCCTCATCATCATCCCCTTGTCATCATCCCACACATCCCCCCTTCATCATCCCCTTATCATCCCACACATCCCCCTTCATCATCCCCTTGTCATCATCCCACACATCCCCCCTTCGTCATCCCCTTATCATCCCGCACATCCCCCCTTCATCATCCCCTTATCATCCCACACATCCCCCCTTCATCATCCCCTTATCATCCCACACATCCCCCCTTCATCATCCCCTTATCATCCCGCACATCCCCCCTTCATCATCCCCTTATCATCCCACACATCCCCCCTTCATCATCCCCTTGTAATCATCCCACACCCCCCCCCTTCATCATCCCCACACCCCCCTTCATCATCCTCTTCTCATCATTCGCCCTCAGTGGTCTTCAACCTGCGGACCTCCAGAGGTTTCAAAACTACAACTCCCAGCAAGCCCGGGCAGCCATCGGCTGTCCGGGCTTGCTGGGAGTTGTAGTTTTGAAACCTCCGGAGGTCCGCAGGTTGAAGACCACTGCGGCCTTCAACATCATCCAGCCCCCTCTCACCCCCTTTAGTTCTGAGTACTCACCTCCGCTCGGCGCTGGTCCGGTCCTGCAGGGCTGTCCGGTGAGGAGGTGGTCCGGTGAGGAGGTGGTCCGGGCTGCTATCTTCACCGGGGGCACCTCTTCTCCGCGCTTCCGGCCCGGAATAGAGGCGTTGCCTTGACAATGACGCAGAAGTACGTTGGCAATGAACGCACCTCTGCGTCGTTGTCACGGCAACGTGACTATTCTGAGGCAGGGCCCGAAGCGCTTAGAAGAGGCCTCCCCGGTGAAGATAGCAGCCCGGAACCACTATCCCACCGGACCACCTCCTCACCGGACAGTCCTGCAGGACCCGACCAGCGCCGAGCGGAGGTGAGTACTCAGAACTAAAGGGGGTGAGAGGGGGCTGGATGATGTTGAAGGCCGCAGTGGTCTTCAACCTGCGGACCTCCGGAGGTTTCAAAACTACAACTCCCAGCAAGCCCGGACAGCCGATGGCTGCCTGGGCTTGCTGGGAGTTGTAGTTTTGAAACCTCTGGAGGTCCGCAGGTTGAAGACCACTGCGGGTGGGGGAGTTCACTCGAGTATAAGCCGAGGGGGGTGTTTTCAGCACGAAAAATCGTGCTGAAAAACTCGGCTTATACTCGAGTATATACGGTACTTCTAGTATGGAATAACTTGTTAATACATTGCTGTATGGAGGCGCCATAGTGCAGACAGCTGTAATGAATGGCTCACCAAGTTGCCATATGTGTTTGGATAAATATTATGAGAGAAATTAGCCACTTCTAGGCTCCTTTGTTGTCACCTTATCTTCTAGGGGCAAAAGGTTTGGGCATTTTTAATTGTGTCATGCATTATCCTTTCTCTGACACTAGCTGAGGTCTTATGTATACAGTCAGTCTTACAGATGATGGGTAAGATATGTGATGGAGGTTTTTTTATTTTTTATAACAACTTTCTAACCACTGAATTTGTGGTGTAATGGTAAGATGCTGATGAGGTTCACAGTGTAAGAGAACTGATATATATATTAAGTTATAAAGTAATATTTTTACCTTAATTAATGTCCCTTTTGCATGAGGATTTTCACATAAACCCAACAGTTATCTGGTCGCCGCTAAGAGCAGCATTATTACTCTTGACCTTTGCAGTGTTTACTTAAGACATTACCCAGCCCTTCTTCCCTTTTACAGTTCTGTTTACCTTTACCCATATAGAAGAATGGATTAACCCCATCATGATGAGGCTGGAAAAATGGCTTAAACAAAACAAAAAACGCTCACCCGTGTGATGCTGCTCTGCCATTTTTTCGCCTGTTGCAAAGTCAAGCACATTGCATTACTTGTCCCATTGGTCACATGCCATAGATGCAGGAAGAGACAGCGGGGGCCAGCTACAGCATCATATGAGCCCTGGCTCAGAAAGGCATACCAAATAAGTCTTGTAATTACAGCCCAGTAATGTCTTTCTTGTTCTGTTGTTTTTAACCCCTTAAACGACCACGGATGTAAATGTACGTCCTAATGTGGCGGTACTTCGCCCACCAGGACGCACATTTACGTCCTATACATGACCTCGAGCATCGGAGCAATGCTCCGGTCATGTGCGGTAGATCCCGGCTGCTGATAGCAGCCAGGGACCCACCGGTAATGGCAGACATCCACGATCGTGCGGATGTCCACCCTTAACCCCTCAGATGCCGTGATCAATACAGATAACGGCATCTGCAGCAGTGCAGCTACAATTTTGGCTGATCTGATCGCCCTCGGCACTGCCGCGGGGATCAGACCAGCTAACATGGCGGGTGGAGGACCCCTCACCTGCCTTTACCGCCTTCCCAGCATCTTCTGCACTGATCTGCCTTCCAGCAGACCAGAGCAGAAGATAGCCGATTATACTGATCAGTGCTATGCCCTATGCATAGCACTGAATTTTATTAGTAATCAAGTGCTTGCTATAAATAGTCCCTTATAGGGACATTAAGTGTTAAAAAAAAAAAAGGGAAAAAAGTTTAAAAAAGAAGAGAAAAAAAGAGAAAACCCCTCCCCCAATGAAATGTAAATTGTCCCTTTTTCCCCATTTTACCAAAAAGTGTAAAAAATAAAATAAAAAATTAAAATGTATAAACATATTTGGTATCGCCGCGTGCGTAAATGCCCAAACTATTTAAAATATGTTAATGATCCCCTACGGTGAACATAAAAAAAAAATTAGCTTTTGTCACATTTTACTTCCACCCCCTCCCCCCCAAAAAAATGTAAATGTTTTATATACAGAAATGTGGTATCAAAAAAAAGTACAGATCACGGCGCAAAAAATAAGCCCTCCTATTACCGCTTTTATGGAAAAAATTTAAGTTATAGGTCGTCAAAATAGAGGGATTTTAAATGTACTAATTTGGTCAAAGTTTTTACCCAAATATCCTTGGTAAAATTAGGGTGCATGTTATAGGCCGGTGCGTGGTATACCCCGATAAATACGGTATGTAATCATGGGTATCCTTTTAATCGTATTGACCCACAGAATAAAGAAAACCATTTTTACCATAAATTGTACGGAGTGAAAACTAAACCTTCCCAAATACATTTTATGATATAATGAGTGATGTCATTGCAAAGGACAACTGGTCGTGCAAAAAAACAAGCCCTCATACTAGTCTGTGGATGAAAATATAAAAGTTATGATTTTTAGAAGATGAGGAGAAAAAAAACGCAAAAATAAAATTGAACTGGTCCTTAACCCCTTAAGGACCCAGCCATTTTACACCTTAGGACCCGGACATTTTTTGCACATCTGACCACTGTCACTTTAAACTTTAATAACTCTGGAATGCTTTTACTTATCATTCTGATTCCGAGATTGTTTTTTCGTGACATATTCTACTTTAACATAGTGGTAAAATTTTGTCGATACTTGCATCCTTTCTTGGTGAAAAATCCCAAAATTTGATGAAAATTTTGAAAATTTTGCATTTTTCTAACTTTGAAGCTCTCTGCTTGTAAGGAAAATGGATATTCCAAATAATTCTTTTTTTTTATTCACATATACAATATGTCCACTTTATGTTTGCATCATAAAATTGACATGTTTTTACTTTTAGAAGACACCAGAGGGCTTCAAAGCTCAGCAGAAATTTTCCAATTTTTCACAAAATTTCCAAACTCACAATTTTTCAGGGACCAGTTCAGGTTTGAAGTGGATTTGAAGGGTCTTCATATTAGAAATACCCCACAAATGACCCCATTATAAAAACTGCACCCCCCCAAAGTATTCAAAATGCCATTCAGTAAGTGTTTTAACCCTTTAGGTGTTTCACAGGAATAGCAGCAAAGTGAAGGAGAAAATTCACAATCTTCATTTTTTACACTCGCATGTTCTTGTAGACCCAATTTTTGAATTTTTACAAGGGGTAAAAGGAGAAAATGTATACTTATATTTGTAGCCCAATTTCTCTCGAGTAAGCACATACCTCATATGTCTATGTAAAGTGTTCGGCGGGCTCAGAAGCGAAGGAGCGACAAGGGGATTTTGGAGAGTACGTTTTTCTGAAATGTTTTTTTGGAGGCATGTTGCATTTAGGAACCCCTATGGTGCCAGAACAGCAAAAAAAAAACACATGGCATACCATTTTGGAAACTAGACCCCTTGAGGAACGTAACAAGGAATAAAGTGAGCCTTAATACCCCACAGGTGTTTCACGACTTTTGCATATGTAAAAAAAAAAAAGTCACTAAAATGTGTTTCCCCCCCAAATTTCACATTTTTGCAAGGGTTAATAGCAGAAAATACCCCCCAAAATTTGTAACCCCATCTCTTCTGAGTATGGAGGTACCCCATTATTTGACCTGAAGAGCACTACGGGCGAACTACAATGCTCAGAAGAGAAGGAGTCATATTTGGCTTTTTGAGAGCAAATTTTGCTCGGGGGGCATGTCGCATTTAGGAAACCCCTATGGTGCCAGGACAGCAAAAAATACCCACATGGTATACCATTTTGGAAACTAGACCCCTTGAGGAATGTAACAAGGAATAAAGTGAGCCTTAATACCCCACAGGGGTTTCACGACTTTTGCATTCATAAAAAAAAAATAAAAAATTCACTAAAATGTGTTTTCCCCCCCAAATTTCACATTTTTGCAAGGGTTAATAGCAGAAAATACCCCCCAAAATTTGTAACCCCATCTATTCTGAGGATGGAGGTACCCCATAAGTTGACCTGAAGTGCACTACGGGCGAACTACAATGCTCAGAAAAGGAGGAGTCATATTTGGCTTTTTGAGAGCAAATTTTGCTCGGGGGCATGTCGCATTTAGGAAGCCCCTATGGTGCCAGGACAGCAAAATTACATTCCGTGAGGGGTGTTGTTTCCGAAATGGGGTCACATGTGGGGTTTTGTTTTTTTTGCGTTTGTCAAAACCGCTGTAACAATCAGCCACCCCTGTGCAAATCACCTCAAATGTACATGGTGCACTCTCCCTTCTGGGCCTTGTTGTGCGCCCCCAGAGCACTTTGCGCCCACATATGGGGTATCTCCGTAGTCGGGAGAAATTGCATTACAAATTTTGGGGGGCTTTTTTCCCTTTTACCTCTTGTCAAAATGAAAAGTATAGGGCAACACCAGCATGTTAGTGTAAAAAATGTATTTTTTTTACACTAACATGCTGGTGTAGACCCCAACTCTACCTTTTCATAAGGGGTTAAAGGAGAAAAAGACCCCCAAAATTTGTTAGGCAATTTCTCCCGAGTACGGCGATACGCCATATGTGGCCCTAAACTGTTGCCTTGAAATACGACAGGGCTCCAAATTGAGAGCGCCATGCGCATTTGAGGCCTGAATTAGGTATTTGCATAGGGGTGGACATAGGGGTATTCTACGCCAGTGATTCCCAAACAGGGTGCCTCCAGCTGTTGCAAAACTCCCAGCCTGCTTGGACAGTCAACTGCTGTCCGGCAATACTGGGAGTTGTTGTTTTGCAACAGCTGGAGGCTCCATTTTGGAAACAGTGGCGTACCAGACGTTTTTTATTGGGGAGGGGAGGGGGGCTGTGTAGGGGTATGTGTATATGTAGTGTTTTTTACTTTTTATTTTGTGGTAGTGTAGTGTTTTTTTTTTTTTTTTAAGGGTACAGTCACACGGGCGGGGGATTACAGCAAGTTTCCCGCTGCGAGTTTGAGCTGCCGCGCAAAATTTGATGCATTGCAAACTTGCAGCCTGATACTGACTGTAAGCCCCCGCCCATGTGAATGTACCCTGTACATTCACAGGGGGGGGACCTCCAGCTGCTGCAAAACTACAACTCCCAGCATGCACAGTCTATCAGTGCATGCTGGTAGTTATAGTTTTTCAACAGCTGGAGGCACACGGGTTGGGAAACACCGAGTTAGGAAACAGACAATGTTTCCCAACCAGTGTGCCTCCAGTTGTTGCAAAACCACAACTCCCAAACAATGTCAGGCATGCTGGAAGTAGTAGTTCGGCAACATCTTTAGATCCAGATGTTGCCGAACTACAACTCCCAGCATGCTTGGAGTTGTAGATTTGCAACATCTGGAGGACTACAGTTTGCAGACCACTAATACAGTGGTTCCCAATCTGTGCCCTTCCAGATGTTGGAAAACTAAAACTCCCAGTATGCCAAAACTGTCCAGGCATGCTGGGAGTTGTAGTTCTGCAACATCTGAAGGGCCAGATGTTACAGAACTACAACTCTCAGCATGCCTGGACAGTAAGGGCATGCTGAGGATGTGTAGTTTTGCAATATCTGGAAGGGCACAGTGGTCCCAAAACTGTGGACCTCCAGATGTTGCAAAACTGCAACTCCCAGCATGCTCAGACGCCAAGGGCTGTCTGGGCATGCTGGGAGTTGTAGTATACAGGGTCCCATTGCAGCACTGCATGTCGCTTTACGGCGACGTGCATGGCTGTAAAGGGCCCGACCGCGGCTGAAGATCTACTCGCCTGTCGCCGCTGCCGTCTTCATCGCCGGGATCCGGGTCTTCAGGGACGAGGTAAGTACCAGGGCCGGGCCCCAGTGCTCCCCGTCCCCCGCCGCGTCCACCGGTCTTCCTCCCGTCCTCTCCGGACTTCCAGGGGCAGGGCGGGAGGAAGTAACTGCCCCCCCCGAAGAATCGCAGGGGATAGGAGGAGGTGGCAGGCTTGCCACCTCACTCCTATACGTTAGCATGGTCCTGGCTGTCTGTGACAGCCGGGATCATGCTAAATTACCGGACGGTCGGGTCCCAGAGACCCGATCAGCACGGCGATCGCTGACATGGGGGGCCTACATGGCCCCCCTCTGTGTTTGCCCTGGATGCCTGCTGAAGGATTTCAGCAGGCATCCGGTTCCGATCTCTGCTCGGCGCGCGGCAGGGACCGGAAAACTCCAGGACGTACGGGGACATCCTGGGTCCTTAAAGCCCAGGGTGCGGGGACGTTCCCGTATGTCCTGGGTCCTTAAGGGGTTAAGGTCAAAATGGGCTTCGTCCTTTAAGGGGTTAGGGCAGGTTTCAGCATATGGGGAAAAGTGAGGTTTGGTTACATATCATGCTTTTATCACAGTGAGACCAAATAGGAGCATTATTCTTTTTATTTGCAGGTCGTAGATCCCATGTGTAAGGCCATTTTTACTTGAACATGCTAAGGTGGCATTCACACCACGATTCCAGCCTGCGGTTGCCGGATCAGTCTGGGGGAGGGGAAAACCGGGCACTCCCGTACCAATCGATTCACTTTAATCAGCCGACTGGAGTCAAACAGTGACTCTGGTCGGCTCATTTCTGCCCCGTATAAATTTTTTTTGACTAGACCTAAAACTGTAGACGGTTTTAGGTCCGGTTAAAAAACTGGATACGGGGCAGAAATGAGCCGACCGGAGTCACTGTTTGACTCCGGTCGGCTGATTAAAGTGAATGGATTTCAGCGCCGGTCCGTCTGGGGTACGGGAGCGCCTGGTTTTCCCCTCCCCCAGTCTGATCCAGCAACCGTAGGCTGCAATCATGGTGTGAATGCAGCCTTAGCCAGGTTTAGTTTGGTTAATAGAACCAGCTACCTAAAGAACTCTGTTTTACCGTTTGTTTTTTCACCAGAGGTCATTGTGTCAATCAGTGCCTGCTTTTTTAATCCACCCACATGGGAACCCTCGGTACTTTTCCCTTCTAGTACAGTTTCACAAACTGAGCCTAAAGTGTGCCATACACTATTTCAGATATCTGCTTTCTAAAATGTTATGGTGTCGTTGTCCAGGATGAGCTTCACAGCAAAATAAGTTGAAACAGTAATTCTCTGACAATTGGCAGCTCTGTCTCTCATTTAGTCTGTGACCTGGGTGGGCTAGGCTTCTATTGATTGGGTGAAATTCTGCCTTTTGACATAAAAGACAAAGTACTGACAATTAGGGCTAAAACAACGAATCAGTAATAATCAATATAGAAATTGTCATCAACGATTTTCATTAGATTAGTCTATCAATTAGTTGGCCATTAACCACACAACTTATTTTCCTTAATGGATCTCAAGGGCATATGTGAACTTATTTGTAGGCCTACTGGCCAGAATAGAAACTGCAACATTCCACCGGAGTACCCCTTTAAATCATGAATTCTTTTAAATCTAAGGGCTTTGTATGGGTGACCTCCTTTGTATGTGTGCTGTGAATGTCTGACCTAGTGTGAGATGGGAAGATTTTTATACACGCATTACCTATGAAATTTTAATAAGCTACAAACTAATTTATTTATCTCCCAACAGCTGGGGAAAGTCTGTATGTTAAAGACCTGTGTGGCTTTATTTCCCTCTTATGAGTTTGCTTTTAGATATTATAGAGTCTACCTTTTGTATTTAAGAGATTTTTTAAGGTTGTGGACATATATATTGTTTCCTACACTTGATTTACCTTCCTTTTATATATGTCTCTAGGTCAAATCGGGACTGCCAAATAGACCAACATCACCGCAACCAATGTCAGTACTGCCGACTAAAGAAATGCTTTCGCGTGGGCATGAGGAAAGAAGGTACTGTATTTGTACCCTTCGCTCAAGGTTATTTTTTCTACATTTTACTCTGCCAGCTGTGAACTATTACCCATTGTACCAGCCATTCATGCATTCAGTTAAAGCGTTGTCACTATATGTAACTTACAGAGTTTGCTGTAGCCAGTCTGGAGGGCATAATCTCAGCTTTGTTGTATTATTTAAAAACACAAATGTTGTTAAAGTGCAATGATTTGGAGCCCTCTACTTGGTCTTCAGGAGTTCAGGGTTTAGATTTAGCAGTATAGGGAAATAAAAGATACCTTGCAATTCTGATGTTCTAGATGTTTTCAGTCTGTATAATCTATGGAATCTATGTTTCAAGGGCCACCAATTCTTGGGCAAGTGCTAAACTAAGTTTAAGAAAAGTAAGCAAGGTTGTCACGCTGTGTTATTTTTGGGCCCGTTTCATTACAGTGAATATTGAGGATTGTATGTCTCTGGTAGCATTTCACTTCTTTGGTGGGTAAACAGAACAATTGTTTTATTACTCTGTACCCTTGTTTCTTAACCTTTTATGTGTACCCCAGGGGAGTACATGCCAGGACTCGGAGGTAACTGCACAGTGCAGATGCCTTTTATTAGGCAGCACAATGTATGATCATGACCTTGGGAATTGGTAACCTTTGAGAGACACTGCTCTGTACATCCCAAAAATCACGTTCCTATGATACTTCTGCAGGGTTTCTTCATTAGAAACCAAAAACATCATGTTAAAAAAAAATTATGCAGTGCTGGTCACATTCCAGGTCCACCTTGTTTTTTCTCATTGCACAATATAAATATTCTTGTTTATGTATCAACATGGCTTCGGGTGTTTTAAGTTTTCTCTTTTTCTAAGTAAAATAGTTACTCACGTAGTGGAAGGGGAAGGGTGTGTTATTAAAGGGCAGGTGATAACCGGGAACTGCACCTTATCATGTGACCACACGACCTCGCTCCAGGTAAAGGTCATGGCAGTGATGCACACGTGAATGCTGTGCATGTGACTAGCCTCGCTGACAGTGAAGTAAGGAACAGTGTAACTGAATTTCTGAAGAACAAAAAGGCATAACATGCTATCATTGTGATTTGCTTATACCAGACATATCCATAGAACCCCATTCTGTCATGTGATCTCTTTCCTTAGCCATTGCCTCCATTCTCTTCTGGATTGTGCTGTTACCCCACACTGACTTTTTCCAGTATTGCCCCACACCAGTCACTATGTCTTAAAACATTTTAGCCTAATTTCGTCAGTTTGCGCTCATTAACCCCAGACTGTGTCCCCTCTACTTCTCTCTTTGTGCCCTTCTTTTGATGAGCTTAAAGCTCTGTGCCCTTTCCCTGCTTGAGTGACTCCTAAGCGCCCATTCAGGCATCAGAAAGTAAATAAAAGCTCATTCTTTCCCCCTCGCCTCCCTCATTGCGCTGCCACTTCCTCACTTCAGCACATTCCTCACAGGGCTCAGCAAACATGGCGTGAACCAAGTGCAGAGCTGGGGGGAAGATACAGAAAAGACACAGCTGCAGAGATGGGATGCCTGGATGTGTGCAGATGACCTAACGCATCCGTAATACACAAATATTGCAGACAGAAAGGTCATTGTGCCCACATCCCAGACAACTGTACTATATGTGCATGCTGTGCCACATGACAATTGTGTTAATACTGCAGAGATATTTCTAGAAGGATTGACTATGGTGCAAGCAACACATTTTTATATACAATATGTATATGCTTATTTTATTTACAGATCTTTATATTTTCGTGTTGGCACAGTATATATTTTCTATTTGTATAATTCAGTCCTCTTTGGAGAATACAAATAGATCATGCTAGCTGCTACATGATCCAATATACTGTACAGTAGTGGGTGGACCCCGTCATCTGTGCTAAGAGAGTGTTACTGTGAGCAGCATCATGGTTGACTCCGCGCCCTGTAGAATTGCTGGAGGTTGATACTGTGCAGGGAGAGAAAGAGGTCAGGGCTGCTTTTATCAGCACAGAGGAGTATAGAAGGGGTCAGCGTTGTTTGTGTACAGAGAGGAGGGGGGAATGAGCCCTGCCTGTGTGTGTGAAGAGGGGAGTGGTCAGCGTTACTTAACTCTGCATAGAATGGAAAAAAGCCTCCGCACTGTTTGCATGTGTTTATGGAAGAGGCCTGAAGCCCTATTGAACAGGCTCATTGTATCTATTCAGGGAAGGCTTCCATAACTGTATGGAGACTGTTAGCTTTTATACTGTTCATAATATGGTGGGAAAGAACTACTTCTGTAACCATGGGAAAGAATGGGAGCTGTTTGCATCTGCCCAGAGACAAGGGGGTGGAAGGTCATCTTAGCGAACAGTAGATTAGAGGGGGTGAAGGTCACAGCTGCTCTTATAATGGTTGTTGCCTGCACTCTGAAAGTAAATATAAAGTACATGTTATTGTCCTTTTTATTTTCTCTGTAATAAAGCAGTCCTGAGCAGCATTTATATTATGTACTAAGTGAAGAATTGCCAAGAATATATCTTGTTCCACAAATCTTGGCATGTTTCACAAATCTTGCTAAAGTGAAGCCCAAATTTTTTTTTTTAATGTAAACTTTAGGGGGTTGCCTTTCTACGCAGTGCACATTTCTGTAAAAATGACATTATCTTCTGTAGGTCCATACGATTAAAACGATACCCAATTTATATAGGTTTTGTTTTCTTTTGCTAGTGAAAAAAAATATATATAACTTTTTATGAAAATTAGTATGCTCAAAATTTTTCTGCGTATGGGACTGTATGAGGGCTCATTTTTTGCACCATAATCTGTAGTTTTTAACGGTAGCATTTGTTTTTAATGGACTTCTTGATTACTTTTAATTTTTCTTCCTGATATATGAAGTGCCCAATAATGCGCAATTCTGGACTCAGGTATTTTTTTTTCAATTTTACGCCATTGACCATTAACATTATATTTCAGACATTTACACATTATTTTATTTATACAATAGGAAAAGGGGGGGTGATTCAAACTTTTATTGGGGAGGGGTTAAACACTTACCGTATTTTCTGGCGTATAAGACTACTTTTTAACCCTGTAAAATGTTATCAAAAGTCGGGGGTCGTCTTATACGCCGGGTCCTGCAGTCGGCTGGAACGCCCTGGGTATGGACTATCCATACCCCGGACGTCACAGCCGAGATTAACTTCCCCCGTCGCATTCGGGACATCCCTGTGTCCCGAAAGATCTTTTCGGTACACAACGATGTCCCGGTTACCTTTCTGGTTCCCCGCATTAACTTTAAAAACGCAAGGGCCCCCAGGAGGTAGCGCACACAGGGACGTCGCTCACGTGCGTGCACTCACGTGCATACTGACAGCCTAATGTGGGGGGGGGGGGGACTATACTGACAACCTAATGTGGGGGGGGGGGGGGGGGGGGGAACTATACTGACAACCTAATGTGGGGGGGAACTATACTGACAACCTAATGTGGGGTGGGAACTATACTGACAACCTAATGTGGGGCGGGGGGGAACTATACTGACATCCTAGTGTGGGGGAACAATGGTAAGGTACCGTATCACGGCAGAGGGGTAGTCTTATACGGTGAGTATATCCCAAACTCTATATTTTAACTTTAAAAGTTGGGGGTCGTCTTATACACCCAGTCATCTTATACGCCGGAAAATACGGTATTACTTACTTATTTATTTATTTTTTTATTTGTTTTTTAAAGTCCCCATAGGGGACTATAACATGGAATCTTTCCATTCCTATTACACAGCATTGATCAATGTTATCTACTATCTGTTGCTCTAGCCTGCCATAGCAGAATGAAGATTGGACGGCATGAAGGCAGGGTAGGGATCCTCAGCCGTCTTTTAAGGTGATCAAACGATTGCCCCGCGGTGGTCCTGATCACCCTTAGCAGCCAACCGGCCCATGATCATCTTTTGATTGCGGGATCTAGAGGGGTAGTAGCCTCACAGCGGCGATCGCCACCGCAGGCTGTTAGATGCGGCCTCTGGCTGTTGATTCCATCTGGGGGCTGCGCAGTATGGAGCGGGATGATGTCACAATCCCGCTCCGTAGCTGCTACACCCCCCCCCCCCAGTGGGGATCAAAAGTTTGGGCACCCCATGTAAAAAATGTTATTTATGTGCATAAAGAAGCCAAGGAAAGATGGAAAAATCGCCAAAAGGCATCAAATTACAGATTGGATGTTCTTATAATATGTCAACAAAAGTTAGATTTTATTTCCATCATTTACACTTTCAAAATAACAGAAACCAAAAAAATGGCGTCTGCAAAAGTATGGACATCCTGCAGAGTTGAAGGGGTTATCCAGGAAAAACTTTTTTTTATATATCAACTGGCTCCAGAAAGTTTAACAGATTTGTAAATTACTTCTATTAAAAAATCTTAATCCTTTCAGTACTTATGAGCTTCTGAAGTTTAGGTTGTTCTTTTCTGTTTAAGTAATCTCTGATGACACGTGTCTCGGGAACCGCCCAGTTTAGAAGAGGTTTGCTATGGGAATTTGCTTCTAAACTGGGCGTTTCCCAAGACACGTGTCATCAGAGATTACTTAGACAGAAAAGAACAACCTTAACTTCAGAAGCTCATAAGTACTGAAAGGATTAAGATTTTTTAATAGAAGCAATTTACAAATCTGTTTAACTTTCTGGAACCAGTTGATATATAAAAAAAAGTTTTTTCCTGGAATACCCCTTTAATATCTTGTACTGCCCCCTTTGGCAAGTATCACAGCTTCTAAACGCTTTTTGTAGCCAGCCAAGAGTCTTTCAATTCTTGCTTGAGGTATCTTTGCCCATTCTTCCTTACAAAAGTCTTCCAGTTCTTTGAGATTTCTGGGCTGTCTGTCACACACTGCTCTTTTAAGGACTATGCATAGATTTTCAATTATGTTGAGGTCAGAAGATTGTGAAGGCCATGGTAAAACCTTCAGTTTACGCCTCTTGATGTAATCCCCCGTGGATTTCGAGGTGTGTTTAGGATCATTATCCATTTGCAGAAGCCATCCTCTCTTTAACTTCAGCTTTTTCACAGATGGCATCAAGTTAGCATCCAAAATTTGCTGAAATTTTATTGAATCCATTTTTCCTTCTACTCATGAGATGTTCCCTGTGCCACTGGCTGCAAAACAACCCCAAAGCATGATTGATCCACCCCCATGCTTAAAGCAGAACTCCAGAATATAAAAATTGTCCCCCATACTGCAGTAAAAAAAATTAAGATGTACATACCTTCCTCCGCTCCCCCGAGGCCTCCGGTAACCAGCTATAGGCTGAGCGGCAGTGTGACGTTTTCGGCAGCAGGTGCCGGTGTAGTGAAGAATTTTGTGTCCTGAAGCGTTCTCATACTGCCGCTCAGCCTATCGCTGGCCGAGTTGGGACTTCACTGCGGCCGGTGATTGGCTGAGTGCAGTATGACTCGCCGACCACCAGCAACCAGGAAGAGGATTGTTACCGGAGGCCTCGGGGGAGCAGAGGAAGGTATGTACATCTTAATTTATTTTTACTGCTGGCAGTATGGGGGCCAATTTTTATATTCTGGAGTTCTCCTTTAACAGTTGGACAGAAGTTCTTTTCATTAAATTCTGTTCCCCTTCTTCTCCAAACGTACCTTTGCTCACTCCAGCCAAAAAGTTCAATTTTAACCTCATCGGTCCACAGAACTTGTTTCTAAAATGCATAAGGCTTGTCTATATGTTCATTTGCAAAGTTCAAACACTGATTTTTGTGGTGAGGACGTAGGAGAGGTTTTCTTCTGTTGACTCTTCCATGAAGACCATATTTGTAGAAGTATCTCTTTATAGTGGAATAGTGTACTCCAGTGTCTGGCAGATCTTTCTGGAGGGATTGTGCAGTCAAACGTGGGTTTTAAATTGTTTTTCTCACAATCCTGTCTGATATTTTCTTGGTCTTCCAGATCTTGCTTTAACTTCCACTGTTCCTGATGAATGCCATTTCTTAATTACATTCTGAACAGAGGATATTGACATCTGAAAACGTTTTGCTATCTTCTTCAGCCTTATCCAGCTTTGTGAGCGTCAACTATTTTCAGTTTCAGATTTCTAGACAACTGCTTAGAAGAACCCATGGTGCTGATTGTTGGGGCAAGGTCAGATGAGTCAGGGCATTTAAAACCTTTGAGATTGACATCACCTGGTCTTCCCAGATGATGATTGAGAACAATCCATGACACTGGCAGGTCTCAGCTTTGCAAAGGGGGCAGTGCATGCTATAAATTCTGCAGGGTGCCCAAACTTTTACAGACACCATTTTTTTGTTTTCTGTTATTTTGAAAGTGTAAATGATGGAAATAAAATCTAACTTTTGTTGACATATTATAAGAATGTCTAATCAGTAATTTGATGCCCTTTGGAGATTCTTCCATCTTTCCTTGGCTTCTTTATGCACATTAATAAATTTTTTTGCCTGGGGTGCCCAAACTTTTGATTCCCACTGTACACATGTCCTGGGGAGGGAAGGGGTTAAAGGGGTTATCCAGGAATAGAAAAACACTGCTAATTTCTTTCAAAAACAGCTCCACGTCTATCTCCCGGTGGAATGTTGTTTTACAACTTGGCTCCATTCACTTTAAAGGGGTTCTCCACTGCCCTGCATTTCGGAGCTTCGCTCACAGCGTCCGGAAGTTTATTACTCAGAATGCTGTGTGCGAGCTTCCGTGTTCGAGGCCGCCTCCTCGTGATGTCACGCCCTCCCGCTTGTGAAGTCACACCCACCCCCTCAAAGAAAGTCTATGAGAAGGGGGCGCGACTGCTGTCATGCCCCTTTCCCATAGACGTTCGTTGAGGGGGTGGGCGTGACGTCACGAGGGGGCGGGCGTGACATCGCGAGGGGGTGGCCTCGAACACGGAAGCGGAGTAATAAACTTCCGGACGCTGGGAGCGGAGCTCCGGAATGCAGGGCAGTGGAGAACCCCTTTTAATGAAACTGAGCAACAGAACCACACCCAACCTGGAGACAGACAGGGAGTGGTTTTTGAAAGATAGTAGCTCTGTTTTTCTGTTCATGGATAACCCCTTTTAAGAAATAAAGTATTGGACACATATTTATCAGTGAGGGTTTAGATATAATTTGTTAAAAGTTGCAGTAGTATTATATCTTTAAATTTTTGTTCACTGCTCACAGATTTCAACCTGCTCAGAGTGCTGTTGTTGTTGTTTGTAACCATAATCCTCTTACTTCTATCAAAATCCTTCTGCCAGTCTTATTCATTGGTAATAATCCTCTCACAATGCTAAAGTTTCTGCCTGTGGACCATTAATAAGGGCCTGTGTTTGGTGTCATTGATGTGTGGCATAACATTAATGGGAACATGGGCTTGTTCATTTAGATTAGGATCAGGTAAAATGGACAGATGCAGACCAGGGTTCCTTTCTGCTTTGTAAAGACCTACAACAATGGGTGTTTTACCCCTTTTTAATAATGCCATTATCTCAAGAAAGACCATTTTTATTCAACTCTTTCTTACAACTGCTTCTCCTCGGCTTATGTAACCTCTTTGTCTTTAATCTAAAGATGAAGCCCCACTTTAAGTACGTCCACATGGGATAGAAAAAACGATTGCAAATTTCCCAACAAATGCGACTGTCAATCCACGATGAAATCTGCATTGTTTACATGTGGAGTTTATGCAATTCAAAGAGTGAAATAGGCAGATCCACAATGTAAGCTGACATGCTGGAGACTTAATATCTGGACCACAGGTCAATTCTTACATTGTATTTTTCCCACAGTGTGTGTATGTCATCCACTTTGCCGCCACTGTAATATGCAGAGAATTTTTGCTCCTGGAAATTTCAATTATAAATATTTTGTACTAGATTTTTTTGGTGTCTCTTATTTTTGAATGCTTGCAGCATGGAAAGCTTCCTTCTATACTTCCTGAAGATGAAAATCTGTCTGATGAAGAGGTTGTTATAGTTTGTCAAAATAAATTGTGCGCACATGATCAAGTTTCCCAGTCTAAAAGTAACTGTAAAATCTCTCCTTGCAATAACGGAATAAGACAAACAGATGTTGCTACATAGATTATGCTGCTCCTTTTATGACCTTTAGCCATTGAGGTAACTTAAAGCAACCTCAGAAAAGGTTTACCTGCCACTGTAATATTGCTTCATTATAAATTAAAAAAGGAGTGTTCTCATCTCAGTAAGGGTGGGTTCACACCACGTTTTTGCAATACAGTTCCCGTATACGGTTTGAGCGTCAAAACCGTATGGAACCGTATTGCAAACCGTACTCATTGACTTTGTATTGCAAACCGTATGTTAACCGTATCATGCGGTTGCATACGTTTTGTATCCGTTACGGTTAAAAGCGTTTAATTTCCCGTACTTCAAACCGTAGTCTACTACGGTTTGAAGTCCGTTTGAAAAACCGTATTTAAACCGTATCCCTTTTTTTATATAATGGTGGTCTATGAGAACCGTATTCAACTGGATACACTTACGGTTACATCCGGTTTTCACAATACGGTTTACGAATCTGCACATGCGCAGTTGGTTCCGAAAGTTCCACCAGCTTCTAGAATCTTCTATCTGGGAGTGTTTTTAGTGTAAAACCGTATGCAACCGTATATACGTTTTTTATTACAATGCGGTTTTTAACTGGAATCCGGCATGTACGGTTTTTAGTGATACGTTTCCTTCAAAAAAAATGTGACACGGGAACTGGATTGCAAAAACGTGGTGTGAACCCACCCTAAGAGGGATTTCTGGACCCCTTCCTACTGTTTGCACCTGATGGGGGTGGTAAAGAACCTGAAAACAGCCAGAACAGCTGTTTTATGCAATTTTTTAAACTTCTATTATGTAGAGCTAAGCTGTTTACATAACTCAGGGAGTGACCTAAGGGGGCCAGAAAGCCCTTTCCTGAGTTGGAAATAACCTTTTTTAAAGGGAATGTGTCATTGGAAAATGACCTATTGTTTAAGTCAAGTTTTTATGTTATGCATTTTTAAATTGTTTTTTTTGTTTGCTATTTATATTTAAAAATACAGTTCAAAAATTAACAGACCGGAGTCACTATCTGACCCAGTCTGGCTCATTTAAATGAATGGGGTGCGGCAGGTATATGGCAGCGGACGTTATTTTTTAATTCTGTCGATCCACCACTGTATCCCCAAAACTTGTAATGAATGCACCCTAAAATTAAGCTGAGACTTCCTGTTCTGTACAAATCATTTTCCAGCAGTGCCCTCCCTTATCATAGCAGTGAAGGGTGACACCAATGTATAGATAGCAACAGCTACTGTGTGTATCTCTGTTATCACAGCTCAGCCTCCCCCTCTCTCTGTAGAATGACCTCTGCGAAATTCACAGAGCATGTCCAGATACCTTTCCGACTCATGGAACAACTTCAGTCTGTTGTCCAGGCAGTGTACAAAAAATGTAAATAAAAAATTACAATCAGAAAATAGAAACAGATTATATAAAAGGGGTACTCCACTGGAAAACATTTATTTTTTAATTCAACTGGTGCCAGAAAGTTAAACAGATTTGTAAATTACCTCTATAAAAAAATCTTAATCCTTCAAGTACTTCAGCTGCTGTATGATCCATAGGAAGTTCTTTTCTTTAATTTCCTTTCTGCCTGACCACAGTGCTCTCTGCTGACACCTCTGTCCATTTTAGGAACTGTCCAGAGTAGGAGCAAATCCCCATAACAAACCTCTCCTGCTCTGTACAGTTCCTGACATGGACAGAGGTGTCAGCAGAGAGCACTGTGGTCAGACAGAAAGGAAATTGAAAAAGTAAAGAACTTCCTGCGAATCATACAGCAGCTGAAAAGTACTGGAAGGATTAAAGGGGTACTCCGATGAAAAACATTTTTTTTTTTTTTTTTAAATCAACTGGTGCCAGAAAGTTAAACAGATTTGTAAATTACTTCTATTAAAAAATCTTAATGCTTCCTGTACTTATTAGATGCTGAATACTACAGCGGAAATTATTTTCTTTTTGAAACACAGAGCTCTCTGCTGACATCATGAGCACAGTGCTCTCTGCTGACATCTCTGTCCATTTTAGGAACTGTCCAGAACAGCATATGTTTGCTATGGGGATTTCCTTTTACTCTGGACAGTTCCTAAAACGGACAGAGATGTCAGCAGAGAGCACTGTGCTCATGATGTCAGCAGAGAGCTCTGTGTTTCAAACGGAAATTTGAATTTCCACTGTAGTATTCAGCAGCTAATAAGTACAGGAAGGATTAAGATTTTTTAATAGAAGTAATTTACAAATCTGTTTAACTTTCTGGCAACAGTTGATTTAAAAAAAAAAAAATAATAATTCTCCAGTGGAGTACCCCTTTTAAGAAACATAACAATCACAAAAAAATCTAGGTGACCCATTCACTTTTATAACCTTTTAAACCTTTCACCTTTTATAACTGGTGGCAACATATAGGGTAAAATTAGTTTTTTTTTTCACAGGCCTGGATGTCCTCCTGAACATCCATGGTACTGCAGAAAATGGGTTTTAAAAGTGTCTGGCACCGTATACTAATGAGCCTCAACTTGTCGTCAGGGCATGCGCCATCGTTAAGTAGTCATGGCATTTCAGGCTGTAATCACACCTACTCAGGCATAATTGACAGCTCAGATATGGTGATGTTACAGCATTTCACTGTAATCTTGTGCAAGCCCAGAAGCAGCGATATCCCTCGATATAAAGGAGCAGAGGGATACCCAGGCTGTCAATGATGCCTGAGTAGGTGTGATTATATCCGGGGACGCCCTGACTGCTTCAGGATGCCGCACGCCCCAATGACTACTTGACGGTCATTAGCAAATTACTTTGGACACTTAAGACTTTTTTCTGCAGTATCACGTATGCGCAGGAGGATATCTGGGCCTGGTAAGAAACCTTGATTTAATATGCTGCCACCATATAGGAATTAACCTGGTGACCGGTTCTCTTTTAAGTAAAGTGGTTCCTAGTAAAATGAAAAAGGTGTAAGATTTTGTTTTACTTATTGATTTGAATTTATAAAACATTTCCATTTTATATTTTTATTCGTAGCTGTCCAGAGAGGACGGATTCCTCCTGCTCACTCCAGTGCAAGCCCCACTACTGCACCTGGTGGTGCTGAATATTTCAATGGACAGCCAGTTTCTGAACTCATCTCTCAGCTTCTTCGAGCAGAGCCTTACCCAACATCACGTTACGGTTCACAGTATGCTCAGCAGGGAAGTGTTATGGGCATTGACAACATCTGTGAGCTGGCTGCCAGGCTTCTTTTTAGCACCGTGGAGTGGTCACGAAACATACCTTACTTTCCAGAGCTTGCCGTGCCAGACCAAGTTTCTTTGCTGAGATTGAGTTGGAGTGAACTGTTTGTGCTAAATGCAGCGCAGTCAGCCCTTCCACTACACATGGCACCGCTGCTCGCTGCTGCTGGATTTCATGCTTCTCCTATGTCTGCTGACAGGGTTGTGTCCTTTATGGACCAGATACGTGTTTTTCAGGACCAGGTAGAAAAGCTAAATCGTCTCCAAGTGGACTCAGCGGAGTATGCCTGTTTGAAAGCCATTGCACTCTTCACGTCTGGTAATGTAGTTTTTTATGAAAATATAGTCTTGTTTATTATACCTTAAAGGGGAACTCCAGTGTAAAACTTTTTTTTTTTTAATCAACTGGTGCCAGAAAGTTAAAACAGATTTATAAATTACTTCTATTAAAACATTTTTACCCTTCCAGTACTTTTTAGCAGTTGTATGCTACGGAGGAAATTTTTTCTTTTTTGTCTTGTCCACAGTGCTCTCTGCTAACGCCTGATGCCCGTATCTGGAACTGTCCAGAGCAGGAGAAAATTCAGATAGCAAACCTATGCTGCTCTGGACAGTTCCTGACACCAACAGAGGTGTCACCAGAGAGCACTGTGGACAAGACAAAAGTACTGGAAGGGTAAAGATTTTTTAATTTAAGTCATTTACAAATCTGTTTAACTGTCTGGCACCAGTTGATTTAAAAAAAAAAAAAAATTCCACCGGAGTGCCCCTTTAACCCCTTAACGACGCAGAACGTATATGGGACCTATAACACTGCAAAAAAAATGTTTAAAAAAAGTGTTAATAAAGGTCATTTAACCCCTTCCCTAATAAAAGTTTGAATCACCCCCCTTTTCCCAGAAAAAAAATAAAAATAAACATATGTGGTATCGCCGCGTGCGTAAATGTCCGAACTATAAAAATATATCATTAATTAAACCGCACGGTCAATAGCGTACGCGCAAAAAAATTCCAAAGTCCAAAAAAGCGTATTTTGGTCACTTTTTATACAATTAAAAAATGAATAAAAAGTGATCAAAAAGTCCGATCAAAACAAAAATGATACCGATAAAAACTTCAGATCACGGCGCAAAAATGAGCCCTCATACCGCCCTGTACATGGAAAAATAAAAAAGTTATAGGGGTCAGAAGATTACATTTTTAAACGTATACATTTTCCTGCATGTAGTTATGATTTTTTCCAGAAGTGCGACAAAATCAAACCTATATAAGTTGGGTATCATTTTAACCGTATGGACCTACAGAATAATGATAAGGTGTAATTTTTATCGAAATATGCGCTGCGTAGAAACGTAAGCCCCCAAAAGTTACAAAATGGCGTTTTTTCTTCGATTTTGTCGCACAATGATTTTTTTTTCCATTTCGCCGTGCATTTTTGGGTAAAATGATTAATGTCACTGCAAAGTAGAATTGGTGACGCAAAAAATAAGCCATAATATGGATTTTTAGGTGGAAAATTGAAAGGGTTATGATTTTTAAAAGGTGATGAGGAAAAAACGAAAGTGCAAAAACGGAAAAACCCTGAGTCCTTAAGGGGTTAAGGACCAGGGGGTTTTCCGTTTTTGCACTTTCGTTTTTTCCTCCTTACCTTTAAAAAATCATAATCCTTTCAATTTTGCACCTAAAAATCCATATGAAGGCTTATTTTTTGCGCCACCAATTCTACTTTGTAATGACATCAGTCATTTTACCCATAAATCTACAGCGAAACTGAAAAAAAAATCATTGTGAGAAAAAATTTAAGAAAAAAAAACCGCCATTTCGTAACTTTTGGGGGCTTCTGTTTCTACGCAGTAAATTTTTCGGTTAAAATGATACCTAATCTTTATTCTGTAGGTCGATACGATTAAAATGATACCCTACTTATATAGGTTTGATTTTGTATCACTTCTGAAAAAAATCATAACTACATGCAGGAAAATGTATACGTTTAAAATTGTCATCTTCTGACCCCTAGAACTTTATTTTACCGCGTATGGGTCGGTATGAGGGCTCATTTTTTGCGCCGTTATCTGAGGATTTTATCGGTACCATTTTTGTATTGATTGGACTTGTTGATCACTTTTTATTCATTTTTTCATGATATAAAAAGTGACCAAAAATTCACAATTTTGGACTTTAGAATTTTTGGGCGCATACGCCATTTTCCGTGCGGTTTAATTAACAATATATTTTTAGAATTCGGACATTTCCGCACTCAGCGATACCACGTTTATTTTTATTTTCACTTTTTTTTTTTTTTTTTTTTAAATGGGAAAAGGGGGGTGATTCAAACTTTTAATAGGGGAGGGGTTAAATGATCTTTATTCACTTTTTTTTTGCAGTGTTATAGCTCCCATAGGGGGTAATAACACTGCACACATTGATCTTTCACATTGATCAGTGGTTTCTCATAAGAAACCAGTGATCGATGATTCTGCCGCTTGACTGCTCATGCCTGGATCTCAGGAGGCAAGGTAGTGACCCTCCTCGTGTCCTACAGCTGTTCGGGACGCCGCGATTTCGCTGCAGCTATCTCGAACAGCTCCCTGAGCTAACCGGCATGGTTTCACTTTAGACGCAGCGTTCAACTTTGAACGCCGCATCTAAATGGTTAATTGCGCGCGGCACCACGATCACTGCTGCGCGCTATTAGCCACGGTCACGGACGTTTTTAGAGGCCGGGCCCGACCCACTATGACGCGTGGCCCCGCGTTATAGAAAGGTGAAAGGACTCAGGACGTACCAGTACGTCCTTGGTCCTTAAGGGTGTATTCACACGTACAGTATCCTGTACATATTTGATGATGCAGATTTCAATGGAAACTGACTGAACACAGCTTCAAATCTTCAACATTGAATATGTGCAGGATACTGTGCAGCAAAAAAAGAAAAAACCTCTGTATCCCCTATCCACAGAGGTTGGTCCAGCTGTGTTCAGACACTTATCCCATATCCTGTGGACACTTTTTTTCTGCAATACCCCTTTAATTGTTTTGTCTTGTTGAAGCTCTTTTTACCTTTTATGTTTAAAATTTTCCCTAATTAACTATGTTTTTTCCCCTTTACCCCAGATGCCTGTGGTCTTACTGATCCTGCTCATGTGGAGAGTTTACAAGAAAAAGCTCAAGTGGCTCTGACAGAGTATGTCCGTGCTCAGTACCCTTCCCAACCTCAGCGTTTTGGAAGGCTTCTTCTGCGCTTGCCTGCCCTCAGAGCTGTACCTGCATCCCTTATTTCTCAGCTGTTTTTTATGAGGCTTGTTGGCAAAACTCCCATAGAGACACTTATCCGGGACATGCTTCTTTCTGGAAGTAGTTTTAATTGGCCCTATTCTTCTGGTCAGTAGCAGCAGCTGTCATTTGGTTGGTTCTTAAGTTGGTCAAATCTTCTACACTACATGAAGACAGCTCACTACAGTTTGCTCTGAATGAAGTTCTTCTCCAAATTACCAAGGCACTTCCAGAAAAAAATAAGAAACTTGCGTTTTTCCAGAAACATTTCTTATTAATAAATATTAAAAAAAATATATATATGCTGTTGGTTACTACCATGTACGAGGAACTATTTCGTAAGCCATTATGTCGAGGCTGATTGTTTTGATAAAAAAGCACTAAAAAGGCCTCTAGCATTTGCAGGTGGCACCCTAAAAAACATACATTTAACTGTTTCAATAAAAACCGTAGGTGTTTTACTTAGTTTCGAGTATATAGCTCAGTCGACATCCTCTACCTCCTGAATGTCTACATTTATTGTCCAAGTAGAAGGCAGCACCAAAAATGGGGAAAAAACTTTTTACTGACATTTTAAGCATTTCTCAACAGCTACTCATTGGAACAGAGTATTTCACAGACTAGAATAAGACCCTGCCTGTTAAGGACAGGACTATATAATACTCAGAGCGGTTAAAGATATGTCCATTTGGTTCCTTGGCTGTATAACTTGGTTGTCGCAGCTTTTTAATATTTTCCTTTCTTAATAATTTTCTCCACTTCCTTTTCATGTCACAGGATTTGATTAACCAGTCAACAGCCCAAACAATAACTTCAGTGACCTTCCTTCTTTCTAAATACATTGAAAGTTATGTATGATTGAGTCTTTAATTCTTTAATCTTTTTATTTTTTACATATTAAGAAAAATATGGAAACTAAAAAAGTTGGATTTCCTAATCAGTCTGTTCTTTGTATGATGGTGATGGACAGAGTAAGAATATTGCCTAGAAGGTTGTGACTAGGAAGTACCAATGATATAATAATAATTTTTAAATGTTATTTTGTGTTTGGCAGAAATACAGATGTGGGGAAACTAAGGTTTCATATAACAGTTTTGCTTATGTCAACTTTTTGAGATATCATTTAATTGCCAAAATGCACTAGAGGGTTTTCCCTACATTGTAACTCATGGCATACCACTATTATATGGCTATATCTTACTGACTGGAGGGGTCTTAAAAAAAATAACTCTTGTTTGACTCTGTGCTGGAACTACAGTTTGCTGCTATTCACATAGATGATGAAATTAGGCCATGTTGCATATATAAGAAGATGAACAGTTGAAGGCAAAACTGTTCAGACAAGAATCATGTCTTCTCTGTGTCAATGGAGGTCCAACAGGTGGACCATTCACTGTTAGGCCATAAGTTACTATAGTGCAAAAATCTCTTTATGGGTATTGTAAGGGATTAGGTAAAGGGGATGTTGTCTGCTGGGTAGACAGGCACACCATAGATATTGCAGTCCAAACAGCAAGGAATTTGTTTAACTGACCTCAGCCAGTTTTATTGCCAGGTTGGGGTACAGAACATAAAATATAACAA
The DNA here is from genome assembly GCF_029499605.1 of Hyla sarda. Lineage (NCBI taxonomy): Eukaryota > Metazoa > Chordata > Amphibia > Anura > Hylidae > Hyla > Hyla sarda. The sequence continues at coordinate 301,044,575 of NC_079189.1, forward strand.
ATAAAAATCCTAAGCCTGTCCTGGTCTAACTAAACAGCAGGAAACCTCCCTGACCAAGTGCTGGCCTAATACTGGACACCAAACAAAATAGCAAAGTCTATACTTCTTGAAGTGCTCTCACAGGCTCTGTGCAGATAACTTGTTCCCAGGCTGATGTCTGCTTATATCAGGCTAGCACACCTGAGGAGTGATTACCTGACAGCCCAAAACCCGGACTGTTGGGATGGAGTGGGAGCCAACCCTTCTCTCCCCACTCCAGAAACACAGGCCCTTAAAAAAAGGGTTTTATACAAACCCGAATTGCATAGATGTCTGCATAGACCTCTGCTAGACATTTCCCTGGTTGCTTTTAAATGACAGAATTGAGGAACCTTGGGCGCACATAGACCCCGTCCACTACTTCTCCAGACACACTGTCACAGTATGTTCACACAGGCGGAACTTTTCCACATGGAAAATTCTGCATGGACATTACGCTGCAGCAGAGTCCCATTGATTTTAATGGGATTCTCCTGCACAGTTTGCTCAGCAGTATTTCCGCACCAGATGTTTCCAAATTCTAATTCCAGCATCGACAGAAAGAAAAGTCATGTCTATTCTTCCTGCAGAGTCCGCAAGGAAATGCATGCACATTTCCGAGTGGTCCTAGCGCTCACCGGATTGGGAACATGTGTGGAACGTCCACACGTTTTCTGTGCGGACATTCCGCACATTTTCCTAATGTATGAACCGTGCCTAAGGCAGTGTTTTCATCACAGTGTATGTCCAGCTGTTGCCCAGACAGTCTTTTGCTGTCCAGGCATGCTAAAAATTGTGGTTGGGCAACAGTTGGGCATACTGTTTGGAAAACACTGCTTTAGGGTGTATTCACACGTACAGTGTCCTGCACTTATTTGATGCAGAGGATTTTATGCTGCAGATTTCAATGTAAACTAAATGACTTAACACAGCTTAAAATCCTGTGCATCAAGTATGTGCAGGATACTGTACGTGTGAGCAGACCCTGAAAGGGTCATCATGAATTTTAGATTTTGCGCTTGGCTCACTAACAGGAATATTACATGTTTAAAGTTAGGTTTTTTTAAAAGGGGATAAGTGGAGTGTTCACCAAAGCATTTTTGGGCCTCTGCGCTTCACTAAAATACTTGACCCATTTTACTTCTGGGTTAATTGATCCGTCTTCTGTTTCACCTGCAGTGTAGCTAAATAAAATGAATTCCCCGCAACTTCCAAAACATATTTGCTTTTACCGACATATGTAGAATAACTTGAACGCACAATGCTAGAGTGAAGAACAAGCATGGGTCACACAGTATACTAGTGTATACTGATACAAGTGGCAAAAACGAATTACGTTTTATTCTACAGTAATAATAATAAAGCTAATAAGGTGCATCCAAAGTGTGCCATGTTTTTATGATTTCAATGAAGAAAAAATTTACATACTGTATGCGTATTTTATAGTAAACCTCACGTTGTGCAAAATGTGTCTGACTCACTCTCCACGGTTTATAGATTTTAAAAGAAAACAAAAACATGCTGCTATGAAAAATAAAAATGGTGAATAAACCCTAAAAAAGTAACAACATTTAGTTTTACTACTCTTCTGCCAAATGCTCATATGGTACTCTCGATGCATCCTGTTCAATGACCACTATTACTTGTTTAATTGTTTTGAGACAGTTTATTTTTCTATTCATTTATAACCCTTTCACTATGTATATTTTAAAAAAATACAATCCTGTCTTGTGTATTATTCTTGAACTAAAGCTTCAGTTTGCCGTTTCGGCACCAAAGATTCAGAATGCAAAATAATAAACAATGTTTTTATTGACTCCAGTTTTTCTCTGGCAGGCAAAAAAGGTTATTGTATTTGTGCAATGCCTATGTTCAATGTGTGTTCCTACTCTATAAAATTTGTGTGTATAAACATTCTGCTAATGCCAAAAATGGGTGGAAGGGAATATTGCCAAAGAAGGAATGTCAGATCAAAAAACAAATAATAATAATAAAAAAAACGTACACAGAAATCCAAAGTATTTTTTTTCTTTTTGCTTCTTTGTGCATATTCTGGTTGTATCGATATTTTCCTTTTTAGGATATGACTTAGGAGGGAGACTACAAAAAAGACACAGATAATACAGTAGCAGTCTTTTTGGATATAGAATGCTTACCAATGTATCTTGTTAATAAATCACAATTAGAAAAATTAAATCAAGTTAAAGAGGGGTCCCTCAAGTTACAAGGTGGGCGATTTATCAAAACCTGTGTAGAGGAAAAATGGAGCAGTTGCCCATAGCAACCAATCGGATTCCTTCTTTCATTTTTACAAAGACCTCTGCAAAAAATGAAGAAACAATCTGCTTGCTATGGGCAACTGCTCTATATTATTTTAGTTATTTTTTTATTTTAAAAAATAAAGAGGGGTGATACATATTTATTTTAGGGAGGGACATTGATATTTTAACTCCTAGGCTACACAGGGCATTCATTTATGCCTGGTACTTAATGACACAAGGTGTATATGTATGACCTGCAGTGTATTCTGTCTATGAAGCTGCATAGGCGGTGAGTGATGGTTGCTGTCAGTAGTTTATATTCGCTGCTAATGACTGATATTAGCGATTTCCATATGGTGATCAATGCTGATCACTGCATTTAAATGGGCACTCGCAGATCCAAAAACTTTTATATGTTGTTACTGATAACATTAAAGACCTTTTTGTATTATGGTTGTTTAAATCATTTTCAATATTTAATAAAGAAAACAGCTCCTAAAATTCCCACCAGTGGGGTTCCCCATACCTACTGGGACACTTACCAGTCCTGCAGCAGCGTCATGCTTGTCCATGACATTCCCCCTTTCCCCGAGAGGATTTCTTAAGACTATGAGCTAATGAAAAGAAGCATTTTTATAATAAATGCATGTGTTCTCAGAATGTATCTAAGCCTGTTTTGAAGCCTCACCTGTTCTTGCTGTGACCAGTTTTCTGACGCAGACTGTTCCATAAATTCACAGGGGAAGTTTCATCAAAACTTTTGCAGATAAAAAGTTGACCAGTTTCCCATAGCAACCAATTTATTTTTTATTTTTGAAAAGGCCTCTGAAAAATGAAACAAGCCATCTAATTGGTTCCTGTGGGCAACTGGTCAACTTTTCCTCAACACAGGTCTTGATGAATCTCCCCCACAGTTTTTATAGTGAAGAAGGCTTGTCATCCCTGAAACCTAAGCCATTTTCTACGGTCCATTTATGTACTTTGAAAAAAATATTAAAAGGGTAGAGGAGTGGCACCACACATGTCAAAACTGCCAGGTAGACACTGTCTTATGGATTGTTGGAGGTGGAGATGGCTAATCGACACACTGTACAGGCATATGCAGAGGTGCACGGTAAGGGTGCAGATAATGGTGAATATGCACTACAGAGAACTAGCATACCCGCACTGACCGCTTGTTAGGCAGTTTGGTTCTCCTTACTAATATAGGTGAGTTTACATGGAGTTCTTGATGGACATCACGGGGTGCTCAAAGGCAACAGCCGGCAGTTTTGCATGTAGAGACTTCTTCCGGCCTCGATCATCAGAAACTCACCTAGGTGCGAATTCACCTAGATAAGCAGAAGGTATTCTGTTTCTCTGTTGTTCATATATACCTAAATAAGTTGATCATATCCCCCTAAAACATCTCTTCTCAAGGCTAAACATATGTACACTGCTAAATAAATAAAGGGAACACTAATAACATATCCTAGAATTTTTATTTATTTTATTTATATAGCTCCTACAGATTCCGCAGCGCTTACAATTATGGGGTACAAACAAAGACAAGTATAAGACATAATATTACATGTGAATGAACTAATGGTATGAAATACTTTCATCTTTACATAGTTGAATGTGCTGACAACAAAGTCACACAAAAATTATCAATGGAAATCAAATTTATCAACCCATGGAGGTCTGGTTATGGAGTCAAAATCAAAGTGGAAAACCACACTACAGGCTGATCCAACTTTGATGTTATGTCCTTAAAACAAGTCAAAATGAGGCTCAGTAGTGTGTGTGTGACCTCCACGTGCCCGTATGACCTCCCTACAAGGCCTGGGCATGCTCCTGATGATGTGGCGGATGGTCTACTGAGGGATGTCCTCCCAGACCTGGACTAAAGCATCTGCCAACTCCTGGACAGTCTGTGGTGCAATGTGGTGTTGGTGGATGGAGCGAGACATGATGGCCCAGATGTGCTCAATCGGATTCAGGTCTGGGGAACGGGCGGGCCAGTCCATAGCATCAATGCCTTCCTCTTGCAGGAACTGCTGACACACTCCAGCTACATGAGATCTAGCATTGTCTTGCATTAGGAGGAACCCAGGGCCAACCACACGAGCATATGGTCTCACAAGGGGTCTGAGGATCTCATCTCGGTACCTAATGGCAGCCAGGCTACCTCTGGCAAGCACATGGAGGGCTGTGCGGCCCCCATAGAAATGCCATCCCACACCATTACTGACCCAATGCCAAACTGGTCATGCTGGAGGATGTTGCAGGCAGCAGAACATTCTCCACGGTGTTACCAGACTGTGACATCTGTCACATGTTCTCAGTGTTAACCTGCTTTAACCCCTTAAGGACCCTGGCTTTTTCCGTTTTTTTCATTTTCAATTTTTCCTCCTTAACTTAAAAAAAATCATAACTCTTAAAAATTTTCACCTAAAATTATATATAATGGCTTAATTTTTGCGTCACTAATTCTACTTTAAAAAGCGGTATATTTTTATAATTCGGACATTTCCGCACGCGGCGATACCACATATGTTTATTTTTATTATTATTTACATAATGTTTTTTTTATTTTTGGAAATGCCGGGTGATTCAAACTTTTATTAGGGGAAGGGATAATTGAAAGGGTTAATGATTTTTTTACACTTTTCTTATGCAATATTATAGCTCCTATAGGGGGCTATAATATTGCATTAACTGATCTTTTACACTGATTGATCCATCTCTATAAGAATGGATCAATCAGGGTTTTCGGCGATTGAATGCTCAAGCCTGGATCTCAGGCTTGAAGCATTCATTCGGCGATCGGACAGCACAGGAGAAGGTAAGAAGACCTCCTCCTGTACTACAGCTGTTCGGGATGCTGCGATTATACCGCGGCGATCCCGAACAGCTCCCTGAGCTAGCCGGGCACTTTTACTTTCGTTTTTAGCCACGCGGCTCAGCTTTGAGCGCGCGGCTAAAGGGTTAATAGCGCGCGGCACAGCGATCAGTGCTGCACGCTATTAGAGGCGGGTCCCGGCTTCACTATGACGCCGGGCCCGCCGCGATATGATGCGGGGTCACCGTGTGACCCCGCGTTATATCGCAGGACCGGGACTCATGACGTACGCATACGTCATGGGTCCTTAAGAGGTTAATATGTGAAGAGCACAGGGTGCCAGTGGCGTATTTGCCAATCTTGGTGTTCTCTGGCAAATGCCAAACGTCCTGCACTGTGTTGGGCTGTAAGCACAACCTCCACCTGTGGACGTCAGGCCCTCATACCACCCTCATGGAGTCTGTTTCTGACCATTTGAGTGGACACATGCACATTTGTGGCCTGCTGGAGGTCATTTTGCAGGGCTCTGGCAGTGCTCCTCCTTTCACAAAGGTGGAGGTAGCGGTCCTGCTGCTGGGTTGTTGCCCTCCTACGGCCTCCTCCACATCTCATGATGTACTGGCCTGTCTCCTGGTAGCGCCTCCATGCTCTGGACACTACGCTGACGGACACAACAAACCTTCTTGCCACAGCTCGCATTGATGTGCCATCCTGGATGAGCTGCACTACCTGAGCCACTTGTGTGGGTTGTAGACTCTGTCTCATGCTGCCACTAGAGTGAAAGAGCCGCCAGCATTCAAAAGTGACCAAAACATCAGCCAGAAATCATAGAGACTGAGAAGTGGTCTGTGGTCACCACCTGCAGAACCACTCCTTTATTGTGGGTGTCTTGCTAATTGCCTATAATTTCCACCTGTTGTCTGTTCCATTTGCACAACAGCATGTGAAATTGATTGTCAATCAGTGTTGCTTCCTGAGTGGACAGTGTGATTTCACAGAAGTGTGATTGATTTGGAGTTACATTATGTTTTTTAAGTGTTCCCTTTATTTTTTTTGAGCAGTGTAATTCTTTAAATCTTTTTTCATAGCTAAATTTGTTACATGCCTATTATTAGTTTAGTTGCGCGCCTCTGTACCCTATCCAGCTCTGTAACTTCTCTTTTACGAACCAGTGCCCAAAAATAAGGAGGTGAGGCCGTGTCAATGCTCCCTGTCTTGCAAGTCCATGCCTTTTATGATGCATGACAAGATCCTGCTGGCCTTAGAAGCAACTGCTTGACATTACTTGCTGTTCTGTAGTCTATGATCTATAAGTACACCCAGATCCTTCTCTAGCAGGGACTTTCCCAGTTTTCAACCCCCCCCCCCCCCCCATATCTTTACATGTAACCTAATTTGCCAAGTGGATGCTCAGCCATTGTCTGTCCAAGTCAGCTTGTAACCTGGCTTGCATGTCTTCCAAAGTCAGGTCCATAAATATTGGGACATCGACACAATTCTAACATTTTTGGCTCTATACACCACTACAATGGATTTGAAATGAAACAAACAAACAAGATGGGTTTCCTCCCTGGTGATGCTCTGCCAGGCCTCTACTGCAACTGTCTTCAGTTCCTGCTTGTTCTTGGGGCATTTTCCCTTCAGTTTTGTCTTCAGAAAGTGAAATGCATGCTCAATCGGATTCAGGTCAGGGGACTAACTTGGCCATTGCATAACATTCCACTTATTTCCCTCAAAAACTCTTTGGTTACTTTTGCAGTATGCTTTGGGTCATTGTCCATCTGCACTGTGAAGCGCCATCCAATTAGTTCTGAAGCATTTTGCAGAATATGAGCATATACTATTGCCCGAAATACTTCAGAATTCATCCTGCTGCTTTTGTCAGCAGTCACATCATGAATAAATACAAGAGAAGCAGTTCCATTGGCAGCCATACATGCCCACTATGCCATGACACTACCACCACCATGTTCACTGATGAGGTGGTATGCTTAGAATCATGTTCCTTTCCTTCTCCATACTCTTCTCTTTCCATCACTCTGGTACAAGTTGATCTTGTTCTCATCTGTCCATAGGATGTTGTTCCAGAACTGTGAAGACTTTTTTAGATGTCGTTTGGCAAACTCTAATCTGGCCTTCCTGTTTTTGAGGCTCCCCAATGGTTTCCATCTTGTGGGGAACCCTCTGTATTCACTCTGGTGAAGTCTTCTCTTGATTGTTGACTTTGACACACATACGCCTCCCTCCTGGAGAGTGTTCTTGATCTGGCCAACTGTTGTGAAGGTGGTTTTCTTCACCAGGGAAAAAATTATTTGGTCATCCTCCACAGTTGTTTTCCTTGGTCTTCCAGGTCTTTTGGTGTTGCTGAGCTCACCAGTGCGTTCCTTCTTTTTAAGAATGTTCCAGACAGTTGTTTTGGTCACGCCTAATGTTTTGGCTATCTCTCTGATGGGTTTGTTTTGTTTTTTCAGCCTAATGATTGCTTGCTTCACTGATAGTGACAGCTCTTTGGATCTCATGGAGAGTTGACAGCAACAGATTCCAAATGCAAATAGCACACTTGAAATGAACTCTGGACCTTTTAACTGCTCATTGTAATTGGGATAATGAGGGAATAACACATACCTGGCCATGGAACAACTGAGAAGCCAATAGTCCCATTACTTTTGGTCCCTTAACAAGCAGGGGGCACATATGCAAACTTTTGTAATTCTTACACCGTTCACCTGATTTGTATGTAAAAACCCTCAAATTAAAGCTGACAGTCTGCAGTTAAAGCACATCTTGTTAGTTTCATGTCAAATATATTGTGGTTGTGTATAGAGCCAAACATTTTAGAATTGTGTCCATGTCCCAATATTTATGGACCTGACTGTATAGACTGTGCCATGCTACAAAGCTTGGAGTCATCTGCGCAGATTCTGTATATTATTAATAAGTTAAACAAAAGCAGGCCCAGTACTGATTCCTAGGGTACACTAATGCTAATAACCAAGGACCGATCAAAGTACAAATCATCGATCACCACTCTTTGGGTTAGGTCCTTAAAGGGGTACTCTGCCTCTGTATATATTATCCCCTATCCAAAGGTATAGGGGATAACATAACCAATCTGATCATGAGGGGTTCGGCCGCAGGAACCCCCGTGATCTCTGGCCCGGCGCTGCGGCATTATGGTCATGGAAGCCAAGGACTTCCGTGATCATTATGTCCGCCATGCCCCCTCCATTCATGTCTATGGGAGGGAGCATGATGGCTAGTATACAGCTGTCACATCACCTCCCATAGACATGAATGGAGGGGGCGTGGTGACTGAATTCACTCCGTGCACCGGATGACTGTGGTGCTGCGGAAGAGATTGCGGGGGAAGAGATTGCCTGACCCCCGCGATCAGACATCTTATCCCCGATACTTTTCATAGGGGATAACATGTCCAGCAGGGGAGTACCCCTTTAAGCTAGTTCAGTCCAGTTACAAACAATCAGATGTGACTGTGCACTAAATGTATTCATTGGTGCAGGGCATGTGATAAACTTCAGTACACCACTTTGTATGATTCCTCCTCTGTAACTTTTTTGAGACTTTAACCTGTTGCGCAAAAAAACTGCAGCTTTTTTTTAATGTATTGCAATTGGTGCTTTGCAACAAATGTACGACTTTTTGAGAAAAGCCGCACTTTATAAATCAGTAACCACTGCAAAGTGGAAAAACTTAGTGTACATGTCGTTGGCAAAAACTTTTTATTTAATGTAGATAATACAATTATATGTATATTTGTAATATACAGTAGTCTCTCAAGTTACAATATTAATTGGTTCCGGGACGACCATTGTATGTTGAAACCCATTGTATGTTGAGACCATAACTCTATGGAAACCTAGTAATTGGTTCTGAAGCCACCAAAATGTCATCCAAAAATAGGAAAAAGTGAGGATTAAAGATAAATAAGTAGATAACTAATACAGATAAAGCAAGTCCTTACATGTAAAAGTAAGAAAGATCTGATGGAAGCTGTAAATCACTGTCTATGTAGAGGACAGAAGCTTCCTCAGGGTCCTGTACAGTACATGCAATGTCCTAAAAAAGTAACATGGAACCGCCCTTACCTGGTGTCCAAAGGAGCAGCCAACTGTGGCACTGGTAAAGAGTAGTACAAGACATGTAATACCTCTCTGTACTGTAGGGGGCACTACCAGACAGGAATGTTGTTCATATGCTTCAGTAATACAGGTGTTTACCAGTAAAATGCCCATCCTGATTGGTCAGATCTTCCGGCCATTGACACGTTTCACAGATCTGAACTGTCCATAGCATTATATGTTGAGTCTGGTTTCAAGTTACAATGGTCCAGAAAGGACCATTTTATGTTGAAACTATTGTATGTTGAGGCCATTGTAAGTTGAGGGATCACTGTACGTTGGTTAAAAAATGTTTATATTTTTGTCCCTGCAGCTATTGCCTGTGTGTCTCTATGAGGAGTCCAAATATGCAGGCTCCTGGTTTGTCAACCATCCTGCTGTGTGAGCCGGGGGCATGTCAGTGCACAGAGCCCTGCTTGTCTACCCGCACTTCCTGTATTTGGACTCCTCTCAGAGACAAGCAGGCAAGAGCTGCAGGGACAAAAATACACAAATTTTTTAACCAATGTATATTACAAATATACATATAATGGTATTATCTACATTATATAAAAAGTTTTTGCTAATGACAGGTACACTTTAACCCCTTAAGGACCAAGGGCGTACAGGTACGCCTTTGCTCCCTGGTACTTAAGGACCAAGGGCGTACCTGTATGCCCATGGGAATTTCGGTCCCCGCCGCGTGCCGGGCGGGGATCGGGCCGGGGTGACTGCTCATTAGACCCCCCCATGTCGGTGATCGGCGCAAATCGCAAGTGAATTCACACTTGCGATTTGCGCCGATTCCGGGTCATTACGGGTCTATGGTGACCCGGTGACCCGGAATAGAAGGGGGATCGCGGATGTCCTAGACACCCACGATCCCCCTGTAGCGATAGGAGTGAGGTGGCAGAGGTGCCAGAGGTGCCACCCCTCCTATCTCTGCTATTGGTGGTCTAGACGTGACCACCAATAGCAGATCGGGGGGCGGAGGGGTTTACTTTTGGTTTCCCCGTTCTGCCCACTCACAATAGGCGGGGCAGGACGGGGAAACCGACAGGGATCGGCGCCGAAGATCCACTTATCCATCGGGGACGGCAGCGGGCGACGATCAGCTGCGGCAGCGGGCGTCGATCGGCGGAAGAAGAGGACGGCGTCGCAGCTTCCTGGATCCAACAGAAGCCGGTGAGTTACTTAGCAACATCTGGAGGGCTACAGTCTGAGACCACTATAGTGGTCTCTAAACTGTAACCCTCCAGATGTTGCAAAACTACAACTCCCAGCATGCCCAGAGAGCTGTTTAGGCTTGCTGGGAGTTGCAGTTTTGCAACAGCTGGAGGTCTACAGTTTGAGACCACTGCAAAGTGATCTCTATACTGTGCACCTCCAGATCTTGCAAAACTACAACTCCCAGCATGCCCACACAGCAGTTTGCTGTCTGGGCATGCTGGAAGTTGTAGTTTTGCAACATCTGGAGGTCCACAGTTTGGAGACCACTATGCAGTGGTCTCTAAACTATAGCTCTCCAGATGTTGCAAAACTGCAACTCCCAGCATGCCTAAACAGCAAACAGCTGTCTCTGCATGCTGGGAGTTGTAGTTGTGATCCCTCCAGCTGTTGCATAACTACATCTCCCAGCATGCCTTTCGGCGATCAGTACATGCTGAGAGTTGAAGTTTTGCAACAGCTGGAGGCACACTGGTTGGAAAATACTGAGTTAGGCAACAGAACCTAACTGAAGTTTTTCCAACCAGTGTGCCTCCAGCTGTTGCAAAAGTACAACTCCCAGCATGCACGGTCTGTCAGTACATGCTGGGAGTTGTAGTTTTGAAACAGCTGGAGGTTTGCCCCCCCCCCCCCCATGTGAACGTACAGGGTACATTCACACTGGCGGGTTTACAGTAAGTTTTCTGCTTCAAGTATGAGCTGCAGCAAATTTTTCGCCGCAGCGCAAACTCCTAGCGGTAAATTCACTGTAAACCTCCGCCAGTGTGAACGTACCCTAAAAACACTACACTACACTTACACATAATAAAGGATAAAACACTACATATACACCCCATTACACTATCCCCCCAATAAAAATAAAAAACGTATTGTACGGCAGTGTTTCCAAAACAGAGCCTCCAGCTGTTGCAAAACAACAACTCACAGCATTTCCGGACAGCCACTGACTGCCCAGGCATGCTGGGAGTTTAGCAACAGCTGGAGGCACCCTGTTTGGGAATCACTGGCGTAGAATACCCCTATGTCCACCCCTGTGCAATCCCTAATTTAGTCCTCAAATGCGCATGGCGCTCTCTCACTTCAAAGCCCTGTCGTATTTCAAGGAAACAGTTTAGGGCCACATATGGGGTATCTCCGTACTCGGGAGAAATTGCACTACTAATTTTGGGGGCTTTTTTTTCCTTTTACCCCTTATGAAAAAGAAAAGTTGGGGTCTACACGTGCATGTTAGTGTAAAAAAAAATTTTTTTTTTACACTAACATGCTGGTGTTGTCCTTTACTTTTTATTTTCACGGGAGGTAAAAGGAAAAAAAGACCCCCAAAATTTGTAACGCAATTTCTCCTGAGTACGGAAATACCCCATATGTGGGCTTAAAATGCTCTGCGGACGCACAACAAGGCTCAGGAGTTAGAGCGCACCATGTACATTTGAGGCCTAAATTGGTGATTTGCACAGGGGTGGCTGATTTTACAGCGGTTTTGACATAAACCCAAAAAAATAAATACCCACATGTGACCCCATTTTGGAAACGACACCCCTCACGGAACGTAACAAGGAGTATAGTGAGCCTGAACACCCCACAGGTGTTTGACAAATTTTCGTTAAAGTTGGATGGGAAAAGGAAAAAAAAAAATTTTTCACTAAAATGCTGGTGTCACCCTAAATTTTTCATTTTCATAAGGGAAAGTAAAAAAAAGCCCCCCAAAATTTGTAACCCAATTTCTTCTGAGTAAGAACATACCCCATATGTGGATGTAACATGCTCTATGGGTGCACTACAATGCTCAGAAGAGAAGGAGCGCCATTGGGATTTTGAAGAGAAAATTTGTCCGGAATTGAAGGCCACTTGTGTTTACAAAGCCCCCATGGTACCAGAACAATGGACCCCCCCCCCATATGTGACCCCATTTTGGAAACTACACCCCTCATGTAATGTAATAAGGAGTACAGTGAGCATTTATGCCCCACAGGTGTCTGACAGATTGTTGGAACAGTGATCCGTGAAAATGAAAAATTAAATTTTCCATTTGCACAGCCCACTGTTCCAAAGATCTGTCAAACGCCAGTGGGGTGTAAATACTCACTGCACCACTTATTAAATTCTGTGAGGGGTGTAGTTTCCAAAATAGGGTCACATGTGGGGGGGTCCACTGTTCTGGCACCACGGGGGGGCTTTGTAAATGCACATGGCCCCTGACTAGCATTCCAAACGAATTCTCTTTCCAAAAGCTCAATGGTGCTCCTCCTCTTCTGAGCATTGTAGTTCGCCCGTAGTGCACTTCAGGTCAACTTATGGGGTATCTCCATACTCAGAAGAGATGGGGTTACAAATTTTGGGGGGTATTTTCTGCTATTAACCCTTGCAAAAATGTGAAATTTGGGGGGAAACACACATTTTAGTGAATTTTTTTTTTTTTTTTTTTACATATGCAAAAGTCGTGAAACCCCTGTGGGGTATTAAGGCTCACTTTATTCCTTTTTACGTTCCTCAAGGGGTCTAGTTTCCAAAATGGTACGAAATGTTTTTTTTTTGCTGTTCTGGCACCATAGGGGCTTCCTAAATGCGACATGCCCCCCCGAGCAAAATTTGCTCTCAAAAAGCTAAATATCACTCCTTCTCTTCTGAGCATTGTAGTTCGCCCGTAGTGCACTTCAGGCCAACTTATGGGGTACCTCCATACTCAGAAGAGATGGGGTTACAAATTTTGGGGGGTATTGTCTGCTATTAACCCTTGCAAAAATGTGAAATTTGGGGGGAAACACACATTTTAGTGAAAATATATATATTTTTTTACATATGCAAAAGTTGTGAAACACCTGTGGGGTATTAAGGCTCACTTTATTCCTTGTTACATTCCCCTAGGGGTCTAGTTTTCAAAATGGTATGCCATGTGTTTTTTTTTGCTGTTTGGGCACCATAGGGGCTTCCTAAATGAAACATGCCCCCCAAAAACCATTTCTGAAAAACGTATTCTCCAAAATCCCCTTGTCGTTCCTTCGCTTCTGAGCCCTCTACTGCGTTAGATTTACATAGACATATGAGGTATGTCCTTACTCATAAGAAATTGGGCTACAAACATAAGTATACATTTTCTCCTTTTACCCCTTGTAAAAATTCAAAAATTGGGTTTACAAGAACATGCGAGTGTAAAAAATGAAGATTGTGAATTTTCTCCTTCACTTTGCTGCTATTCCTGTGAAACACCTAAAGGGTTAAAACACTTACTGATTGTCATTTTGAATACTTTGGGGGGTGTCGTTTTTATAATGGGGTCATTTGTGGGGTATTTCTAATATGACCCTTCAAATCCACTTCAAACCTGAACTGGTCCCTGAAAAAAAGCGAGGTTCAAAATTTTGTGAAAAATTGAAAAATTGCTGCTGAACTTTGAAGCCCTCTGGTGTCTTCCAAAAGAAAAAACACGTAAATTTTATGATGCAAACATAAAGTAGACATATTGGAAATGTGAATAAAAAATTATTTCTTTGAATATCCATTTTCCTTACAAGCAGAAAGCTTAACCTCTTCAGGACATAGGGCGTATGGATACGCCCTGCATCCCGAGTCCTTAAGGACCGAGGGCGTATCCATATGCCCGTGGGAATTCCGGCCCCCACCGCTAGCCGGTTGGGGACCGGAGCCGGATGCCTGCTGAAATCGTTCAGCAGGCATCTCGGCATATCGCCCAGGGGGGTCATTATGCCCCCCCATATCGGCAATTCAGTCCAGCGATCTACGGCGATTCCGGGTCAATCGGGTCTCCAGTGACCTGATGACCCGGAATTACTGGCTGTTCGGGGCCGTCTCTGACGGCCCCGAACAGCCAGAGCCTGCAGGGGTGAGGTGGCACTGGTGCCACCTCACGATCGCCCTGATTCGTCGGCTGGATTACCGGCCGACCAATCAGGGCGCCTGCTGCGGGTGTCACTCCCGCACCCGCTCCGCCCCTCTTCTGGAGGACGTGAGCGGGTGCGGGACGTGCACCCCGGGTGCTGGGGACCCCGATCCCCGGCGCCCCTGTTGGGATCGGGGCCCCAGGAGCAGCTGCGGCGGCGGGACTGACCTGCAGCGTCTGGATCGTTGGAGGTGAGTGACAGCCTCCTGCTGTTGCTTAGCAACAGCTCCCAGCATGCAAAAAGGGCATGCTGGGAGCTGTAGTTATGCAACAGCAGGAGGCAGACCACCACAACTCCCAGCATTCCCTTATGGGCATGCTGGGACTTATGGTTTTGCAACAGCTGGAGGCACATTCTTTCTATGGAAAAGTGTACCTTCAGCTGTTGTATAACTACAACTCCCAGCTTGCACAAACAGCTAAAGTGCATGCTGGGAGTTGTAGTGGTGCATCTGCTGGTTGCATAACTACAACTCCCAGCATGCCCGTTGGCTGTCGGTGACTGCTGAGAGTTGTAGTTTTGCAACAGCTGAAGGCACACTGGTTGTGAAACTCATTTTTTTTTTACCTAACTCAGTGTTTCACGACCTGTGTGCCTCCAGCTGTTGCAAACTACAACTCTCAGCAGTCACCGTACACCATGCACCGTACATGCTGGGAGTTGTAGTTTTGCAACAACTGGAGGCACACTGGTTGTGAAACACTGAGTTAGGTCACAAACTCAGTGATACATAACCAGTGTGCCTACAGTTGTTGCAAAACTGCAACTCTCAGCAGTCACCGACAGCCAACGGGCATGCTGGGAGTTGTAGTTATGCAACAGCTGGATGTCCCCCCCAATGTGAACGTACAGGGTACACTCACATGGGCGGAGGATTACAGTAAGTATCGGGCTGCAAATTTGAGCTGCCGCAAACTTTCTGCTGCAGCTCAAATTGCCAGCGAGAAACTACTGTGAACCCCCGCCCGTGCGACTGTACCCTAAAAACACTACACTACACTAACACAAAATAAAATAAAAAGTAAAAAACACTACATATACACATACCCCTATACAACCCCCCTCCCCTCCCCAATAAAAAATGAAAAACGTCTGGTACGCCACTGTTTCCAGAACGGAGCCTCCAGCTGTTGCAAAACAACTCCCAGTATTGTCGGACAGCCGTTGACTGTCTAGGCATGCTGGGAGTTTTGCAACAGCTGGAGGCACCCTGTTTGGGATTCACTGGCGTAGAATACCCCTATGTCCACCCCTATGCAATCCCTAATTTAGGCCTCAAATGCGCATGGCGCTCTCACTTTGGAGCCCTGTCGTATTTCAAGGCAACAGTTTAGGGTCACATATGGGGTATCGCTGTACTCGGGAGAAATTGTGTTACAAATTTTGGGGGGTATTTTCTGCTTTTACCCTTTTTAAAAATGTAAAATTTTTGGGAAAACAAGCATTTTAGGTAAAAAAAAATTTTTTTTTTTACATATGCAAAAGTCGTGAAACACCTGTGGGGTATAAAGGTTCACTTAACCCCTTGTTACGTTCCCCGAGGGGTCTAGTTTCCAAAATGGTATGCCATGTGTTTTTTTTTTGCTGTCCTGGCACCATAGGGGTTTCCTAAATGCGGCATGCCCCCAGAGAAAAATTTGCGTTCAAAAAGCCAAATGTGACTCCTTCTCTTCCGAGACCTGTAGTGCGCCAGCAGAGCACTTATCACCCCCATATGGGGTGTTTTCTGAATCGGGAGAAATTGGGCTTCAAATTTTTAGGGGTATTTTCTGCTATTACCCTTTTTAAAAATAAAAATTTTGGGGGAAAACAAGCATTTTAGGTAAAAAATTTTTTTTTTTTACATTTGCAAAAGTCGTCAAACACCTGTGGGGTATTAAGGTTCACTTTATCCCATGTTACATTCCCCAAGGGGTCTAGTTTCCAAAATGGTATGCCATGTGTTTTTTTTTTGCTGTTCTGGCACCATAAGGGCTTCCTAAAGGTAACATGCCCCCCAAAAACCATTTCAGAAAAACGTACTCTCCAAAATCCCCTTATCGCTCCTTCCCTTCTGAGCCCTCTACTGCGCCCGCCGAACACTTTACTTAGACATATGAGGTATGTCCTTACTCGAGAGAAATTGGGCTACAAATACAAGTAAAAATTTTGTCCTTTTACCCCTTGTAAAAATTCAAAAATTGGGTCTACAAGAACATGTGAGTGTAAAAAAATGAAGATTGTGAATTTTCTCCTTCACTTTGCTGCTATTCGTGTGAAACACCTAAAGGGTTAAAATGCTGACTGAATGTCATTTTGAATACTTTGGGGGGTGTAGTTTTTATAATGGGGTCATTTATGGGGTATTTCTAATATGAAGACCCTTCAAATCCACTTCAAACCTGAACTGGTCCCTGAAAAATACTGAGTTTGAAAATTTTGTGAAAAATCGGAAAATTGCTGCTGACCGTTGAAGCCCTCTGGTGTCTTCCAAAAGCAAAAACACGTCAATTTTATGATGCAAACATAAAGTAGACATATTGTATATGTGAACCAAAAAAAAATGTATTCGTAATAGCCATTTTCCTTACAAGCAGAGAGCTTCAAAGTTAGAAAAATGCAAAATTTTCAAATTTTTCATCAAATTTACGGATTTTTCACCAAGAAAGGATGCAAGTATCGACAAAAATTTACCACTATGTTAAAGTAGAATATGTCACGAAAAAACAGTCTCGGAATCAGAATGATAACTAAAAGCATTCCAGAGTTATTAATGTTTAAAGTGACAGTGGTCAGAATTGCAAAAAACGCTCCGGTCCTTAAGGCCAAAATGGGCTCCGTCCTGAAGGGGTTAAAAGTTAGAAAAATGCTACATTTTCAAATTTTTCATCAAATTTTGGGATTTTTCACCAAGAAAGGATGCAAGTTACCACAAAGTTTTACCACTATGTTAAAGTAGAATATGTCACAAAAAAAACACTCTCGGAATCAGAATGATAACTAAAAGCATTCCAGAGTTATTAATGTTTAAAGTGACAGTGGTCAGATGTGCAAAAAACGCTCTGGTCCTAAGGTGTAAAATGGCCTGGTCCTTAAGGGGTTAAACCATGTACTACAACAGTTATTCTACAAATCCCACAGGGTGCTTCACACTTGCTCCATGATTTGTGGTATTTATCGTTACAATTTTTGTTTTGATGAAACTTTTTGATCGCTGTTTCTAAAAAAAATGTTTTATTTTTTTTACATTTAGGGTATGTTCACACTGAGGAATTGGAGAGGAATTTCCACATGTAATTCTGCTCGCTTTTTCCTCTCCAAATCATTCAGCAGTGAAATCCCCATAGAGCTGTGCACAATTTCTGCCCCTCAGTTCACACTGAGGAATTTCCTCAAGCAGAATTCTGACGAGGAAGTCTGTTTCGCTTGAAGAAAGAACATGTTCTTTCTTTCAGGGAGAATCAGCGTCGTTCTCCCATAGAGATCAATGTTATAATTCCAACCTGCATTTTCGCGCGGAATTCCGGAAATCGCTACTAATTCTGAGCGGAAACTGTATTTTGGGGTGGAAATCTTCAGCATGATTTCCGCCCCAATTCCTCAGTGTGAACATACCCTTACACCACTCACCATGTGGGATCATAAGCATAATATTAGATCAGACATTTTTGCAGACAGTGATACTAGACGTTGTGTTTTTGATTCCCCTAAATCATGGTAAAAATGGAGATTGTACTGCAGTTGTGCAAAATAGGGTGAAGTTTTTCTTTATAAAAACACCTCAATTGTGATTATTGGTCAAATCTATTTTTTGTAAAATTTCTGTAAAAAATTCTCTTTTAGTAAGAAATAGCATCAAAAATGCACAGTGTGAACTTTCACCAACCCACTTCAACCTCTTAAGGACGCAGGGTTTTTGCATTTTAATTTTTTCCTCATCGCCTTCTAAAAATCATAACGCTTTAAATTTTGCACCTAAAATTCCATATTATGGCTTATTTTTTGCGCCACCAATTCTAATTTGCAGTGACAGCCATTTTACAAAAAAATCCATGGCGAAATGGAAAAAAAATTGTGCAACAAAATTGCAGAAAAAAATGCCGTTTTGTAAATTTTGGGGGCTTCCATTTCTACGCATTGCATTTTTGGGTAAAAATGACACCTTATCTTTATTCTGTAGGTCCATACGGTTAAAATGATATCCTACTTATATAGGTTTGATTTTGTATTACTTCTGAAAAAAATCATAACCACATGCAGGAAAATGAATTTTTTTGGGCTAGAAAAAGTGACCAAAAACTTTGGAATTTTTTGGGCGTGCACGCCATTGACCATGCGGTTTAATTAATGATATATTTTTATAGTTCGGACATTTTTGCACATGGCAATACCACATATTTTTATTTACACAGTTTTGGTTGGAAAATGGGAAAAGGGGGGTGATTCTTACTTTTATTAGGGAAGGGGGTTAAATGGGTACTCCGGTGGAAAACTTTTTCTTTTTTTTTTTTTAAATCAACTGGTGCAAGAAAGTTAAACAGATTTGTAAATTAATTTCATAAAAAAAATCTTACTCATTCCAGTACTTATTAGCTGCTGAATACTACAGAGGAAATTATTTTCTTTTTGGAACACAGTGCTCTCTGCTGACATCATGACCACAGGGCTCTCTGCTGACATCTCTGTCCATTTTAGGAACTGTCCAGAGCAGCATATGTTTTCTATGAGGATTTTCTCCTACTCTGGACAGTTCATAAAATGGGCAGAGGTGTCAGCAAAGAACACTGTGCTCGTGATGTCAGCAGAGAGCTCTGTGTTCCAAAAAGAAAATAACTTCATCT
This sequence comes from Hyla sarda, assembly GCF_029499605.1. NCBI lineage: Eukaryota > Metazoa > Chordata > Amphibia > Anura > Hylidae > Hyla > Hyla sarda. The sequence continues at coordinate 301,063,742 of NC_079189.1, forward strand.
GTAGTATTCAGTAGCTAATAAGTACTGGAAGGATTAAGATTTTTTAATAGAAGTAACGTACAAATCTGTTTAACTTTCTGGCACCAGTTGATAAAAAAAAGTTTTCCACCGGAGTACCCCTTTAATTCATCATTAGTAACTTTTTTTTTTGCTATGTTATAGTGTTATAGGGGCAATATTATGAATTACATTGATTTCTAACACTGTTCATCAGCATAGAAATATATGACGATGATCAGTGTTATCGGGGCTTGACTTCTACTCCCTAGATCTAAGACATGGAGAAGTCAATCGCCGATCGGACATGCCGGAGGTAGGTAACGGATCCTCTGCTCGTGTCCTAGCTGATCAGGACATCGCGATTTCACTGCGATGGTCCCGATCAGACCGACTGAGCTGCCGGGATGCAATTTTTTCAACTTTAGATGCGGCGATCAACTTTGATCGCCACGTCTAAAGGGTTAATAGCTATTAGACCAGGGTCCTGGCTTTCATTAGCTGCTAGGATTGACCTGCGGCTAATTAAATTTGTGTGTGATATTGCAGCTCAGTTCCTTTGAAGTGAATGGAGCCAAGTTGTAATATCACACACCACCTGTGCACAGGTGGTGCTGTTTTTGGAAGAAGTTAGCTTTGTTTTTCGCAGGCTACACTGTTTGCACAACTTCCATTAAAGTCCAACTCACCTGCTGCAGTTGCTTTTGGTTTCCTTACTACCTCTGGGGGCTGCAAACAGGACTTAGGGGATGGGAAAGGCCAAAACCTGAGAGAGGAGATTACCCCATTAATTTCTGCCATTTGATTTGCACAACCTGCACATAGTTTTTTTTTCATGGATGCCTGACAAATGAAATACCTGGCTTTCATTCATACAAAAAAAAATTACACCTCTGTGGCCCCATATAGTAGTTAGGCCCCCTTTGTACCCCATATAGTGGATAGGTCACCCTATAGTAGTCTGTATAGTGTATATATAGTATTACCACAGGGCAGATGCCTTTCCAAAATTTTCATGATATTCTGGTAGGCCAGTCCGGCCCTGCTCACCTCCCATTAAAGGGTAGCTCCCACCATCCTATTTATTTATTTTTTGCTAGCCCGTTCCCCCCCCCCCCCGGCCCGCATACCCCGTTCCCTCATTACACTTGCAGTTACTGCAGAGTCCGGCAGCGGGCATGGAGGGACAGCGGCGGCGACGACATGTGCGGGAGGAGTGGCCTCCCAGTCAGTCGCCGGGAAGCCAATGCGCTCGCTCATGTCTGTCTGATTGACAGGCAGGGAGCGAGTGCAGCCTAACTGAAAAAGGACTTTTTCATTGGCCGGTTTTTAAATGTAAATTAAACCTTTTTAATGAAAAAAATAAAAATAAAAGTATATTAGAGATATGTTGTAGTACATAAGTACTACAACATATCAAAAATAAAGTTGGTGACAGTGCCCATTTAAGCACTGAAGGAGGTTTAAGAAATAGGGATGCACTAGAGTTGAGGCCACCTACCGTAATTTACAGCTGCAGCTGCCAGAAGGTTTGTCAGTTTAGACTTCAACTGAGACATCCTCAGGGAGTTAAATAACCATGTGCATTTATCTAGTTATCTTTTTAAAATCTGCTATCTGGTTTATTATCTAAAGTGTCATGTAATCCAGCTAATCTGCAGAGTGGTTGAGCAGCTGCGGTATGCTCAAATGCTGTCAGCAGATCAGAATTTGATAGGTCAGAGGTTGGCAGCAGTCAATTGTAGTCTGTTATTTCTCACCTCAGACAACCTGTGTGTTTTTTTTTTTAACCTTTAAAGAGTACCTCTCATTAACTTGATAAATGTTATAATCCTTCCAGTTCACTGTCCCCATCATGATAATTCACCTTTATCGTTATTATTTTTCAATTTTCTACCTTGATATTGTTCTGTATTTTTTTCTCAGCCTCAGGTTCAGGTTCACAGACTGGGAAGGGGCGTTACCCAGCAGGTGTGACATCATCTGAAGCCATACAGGGGAGAACTTCCTCCCTCACTCTGCAACCAGCAAACGGCAGTTAAGTGTGAGAGGCGCTATGATTGGATAAGGCTGGACTGCACTTCCTGTGTTTGGACTTCTACCAGTCCAGCAGGAGTCCAAAGTCTGTGCAAATTATGGGGAGGGGGGGGGGATGTGCTCTGGACAAGTAGGGAGACACCTGGTGGCAGCTTTTTTAAACACAAAAAAAAAAAAATAGAAAACTTCATTTTTTTTAAAACAAAGTATATTAGAAAGATTTTTTATTTACCATAAGGAGTGCAATAGCAAATATTAGTTTTAATGAGAGTGCCCATTTAAGGCCAGGGCTACACTGCAACTTGTTGTAGCACTACTAATTGATTTTAACTATTGAACGACAGCTGTATTCCTCAAGATATAACTCAATTGGGGGAATAAATGAAAAGTCTGCTTGTGTTTTCTTCTGTTCCTGGCAGCATGATTTTTAAAAGTGGCACACACCATAGTGGCAGATCATGCAGCCGCTATGGGGCCCTTGGAGAGAGGGGGGCAGCTCCTGGTTGGTCCCATTCATTTTTTCTATTGGTAAGTGCAAAATTACTCTCTCTAGAGAACTGTACTGTCAGCAAACTGATGGGGGTGGGGGGAGATATTGACCAATAATCACGTAAAGCATTATTCTAGGATTTTTTTATTTGACTATGTAAAGTTAGTGTAGTTCATAATGTAGTGTCTGTACCTGTGTTTGATGGTGGTCTTGCAATCTGATCCAATGTTTGTTTTTAATAGCATATAAAATGTCATCTCAGGTTTTCCCAGGTTGCAGTGCAGCCCGAGACATTACATCACTAGTCAGGAGCCTGTCTGCTTCAATGAGCGTAGCAACAGCTGGGTAGGGGAGAGGTCATTCTCCACAGCTCTGCAGGGAATTGTAACTCAGGTGTGCTGCAAAGGGCAGGGTGATTGATGTGTGGGAGGGATATATGTGACCTCACACTTACAAACAAGGAATCCTGGGACTTGTACTTGGAGGGAGGGAACTACAATAGGAAATAGCCATTTCAGCAGTGTCTTACAGGTAACTATTAAAGACACCTTATGGGGGATATCCCCTGAGGCAAGTGAGGCCTGCAATTGTTTAGATGCTGTTGTGGGTACTTTGTGACCTCTTGGATGACTCTTCACTGTGCTCTTATGGTTATTTTGGTAATCTGACCACCCCTAAGAAATGTTTACTACTGTCTATTTGTGGATAACAGCTCTCAAAACGTTTCGCTGGAGTCCAAAAGATTTAGAAATGGCTTTGTAACCCCTTCCAGAATGATAGATGTCAATTACTTTGTTTCGCATCTGTTCTTGAATTTCTTTTGATTGCGGCATGATGTTGTGCTATTCTACTTCACTTTGTTATCCAGTATTTATTTAAAGTGTAGCTCTCACCATCCTATTTTTTTTCTGTCCCTGCCTATTGCTAATCTATCCCTAACCCCCTCCTAAAAAAAATTATTTTTATTATGTTAAAAATAACTTTTTGTCTGCCTGGTAGTGTGCTCGCTACCAGGCAGACTTCCCTAGCAGGCACCACATCACTGATGCCTGCTGGGGACAACACTTCCGCCCTTAGTTTATCTACACAGGGTGCCTCCAGCTGTTTCACCACTACAACTCCCAGCTTGCCTTGACATCTATTGGCTGTCAGGGCATGCTGGGAGTTGTAGTAGTGAAAAAGCTGGAGGCACCCTGTGTAAATAAACTATAAGTTAGTGCCATGCGGCGCTACGGCACTAGCCCGTTCCCTCCTTCAAACCCCCATACCCTGTTCCCTCCATCACCCCGTTCCCTCCATCACAAACCCCCCGCCCGCCCGCCCGCAAATCCCGTTCCCTCCATCACAAACCCCCCCACGCCGCATACCCCGTTCCCTCCGTTCTGATACCTGCAGAGTCCGGCAGCGGGCGTGCAGGGACAGCGGTGGCGACGACATGTGCGGGAGGAGTGGCCTCCCAGCCAGTGGCCGGGGAGCCAATGCGCTCGCTCCCGCCTGTCTGATTGACAGGCAGGGAGCGAGAGCAGCCTAAATGAAAAAGGACTGATTGCCAGGCCAAAATCAGTCCTTTTTCAGGCGTGACATCACGCCAGGCTGCAGCCGGCCACTAGGAGGGTGACCCCTAGTGGCCGGTTTTTAAACGTAAATTTCACCCTGATAATAAAAAAAAAATAATGACAATATATTAGAGATATGTTGTAGTACATAAGTTAGTGACAGTGTCCATTTAAGTCATCAGCAATCAGGCTTTGGTTGGGCTAGTGAAATTGTACTTCACTTTCCAAACAATGTGATTAATCAAAGCAAATTCATGATCTAATAAGGGGGAAGGGGGCACTTACTTTTTTTTTACTAAGGGCCATGAAGGTTCGGATTTTTTCCAATAATGAATTAAATGATCACTTGAAAATGCCATTTTGTGTTTACCGTGTTTCCCCAAAAATAAGACACTGTCCTATATTTATTCTTCCTCAAAAAGACACACCATAGCTTATTTTCAGAGGATGTCTTATATGTCCATTCCCCCCCCCCTCCTTATTTTATGTTCACTGTTACGTATGAAACGGAGAGAAATTAACTGAATTTCTCCTCCATTTCATGAACCATATCTGGCCTCTCCTTCCCATGCGGATGCACTATAGAGTACTGGGAGAATGTGGCTTTAACTTCCTCCCAGTGCTAAGCAACTGCAGGGAGTTGGGAGCTGCTGCATCCCCACGCTGATCAGCTGGGACACACCGCCGCCGCAATGAAGCCGCTTCTGCACAGGACCCTACCTGTCAGCTGCCGTCCCCACTCTCATCAGCTGGGACACGGGACCCGCCGCAGCTGCCACACAGAAGCCGCCTCTGCACAGAATCGGGACATCCCTACGGTACTTAGGGAAGATGAGTAGGAGTGGTCATCTTTATTAACTTCAATAAGCCACACCCACCACTATGGCTTATTTTCGGTGGTATGGCTTATATTGATCAAAGACGTAGAACTCCTGGCATGGTTTATTTTATGGCTATGTCTTATTTTCAGGAAAACACTGTAGTTGGGTTACCTCTCTGTAATATTAACATTTATTTGATGATTTAAAACATTTTAGTATGACAAATTTTCAAAAAAAATAATAAGAAGAAAAGGGCAAATACTTTATTTATTTATTTTTTTACAGCACTGTGTATACTGAGCTGTTTATGGGTCAAAACATGTGCCAATGGAAAGCAGTATAAAGTAAAAAGTCTAGCTTTTGGGTTGTTTTTTTTTTTACTTAAAGGAGTACTTAACTGGAAAACATTTTTTTTAATCAACTGGTGCCAGAAAGTTAAACAGATTTGTAAATTACTTCCATTTAAAAATCCTTTAATTAACCCTTCCAGTACTTATCAGCTGTTGTATGTTTCACAGGAAGTTCTTTTTTAATTTCCTTTCTGTCTGATCACACTGTTCTCTGCTGACACCTTTGTCCATGTCAGTAACTGTCCAGAGTAGGAGCAAATCCCCATAGCAAACCTCTCCTGCTCTGGACAGTTCATGACATGGACAGAGGTGTCAGCAGAGAGCACTGTGGTTAGACAGAGAGGAAATTCAAAAATAAAAGAACTTCCTCTGTAGTATACAGCAGCTGATAAGTACTGGAAGGATTAGGATTTTTTAAATAGAAGTCATTTACAAACCTGCTTAACTTTCTGGCAACAGTTGATTTAAAAAAAAAAACTAAAATGTTTTCCAGCAGAGTACCCCTTTAAAAAACAGGCCAGGTATTTTACGCACGTGCATTTTTCAGTGCTAGCAAAGTTTATAGGTATTTATAGAGATGCTGGTATTGTACACCATGATGATTTTCTTTTTGTTGTCTCTACTAATTCAAATACTTTAATATTTTGGGATCCCTTTAGCCAAAGAAAGAACAGTATTTCTGGGTACTTACTATCGATTTGCCCAGCATTAAACTTTAGATGCCAGAGGATAAATTGTTCAATATATTAAATGTATTGGCCAAATGTCTGTAGTCAAGAAAAAACACTCCTAGTCTATGTTCCCACACAATTTTTTGTCATTATTTCCAGCAGTTTTTAGCATTAGGAAATGTTCCCATGCAGGTTTTTTTCATCCATTTCATTCTCTTACATATTTTATGTATGAGGGAGTCTGGCTGGATATATTTACTGTCCAGGATGTGGTAAATATACCTCATATAATGTTATGTACTGCTATTGCTTCTATATGATAGTCTGTAACACTGAATGCACTATAACACTGTGTGAGAAGTTGAAGAGAAGATAACTTTACCATTATGTAGATTAGATTCTCTATAGGTCGCTTACACTATGGGAAATTGAGTTCAAATCATGTGACAGTCAGAAGCTCCGCCCACTACACAGATTTTCAAATATGAAAATGGGAAAGGATATTAAATCAGGCAGACAAGGAAATAAGGTCATGTCTGCATTTCATTTCATTCATCCTAACAAAATATTAAGTTTGCTGTGGAAAAGCCTATTTAACCCCTTAAGGACTCGGCCCATTTTGGCCTTAAGGACCCGGCCAATTTCGTTTTTGCACTTTTGTTTTTTCCTCCTCCCCTTCTAAAAATCATAACACTTTCAATTTTGCACCTACAGACCCATATCAGGGCTTGTTTTTTGCATCACCAACTGTTCTTTGTAATGACATTGCTTATTTTAGAACATAATCTGAAGCGAAACAAAAACATATTTGTGGGGGGAAATATAAAAAAGTACGCCATTTTGTAACTTTTAGGGGCTTTCACTTCTACGCTATGCACTTTTCAGTAAAAATGACACCTTATCTTTATTCTGTAGGTCCATACGGGTACAAGGATACCCAATTTGTATAGGTTTTATTTTATTTTGCTACTTTTAAAAAAATTATGACTACATGCACCAAAATTAGTACGTGTAAAATTGTCATGTTCTGACCCCTATAACTTTTTTATTTTTCCACATACGGGGCGATATGAGGGCTCATTTTTTGTGGTCTGTAGCTTTTATCGGTACCATTTTTGTTTTGATGGGACTTTTTGATCGCTATATATAATTTTTTTCATGGTTTACAAAGTGATGACCAAAAATGCACAATTTTGTATTTTGGAAATTTTTTTTACGTGTACGCCATCGACCGTGTGGTTAACCCCTTCACGACGAGCGACGTACATGTACGGCGCCGTGAAGTGTCACTTGGAGCGGGGCGATGTACATGTACGTCGAGGGGTTCCGGGAGCGCCGCGTCACCGGTAGCGGTGATCGGGCCGGGATGACTGCTGTTATCTAACAGCGGGCATCCAGGCACATCACCGAGGGGCGTCCTGAGACGTCCCCCATGACCACGATGGGCGCAAATCGCAGGTCAATTCAGACCTGCGATCTGCACGATTCCGGGTCATACGGGTCACTGGTGACCCGGAAAATAAGGGGGATCGCAGTTGTCCAAGACACCCACGATCCCCCTGAAGGCATAGGAGTGAGGTGGCAGGGGTGCCACCCCTCCTATCTCTGCTATTGGAGCGACCGACCGAGAGCAGACCGGGGGAGGGGGGGTTAAAGTTCGGTTCCCCCGCTTTGCCCACCTATCGGTGTCCGGGCAAAACGGGCGAACTGTCCAGGGACCGGCGTCAAAGGTCCCTTACCTGGATCCCGGATCCCGGAGCACGATCCTCCATGCGGGGATCCCCCACGTGCGGCGGCAGCAATTCATCCGAGTCCTGCCAGGTGAGTTGTTGCCTAGCAACATCCGGAGGGCCACAGTTTACAGTGGTCTCTAAACCGTGGCCCTCTAGATGTTGGAAAACTACAACTCCCAGCATGCCCAGGCAGCTGTTTGCTGTGTGGGCATGCTGGGACTTGTAGTTTTGCAATATTTAGAGGGGTTCAGGTTGTAGATCACTATGCAGTGGTCTCAAACTGTAGCCCTCCAGATGTTGCAAAACTACAACTCTCAGCATGCCCAGACAGCAGTTTGCTGTCTGGGCATGCTGCAAGTTGTAGTTTTGCAACATCTGGAGGGCCACAGTTTAGAGACCATTGGACAGTGATTTACAACCTGAACCCCTCTAAATCTTGCAAAACTACAACTCCCAGCATTCAGGAACAGCATAAGGCTGTCTTTGCATGCTGAGAGTTGTACTTGCGTGCCTCCAGCCGTTGCATAACTACATCTCCCAGCATGCCCTTCCGCAATCAGTACATCCTGGGAGTTGTAGTTTTGCAACAGCTGGAGGCACACTGGTTGGAAAATACTGAGTTAGGTCATAGAACCTAACTCAAGGTTTTCCAACCAGTGTGCTTCCAGCTGTTGGAAAACTACAACTCCCAGCATGCATGGTCTGTCAGTGCATGCTGGGAGTTGTAGTTTTGACCCCCCTCCCATGGGAATGTACAGGCTACATTCACACTGGTGGCAGATTACAGTGAGTTCCCCGCTTCAAGTTTGAGCTGCAGCAAATTTTCCGCCGCAGCTCAAACTCCTAGCGGAGACTCAGTGTAATCTGCCTCCAGTGTGAATGTAACTGTTACGCCGAGCGCTCCGGGTCCCTGCTCCTTCCCGGAGCGCTCGCGGCGTTCCTCTCTCTGCAGCGCCCGCTGACCGGGAGAGCTGCACTGACACTGCCGGCGGGGATGCGATTCGCATAGTGGGACGCGCCCGCTCGCGAATCGCATCCCAAGTCACTCACCTGTCCCGGCCCCCGGCTGTCATGTCCTGGCGCGCGGCTCCGCTCCTTAGGGCGCGCGCGCGCCAGCTCTCTAAGATTTAAAGGGCCAGTGCACCAATGATTGGTGCCTGGCCCAATCAGCCTAATTAGCTTCCACCTGCTCCCTGGCTATATTACCTCACTTCCCCTGCACTTCCCTGCCGGATCTTGTTGCCTTGTGCCAGTGAAAGCGTTTAGTGTTGTCCAAAGCCTGTGTTCCAGATTTTCTGCTATCCACATTGACTACGAACCTTGCCGCCTGCCCCGACCTTCTGCTACGTCTGACCTTGCCTCTGCCTAGTCCTTCTGTCCCACGCCTTCTCAGCAGTCAGCGAGGTTGAGCCGTTGCCGGTGGATACGACCTGGTTGCTACCGCCGCAGCAAGACCATCCCGCTCTGGTGAATACCGGTAGCATCTTAGAACCGGTCCACCGACACGGTCCACGCCAATCCCTCGCTGACACAGAGGATCCACATCCAGCTAGCCGAATCGTGACAGTAGATCCGGCCATGGATCCTGCTGAGGTGCCGCTGCCAAGTCTCGCTGACCTACCCACGGTGGTCGCCCAGCAATCGTAGCAAATTGCCCAACAAGGACAACAGCTGTCGCAGTTGACCGCCACGTTACAGCAACTTCTGCCACTGCTACAGCAGCAACCATCTCCTCCGCCAGCTCCTGCACCTCCTCCGCAGCGACTGGCCGCTCCTAGCCCACGCTTGACCCTGCCGGACAAATTTGATGGGGACTCTAGACTCTGCCGTGGCTTCTTGTCTCAATGTTCCCTACATATGGAGATGTTGTCGGACCAATTTCCTACAGAACGGTCTAAGGTGGCGTTCGTAGTGAGTCTTCTTTCTGGAAAGGCCTTGTCTTGGGCCACACCGCTCTGGGACCGCAATGATCCTGCCACAGCCACAGTCCAGTCCTTCTTCGCTGAAGTCCGTAGTGTCTTCGAAGAACCAGCCCGAGCTTCTTCTGCCGAGACTGCCCTGCTGAACCTGGTCCAGGGTAATTCTTCAGTAGGCGAGTACGCCATCCAATTTCGTACTCTCGCTTCCGAATTATCTTGGAATAACGAGGCTCTCTGCGCGACCTTTAAAAAAGGCCTATCCAGTAACATCAAGGATGTGCTGGCCGCACGAGAGATTCCTGCCAACCTGCAAGAACTTATCCATTTGGCCACCCGTATTGACATGCGTTTTTCTGAGAGACACCAGGAGCTCCGCCAGGAAAAAGACCTTGATCTCTGGGCACCTCTCCCACAGTATCCTTTGCAATCTACCCCTGTGCCTCCCGCCGAGGAGGCTATGCAAGTGGATCGGTCTCGTCTGACCCATGAAGAGAGGACTCGCCGTAGGGAAAAAAATCTATGTCTGTACTGCGCTAGTACCGAACATTTCTTGGTGGATTGCCCTATTCGTCATCCATGTCTAGGAAACGCACGCACGCACCCAGCTCACGTGGGTGTGGCGTCCCTTGGTACGAAGTCTGCTTCTCCACGTCTCACTGTGCCCGTGCGGATTTCTCCTTCTGCCAACTCCTCCTTCTCAGCCGTGGCCTGCTTGGACTCTGGTGCTTCTGGAACTTTTATTCTGGACTCTTTGGTGAATAAGTTCTGCATCCCGGTGACCCGTCTCGTCAAGCCGCTCTACATTTCTTCCGTCAACGGAGTGAAGTTGGACTGTACTGTGCGTTACTGCACAGAACCCCTCTTAATGTGCATTGGACCCCATCACGAAAAGATTGAATTGTTCGTCCTTCCCAACTGTACCTCTGAAGTCCTCCTCGGTCTGCCATGGCTCCAGCATCATTCTCCCACCCTTGACTAGACCACCGGGGAGATCAAGAATTGGGGCCCTGCTTGCCGCAAGAAATGCCTCACGTCTCCTCCCAGTCCTGTCAGGCAAGCCTCAGTGCCTCCGCCTACACCTGGTCTCCCCAAAGCCTATCAGGACTATGCTTTGCCTCCTCATAGCCCCCGTCCTGGTAACACTCTGCCCCATGCCAAGCTTCACCCTCTGCCCTCCCTCCCCATTCCCACTCCTGCTGAACTGCCTACCTTTGATGGGGAGACCTAAGGGGGGGGGGGTACTGTTACGCCGAGCGCTCCGGGTCCCTGCTCCTCCCCGGAGCGCTCGCGGCGTTCCTCTCTCTGCAGCGCCCCGGTCAGACCCGCTGATCGGGAGCGCTGCACTGACACTGCCGGCGGGGATGCGATTCGCATAGCGGGACACGCCCGCTCGCGAATCGCATCCCAAGTCACTCACCTGTCCCGGCCCCCGGCTGTCATGTCCTGGCGCGCGCGGCTCCGCTCCTTAGGGCGCGTGCGCGCCAGCTCTCTAAGATTTAAAGGGCCAGTGCACCAATGATTGGTGCCTGGCCCAATCAGCCTAATTAGCTTCCACCTGCTCCCTGGCTATATTACCTCACTTCCCCTGCACATCCCTGCCGGATCTTGTTGCCTTGTGCCAGTGAAAGCGTTTAGTGTTGTCCAAAGCCTGTGTTCCAGATTTTCTGCTATCCACATTGACTACGAACCTTGCCGCCTGCCCCGACCTTCTGCTACGTCTGACCTTGCCTCTGCCTAGTCCTTCTGTCCCACGCCTTCTCAGCAGTCAGCGAGGTTGAGCCGTTGCCGGTGGATACGACCTGGTTGCTACCGCCGCAGCAAGACCATCCCGCTTTGCGGCGGGCTCTGGTGAATACCGGTAGCATCTTAGAACCGGTCCACCGACACGGTCCACGCCAATCCCTCGCTGACACAGAGGATCCACATCCAGCTAGCCGAATCGTGACAGTAACCTAAAAACACTACACTACACTAACATAAAATAAAGAGTAAAACACTACATATGCACACGTACACTGCCCCCCCTACCACCCCCCTTCCCCAATAAAAATGAAAAACCTATTGTACCGCAGTGTTTCTAAGATGGAGCCTTCAGCTGTTGCAAAACAAAAACTTCCAGCATTTCTGGACAGCAATTGACTGTCCAAGCATGCTGGGAGTTTTACAACAGCTGGAGGCACCCTGTTTGGGAATCACTGGCATAGAATACCCCTATGTCCACCCCTAAGTCCCTAATTCCAGCCTCAAATGCGCATGGCGCTCTCACTTTGGAGCCCTGTTGTATTTCAAGGCAACAGTATAGGTCACATATATGGTATCGCCATACGCGGGAGAAATTGCCTAACAAATTTTGGGGGGCTTTTTCTCCTTTTACCCCTTATGAAAAGGAACAGTTGGGGTCTACACCAGCATGTTAGTGTAAAAAAATTAACATTTTTACACTAACATGCTGGTGTTGCCCTATGCCATGGCTTGGAGCACCATAGGGGCTTCCTAAATGCGGCATGCCCCCCGAGCAAAATTTGCTCTCAAAAAGCCAAATATGACTCCTTCTCTTCTGAGCATTGTAGTTCGTCCGCAGTGCACTTCAGGTCAACTTATGGGGTATCTCCATACTCAGAAGAGATGGGGTTACTAATTTTGGGGGGGTCTTTTCTGCAATTAACCCTTTAAAAAATGTGAAATTTGGGGGAAAACCAACATTTTAGTTAAAAAAAATTTTTTTTTTACATATGCAAAAGTCGTGAAACACCTGTGGCGTATTAAGGCTCACTTTATTCCTTGTTATGTTCCTCAAGGGGTCTAGTTTCCAAAATGGTATGCCATTTGTTTTTTTTTGCTGTTCTGGCACATGCCCCCCAAAAACCATTTCAGAAAAACGTACTCTCCAAAATCCCCTTGTCGCTCCTTCGCTTCTGAGCCCTCTACTGCGCCCGCCGAACACTTTACATAGTTATATGAGGTATGTGCTTACTCGAGAGAAATTGGGCTACAAGTTCAAGTATAAATTTTCTCCTTTTACCCCTTGTAAAAATTCAAAAATTGGGTCTACAAGAACATGTGAGCGTAAAAAATGAAGATTTTGAATTTTCTCCTTCACTTTGCTGCTTTTCCTGTGAAACACCTAAAGGGTTAAAACACTTACTGAATGTCATTTTGAATACTTTGGGGGATGCAGTTTTTATAATGGAGTCATTTGTGGGGTATTTCTAATATGAAGACCCTTCAAATCCACTTCAAACCTGAACTGGTCCCTGAAAAATAGTGAGTTTGAAAATTTTGTGAAAAATTGGAAAAATGCTGCTGAACTTTGAAGCCCTCTGGTGTCTTCCAAAAGTAAAAACATGTCAACTTTATGATGCAATCATAAAGTAGACATATTGTATATGTAAATCCCCCCCCAAAAATTATTTGGAATATCCATTTTCCTTACAAGCAGAGAGCTTCAAAGTTAGAAAAATGCAAAATTTAAAAAATTTTCATCAAATTTGGGGATTTTTCACCAAGAAAGGATGCAAGTTACCACAAAAATTTACCACTATGTTAAATTAGAATTTGTCACGAAAAAATAATGTTAGAATCAGAATGATCAGTAAAAGCATTCCAGAGTTATTAATGTTTAAAGTGACAGTGGTCAGATTTGCAAAAAAGGCCTTCGTCCTAGAGGTGAAAATGGGCTGCGTCCTTAAGGGGTTAAACTAACCTTATATTTTAATAATTCAGACATTTAAGAACGTGACGATACCACATATGTTAATGTTTATTTTTATCACATTATTTTATTTAAAATATGGGAAATGGGGGGTGATTAGGGGAGGAGCTTATTCACGTTTATTAACTTTAAAAAAAAATACTTTTTGTTTTAGTCTCCATAGGGGGCTATAACATGCAAGCATACACTGTTGAATGCTAAGCTTTGGCTCAGCATTGATCAGTGTTATCGGTGCTCTGCTGCCCCAGCCTGCCATGGCTTGGAGCATCAGAGCACTGATCGGATGGTAAGGAGGCAGATAAGGGCCCTCCCTTCTGTCCTCTCAGCTGATCGGGACATAGCTCCGCTGAGCTTCTGGAATCTTTATTTTTTTTACATTACAGATGCCACGATCAACTTTGATTGCGGTGCCTAAAGGATTAATGCCGGGCATCTTCCCGATTGGTGATGTCCAGCATTAACCCTGGGTCCTTGCTGCTGACGTAAGCATGCTTAAAACCCGGTAATGGGACCAGGGAGTACAGGTACACTCTTCGTCTTTAAGTAGCAGGACGCAAGGGCGTACCCATACGTCCTGTGTCCTTAACTGGTTAAGGGTGGGGTCCCAGGTAGCACATCTGCAGTGTATTTCACGCTGTGATAAATCTTCCCCGCCGTAGCCCTGTGTGTTCAGAAAGGTTCGGACATGACTATGACACCTTACTGCATACACAGGGCTGCAGCTGGGTAGCCGCTGCTCATAGCAGAATCCTCAGCATATTTAATGGAATGTGAAATTTGCTGCGAATGTGCAACATATGACCCTATCCTTAGAATGTAACAAACTTGAACATCATGGCAATTTGTATCCATAGATCTATACTAGTGTCTCTGTTGTTATTTATTAGCTAAAAGCTAAAATTTGCATGGAGTTCACTTTCCTATGGAAAGGCCCTTCTGGAATAACCAGGGCCATAGGGCTTCCTTCCCCTTTTCTCTTTGTAATGATTTGTTCAAGGTACTTACCAAATAGCCAGAAGAAGCACGTATATCGTGTGAAACAGTTCTGTCGCCAAGCAATGATACCCCCCGCACCGATCCCTCTCCCCCTACTGTGATGTTTGTATTGTTAGTATTTTGCATTAAAGAAGAATTCTAGAACGAAGATTGGTGAGTTTGCCGACTTTTTCTTCATCTACTTGCCTGAAGATATCCACTGCTTTTATGAGTCAGAGCACCCCCACAGTTCAGATATATATCCTCCATATTGATCCCCTATCAGTAGTCCTCCATTCATCAGCCTTAGCTGTGCCAGACATCACTTATTTTTTCTGTACTTACCAAATAGATTGGTTAATCTCCAAAAATGAGAAAAGAGAAAAACCACACTCACCAGCCTGTCCATGCAGATATTCTTTATTCCATAAATGAATGGGATCGTAAACACAACGGTGCTGAGCAGGTGTGACAGCTGTTTCACATGACTAGCCTGCTTCGCCAGACCATGCCCCTCAGTGGCATCAGCGCAGGTTAAGTAAACATCTATGCTGATGTCATCAAAGTGGGCGTATAACAGGGGAGGTAAGTGGCATTAAAATAAGATTATACAAATTTAAAAACATAGCAACTGTGCAATATACAAAGAGGATATATTTTCATATGGCAGAATTATAGAAAGACGCTCAAGTCTAATTTGTCGTTCAGCCAAGGCTGCTCTGTGCATTGGTACATAAAATCCATTCTGCTTCCGTGCGTAATAAAATCTTTTTTCTGTCTTCTTTTGGCATAATCCTTCTTATTCAGAAGAATTTGAGTGATGTCGGATCGCTATTGTATACAGTACGTACATGGTCAATGACATGAGGGCAGCCTTTTCAAAAACGAATTGAATACAAGTTGTCACGATGCCGGCTGGCAGGAGGTGGATCCTCTGTGCCAGAGAGGGATAGCGAGGACCGTGCTAGTGGACCGGTTCTAAGACACTACTGGTTTTCACCAGAGCCCGCCGCAAAGCGGGATGGTCTTGCTGCGGCGGTAGTGACCAGGTCGTATCCACTAGCAACGGCTCACCTCTCTGGCTGCTGAAGATAGGCGCGGTACAAGGGAGTAGGCAGAAGCAAGGTCGGACGTAGCAGAAGGTCGGGGCAGGCAGCAAGGATCGTAGTCAGGGGCAACGGCAGAAGGTCTGGAACACAGGCTAGGAACACACAAGGAACGCTTTCACTGGCACAATGGCAACAAGATCCGGCCAGGAAGTGCAAGGGAGGAGGCTAGATATAGTCAGGGACCAGGTGGGAGCCAATTAAGCTAATTGGGCCAGGCACCAATCATTGGTGCACTGGCCCTTTAAGTCTCAGGGAGCTGGCGCGCGCGCGCCCTAGAGAGCGGAGCCGCGCGCGCCAGCACATGACAGCAGGGGACGGGAACGGGTAAGTGACCTGGGGTGCGATTCGCGAGCGGGCGCGTCCCGCTGTGCGAATCGCATCCCCAACGGCCATGACAGAGCAGCGCTCCCGGTCAGCGGGACTGACCGGGGAGCTGCAGGGAGAAAGACGCCGTGAGCGCTCCGGGGAGGAGCGGGGACCCGGAGCGCTAGGCGTAACAGTACCCCCCCCCTTAGGTCTCCCCTTCTCTTTATCGGTTAACTGCCTCCCCTGGGATGAGGACACCGGGAAAGGATGGAGGGATTCCTCAACGGCAGGCAGAACCGCAGGAGTGGGAATGGGGAGAGAGGGCAGAGGGCGAGACCTGGCACGGGGCAGTGTGACACCAGGACGAGGGCCATGAGGGGACACAGAAGCTTGCCTGATGGAACTGGGAGGGGGGGAGGGGCATTTCCTGTGGCAGGCAGAGTCCTTAATGACCTTAGGGGGACCGGATACTGAGGGAACCACAGAGTCACGGCAAGGGTTACTGGGAACCGGTCTTAGACAGTCCTTGGAACAAGAGGGCCCCCAACTCTTGATCTCCCCAGTGGACCAATCCAGGGTTGGGGAATGAAGTTGAAGCCAGGGAAGTCCAAGGAGAATTTCCGAGGTGCAATTGGGGAGGACCAAAAGTTCAATCCTCTCGTGATGAGATCCGATGCTCACTAGAAGGGGCTCCGTGCGGAAGCGTATGGTACAATCCAACCTGGCTCCGTTGACCGCGGAAACGTGGAGTGGCTTGACAAGACGGGTCACCGGAATGCGGAATTTATTCACTAAGGATTCCCGAATAAAATTCCCAGAAGCTCCAGATTCCAGGCAGGCCACGGCTGAGAGGGGAGAGCTGGCTGAAGTGGAAATCCGAACAGGTACCGTGAGACGTGGAGAAGCCGACTTGGCATCAAGAGACGCCACACCCACGAGAGCTGGGTGCGAGCGTGCGTTTCCTAGACGTGGAGGACGGATTGGGCAATCCACCAAAAAATGTTCAGTACTGGCACAGTATAGACAAAGATTCTCTTCCTTACGGCGATTCCTCTCTTCCAGGGTCAGGCGAGACCGATCCACTTGCATGGCCTCCTCGGCGGGAGGCCTAGGCGCAGATTGCAGTGGAGACTGTGGGAGAGGTGTCCAGAGATCTAAGTCTTTTTCCTGGCGGAGCTCTTGATGCCTCTCAGAAAAACGCATGTCAATGCGAGTGGCTAGATGAATGAGTTCATGCAGGTTAGCAGGAGTCTCTCGTGCGGCCAGAACATCTTTAATGTTGCTGGATAGGCCTTTTTTAAAGGTCGCGCAGAGAGCCTCATTATTCCAGGATAGTTCAGAAGCAAGAGTACGGAATTGTATGGCGTACTCGCCAACGGAGGAATTACCCTGGACCAGGTTCAGCAGGGCAGTCTCAGCAGAAGAGGCTCGGGCAGGTTCTTCAAAGACGCTTCGAATTTCCGAGAAGAAGGAGTGTACAGAGGCAGTGACGGGGTCATCGCGGTCCCAGAGCGGTGTGGCCCATGACAGGGCTTTTCCAGACAGAAGGCTGACTACGAAAGCCACCTTAGACCTTTCAGTAGGAAACTGATCCGACATCATCTCCAAGTGCAAGGAACATTGCGAAAGAAAGCCACGGCAAAACTTAGAGTCCCCATTAAATTTGTCCGGCAAGGACAGGCGGAGGCTAGGAGCGGCCACTCGCCGCGGAAGGGGTGCTGGAGCTGGCGGAGGAGATGGTTGTTGCTGCTGTAGCTGCGACTGTACTTGCTGTAGTTGTGACTGGAGTTGCTGTGTCATGGTGGTCAAGTACGACAGCTGGTGATCTTGTTGCGCTATCTGTTGCGACTGCTGGGCGATCTGACGAGCTTGCTGGGCGACCAGCGTAGGGAGGTCAGCGACAACTGGCAGAGGAACTTCAGCGGGATCCATGGCCGGATCTACTGTCACGATGCCGGCTGGCAGGAGGTGGATCCTCTGTGCCAGAGAGGGATAGCGAGGACCGTGCTAGTGGACCGGTTCTAAGACACTACTGGTTTTCACCAGAGCCCGCCGCAAAGCGGGATGGTCTTGCTGCGGCGGTAGTGACCAGGTCGTATCCACTAGCAACGGCTCACCTCTCTGGCTGCTGAAGATAGGCGCGGTACAAGGGAGTAGGCAGAAGCAAGGTCGGACGTAGCAGAAGGTCGGGGCAGGCAGCAAGGATCGTAGTCAGGGGCAACGGCAGAAGGTCTGGAACACAGGCTAGGAACACACAAGGAACGCTTTCACTGGCACAATGGCAACAAGATCCGGCCAGGAAGTGCAAGGGAGGAGGCTAGATATAGTCAGGGACCAGGTGGGAGCCAATTAAGCTAATTGGGCCAGGCACCAATCATTGGTGCACTGGCCCTTTAAGTCTCAGGGAGCTGGCGCGCGCGCGCCCTAGAGAGCGGAGCCGCGCGCGCCAGCACATGACAGCAGGGGACGGGAACGGGTAAGTGACCTGGGGTGCGATTCGCGAGCGGGCGCGTCCCGCTGTGCGAATCGCATCCCCAACGGCCATGACAGAGCAGCGCTCCCGGTCAGCGGGACTGACCGGGGAGCTGCAGGGAGAAAGACGCCGTGAGCGCTCCGGGGAGGAGCGGGGACCCGGAGCGCTAGGCGTAACACAAGTGTTCACGGAATCTAACATGGAGCGGGCGAGTAGTGCTTCCTATATAGAACCGTCCGCAATCACATCATACCATAGATTATAAAACTAGTTTTAAAACATATGAATTCCTTCAGATTGATTCTTACATCCCCAACTGTAACACTTTTTCTTGTTTTAATTGGGGGCACCGCTTACAGTTCCCACAACGGTGATTACCGCATATTGTGGTACTTTTTAGCCAGAAAATCCCTCTTAAAAAAACAGCTGTAGAAAAATAAAAAATAAAACCCTAATAAAGAAACCGGTTTTGCTTTGCTTTAAAATATTGCCCTATGGCTGAGGCTATGAAACAAAGCATCCACAAAAACTGGTATTTAATTCAGAGGGACCCTGTCCTGTCTAAGTGCTTTGATAAAAAAAAACTATGATTACCTTTACAAGAGTAGCCAATATAGGAGACCTCCTTACCTGCAGTAAATACTCACCACAAGGAAATGCAGACTGGCTAAAAAGTATCACAATATGTGGTAATCACCGTTGTGGGAACTGTAAGCGGTGCCCCCAATTAAAACAAGGAAAAAAGTGTTACAGTTGGCGATGTAAGAATCAATCTGAAGGAATTCATATGTTGTAAAACCAGTTTTTTAATCTATGGTATGACGTGATTGCGGACGGTTCTATATAGAAAGTACTACTCGCCCGCTCCATGTTAAATTAACCTGCGCTGATGCTACCGAGGGGTGTGGTCTGACGAAGCGGGCTAGTCCCGTTAAACAGTTGTCACACCTGTGAATGTTCCTGGCGTCCTAGCCGACTGCTCTGCACCGTTGTGTTCACCGTCTTCCCCGAATGTTGGACCTCTAGGCTTTGTAGAAGCTGTTGAAATCTATGCTCAATGCTCAAGGGCAGTGGACCCACTAAACCAGTGTAGCAAGTGCAGTAAACCACACAACCAGTGTAGCCACATAATAGTATCATAGTGGATCTATATAGTAGTTTTAAAGAGTAATACTGTTCAGAGGCAGATTAAGTAGATCATACCCCCTGGGTCTTGCCATGTCATGTATATTCAACACTTCCCTTCTGTCCACAGGGGTAAATGTCCACATACCTGGTAGTCTAGGGCAGAGAATTGGTTAATGTTTGCATCCCTGGCGGTCTAGTCCAGTGAGATGGACCTCTTGAGGTCTTTATTAGTAATTTGGTTATTATTTGCTTGCTATTAATTTGAGTATCCAGTGGTGTAAGCCAGAAAGTGGTCTAGGCCAGATATCCAAACCCTTGGTTGTCTAAGGCAGTGAAAGGATTAATCATTTACACCTAGAGAAGGGACAGTACCTTTTATACTTGAGGTTTTGTGGGTTACCCACAGTGGATTACTCTCCAGGCTACAGAAAAATGGGCACCCAGTATACCCACACAGTTCTCATTAGGATTTTCATGAATGTACATTTTCCTTGAGCTGTGAAGAGTCTATATAATGTGTCGGGAGCTGTACAGCCGATCAGCACAAACAGCTCCAATTGTTTCTTTGTCCACCATCCAAATACAGGTGAAACCTTTATTGCATACCCTGTTTCTGCCCAGAATATTTGCAGGTGCATAGCAGAAGGAAATTTTGTGTCACATCGCTCATTATGTGTCCTTGACACCATTTGCTGTGGTGTCCTAAATGGGAAATCTGGACTGCTACAGACTGGAACTGTATTATCTTTAGCAACAAATCCTGGTTCTGCTTGGGGTGGTCGGGTTCAGGTAGGGAGGACTCTGTGTGAGTGCTTCAGTCCTCCCTTCACTGTGGAGCAACACACTGCCCCAACTGCTGGTGTGATGATCTGGTAAGCCATCGCATATGTCATTCAGTCACCACTAACAGTGATACGAGGGACACTAACAGC
The DNA here is from genome assembly GCF_029499605.1 of Hyla sarda. Taxonomy (NCBI): domain Eukaryota; kingdom Metazoa; phylum Chordata; class Amphibia; order Anura; family Hylidae; genus Hyla; species Hyla sarda. The sequence continues at coordinate 301,083,951 of NC_079189.1, forward strand.
TCTTTGCGTGACATCCTGTGGCCATGTGCTTCATACTGGCATTTTTCGGCAGCATGATGCTTGCCCACACCCAGCTTGGATCTCCCATGAATGTCTTTGCCAGTTTGCAACATTTCCATGGTCTGCCCAGTCACCGGATTTTTTTTCTGTTTGAGCATTTATCTAGAGGCACAGCTACTACATTTGAAGGCAAATTTGCCGCCGTATGCCATACGGAACCTGTATGCCACAATGCCCAAACGTATCTTATCTTGTATTAAGGCTACATTTATTATCCTATACAGCGTTTCCAAATAAACGTATCTATTTTGCTATAATATTGCAATCACTTACATATATTATCATTACATTCAAATATATAAAAATGAACTCCTTCTTGGTGTGTTACTGTATGTTTGTTCTTTTTGTCAATGAGTGTAATATTGCTGCATTAGTTTGCCCACATATCTCAATATATCTAAAGTTGTTTTTTAAATTCTAGGTCCTACATTCAACCAGTTCCCTCTTTGTTTTATATAAACACACATACAATAGGCAAACATACAATTTGTGCAAATTACACAAATTTTTTTTTTAATCTGAAATTTTTATTAAACATTTTGCAGTATACAAACAAACAACAGACAATACCATAAACCCCAACCCCCCACCCACACAAAACACCCTCCCCCACCTCCAAGTCCCGTGTCTTTCCCCATATAGGAAACGGAGTAAAACTACAAAATGGAACAATAGTGTGATATCTATCTGTAGGTTGCATAGACATAATACAAAATAGCAGAAAATGGAATCGAATAGAGCAAATTACACAATTTATTCAAAGAAATCTAAAAAGTATAGATACAAAGGACCATGTGTTATTAGTACAGAAGAACAAAAACTGTATGCAGGTTATTGTGAACAAACTAAAATATTGAGGGTTAGCAAGATATTAGACCCTGCCTATTAATGAATAACTAAAAAAAAAGCCTCAAATTAGAAACAAAAATAAATAAAAAGGAGATCACTGGGGCACGATAGTCACAATAGACAATGTAGATATGTACCTGGATAACATTTATAGATTCTACTAAGTGTTCGGCGATATGTTCGATATATTTTCAGTAAGTGCAAGTTTATTGATTATTTATTTATTTACAGTTGACGGAATAATTTTTTCCCCCCAAATATTCTTATATTTTTCTGTATCAAACTTGAAATGGACTGGGTTATTATGGCCATACAAAATATTTAATAAAGGACTTAAAAAAAGCATACTTAGCTGCCCTTATTCCCTGCAGCTGCAATTCTGATGGCGCTGGGCCCCCCACTGCTCCCTGCTTCCTCCGATATGTTGTTCCTGCAGGAAATGCCCACTCAATCATAGGCTAAGACAGGTCATAGCTGTGGCTAGTGACTGGCGGGGCAGGCATTTACTATAAGAAGGACATAACAGAGGAAGCAGTGAGCAGTAGAAACCCAGCGCTGTTGGAATAGTAGTGGAATCGGGACAGGTGAATATGCTTTCTTTTTTATTTTGTAAGCTTCTGGAGTTCATTATAAAACACTTTATATGGATGGAAGACCCCTTTGAGGAATAGGAGCCTTTCATAAAATAAATCATGTTACTGACATGTCAGAAGATCGGTGGGAGTCTGTGTGATGTCATTTACAAAACAGTGAGCCTTCAGAAAGTCCAATGAGCCTGATAAGTAATGTCTTCCTAATAATTTGCATACTAATAATTTGCATAGTTACATAAAAAAGCCATTGCAAGAACTAAAACTATACTTATCAATTGATCTATTTAATAAAGGTGATGGGATCCAATATGGAGTAAGTAACACAATAAAAAATGTTTTTATCCCATACTTCCTAACATTTTAGAACCTCGGAGAGGTACAGAAAGGATACAGCTTGTAAATATATAAGTGCATCAAATTTTGCATAAAAAGTTTTAGTTTTTTTTTTAAATGTATTTACATGTACATAATAAATGAAAAAGTAATAAAAGTGTAAAACATTCATAAGCCAGGGCACTCCTGTAGCAAGAAAAGGAGTTTCAGAAATGGACCATAAGATTTCAGGTTATGAGGAGCCAATTTTTAGCCTTAACATATGGTATTGCAAAATGCATGTTAAAGTACTTTTTTGAGATGGAGGACGATTGTCCTTTGAACTGTTAAATGGGATGAAATCTGCACAGTCTCCTGTTGGTCCACATTTTTTTTGTAAAAATTTCCTTAAAAGCCAAAACCCTTAAAGCTGCAGTAACATTCCACATAGGCATTTCATTTAAATTCAGTTGTCTTCTACGTTTATTATACTAACTGTCAGTGTGGGTTGCCCTCTAGTGGATGTTTTTGATATTGCATCTTTGTTCTTTTTATCAACCTCTTCCTTTGTCATAATCACGCACCATCCTTTTGATATGGAACAGTTTGTTCCTAAGTTGTTTAGTTTCAGTCTTCTTTGTTTGGTAATCAGGAGTCTGAAAAAAAGCAAAAGGAAATAAAATACCAGCCTATAGAACACGTTGGAAGCAAATGCACAAAAACGAAAAATATTAGGGGTGTCGCCGCAAGGTAATATTGCAAGGCAATATAATCATCAGAACATATTAGTAAGGTAAGGAATAGATCCATGCCCTAACAAGATATAACGTCACTCCCACATGATACCGGAGTATATTAGGTAGGGGAAACTAGCCTCAAATATGACACACAGAATAACAGATGCCATGGCCCCAATGATGAAATATAGAGAACCATATAGTACTGATAAATGCACCAATCCAAAGATGGACCATTGTCTTAGGTACCAGATTGACATAGGCAGTGAGGGCTTTTTGTTGGACAAGGACTATTTTAAACACACAATTTTGGAGCACACGTATTGAATAACAGAACAATTACACTGATATCAAATATATATTGTTTTTATGTTTAACTAGTAATTTTTTATTTTTCCACTATGTAGCAGTGTAAAGACTTATTTTTCTGTAGTTGTAGTTTTCATTGATCCCATTTTGGGGTAGGACATTGTGATTTATTTTGCCTTTTGGTAGGCGGAGTGAACAAAAACCAGCTCCTTGCAGCAACTACACAGCACCAGTAGCTTAAAGGGGTACTCCGCCCCTAGACATCTTATCCCCAATCCAAAGGATAGGGGATAAGATGTCAGATCGCCGGGGTCCTGCTGCTGGGGACCCCGGGGATCGCAGCTGCAGCACCCAGCTATCATTACTGCGCAGAGCGAGATCGCTCTGCACGTAATGACGGGCAATACGGGGGCCGGAGCATCGTTACGTCACGGCTCCGCACCTCGTGATGTCACGGCACGCCCCCGTCAATACAAGTCTATGGGAGGGGTCGTGGCGGTCATCACACCCCCTGCCATAGACTTGCATTAAGGGGACGGGCCGTGTCGTCATGAGGGGCGGAGCCATGACATCACGCTGCTCCGGCCCCTGTATCGCCCGTCATTACGCACAGAGCGAACACGCTATCCGCGCAGTAATGATGGCGGGGTGCCGCAGTGGCGATCCCCGGGGTCCCCAGCAGCGGGACCGCGGCGATCTAACATCTTATCCCCTATCCTTTGGATAGGGGATAAGATGCCAGGGGCGGAGTACCCCTTTAAATGTGTGGTGGACATCACCAAGGGGTAAGCATAAAGGGTGAGCAATTTAAAGGCCTGAATACATACTGTTCTATGCCTGTTACATACAAGGGAACATGGCATTACCTTCCTGACCCTAGGAAATCATGTATACATATCATATCAGTTTAGAGTAAATATTCCAATAGAGTTTATATAACAATACAGCAAGAGGTTTCCATTACAGCAAAAATAAAAGAGAGAATGGAGGGGAAAAAAGTTAATTTGCAATTACCAAATGCCCATCTGTATGTTTTTATTTTTTTTTAATTTTTTTTTTACATCTCAGCTCTGACTGTATATATGTATTTCTATCCATTTTTTTGTCTGCATCTGTTTACTAGTGTTGAGCGTGAATATTCACAATTTGATTATTTATCGAGAATTTCGCATATTTGCAAATATGGCGAATATAGCGCTATATATTCGCAATAACGAATATTTGTCATTTTTTTCCCCCACAGGACACATCACAGTGATCTCATCCCTCCTTCCTTCCAGCTTGGGGTCTAAAGAAGGCTCCTATACTATTTACTGTATTAGACTTGAGAGCGAATATTCGCAAATATGAGAAAATGAGAATATATGAATATGCGAATATCTTCATATTCGTGAATATTGTCACTATAATTAGATTGGTGGATAGATAGATAATATAGATAGATAGGTAAATAGTTATCCGCATTCGCATATGTACATGCGAATTCACGCAAAGCGAAAATAACTGCAAATATATCGAATATGTGAATTACACAAATATAGGACGAATATTCATCCATATATTCGCGAAATATCGCAAATTCGAATATGGCATATGCCGCTCATCACTACTGTTTACTAAAGATCACCACAATTTCTATTTTTTCTGTGCCTCCTACAGCTGGGGCTGCACACAGACTGTTGTCGCATAACAGCAATAATTTTGGTTGAGCAACACAACTATAACAGTAACTATTTCTAAACTTTCATGAGATTTGTGTGTGACTTTTTTTCTCCCCATTGTTGTGTGATAATCTCATAGAAAGCTGCAACTTGAGGTATTTCTGTGGCTATCCCGTGGCAGAGCCTAAAGCTTGATACAAAATTGTATTCATGGGCCATGTAATATAATTAACTTGTGTATTACACAGCCAAACTAGAGAGGGACTCTCTGCAATATTCTACAAGAGAACATAGTTGCTTGCAAAGGGTTAACCTGCTACAAGAGAACATAGCTGCTTAGACAGGATTAATCTGCTAGGGAAGGGTATAGCTGCTTTTTTGACCCTCACTTTGGTCAGCATTTTTTTTTTCAAAACCAGGAGTGGGTTAAACACACAGCCAAAAAGTACAAATCTTTCCATTATAGTTTTTCTTGGTCAGTTCCACTTCAGGTTTTAGTAACAATACTGACTATAATGAATCTCAAACAAAGCTAAAAAAAATTCCTTAAAATTAGGTGTGAACTTCAATCTGCAAGATGAGGACTCATCTGCTTGTAAATTGTTAAAAAGTTTAATTCTGTTACTGCTACTTTTAGCCTCTTTCTGCTTCTCCATTTGCTCCATAACACACAGGACACACATCTTATGTTGCTGCTAATATAATAACATCCAGCATAAAGAATGAAAGCAGCACAGATGTCTCCTCACATGACAAAACAAATTCCCAGGAGATACCAGGGAAGTAGCATACAAAAATAAACCGACCCCAGCATGAGGAACCCAAACTAAATACCCCCCTATATTAAAACTTTAATTTCATCAGATCCTTTAAAATCAAAAACTATAAATGCACAATGCTTTTTTTAGGTGACACTGTTCTTCAGCACTTCTTTTCCTGATATGTGTGTTCAGTGATCTATTACTGAATTCTATGCAAGGATTAAAATAGATATACTCTACCATTCCGCATATGTGTGTTCTGTGATCTGTTATAGCTTTCATGCCAGGATTAAAATGAAGATACACTATTCTCCTTGATATATCTTTATTTTGAACATAAATTATGGATTTAGAGAGGCTTTATCACCTCTGGACATCAATGACATTGTTATGCCGAGCGCTCCGGGTCCCTTCCCCTCCCCGGAGCGCTCGCGGCGTTCTTCTGCGTGCAACACCCCGGTAAGACCCGCTGACCGGGAGCGCTGCTCTGCTATCAACGGCGGGGATGCGATCCGCGTGGTGGGATGCGCCCGCCCGCAGGTCGCATCCCAATCCTCTCACCTGCCCCGTCCTCCTGCTGTCCTATCCCAGCACGCGCACGCCGGCTCTCTGAAATTTAAAGGGCCAGTGCACCACTAATTGGTGCCTGGCCCAATCAGTGCTATCACTTCCTACACTATATTATCCCACTTCCCCTTCCTGTCCTCGCCGGATCTTGTTGCCTAGTGCCAGAGAAAGCGTTTCTTGTGTCCCTTTGACTATGTATTCAGACCCTTTGCCGTTGCCCCTGACTACGAACCTTGCCGCCTGCCTTGACCTTCTGCTACGTCTGACCGCGCCTTGCCTTGTCCTTGTGTACCGCACCTGTCTCAGCTGTCAGTGAGGTTGAGTCGCTATTGGGTGGAACGACCAGGGGGTTACCTGCCGCAGCAAGTCCATCCCGCTTTGCGGCGGGCTCTGGTGAATACCAGTAACCTCTTAGATTCCGTTCACCTGGTACGGCCCACGCCATCGCCTCACTGACACAGGGGATCCACTCCTGTGTCCTTCCTGCATACCAGTCCGGATCCTGACAGACATCATATACCTCTTGTCCTTGATAAAGCCCGGGAGGCCCGGGAGGTTAAGTGGGACTTTTAATTAGCAGTCAATACAGCAACATAAGATTAAGGAATGCAGTGATCAGTTTAGGCATAATGATAGCCCTGACATTAGGTGCTGGCTAGCACCCAAAAAATTCCCACAAAGGACCAATGGTGATTCAATACCATACTGCTGAGTGGCTATGTCTTTAATCCAACACAGTCACCTAAAGAAGTATTGTACACTTATAGTTTTTGATTTTAAAGGATCTAATAAAATTTAAATTTTAATATAGGGGGGTATTTAGTTTGGGCTACTCCTGCGGGGGTCACCCCATAACAGACTCTTCCAGCTTAGAACCAGAATGTCTCACAGAGCTGTCAAGGTAGCAACCCTTTGCTGCGTGAAATCCCTTTCTTAAAGGGCCAGAGCTTTATTACAAAATTAGAGAGAAAATGTGTTAATATTCCTAATAACATATATTCGAGAAAGCTTTTATATTTTAGTCTTCTGTTCATGTATTAGGATTCACAGGAGGTGATAGATCCTCTCAAAGTCTATCATTGATGTTCAAAATTAAGCTATACCAAGGAGAATAGAGTATCTTCATTTTAATCCTGGCATGAAATCTGTAACAGATCACAGAACACACAAGTAAGGAATGGAAGAGTACATGGTGGGCCATTTATATGGATACACCTTAATAAAATGGGAATGGTTGGTGATATTAACTTCCTGTTTGTGGCACATTAGTACATGTGAGGGGGAAACTTTTCAAGATGGGTGGTGACCATGGCAGCCATTTTGAAGTAGGCCATTTTGAATCCAACTTTAGTTTTTTCAATAGGAAGAGGGTCATGTGACACATCAAACTTATTGGGAATTTCACAAGAAAAACAATGATTTGCTTGGTTTTAACGTAACTTTATTCCTTCATTAGTTATTTACAAGTTTCTGACCACTTATAATATGTGTTCAATGTGCTGCCCATTGTGTTGGATTGTCAATGCAACCCTCTTCTCCCACTCTTCCCACACTGATAGCAAGAAATGCTAGCACAGGCTTCCAGTATCCGTAGTTTCAGTTGCTGCACATCTCGTATCTTCACAGCATAGACAATTGCCTTCAGATGACCCCAAAGATAAAAGTCTAAGGGGGTCAGATCGGGAGACCTTGGGGGCCACTCAATTGGCCCACAACAACCAATCCACTTTCCAGGAAACTGTTCATCTAGGAATGCTTGGACCTCGCACGTTCCCTGAGTTTTTCCAGCAATATGGTGAACCACCACATTATGGGTATCGAGGTGCGAGCATTCCTAGAAACTTGTAAATAACTCATGAAAGAATAAAGTTACATTAAAACCAAGCACATCATTGTTTTTCTTGTGAAATTCCCAATAAGTTTGATGTGTCACATGACCCTCTTCCTATTGAAAAAACAAAAGTTAGATTTAAAATGGCCGACTTCAAAATGACCGCCATGGTCACCACCCATCTTGAAAAGTTTCACCCCTCACATATACTAATGTGCCACAAACAGGAAGTTAATATCACCAACCATTCCCATTTTATTAAGGTATATCCATAGAAATGGCCCACCCTGTATATCTATTTCAAGCCTTGCATAGAAGTCAGTAATAGATCACTGAACACACATATCAGGAATGAAACTGCTGAAAGAAAAGTGAAATATAAAGTAAGATACACCAGGACAGTACGGTGACATGTACAGATGTAGGTACACTTACTCCTTTAATATCCTTCAGTCTGTTGTATTCTTCTGCCACTCCCTGCAATCATAAAATGAGGCAAGAGATAAGTTTTTTTGGCTGTTGCTGAGAAGAGGGGGTTAGGGTTAAATATAGATACTGTCCAGTACCTGGTACTGGGTGGTGCCATCGGTCAGTCCATCCAGTTGCTTGTTCAGTTGCTGGAGCTGGGTGTTGATATCATCCATTTCTGCACACATTTTCTTGTATCGTTTCAGGTCAGAATCAAACTCTCGCTTATAATCCTGGCGTTGGGAGTCTGAAGTGATTGGTGGGTACAAGCTTAAGAATGAAAATAAATTACATTCAGTTTCTAATACTCATTCATTGACTTCTTAGACATTAACTTATCAATATCAGTACAGTGTAAAATCTAGAGGCTCTGCAACCTACACAAATCTGTTAGAGCCCAACGCCCTTCTTACAGCTGATATCTACCCTTGTTTTTTTTTTATCTCAGTCAGATTGAGATGTAGGACATTGTGAGGCCTAGTCAACAGTGTAAGCTCTTTATCATTTCCCGTAACAATTCTAGCAGTGGGCAGGATGCAATGTGTTTCAAAGTAACACAAAAAATTCATATGATTTCCCAGAAGAACATTGCCCAGAACATCACACTGCCCCCGCCAGCTTATCCTTTTCCCATACTGCATTGTGGTACCATCTCTTCCCTAAAAAAACAATGCACACACAGACCTGGCTGATCACTTGATGTAAAAGAGTGCAATATTTATCACATCAGGCCACGTTTTCTCTTATGTCCATTACAGGCAATTTTGGCAGTGGGCAGGATTTTGCATGGGTAATCTAAACAGGCGAGTTTTATATACAATAGGCCGTAATGCCCTGTATATTCTGGCACCTTTCTATCATAGCCAGTATGAACATATTCAGCAATTCATGCTGTTATGTGGTTCTGGTCGTAACTACTCACATACATCATGCCTTGGCACCTGTTGTGGGTTCTCCCTACTTGGACCACTTGCTAGGTGCTAACCAGTGCATACCGTTAACACCTCACAAGGCTTGCTGTTACCTAGTTATCAAAACTTCACAATTTGAACTATGTTAAATGTTGCACAGTGGCACTTGTGAACTTCCTGAATACACCTTTATATCCATATGTGCAATTTCCAAATCACAGGCTGCAGAGAGAACATCTTGGTGTACCTTGTTTTCTTTGCTTCTTTCATGGAATCCTTATGTACATACCTGTCCCAATCCTCCAGATCTTCTTCATCTCCAGATTCAACTGCCGTAGTGTAATCTGTTTCATACTGAGATTCATCCAGCTCTGGGTTTTTTCTCCATCGTCGCCCCCTGCGTAGTGGAGGCCGTCGCCTGCTCTGCTCCGGGGTCTCTCTAACTGATTCAGGTGGGCTGTTACATAGAATCATAATAATTTATTGGTATGATAACTAAATATAGAAAACTTTTCAGCACTTCGACTTCAGCACTACCATGTACCATTTTTTATTCCCATCAGGAAAGTAGATGAATGACATGCTCTTTGTGTGTAAATGTCATTTATTTGCTGGGTAATCAACAGTCTCTGATGTTTTTCTGTATTTAAATAGACAGATTTAAGTCCATGCTTAAAGTGTTCCTGTCGTTAAACAAAACTTTTGACATGTCAGAGACATGTAAAAATTTGGATCGGTCAGGGTCAGGGTCAGGGTTTAGACACATATTGATAACTAGAACTCCCCAGGAGAAACGCATGGCTTTGTGCTTCACTCTTCAAATCAAAGTGATCTCTGCCTACTTGCAGGAGACGTGCTCCATAGACTTACAGTAATGGAGCACATCTCATGCAACTGAATGAAGATTACTGCTGGTCCAAGAGCAAAGTGCACAGCCAAGCCCAAATTCCCACTCGTTCTAAAGATCTGTGGGGTCTGATCACTTAGACCCAACCAATGAAAACTTTTGACATTTATCTGTGACATGTCAAAAACTTTGATAATTGACAGGGACACTTTATGACAGTAGTGGAGTGGCTTGATGTTAACAAAAAATTACCCACCCTGTATTTGTTAAGTCTCAATATCACCAGTGAATTGGTACAGTCATGGAGTATTTTTAAAGCGCCAATGATCAGTTAATCTGTAGCTGGCACCCCACTGTCACAGTTGGAACCAAGGAAACCATATAAAGTTCCTGTACCAATGTATTTGGTGGTATGTCCTTCGGAGTAACCTTCCATGATAACACAATAGGGTTTCAGTCATGTCATTGCAGTGACATCACTGATGTATTTTTGTGAGGTAAACTCCCATGACATCATAAGTGACTTCCAGCCAGATATACTACAGTACTAGATCACAAGTGGGTTTCCACTAGGTAGGCTGCTGTGACACAACAAATGGATTTCAGTTTGTTAGCTGCTGTGGCGTCTCAACTGTTTCAAGTCAGCCATTAAGATATTTTAGTCAAGACAGTCATTGTGATATCCCAAAGGGTTTTAGTCATTGAGTGACATCACTGCTAGTTTTAGTGATACAAATGCTATGGCTTCATAAGGGTGTATTTAGCTAAGCAAAAATAAATTAAGAAGCCCACATACTATTCTTGGTATCCTCTGCCATCTGTCCATGGTGTCTGACCCTATGTCATTAGTTATATATCACATCTTCAATAAATAACTATTTTAATGCTCTCAGTTAAAAATGAATTACCATCTTCATGCAACCTCTCAGGCTTATAACATATGTATATTGGCTCCATGGTGGAAAATTTGACACAATGAAATTATTTATTTTCCTACAAACCCCCTTACATATAAGTCATGGTGTTAGGGAGGGGAGTATGGAGTAAGTGCCGGTTCTGTTATAGATCTAACACCTGCTGGCAATAATTTGGACAAAGACTATGGAATTTAGGCAGTTAGAGGGTGGGAGCAGTCTCCTTGCAATAGGGTGCACAGTTTTTAACATCAGAGCCAGAGACCTAGTAAAGCATAAGATTGCCAACGTAGTACTCCTATTACATCCCGCCAAAAGTATTGCAGTATATTGCACAAGCAATCCCTAGTGAGACTTAAAAAACTATAAAAAAAATGTTTTCCCATTAATCATAGGAAAAAAATAAACCATAAAAGAAAACATATTTGCCACTGAGAAATCCATAAAAAAAAAGTCTGGCCAATCATGGCTGTTGGAACACAATGGTGAAAAATGTATAATGCTCATAGAACAAAAATGGTTGTGTGTTGGGCACCATGGAGGAGACCAAAACCTGTGTAGATGAAGAGTGGTGCAGTTGCCCATAGCAACCAATCAAATAGCTTCTTTCATTTTTCAGAGATCTTTTTAAAAATAAAAGAAGGAATTTCATTGGCTGCTATGGGAAATTGCACCACTCTTCATCTACACAGGTTTGATAAATCTCCTCCTATGACTTTATACATGAAACTTTTTACCTTCCATTTAGCGACTGAGACAGTGACAGTCTGGGTAAGATAGAGGTTTCTAAAGTCTGTGAATAGTTGGAATACATATAAGCATATTTCTTTATATACTCGTATGGCTAAAATATATGGCAAGTAAAAATTTGCAATAAAATTGTGTGATCCCTAAGTTTCCACTTGTTTTTTTCTGGCAGTTTTTGGAGATCTGCCACTGCAGTTTTTGAGCCAAAGTCAGAAATGTATTCAAAAAAAATAGGACATATAAAGGAAGGACTTACACTTCTCCTCCCTTGTGGATCCACTTCTGACTTTGGCTCAAAAACTGCTGTGGCAGATATCCAAAAACTAACAGAAAAAAAACCAAGTGGAAACTTAGCCTAATAAATGCTGCATTTATGACTATGTATACCTTTTCAAAACTGTTGAGGTAGATGTAAAAGAATCTTAAACATAATAAACTTGGTGCTCACAATTAGTGTTGCTCGCGAATATTCGCAATTCGAATATTATTTGCGAATATCGCATATTCGCGAATTCGCGAATTTCGCGAATATAGCGCTATATATTCGTAATTACGAATATTCTTTTTTTTTTTTTTTTTTTTTCTTCACAGTACACATCACAGTGATCATCCCTCTCTGCTTCCAGCTTGTGTGGTGTAAAGAAGGCTGTAATACTACTGTGTGAGACTGACGTGCGAAATTTCGCATATACGAAAATTCGCATATGCGAAAATTAGCATATACTAATTTTCGCATATGCGAATTTACGCGCGTGTTAATTTTGAGTATGCCAATATTCACATATGTTAATTTTCGCATACGCGAATATTCGCATATGCGAAAACAAAGACGAGAATATAACGAATATGCGAATATTCGCGAATATATGACGAATATTCGTCCATATATTCGCGAATATTCGCGAATTCGAATATGGCCTATGCCGCTCAACACTACTCACAATGTGCAAGTTATATTTGCTCTGTTTTTGTGGTGGAATTCTGGCATGGTTTGCTTAGTGTGTTTACTGTTAGGCTATGTTCACACTTTCAGAATTTCCACACGTCTCTGTGCGGACATTCCACAGACTGCAGGCGCCGGCATAACATGCCGGCTCTAGGACCGCACAGGAATGTGCCATCTCATTGACGGCAATGCCTTTTTTTTTGCGGATTCTACTGAAAGAATGGACAGGTTTATTCTTTCTGCAGACACGGAAATTTTGCTGTGTGCACAGCGCAGTAGAATGCCATTGAATACGCATGGAAAATTCGGACGTGTGAACATGGCCTTAAGGTATGTTCACCCGGCGGAGTGTCAATGCAGAATTCTGCTGGAACATTCAATTGGATTCTGCTGCACTTTTCACATGGTGAAATTTCTTTCTGCGGACATTGGAATCAGGATTTCCACAACAAAAACATCTGCTGCGGAAATCCCGATTCCGATGTCCGCAAAAATAATAAAATGATCTATTCTTTATGTGGGTTTCGCTGGGAAATGCATTGCCATCTACAAGATGGCGCATTTCAGACATATCAGGTCCATGTGCAATATGAAACTGATTGGCTACATTTAAAGACCATTTTGAAAGCTACGGTATGTACAGTACCACAATCCATGCCTTCCATGTTTTATACACACCTGCTGGTAAGGGGACTATTCACTCTTTGTTCATATTCTTCTCTGGTTGGTTTGTACATGCTGTTATTACTTAGTGCCTTCACAGGACTTTGTGATTTTTCTGAGTAAATAATGGTAGCAGTTTCATCAGGAGGACCACCTGGAACACTTTTTACCTGTAAAATGGTATAATCCAAAAAAAAGATATCAATACTTAAGGCATACCAAAATTTAAGGCGATCATGTCAGGTAGTTTTGCTGTTATAACTGAGAACAGGAGATTATAGAGGGAGTAGAGCTGAGCTCGGCAATATAAAGGTTTATATGGTTTAGAGTAGGATTTTGAAATACAAAGTAAAACCTGACAGGACTCCTTGGTGAGACATTGAGAGTCCAGTTTCCTCCCCCCACACAGTGACTGACAGCTTTCCCTATATCTGTGCGTGTGTATAGATATCAGCACTAAAGCAGTGCTGAAAATTTTGAAAAATAATCCAAATGACACATAAAATGTGTATACAACAGAAAGTTCTTTGTTTCTTCTTAACCCCTAGAGCACAGGCAACATACATGTACGTTGCTGTGTCTTAATACTTAGCGCACAGCAACGTTCATGTACGATGCAGCGGGTTTACTGGCTATAAAGCAAGCACTGGGGACTCGCTGGTAATGGCAGAAATCAGAGATCATGCTGATGTCTGCCGCAATCCCTTTAGATACTATGATCACGGCATCTAAAGGCTTTGGGACAGGTATATCGATATCGATCTTTCTGCTCAGCCAAACACTAACTGAGGTGGATCACTGAAACAGACACTTCATGTCTGTCAGGAGGAAATACAGAAAGTGGTGAGTAATGGGTATGGCACACTTGGAGGGGGATAGGAGTCACCTGTTGCTACTCTGAACACTGGGTGGTTGTAGTCACTAAGGTTACTGCTCCGACTATAGTCTTGTCTCTCTAAGGTTTATTACATTATAAATGTAATTTTTTGTGTTTCAATATATTGCATTTATACACCGAGACAAATAAAGTGTAAGGGATTAAAGGGGTACTCCGGTGGAAAATTTTTTTTTTAAATCAAATGGTGCCATAAAGTTTAACAGATTTGTAAATTACTTCTTTAAAATCTTAATCCTTCAAGTACTTATTAGCTGCTGAATACTACAGAGGAGATTCTTCTCTTTTTGGAACACAGTGCTCTCTGCTGACATCACAAGCACAGTGCTCTCTGCTGACATCTCTGTCCATTTTAGGAACTGTCCAGAGCAGCATATGTTTGCTATGGGGATTTTCTCCTACTCTGGACAGTTCCTAAAATGGACAGAGATTTAAGCAGAGAGCACTGTGCTCATGATGTCAGCAGAGAGCTCTTTGTTCCAAAAAGAAAATAATTTCTTCTGTAGTATTCAGCAGTTAATAAATACTGGAAGGATTAAGATTTTTAATAGAAGTAATTTACAAATCTGTTTAACTTTCTGGCACCTGTTGATTTAAAAAAAAAAATGTTTTCCACCGGAGTACCCCTTTAACATTTACTATCCAGAAGTCTATTATTACTGTAATAGTTTTGGTAATTTGTCACATCTCCAAATTCTTCAGCTAGTTAAAGGTTACTCCAGTGAAAAACATTATTTTTTAAATCGTCTGGTACCAGAAAGTTAAAGAGATTTATAAATTACTTCTATTAAAAAATCTTAATCCTTCCAGTACATATCAGCTGCTGTATGCTCCAGAGAAAGTTCTTTTCTTTTTTAATTTCTTTTCTGTTTGACCACAGTGCTCTCTGCTAATACCTCTGTCCATATCAGGAACTGTGCAGAGCAGGAGAGGTTTGCTATAGGGATTTGCACCTACTCAGGACAGTTCCTGACATGGACAGAGGTGTAAGCAGAGAGCACTGTGGTCAGACAGAAAATAAATGCAAAAAGAAAAGAACTTCCTGTGGAGTATACAGCAGCTGATAAGTACTGGAAGGATTACGGATTTTTAAATAGAAGTGATTTACAAATCTGTTTAACTTTCTGGCACCAGTTGATTTAAAAAAAAAAAAAAGTTTTCCACCGGAGTACCACTTTAAGGCTATATTCTGTCATGGCTCCAATCCAATCCCAGGGATAGGTGGATGAGCCAAAAAGGCACATGTTAAATTTAGTCTAGCCCTGGCCAGAGAAGAGAGAACACCTGTCCTGCAGCTCTCTTACCTTCAAAGGTAGTCTGCCTACGGGTATGTTCACACTGCGTAGTTGTAGCTAAATCTCTGCTCGCAGAATTCAGTGAGCGGAGATTCAGCCTGGCAGCCGGCGGCGGCGGTAGGACTGCGCGGCACTGCGCCGTCACCATTGACGGCTATGCAGTGCTAGCGGAAACATGTTCTTTCTTTGCGTGGAACATTTTCAGCGGCGGAATTGTGCGCCGCTTAAATTATGCAGTGTGAACAGGTCTCGCGGAAAACCCATTCACACAGATGTTAACGTTCACTGTGCGTAATTTTACTCGTGGAATTCCGCTCACGGAATTCTGCTGGGATTCCGCAGTGTGAACATACCCTACATCTTCAACTTTCCAAGCAAAGGGCATTAAAGCTTAGCCTGCTTAGTGTGTCCCATTACAGAGGCAGTACAACAGATAGCATTCAGGAGAAACGCATATTCTAAAGGTCCTGATTGCAAATTAAGACTATGTGCAACTATTCCTCCAGACCTGGCCTAGGCGGCAACAGACTCACATTTTAGGATTATGGATGCACTTAGGAAAGCTGTGTCTCAGATAACCCAAGGAAACATTAGTGAGGCAAGGAATCCTTGCACAGATCACCACAGTACACACCTGTGAAGGCCTCTGATAGCTTGCTAAGATAAATTGGACATTTAGTAAGTAACAGCCTCAAGCCAAACCTTAAAGGGGTTATCCAGGAAAAAACTTTTGGCTCCAGAAAGTTAAACAGATTTGTAAATTACTTCTATTAAAAAATCTTAATTCTTTCAATACTTATGAGCTTCTGAAGTTGAGTTGTTCTTTTCTGTCTAAGTGCTCTCTGATGACACGTGTCTCGGGAACCACCCAGTTTAGCAGCAAATCCCCATAGCAAACCTCTCATGGTAGACTTAGCCTCTAAGTCTGACACGCACCACAAGTGAGAAAAAAGTCTTAATCTCTGTAGAACTACTAGTCTCAGAACAACCAATTCTTAAAGGAAAACTGATGGTGGATCAATCTCACTAACCTGAATATATAGATGGTTAGAGTCACCGCCCCTTGGGTCCCATTTGTACCGCCCTACTCATCAATATTCATCTCCTTCATCTGCTTGATGAACGGGGCAGCATGAACAGGATACAATGCAGTTAAGAGTTAATTTGCATATTACAAGATTGTTCTCTATCTGGGGAATGGCTGAACGGATTGGGGTAATGAATACATAATTTTACTCAGGATCACCCACACAAACCACCTGTACATTTAGGTTAGGTTAGTGGAGTTTATCCACCTGTCAGTTTCCCTTTAAACCTAAAAATTACTTCTGGACTGGACTATTTTTACCAATTTCTCCTAAACTTCAAAGTGTATCTCAGGTACTGTGTTGGAACTATATAAGTAGTAAAGTACAAGTTTTTTTCTTTAAACCCTGGCTTTATATCCCGGGCCCCCTTTTATATAAATTGAGGGCTTCATTATTCCATTCTACATGCTATACTGTTTACATTCCATGTCATTTGACAAGTGAAATGTTACAGTATCTGTTTGCTTTATAGCAAGTAGAAGGTTATTTACCCCCCCCCCCCCACCCTGATACAAGGTGTGAGTTTTGTGTGCTATTGCTGGCTTCTATTAGAGAAGGCGTTAATGAGTCACTAGACAGAAACTGGTACTATCAATGAGTAAATATGCATTTAGAAAAGAACTGGCAGTAATGTACTGCTCATAGCACCTGCCATTGTGCTTCACACCTGTAGAAAGTAACCTAATTTAGCTACTGCATAATCGTGGTAAAATAGCGCAATTAGTGCATTGATTTATGAAAATAATAGTGGCAAAGACCTGATAAAAACAGGGTAAAACTGCATCATGTGAATGCAGTGTTACTGGTTCAGCAGCAAACTCATAAAGCACGCAGTCTAACACTAAAGAAAATACTGTGGATTTTTTTGATCAGAACCTCACATTCCCCTGTATCTCTTCCCTAGGACAAAACAAGATTATGAGTCTTGGATGGGACAGGAGGTGGATTACATAACACAGGAGATAACTATGCAGCAGTCACTGATCACTCGTGGGCCAATAGTGAAGACAATTAAAGGAAATCTGTTGTGGCAATGGGTGTGATGAGGGCAGATGTTGTTACCCTAGGGGCAGATGGAATTAATCCCTTGTATTCATGATGCCAGGGAGTGGTTTATACTCGATACCACCCGAAGGTATACTGCTAGATCCTGGGCTAGACACAGGGGCAATAATGACTCCAACACCAAGTTACGGATAGCGGTAACTTTACTGAGGGTAGACAGATGGTAAAGTCTATGTAGTTCAGCTAGGGCCCACGGAGGTGCCCAGTGATTTAGAGACCTTAAGGGCTTACTGGGACTTGTAGTAGGACTGGAAAATTTGATGCAGGCCATGCTGACTTGACAGTTACTAACAGGGACTGACTTGACTTGACTGACGATTGACAAAGCTATGACTGTAGCTTACTTACAATTGACTGTGACTTCAGACTTGACTTAAGGCCTCCAATGACTCTGGACACACACACTAGGACTCGACTTGACTGGGCCTCAGCTTAGCAGAACGAGCAGAGCTCAGAAAGATTGAGCTAGCTCCTCCCAGGGCTTATATGGGGGAGACTAGCAGGGAGCCCATAGGTCCCCCTGGGATCACCTGGTCACTGGTACCTCCCGGGTAACAATCACACGTTACATTTCTTAAAGCAACAACAAATAATATATTATAATACATAGCAAAACATATATACAGGGGGGAAACAAGCACAAGGGGCCCAGGGGACACTGAAGGGAGGCTGCCGGACAGGGCAGCAAGGGTACGGGGTAACACCTCACGTACTGGGCCACCACACTGTCATCAGTATCACCTGCACTAACCTGTTACACAGTCTTGTAGTGTGGGTGATAGTGATCAAAATGATACTTACGGCGTCCCGAACTGTCGCTCCTTTCTGCCGTAATCCATATTTTTCGTTGCATACTAATTTGTTGCTTGGGACATCGGTGGAACTACGAACCCTGCTCCAGGCACTGTGACGTCATCTTCGCCAGAAGCTGAACTCAGCCAAACGACGCTTCCGGGTGTACCCAGGAAGCGGCTCATGTGCAGTACAGGCTGAGTGGGCAGGGAGGGGGATTATGAATATGGATGAGCCACGTCACCATGCCCGAAGCAGGGTTACTAGCTCTGCCCATGCCCCAAGCAACTAATTTGCATATACTTAAAGAGATGGATTATGGCAGAACAGAGAGATATCCGTAAGTATAATTTTGATCAGTATCATCCACACTACAAGCCTGTATGACAAGTTAGTGCCGGTGATACTGATGACATATTTCCTTTAAGGCAATAAATGTCAAGTGTTGACCACAAGTAGGGAGTTGCCTATATTTAGGTTAGTTACACTGAAGGAAAAAGACATTTGTGCTCCTGTTGAGTTTGTTCGTTTGCCCTATAACAAAAAAAATAAAAAAATGCAGTCTATAATTTTAAAGGTGGAATTATTTTTACAGTGAAAGACAGAATAACAACAACAACAAGGAAATCCAGAAAATGCATTTCAAATAATACAAATTGATTTGTACTTTATTTAGTGAAATAAGTATTTGATCCC
Source organism: Hyla sarda (assembly GCF_029499605.1). Lineage (NCBI taxonomy): Eukaryota > Metazoa > Chordata > Amphibia > Anura > Hylidae > Hyla > Hyla sarda. Next base: position 301,102,958 of record NC_079189.1, read on the forward strand.
CTATCAATCAGTAAGATTTCTGGCTCCCTGGTGTCTTTTATACAGGTAACAAGCTGAGATCAGGAGCATAAGATTTCTGGCTCCCTGGTGTCTTTTATATAGGTAACAAGCTGAGATCAGGAGCATTCTCTTAAAGGGAGTGCTCCTTATCTCTGCTGTTACCTGTATAAAAGACAGCTGTGCACAAAAGCAATCAATCACATTCCAAACTCTCCACCATGACCAAGACCAAAGAGCTGCCCAAGGATGTCAGGGACGAGACTGTAGACCTACACAAGGCTGGAATGGGCTACAAGACGAAGTTTACAACAGTTGGTGCGATTATTCGCAAATGGAAGAAACACAGAATAACTCTACGCTATGAAGAAGTGAAATCCTGCAACATATGCTCCTAACCCTTTAGGGACTTCCCGCACCAGGACATACATTTACGTCCTGTGTATGACCGCGAGCATCGGAACGGTGCTTGCGTCATACACGGCAGCCGGGGACCCGCCCGTAATGGCCGACATCCGCGATCGTGCGGATGTCCGCCATTAACCTCTCAGATGCCGCGATCAATACAGATCACGGCATCTGCGGCAGTGCGGCACTTTGAATGGATGATCGGATCGCCCGCAGCGCTGCCGCGGCGATCCGATCATCCAGCATGGCGGCCGGAGGTCCCCTCACCTAGCTCCGGCCGTCTCCCGGGGTCTTCTGCTCTGGTCTGCGATCGAGCAGACCAGAGCAGAAGATGACTGATAATACTGAGCAGTGCTGTGTCCTATGCATAGCACTGCACAGTATTAGCAATCAAATGATTGCTATGAATAGTCCCCTATGGGGACATAAAAAGTGTAAAAAAAAAGTTGAAAAATGTAAAAATAAAAAGTTAAAAAAAGTGAAAAATCCCCTCCCCCAATAAAAATAAAAATTTTCAATTTTCCCATTTTACCCCCAAAAAGCATAAAACATTTTTTTTAATAAACATATTTGGTATCACCACGTGTGTAAATGTCCAAACTATCAAAATATAATGTTAATGATCCCATACGGTGAATGGCGTAAACGTAAACAATAAAAAAAGTTATAAAAAATATCTAAAAGTTTTATATAAGCAAAGTACAGATGACAGCGCAAAAAATGAGCCCTCATACCGCCGCTTATACGGAAAAATGAAAAAGTTATAGGTGGTCAAATTCGGGCGATTTTAGATTACTGATTTTGTACAAAAAGTTTTAGATTTTTTTTAAGCGGTACAAAAATATAAAAGTATCTAGCCATGGGTATCATTTTAATTATATTGACCCACAGAATAAAGAACACATATCATTTTTATCGTAAATTGTACAGTGTGAAAACGAACCCCTCCAAAATGTGCAAAATTTTGGTTTTCATTTAAATTTCCTCCCTAAAAATGTTTTTTGGGGGGTTCGCCGTACATTTTATGGTAAAATAAGAGGTTTCATTACAAAGTACAATTGGTCACGCAAAAAACAAGCCCTTATATGGGTCTGTACATGGAAATATAAAAGAATTATGGATTTTAGAAGGTGAGAAGGAAAAAACAAAAACGCTAAAATAAAATTGGCCTGGTCCTTAAGGGGTTAAAAGAGTGCTCCAAATCTCAGCTTGTTACCTGTATAACAAACACCTCAGAGCCAGAAATCTGAGTATAATGCTAATCAATTCATAACTTATTTGAAATGCGTTTGTTATAATTCTGTCTCTTATTGTTTAAATTAACCTATCAATAAAATTATAGACTCATCGTTTCTTTGTCAGGAGGCAAATGTACAAAATCAGCAGATCTAATAGTTTTTTCCTTCCTTTTGGAAATATAGTAATCTCAGTTTTAATGTCCCTGGTTCTATCATATTCTGCCTGTAGGTTGTCCCGTATTTTCAAAATGACAGATTTGCTTTAACCCCTAACGACACAGGACGTATATTTACATCCTGTGTCTGCTCCCATTATGTGAAGCTCCTGAGCGCGCTTCATACCTGACAGGTCCCGGTTGCTATCAGCAACCAGAACTTGCGGCTAATACCGAACATCGGCGATCTGGCTGATGTCCAGTATTAACCCTTTAGAAGCCGTGATCAAAGTTGATCGCAGCATCTAAAACGGGGGAAAAGTGGAGAGGACAGCGGGAGTCTTTTTACCTTTCTCCTGACTGGCGCTTGGCGCATGATTGCTCCAAGCCTGAGATCCAGGCTTGAGCAATTGACCGCCAAAAACACTGAGCAATGCAATGCTGTGGCATAGCATTGATCAGTGTATGCAATCAATGTACTACATATTATAGTCCCCTATGAAGGCTATAATATTGCAAAACAAAAGTATAAAAAAAGAGTTAATAAATGTGATTTAACCCCTTCCCTAATAAAAGTTTTAATCACCCCCTTTTCCCATTTCAAACTATGTAAATAAAATCAAACACAATAATATGTGGTATCGCCGCGTGTGTAAATGTCCAAACTATAAAAATATATAATTAAATAAACCGCATGGTACACGGTGTGCCCATAAAAAATTCCAAAAAAAAAGTCCAAAATAGCGTATTTTTGACCACTTTTTATACCATAAAAAAATGAATAAAAAGTGATCAAGAAGACCAATCAAAACAAAAATGGTACTGATAAAAACTTCAGATCACGGCGCATAAAATGAGCCTCATACCGCCCTGTATGTGGAAAAATAAAAAAGTTATAGGGGCCAGAATAGGACATTTTTAAATGTATTAATTTTCATGCATGTAGTTAGGATTTTTTCCAGAAGTAAGACAAAATCATACCTATATAAGTAGGGTATCATTTTAATCGTATGGACCTATAGAATAAAGAGAAGGTGCCCTTTTTACCGAAAAATGTACTTCGTAGAAACAGAAGCCCCCAAAATTAAAACAATTTCCTTTTTTTTTCAAATTTTGTCCCACAAATATTTTTTTTCCGGTTTTGCCATAGATTGGATGGTAAAATGATTGATGTCATTACAAAGTAAAATTGGTGGCGCAAAAAACAAGCCCTCATATGGGTCTGTAGGTGCAAAATTGTTATGCTTTTAAGAAGGTGATGAGGAAAAAACGAAAGTGCAAAAACGGAAAAACCCTGCGTCCTTAAGGGGTTAATACATGGCCAATATTGTTCCTATATTCAGCTTTGTCTACATTGTGGCTGGGCTACCTTAAAAAGTACCTGCCACCAAATAAACCTTTCTATACTAACTCAGGCTATGTTCCCTAACTACTCCTAACACTCCTCCTACAAAAAGCTCTGTATCATACCTTTATTTTTTCTCCCAGTAGGAGAAAGTGGGTGTTTCTCAGCAGGCATGACATCACTGAAGCCTGCTAGGGTACCACTTCCGCCCTCACATGGTAGCAGTGCTGTGATGAATAGAAGACCTCAGGCTCTTTGCAGCTTTCAGTGAGGCTCTATGCATGTTTCAGCGAGGCTCTGTGCAGCTGTCAGCAAGGCTCTTTGGCTCCTTACAGCTTTCATTGAGGCTCTGTGCAGCTGTCAATCAAGCTCGGTGCAGAGAACCACTTTTTGAGTTTGGTCTCCTGCCAGGCCAGGAGGAGACCAAACTCACTGTATTAATTGCAGCAGGGACCAGAACAGAGCCATCTAGTGGCCATTTTTTCTATTTTTTCTATTACATTTTACACATATTTATGTTGATAATGTTAAAAGCAAGTGAATGGTAAAGTGTCCGCTAATTACACAAGGAACACTATATTAAAAGTTTTATTTGGTGACAGGTACTCATTAAGTAATCCATATATAAATAATAAATATTCACCTATTACAATGAACCAGGAGAAGGCTGACCTCTCTCAAAATGAAAAAAAAAAAATATAATGCATTTTTTTTTTTAGAAAGACAGACATGTCCCCCCCATAATAACCAAGTCTACTGCCCATTCTAACCATCTGAAATCCTAATGCATTAGGGAATATGTTACTACTGCTGTGTCTACTAGGACCAAATACGATACAGCATTTTTACATGTTTGATTTCTCTATTTTTGTATGTGTGATTCCATTTTGCAATATACCTAACTGCTAGAAGCTCTAAAGACTTTCTTGAAATGGGAAATTCTTCCAAACATTATTATGACAGAAGCCCATAGCAAACTTTGGAGTTTGGGCACACTCTACAGTGACACTATCAGCACAAAGAGATGAGTATCAAGACTAGTCCTATGTAAAGCACTATTCTCTTGACAAATATACTGAACTTGTGTACCCGATGTATTTAATTATATGCTATTCAGATTCATACATCCCCCATAAAAAAACAAAAAAAAACAAACAAAAGAGTAACATAAACATAAAAACATATAACACACAGTATACATTATATTTTGGGATGTCTCTATATTCAAAAGCATAGTTTACGCTTTTCAAGACATTTAAAAATAAGTTATGCCAGATATTAGCATATAAAGCATAGAACAACATAAAACAAGCAAACCCAATCCAAACAATGGGAATTAACTGCAATAAAAAGTTAAGAAATCGACAATCATTAATGTTCCACCAATTAAATTCTCCATTAATGGATAAGTTTAAAACATAGCTTTTGCTAATACAAATATTAATTATAGGTGTAGATTAAAATGATCCAAGATCCATGACCGATCGGCGCCGCGCGCTATTAGCGGCGGGTCCCGGCTTCACTATGACGCCGGGCCCGCCGTGATATGATGCGGGGTTACCGTGTAACCCCGCGTTATATCACGGGAGCAGGACCAAGGACGTACCGGTACGTCCTTGGTCCTTAAGGGGTTAATCTTAGGGATTGCGAAGCCCTAGTGTCTACTCATGCTGCGGCCAGCTCCAGGCTGTATCATTCAGCCACTATTTGGTCTCCTCATGCTGACAACATCTCCACGCTGTGTCATTCAGCCAATATATGGTCTCCTCATGCTGCCAACACCTCCAGGCTGTGTCATTCATCCAATATATGGTTTACTGATGCTTCAGCCACCTCCAGGCTGTGCCATTCATCCAATATATGGTTTACAGATGCTTCAGCCACCTCCTGGCTGTGCCATACATCCAATATATGGTTTACAGATGCTTCAGCCACCTCCAGGCTGTGACATTCATCTAATATATGCTTTACTGATGCTTTTGCCAGCTCTAGTCTGTGTCATTCAGCAACTACATGCTTTAGTGATGCTGCTGGGCCTAGGACATTACCTATATATATATATGTTTATGGTAGCACTAGGTACCATACATCTTCAATGGAAATTTCAAAATTCATCTTTTATTCTTAGAGATTGTGAGGCCCTATTGTCTCCTCATCTGTCGCCAACTCCAGGCTGTGCCATTCAGCCACTATATGGTCTCCTCATGCTGCCACAAACTCCAAGCTGTGCCTTTCAGGCAGTATATGCTCTCCTCATGCTGCTCCTCAAGGGTCTGCCATTCAGCAACTACATGGTCTCTCCTAATGCTTCAGCCACCTCCAGGCTGTGCAATTCAACCACTATATGGTCTCCTCATGCTTCAGCTACCTCCAGGCTGTGCCATTCAGCCACTACATGGTCTCCTCATGCTTCAGCCACCTCGAGGCTGTGCCATTCAGGCTCTACAGGGTCTCCTCATTATTCAGCCACCTCCAGGCTGTGTCATTCAGCCAAAATATGGTTTACTGATGCTGCTGGGCCTAAAAAAAATAATGGTTGCACTAGCTACCATAAATCTTCAATTTCAATTTCAAAATTCATCCTTTAATCTTAGGGATTAAGCCCTAGTGTCTACTCATGTCATTCAGCCACTATAATGTCTCCTCATGCTGCCAACACCTCCACACTGTGTCATTCAACCACTATATGGTCTCCTCATGCTTCAGCCACATCCAAGCTGTTTCATTCAGCCACTATATGGTCTCCTCATGCTGCCAACACCTCCAGGCTGTGTCATTCAGCCACTCACTATATGGTCTCCTCATACTGATGCAACTTCCAGGCTCTGTCATTGTGCCACTCTGTGGCAGGGATTCTAATAGCGATGCCTGTAATCTGCATGTCATACTGGATAACAGTATTATTTCACTACCCCAGTACACTCCATATGCGTGTTAGAACAAAGCAATGTGTTCTACATCTCTATTGAGGCTCTCTGTAGGCCAGAAATAGCCGTTTTTAACCCCTTAAGGACTGAGCCCTTTTTCACCTTAAGGACTCGGCCATTTTTTGCAAATCTGACCACTGTCACTTTAAACATTAATAACTCTGGAATGCTTTTAGTTATCATTCTGATTCTGAGATTGTTTTTTCGTGACATATTCTACTTTAACGTAGTGGTAAAATTTTTTGATAACTTGCATCCTTTCTTGGTGAAAAATCCCAAAATTTGATGAAAAATTTAAAAATTTTGCATTTTTCTAACTTTGAAGCTCTCTGCTTGTAAGGAAAATGGATATTTCAAATAATTTTTTTTTAATTCACATATACAATATGTCTATTAATAAAATTGATGAGTTTTTACTTTTGGAAGACACCAGAGGGCTTCAAAGTTCCGCAGCAATTTTCCAATTTTTCTCAAAATTTTGAAACTCGCTTTTTTTCAGGGACCAGTTCAGGTTTGAAGTGGATTTGAAGGGTCTTCATATTAGAAATACCCCATAAATGACCCCATTATAAAAACTGCACCCCCGAAAGTATTCAAAATGACATTCAGTAAGCGTTTTAACCCTTTACGGGTTTCCCAGGAATAGCAGCAAAGTGAAGGAGAAAATTCACAATCTTCATTTTTTACACTCGCATGTTCTTGTAGACCCAATTTTTGAATTTTTGCAAGGGGTAAAAAGGAGAAAATTTTTACTTGTATTTGAAACCCAATTTCTCTCGAGTAAGCACATACCTCATATGTCTATGTAAAGTGTTCGGCGGGCACAGTAGAGGGCTCAGAAGGGAAGGAGCGTCAAATGGTTTTTGGGGGGCATGTCACCTTTAGGAAGCCCCTATGGTGCCAGAACAGCAAAAAACCCCACATGGCATACCATTTTGGAAACTAGACCCCTCGGGGAACGTAACAAGGGGTAATGTGAACCTTAATACCCCACAGGTGATTCACGACTTTTGCATATGTAAAAAAAAAAAAAAAATTTTTACCTAAAATGCTTGGTTTCCCTAAAGTTTTACATTTTTAAAAAGGGTAATAGCAGAAAATACCCCCAAAAATTTGAAGCCTAATTTCTCTCGATTCAGAAAACACCCCATATGGGGGTGAAAAGTGCTCTGCTGGCGCACTACAGGTCTCAGAAGAGAAGGAGTCACATTTGGCTTTTTGAAAGCAAATTTTGCTCTGGGGGCATGCCGCATTTAGGAAGCCCCTATGGTGCCAGGACCACAAAAAAAACCCACATGACATACCATTTTGGAAACTAGAGCCCTCGGGGAATGTAACAAGGGGTTAAGTGAACCTTAATACCCCACAGGCGTTTCACGACTATTGCATATGTAAAAAAAATAAAACATTTTTTACCTAAAATGCTTCTTTTCCCAAAAACTTTACATTTTTAAAAAGGGTAAAAGCAGAAAACACCCCCCAAAATTTGAAGCCCAATTTCTCCCGAGTACGGCGATACCCCATATGTGACCCTTAACTGTTGCCTTGAAATACAACAGGGCTCCAAAGTGAGAGCGCCATGCGCATTTGAGGCCTAAATTAGGGATTGCATAGGGGTGGACATAGGGGTATTCTACGCCAGTGATTCCCAAACAGGGTGCCTCCAGCTGTTGCAAAACTCCCAGCATGCCTGGACAGTCAACGGCTGTCCGACAATACTGGGAGTTGTTGTTTTGCAACAGCTGGAGGCTCCGTTTTGGAAACCGTGGCGTACCAGACGTTTTTCATTTTTATTGGGGAGGGGAGGGGGGCTGTGTAGGGGTATGTGTATATGTAGTGTTTTTTTACTTTTTATTTTATTTTTTGTGTTAGTGTAGTGTAGTGTTTTTAGGGTACAGTCGCACGGGCAGGGGTTCACAGTAGTTTCTCGCTGGCAGTTTGAGCTGTTGCAGAAAATTTGCTGCAGCTCAAACTTGCAGCCAGATACTTACTGTAATACTCCGCCCATGTGAGTGTACCCTGTACATTCACATTGGGGGGGGACATCCAGCTGTTGCAAAACTACAACTCCCAGCATGCGCTGACAGACTGTACATGCTGAGAGTTTTAGTTTTGCAACAGCTGTAGGCACACTGGTTATGTATCACGGAGTTTGTGACCTTACTCAGTGTTTCAAAACCAGTGTGCCTCCAGCTGTTGCAAAACTACAACTCCCAGCATGTACGGTGCATGGTGTAAGGTGACTGCTGAGAGTTGTAGTTTGCAACAGCTGGAGGCACACCGGTCGTGAAACACTGAGTTAGGTAAAAAAAAAAACTCTAAGTTTCACAACCAGTGTGCCTTCAGCTGTTGCAAAACTACAACTCTCAGCAGTCACCAACAGCCAACGGGCATGCTGGGAGTTGTAGTTATGCAACCAGCAGATGCACCACTACAACTCCCAGCATGCACTTTAGCTGTTTGTGCAAGCTGGGAGTTGTAGTTATACAACAGCTGAAGGTACACTACGGCCCCGAACAGCCAGTAATTCCGGGTCACCGGGTCACTGGAGACCCGATTGACCCGGAATCGCCGCAGATCACTGGACTGAATTGTCCAGTGATCTGTGGCGATCGCCGACATGGGGGGGCATAATGACCCCCCTGGGCGATATGCCGGGATGCCTGCTGAACGATTTCAGCAGGCATCCGGCTCCGGTCCCCAACCGGCTAGCGGTGGGGACCGGAATTCCCACGGGCGTATGGATACGCCCTGCGTCCTTAAGGACTCGGATTGCAGGGCGTATCCATACGCCCTGCGTCCTTAAGAGGTTAATATAGATTTGCCGCAAATAAAGTCGACCCGAAATTTTTTTTCTAAATATTCGGTGAATCGGCCGAATGGAATTTTTCTAAAGTTCGCTCTTCTCTATAAGAAACAAAAAATAGCTGTCAATGTCCCATGGTTGAGGGCTGCATGCAAGATCTCACCTTGTAAAGTTTCAATGATCATAAGAATAGTGTGGAACCAACTCTGGGAGGATCTTATCAATTATCTCAAGGCAGCTGGGTCCATAGTCAACAAGAAAACAATTGGTAACACACTTTGCTGTAAAAGAACTGAAATCCTGCAGCGAGTGCTCTTAACCCTTTTAGACAGTGCTTCTAATCTCAGCTTGTCACTAGTATAATAGACACCTGAGAGCCAGAAAACATTGATTGATAGGGGATCAGATACATCTTTTATGAGTAAAATGCAAATCAATGCATACCTTGTTTAAAACAAGTTCTTTGCTCAGTTTTTTTTTACTGTTCAATTAACCCCTTAAGGACCGGGGGTTTTTCCTTTTTTTTCATTTTCGTTTTTTGCTCCTTGCCTTTAAAAAATCATAACTCTTTCAATTTTGCACCTAAAAATCCATATGATGGCTTATTTTTTGCGCCACCAATTCTACTTTGTAATGACGTCAGTCATTTTGCCCAAAAATCTACGTTGAAATGGAAAAAAAAATCATTGCGCGACAAAATTGAAAAAAACGCAGTTTTGTAATTTTTGGGGGCTTCCGTTTCTACGTAGTACATTTTTCGGTAAAAATGACACCTTGTCTTTATTCTGTAGGTCCATACGATTAAAATGATACCCTACTTATATAGGTTTGATTTTGTCGAACTTCTGGAAAAAATCATAACTGCATGCAGGAAAATTAATACGTTTAAAATTGTCATCTTCTGACCCCTATAACTTTTTTATTTTTCCGTGTATGGGGCGGTATGAGGGCTCATTTTTTTCGCCATGATCTGAAGTTTTTAACGGTACCATTTTTGCATTAATAGGACTTATTGATCGCTTTTTATTCATTTTTAAATGATATAAAAAGTGACCAAAAATGCACTATTTTGGACTTTGGAATTTTTTTAATTAATGATATATTTTTATAATTCGGACATTTCCGCACGCGGTGATACCACATATGTTATTTTTATTTTTATTTACACTGTGTTTTTTTTTTATTGGAAAAGGGGGGTGATTCAAACTTTTAATAGGGGAGGAGTTAAATGATCTTTATTCACTTTTTTTTTCACTTTTTTTTTGCAGTGTTATAGGTCCCATAGGCCACTTTCGGTTCCACTTTTAGCCGCTCTGAGCGCGCGGCTAAAGGGTTAATAGCGCGCGGCGCTGCGATCGGTGCTGCACGCTATTAGAGGCGAGTCCCGGCTTCACTATGACGCTGGGCCCGCCGCGATATGACGCGGGATTACTGTGTAACCCCGCGTTATATCAGGAGAGCAGGACCAAGGGCGTACCTGTACGCCCTTGGTCCTTAAGGGGTTAAACCTACAAATAAAATTATAGACTGATAATTTCTTTGTCAGTGGCAATCATGCAAAATCAACAAGAAATGAAACATGTTCTCTTCTTCTTTGTGGTAACATAGTAATCTCAGATTCCCTCTAAGTTTTTCACCACACACACTTGACACCATCTGAACCAAACAAGTTTATCTTGGTTTCATCGGACTACAGGATATGGTTCCAGTAATCCATGTCCTTAGTCTGCTTGTCTTCAGAAAACTGTTTGTGACTTTTTTGTGCATCATCTTTAGAAAGGGCTCCCTTCGGGGACGACAGCCATGCAAACCAGTTCAATGCATTTTGTGGTTTGAGAATTGACAAGCTGTTCCCCCACCCCTTCAACCTCTGCAGCAATGCTGGCAGCACTCATGCTTCTATTTCCAAATTACAACCTCTGGATATGACGCTGATAACCTGCAATCAACATCTTTGGTCGACTATGGCGATGCTTGTTCTGAGTGGAACCTGTCTTGCAAAACCATTGTATGGTCTTGCTCATCATGCTGCAGCTCAGTTTCAAGGTCTTGGCAAAGACATCATTATGTAGAGCAACAATTCTTTTCTGAAGATTCTCAGAGAATTCTTTGCCATGAAGTCCATGTTGACGTTCTAGTGATCAGTATTAGAGAGTGTGAGCGATAACACAAAATTCAAAACACCTGCTCCCTGTTCACGAAAAAATGGCTAATTGGGCCCAATTTGGACATTTCCACTAAGGGGTGTACACCCTTTTGTTGCCAGGGTTTAGACAATAATGACTGTGTGTTGAGTTATTTTGAGGGGACACAACATTAAACACTGTACAGACTGTGCACTCACTACATTGTATCAAAGTGTCATTTCTTCAGTGTTGTCACATAAAAAGATAAAATTTAATATTTACAAAAAAGTAAGTGAGGGGGGGGGGGGGGATACTCACTTATGTTAGACATTGTATATTTTCTCCAAATATAAATACTATGATATTGATAGCATAAGTAGCTATTAGACAAGAGGGTATATTATTAGTTGGCTTCTGGATTATTGCCAACAAAAGGTGTGAATATGTACATACGTATTGCGATTACAAGGTGAACTGCACACAGCAACATATAAATACTTACCCACTCCTCAACATTTGGACCCTCTTGATATGCCTCAAAAGGCTTATCCCAGTAAATGTTGGGCTCTCCATAGCGCCAGATCTTGCTTCTTGTCTTCTGGGCAAAAAAGGATATGACACACAGAAGGATGACTACAATAAAACCACAGACTATAGCAATGGCCTGTGAAAGAGAAATGCAATGCTTTGCTTAGTGCTGATAAAAACCAAAACAATATTTTTCTATCTCATTAGAATTTTCTTACCTCCTGTGGATCCACCATGCAGTAATGATACATATACTGATTTACAAAGCCTGCTCCAGATGACACTGGACTGTACATCTGGTTGCACATTGCCAACATTTGACTGTAGTACAGGCTGCCACCCATTTGTGCTCTTGGATTCACTCCAACAATATAGACAATGGAGGCGATAAGGTCCAATATAGCAAAAATAGCACTCAGAACTACTACAGCTAAAAAGAATTTACGGGATCGTGATCCACTGGCTTTAGTTACACTTGCAATGAAGATTCCTAGCATGGATATGAAGGTTAAAATGCTCATGGCCATCATAAAGCCACTTGCAGCTTGAGGATTGGTCATCCCATAGCCATAGCCATAGCCAGTCCCATAGCCATAGCCAGTCCCATAGCCATAACCTGAGTATCCACCCATTCCGCTCATGTAGCCAAGCCCTCCATAATTGTATTCCCATGCCAATGTTGAGGCCACACAGGCAAAGATAGCCAAACACAGAAAAACAACAATGGCTTGTAAAATCCGGACAATGCCAGGAGGAGACTTCCACTTGTAAAAATGTTGTGGTGGCACGTCTTCCATATAGAAAGAGCCTGGATGGCCAGAGTTCACTTGGTAAGCATATGATCCAGGACCATGGCTATTCTGTTGAATGTAAGTTGGTGGGCTGTAGTCTGGGGGGCTGTCGTATCGTTTTTGACTGTACATGTTGAAGTTGGTATCCTGTGGGAAAACAACAGAAAAGTAAAGATTAAAAATGAAAGATGAGTTATTTAGTTCAGAAAAAAAGACAGCTAAGAGGTGACCTAATAAATATGTATAAATATATCAGGATTCGAAAAAAGAGATCTCTCACATTATTTATTTAAACCCAGAACTGTATCTATAGGAGGACATTCACACCACATTTTGGGATGCCACAATGCAGGATGCCGACGTATGAACTGACATTGACTTTAATAGGCCAAATATATTTTAAGGCCGGGTTCACACTTGAGAAGCTCCGGATGGAAATCTTCAGTCCGCAGTCCCCATAGACAACAATGTCTGCGCAGTTTAAATCCATCAGAATATTGAGCAAGTTCAATGTTCTGGCGGAATTCTTTGAGTGGATTTTCCAGACGGAAAGTCTGCCTCGAAAACTCTGTACAATGTGCAGCGGAATTCCATTACCAGCAATGGGACTCTGCTGCATCGGAATTTCCGAGCTGAATTCCAAAATGAAATTCTGCTTGGAAATTCCCAGTGTGAACCCTGCCTAACTGTAACTACATTCATTCCATTTCTCAAACATATCTGTGCTGGAACTGAAAAACTTAATGTTGGCCAGCACTGGTAAAACCCTTCCATTTTTGAGGGTTGTTATGTTGTTTCCTCTCCAGTACACCCGTTGTTGCCTGCCTCAATGCATGTGAAATTGACTCACAATCGCCTATGCCTCATAACTGGACAGAATAATTGGGGAGATTTATAAAAATCTGTGCAGAGGAAAAGTTTAACACATTTCGAGAAAAAAGGAGTTCACAATATACCGCTTTGAATAAAATATAACTTTCATTAAATACAATTAATTAAAAATAGGGACAGCACTCTCAAAACCTGGACTAAATGAGGGCCACAGTGATTCGACCGGGCGACCAAACAGAAAGCTTATATAGTAAAAAAAGGATTGCATCTGGGAGCACCTGTCTAGTCAAGTCCTTAATGTGTCTAAGGAGGAAGGGATAATTATATAACACCCTATTATTAATTAATTGTATTTAATAAAAGTTATATTTTATTCAAATTGGTATATTGTGAACTCCTTTTTTCTCCAATGTGTTATACTCATTTTTGAGTTTTTCCCGCTAATATTTAGAATCTAGTCAGACACCATGTAGCCATGAGGGCCGTATACAATAGTAGGTGTAAATGTGGATTCTCTTTGTCTGTATTGCAGAGGAAAAGTTGCCTAGTTGCCCATAGCAACAATCAGATCCGTCCTTATATTTTTGACAAGGTCTCTGCAAAATGAAAGAAGCGATCTGATTGGTTACTATGGGCAACTAGGCAACTTTTCCTCTGCACAGGTTTTGATAAATCTCCTCCAATATCCCGGAAGTCTGAGTGACTTGTTGTTAGAGTGTGTTCACATGTCCAGGTTTTTAAAGGGATACTCTGGTGGAAAACTTTTTTTTTTTAAATCAACTGGTGCCAGAAAGTTAAACAGATTTGTAAATTACTTCTATTAATAGGCTACTGTAGGAATGTAGTTGCTATTGACAGGTTTTGATAAATAAATTGATAAACACGCCCATATGGTTTCATGCTTGAAGGTAGGAAACCATATGGCAGATGCACTGCAGACTTTCTGCAGCAGAAAATGTGCCATAGGCAGCAGGGGTTCCAGCTGGAAGGGGGACGTATAACCACTTTCTAGATATTTGCCCTTTCAGTTGGATCTTACATTTGCCTTTGGCACATTTTCTGCAGCTTACTGCAACTTCTGTTCCTACCCTTGGTGTTCCCTTAAAGGGGTATTCCAGGCCAAAACTTTTTTTTACATATCAACTGGCTCCGGAAAGTTAAACAGCTTTGTAAATTTCTTCTATTAAAAAATCTTAATCCTTCCAATAGTTATCAGCTTCTGAAGTTGAGTTGTTGTTTTCTGTCTAACTGCTCTCTGATGACTCACGTCCCGGGAGATGTGCAGTTCCTATGGGGATATTCTCCCATCATGCACAGCTCCCGGGACGTGACATCATCATTGAGCAGTTAGACAGAAAACTTCCAAAGCTAATAACTATTGGAAGGATTAAGATTTTTTAATAGAAGTAATTTACAAATCTGTTTAACTTTCCGGAGCCAGTTGATATATATAAAAAAAAGTTTTACCTGTAATACCCCTTTAAGGCTAAGTTTCCACTTGGTTTTTGTTTCTGGTAGTTTTTGGAATACTGCCACTGCAGTTTTTGAGCCAAAGTCAGAAGTGGATCCATAATGGAGGAGAAGTGTAAGTCCTTCCTTTATATGTCTTATTCCTTTTGAATACATTTCTGGCTTTGGCTCAAAAACTGCAGTGGCAGATATCCAAAAACTGCCAGAAAAAAAACCAAGTGGAAACTTAGCCTAATTTTCATAATTTCATAATTTTCCTCTGTAATATTCCCCTTCTTATCTTAGTCTTGTGTCATACTCCATGTTTATTTTTCTATCACGCCTCCTTCTATTTGCTCTTTTTCATATCTGTCTCCCTTTTGCTTCACTATTATCACTTTTGATTTTGTCTCACCATTTTTAATGTCTGCCCATACTTTGAGAGAGTTACCACCATATGTTTCTAAATATCTTCTTGAAACTATAGGTGTTATTTTACTAAGTTTGATCTGATCTAGTTGTTTAGTTATATGGGTATACATGTGTAGATATCAACATATTCAGGAACACAAGTTCCCACCTATGAAATAATACAATTCATTGGACTGGTGGAATCATTATTAATGCTGGCCTACACCACTAGATCCTTGGGTTTGAAATCAACCAGGGTAGCTTCTTCATAGGGTTAAAGGGGTAGTCCTGTACCCCAGCCTTCTGAACATCCGATTCATAAGGCTTGGAGCAGCGGCTGCAGTCACGACGGTCACGGCCATGCCCCCACGTGACGCCCACCACCTCCATTGGTGACCATCTTTGTTTCTAGTTTAGATATCTTTTTGTTGCCATCCTCAGGATAGGCCATCAATGTCTGGCCATCCTGCCCAAGACAATCCCACTGATCAGCTTTTTGGACAAACCATGTGTCTGACACATACACAAGGAGAAGGGCTGGAAGCCAGTCTCTTACTGCAGCGCATCTCCCACAGATGTGATTAGGAACTGAGCTGCAGTAACCTGGCACTACCACAACACAATGAACGGCGCACAACTTCCGGCCCTGTTCACTGTATGTGTCGGAGCCATGGCTTGCCCAAACAGCTTACTGGTGGGGGTGCCTGGTGCACCTCACTGATCAGACTTTGGTGGCCTATTTTGAGGATAGGCCACCAATATATAATGCTGTGAAAATCCCTATAAATTAAGTTTTTATGACATTTTTAGACTGTAAGAATTAAAAATGGTTATCTGAAATAATAATAATAAAAAATATTGTTTTTATTTTCCAGATAGAGTGGCATACAGTAGTAGGCTTTGAGTAATATCCCATTTCAGCAACATTCAAGTAAAGCAGAGTAAGAGCCCATAAACATGAATGAAATAAAACAGGCCACTTTTCTCATATCAGTCAACTCCTGTAATGGGATTGACTTGTAACCTTAAAACGTTTGAGCATCGGTGTGTAAATTAAAAACACTTTGGTGCCTATTTCCTCATGCTTTATATTTTTGTTTATGGAATTAGGGCCTTTATGAACGTGCAAATATGGCGAATATGTGGCAATCATTACAATACTTACTGAATATACTTCTGTTCTAGTCTTTAGCATATTTACGTATAGCCCTTTCCAGATGCAAATAAGGGATGTAATGAGTTAATTCAATTTGTAGTTGTCCACATTTTTAGATACATGTGCAGAAAATGGTTTAGTATATTGACATAAATGGAATTTCTTATAATAGCCCCTTAAGGACTGAGGGCGTACCTGCTCACGAGCGGAGAATGGGTTAAACCGCGTGGGTCCCGGTTGCTACGGGCAGCCAGGACCCATGGATAATGCCAGGCACCACCGATCGGGCCGATGCCCGGAATTAACCCTTTAGATCACGGCGTCTAAACTGAAAATTAAACTATCCCAGCAGCTCAGCGGAGCTGATCGGGACTATCACGACAGAATCGCGATGTCCCGATCAGCTTACTGGACAACGGGAGGGTCCTCAACTGCTTCCTTGTCGTCCGATCGGCCATATAATCTACTGCTCCATGCCTGCAGGCTACAGCAGCAGAGCGCCGGTAACACTGATCAATGCTATGCTATGACATAGCATTGAACAGTGTTAGCAATCAAAGGATTGCATGGTATAGCCCCCTAAAAAGTAAAAAGTGTAAAAAAAATAACAGAATAAATGTGAATAAGCCCTCCCTTTAATAAAAAAATTTTATTGCCCCCATTTTCCTTTTCCTATTTTATAAATAAAATAATGTAATAAAAAAATCATATGTGGTACCGCTGCGTGCGTAAATGTCCGAACTATTAAAATATAAGGTCCGCTGCGTGCGTAAATGTCTGAACTATTAAAATATAAGGTTAGCAAAATTAGCAAAATGGTGTTTTTTCTTTTCATTTCACTCCACAAATATTTTTATTTTATTTTATGATATAAAATAAGTAATGTCATTACAAAGCCCTTATATGGCTCTCTAGGTGCAAAATTTTATGCGTTATGATTTTTAGAAGATGAAGAGGAAAAAACGAAAGCGCAAAAACAAAGAATCTTTTGAGTCCTTAACCCCTTAAGGACCAAGGGCGTACAGGTACGCCCTTGGACCTGCTCTCCTGATATAACGCGGGGTTACACAGTAACCCCGCGTCATATCACGGCGGGCCCGGCGTCATAGTGAAGCCGGGACCCGCCTCTAATACCGCGCGCTATTAACCCTTTAGCCGCGCGCTCAGAGCTGAGCCGCGCGTCTAAAAGTGAAACCGAAAGTGGCCGGCTAGCTCAGTCGGGCTGTTCAGGATAGCCGCGGCTAATCGCGGCATCCCGAACAGCTTACAGGACAGCGGGAGGGCCCCTACCTGCCTCCTCGCTGTCCGATCGCCGAATGACTGCTCAGTGCCTGAGATCCAGGCATGAGCAGTCATGCGGCAGAATCGTTGATCACTGGTTTCTTATGAGAAACCAGTGATCAATAATGAAGATCAGTGTGAGCAGTGTTATAGGTCCCTATGGGACCTATAACACTGCAAAAAAAAAGTGAAAAAAAAAAGTGAATAAAGATCATTTAACTCCTCCCCTATTAAAAGTTTGAATCACCCCCCTTTTCCAATAAAAAAAAAAACACAGTGTAAATAAAAAGAAAAATGAACATATATGATATCACCGCATGCGGAAATGTCCGAATTATAAAAATAAATCATTAATTAAACCGCTCGGTCAATGGCGTGCGCGCAAAAAAATTCCAAAGTCCAAAATAGTGCATTTTTGGTCACTTTTTATTTCATTTAAAAATGAATAAAAAGCGATCAATAAGTCCTATCAATGCAAAAATTGTACCGTTAAAAACTTCAGATCACGGCGCAAAAAATGAGCCCTCATACCGCCCCATACACGGAAAAATAAAAAAGTTATAGGGGTCAGAAGATGACAATTTTAAACGTATTAATTTTCCTGCATGTAGTTATGATTTTTTCCAGAAGTCCGAAAAAATCAAATCTATATAAGTAGGGTATCATTTTAATCGTATGGACCTACAGAATAAAGATAAGGTGTAATTTTTACCGAAAAATGTACTACGTAGAAACGGCAGCCCCCAAAAGTTACAAAACTGCGTTTTTTTTTCAATTTTGTCGCACAATGATTTTTTTTTCCGTTTCACCGTAGATTTTTGGGCAAAATGACTGACGTCATTACAAATTAGAATTGGTGGCGCAAAAAATAAGCCATCATATGGATTTTTAGGTGCAAAATTGAAAGAGTTATGATTTTTTAAAGGCAAGGAGCAAAAAACGAAAATGCAAAAACGGAAAAACCCCCGGTCCTTAAGGGGTTAAGGTGAAAATCCTTAAGGTGAATGTTTTGAGTCCTTAAGGACTAGACTAGACATTGTTCTTAGAGGGTTAGAAATCTTTTTAAATGTCAACATTTGACATAAAGTACTTTTAAGCTGGGCAAGCTGCCATCTTTATCTGGTATAAGTTAGATGCCAAAATGTTTTAATCAGTGAAAGAATATGATCTAATAGGGTGTGTTTATTCCACGGTTGTGCTTTCTGTGGCACAGATACTTATCAAAATGTTATGCCAACGTATCTGTGTGTGGAGAGACAAGGGCCCCATTGATTTAATTAGCCTGAATATAGTCATCCAAGTGTATCTTAGTATTGCCTCTGACTTAAAACCATGGATTGATGCCTTTTTAAATTTGTGTCAAAACTCAGGTCTACAAATTACCCAAATGAAGCCACTAGCTGACTCCGTCACTGCCATTGAAATCAATGGTGCCTGTGTCTAGCTATATGTTGGCATGCCATTTTGTCCATTTTGTAATTTTGCCTAAATGTATGTGCCTAGGAAGGCATAAAAGTGGTGTAAACCATCAGCATGTGACAAATGAGTATGTTGACCTAATTTTCCTTACCTAAAGTGAGTTTTTACTAACAGATGTAAACTAGTAATGGCATAGGGGTATTATTACATTCCTTCTATGTACTATAGCCATCAACTAGTTCCACTGGTAAAAGTACATTCACTTACTTTGAAAAATCCAAGTGTATGATCCTCAACTTGTGCTTAACCCTTTAAGCACTCAGCCCATTATCACCTTAAGGACGCAGCTAATTTTCGTTTTTGCATTTTTATTCTATCCTCCTTCCCTTCTAAAAATCATAACGCTTTAAATTTTTCACCTACAGACCCATATAAGGGCTTGTTTTTTGCATCACTAATTGTACTTTGTAATGACATAACTTATTTTATAATATAATCTTTTTTAAGGTGTACGCTATTGACAATATATTTTTATAGTTTGGACATTTACGCATGCGGCAATACCACATATGTTTATATTTATTTTATTTACATATTTTTTTTATAAATGGGAATAGGGGGTGATTTGGACTTTTATTAAGGAAGGGGTTAATTTATAGGGGGCTATAACATGCAGTACATTGAAATCAGCCACTGATCAGCGCTATGTTATATGGCATATGGCATAGCACTGATCAGTGTTCTCGGGGCTCTGCTGCTCCTGCCTGCTGGAAAGGCATGGAGCAGCAGATCGCCGAACAGACAACGGAGAGGCAGGTAGGGATCCTCCCATCATCCTCTCAGCTGATCGGGACATCGTGATTATGTTGCGATTGTCCCGATCAGCCCGACTTTGCTGTCGGGACACTTTTAGTTTCATTTTAGAGGCCGCAATCAACTTTGATCGCCGCGTCTAAAGGGTTAATGCTGGGCACAGCCAGATCGCCAGTGCCAGGCATTAGCCTTGGTCCTGGCTGCCCTTAGCAGCCGAGACCCACTGAGTTTAACCCGTTCTCCACTGGGGAGAACGATTTAAACAAGGTAACTGGGACCAGGGCATACAGGTACGCCCTGCGTCCTTAGGGACTCGAGGTGCAGGGTGTAGCGATATGCCCTGCGTCCTGAACAGGTTAACTTCAATGTACAAAAGCTGGCAAAGATTACAGAATTCAACCAGTTTTTTTTTTACTTCATAGCAAATACACAAATCACAGATATGACACAAAAACAATGTTTCTTTAACAGATGAAAATCCTGGCTTCATAAAACAGGCCTCAAACATATAAATGGAATTTATGGCATATGGTTTTCCAGATCACATACAGGGAAAAATTATGGATTTGAGAAAAAAAATCAGTTACATTGTTGCTCCTTGGACATAAATTGTCAACCCAAATGAGATCTGATACCCATGATTACATACTTTTCTATTATTGTTGTGCTTAAAAAAAATTGCAAACTTTTTAACCAAATTAGTATGTTTAAAATCCTCCTATTTTGACGACCTATAACTTTTTCATTTTTCCATATAAGCAGTGGTATGAGGCCTAATTTTTTGCACCTTGATCTTTACTTTTTATTGATACCACATTTGTGTATGTAAAACTTTTATTAATTTTTTATACATTTTTAAAGCAGCAATTTTGCACTCTTTTTTTTTTACGTAAAAATGTTGCACTCTTTTTGTTCACGTAAAAAGTTTTTTTTTTAAACTATGCTACAGGGGCTGTAAAGTTAGAGTAGTTCATAATATATTGCCTGTACCTGTGTGTGATGCCCCAAAGTTTATTTTTAACAGCATACAAAATTACTGTTGTCTCTGGTTTTTCCAGGTTGCAGTGCAGCCTGAGACATGACATCACTAGTCAAGTGATGACAGGGAGCCTGTCTACTTCAATGGGTGGAGCGACCACTGTGTGGTAGAGAGATCATTTTGCAGTGAATTGTAGTTTTGCAACAGCTATAGACACCCTGGTCAGAAAACACTGGTCTATTGCATTGAAGGGATAACAGGTGTGTTTCAATGGGTGGGGTGGCTGATGTGTGTAAGGGAGAAAAGTGAACTTACACTTACGAACAAGGAACTATGGGACTTTTGGTTGACAAAGGAAATCCCAACAGGAAATAGCCAGTTCTCAAAAAGATAGCCTCTGAGTTATAAGAATCTCACAACATAGCCATTTAGCACCAAGACAAGCGCAGATCCTTCCTAAGCATGTCCATTACTGTCTGGCAGGTAATTGCTAAAATCACCTCATGGTGGATAACCCCTTTAAACGGAGACTTCCTATTCTGTACAGACCTTTCAGCAGTTTCCCCCTTATTATCACAGACACAGAATCATTGCCATCTGCAATGTGCGTGTGTGTGGGGGGATGTAAAAATCATGGTTGCAAGGGACAAGAGGAAATTTTTTGTGGTTCTGTCTACAGTATGAGGCTACGGCCAACAGTGCAAACTTGGGTGAGAGCTGGGTACTGACGCAGGTGACATTGATGAGTGATGTTGGTGATATACAAAGGTAGTTGCATGTATGACTTTCAAGTGTTGAAGTTTCTAATATGTTTTTATGTTACTGCTGATAAATTGTTACGCCTAGCGCTCCGGGTCCCCGCTCCTCCCCGGAGCGCTCACGGCGTCTTTCTCCCTGCAGCACCCCGGTCAGTCCCGCTGACCGGGAGCGCTGCACTGTCATGGCCGTCGGGGATGCGATTCGCACAGCGGGACGCGCCCGCTCGCGAATCGCATCCCAGGTCACTTACCCGTCCCGGTCCCCTGCTGTCATGTGCTGGCGCGCGCGGCTCCGCTCTCTAGGGCGCGCGCGCGCCAGCTCTCTGAGACTTAAAGGGCCAGTGCACCAATGATTGGTGCCTGGCCCAATTAGCTTAATTGGCTTCCACCTGCTCCCTGGCTATATCTGCTCACTGCCCCTGCACTCCCTTGCCGGATCTTGTTGCCTTGTGCCAGTGAAAGCGTTTAGTGTGTCCAAAGCCTGTGTACCTGAACTTCTGCTATCCATCCTGACTACGAACCTTGCCGCCTGCCCCCGACCTTCTGCTACGTCTGACCTTGCCTCTGCCTAGTCCTTCTGTCCCACGCCTTCTCAGCAGTCAGCGAGGTTGAGCCGTTGCTAGTGGATACGACCTGGTTGCTACTGCCGCAGCAAGACCATCCCGCTTTGCGGCGGGCTCTGGTGAAAACCAGTAGTCTCTTAGAACCGGTCCACTAGCACGGTCCACGCCAATCCCTCGCTGACACAGAGGATCCACTACCTGTGAGCCGAATCGTGACAGTAGATCCGGCCATGGATCCCGCTGAGGTGCCGCTGCCAAGTCTCGCTGACCTTCCCACGGTGGTCGCTCAGCAATCGCAGCAGATTGCCCAACAAGGACAGCAGCTGTCGCAGTTGACCGCCATGTTACAGCAACTTCTGCCTCTGCTACAGCAGCAACCATCTCCTCCGCCAGCTCCTGCACCTCCTCCGCAGCGAGTGGCCGCTCCTAGCCTCCGCTTGTCCCTGCCGGACAAATTTGATGGGGACTCTAAACTCTGCCGTGGATTTTTATCTCAGTGTTCCCTGCATATGGAGATGTTGTCGGACTTGTTTCCTACAGAACGGTCTAAGGTGGCGTTCATAGTAAGCCTTCTTTCAGGAAAGGCCTTGTCTTGGGCCACACCGCTCTGGGACCGCAATGATCCTGCCACAGCCACAGTCCAGTCCTTCTTCGCTGAAGTCCGGAGTGTCTTCGAGGAGCCAGCCCGAGCTTCTTCTGCCGAGACTGCCCTGTTGAACCTGGTCTAGGGTAATTCTTCAGTGGGCGAGTACGCCATCCAATTTCGTACTCTTGCTTCCGAGTTATCATGGAATAACGAGGCTCTCTGCGCGACCTTTAAAAAAGGCCTATCCAGTCGCATCAAGGATGTGCTGGCCGCACGAGAGATTCCTGCCAACCTCCAAGAACTCATCCATTTGGCTACCCGCATTGACATGCGTTTTTCTGAGTGACACCAAGAGCTCCGCCAGGAAAAAGACTTAGATCTCTGGGCACCTCTCCCACAGTATCCGTTGCAATCTACGCCTGGGCCTCCCGCCGAGGAGGCCATGCAAGTGGATCGGTCTCGCCTGACCCAGGAAGAGAGGAATCGCCGTAGGGAAGAAAATCTCTGTCTTTACTGTGCCAGTACCGAGCATTTCTTGGTGGATTGCCCTATCCGTCCTCCACGTCTGGGTAACGCACGCACGCACCCAGCTCCCGTGGGTGTGGCATCTCTTGGTTCTAGGTCTGCTTCTCCACGTCTCACGGTGCCCGTGCGGATTTCTCCTTCAGCCAACTCCTCCCTCTCAGCCATGGCCTGCTTGGACTCTGGTGCCTCTGGGAATTTTATTTTGGAGTCTTTTGTGAATAAATTCCGCATCCCGGTGACCCGTCTCGTCAAGCCGCTCTACATTTCCGCGGTCAATGGAGTCAGACTGGATTGCACCATGCATTACCGCACTGAACCCCTCCTGATGTGTATTGGACCCCACCACGAAAGGATTGAGCTCTTCGTTCTCCCCAACTGTACCTCTGAGGTCCTCCTCGGTCTGCCATGGCTCCGGCTTCATTCTCCCACCCTTGATTGGACCACCGGGGAGATCAAGAACTGGGACTCTGCCTGCCATAGGAAGTGCCTCTCCCCCCCTCCCAGTCCCGTCAGGCAAGCCTCTGTGCCTCCTCATGGCTCCCGTCCTTGTGTCTCCCTGCCCCGTGCCAAGCTTCACCCTCTGCCCTCCCTCCCCATTCCAACTCCTGCTGTACTGCCTGCCGTTGAGGAAACCCTCCATTTTTTCCCGGTGTCCTCATCCCAGGGGAGGCAGTTACCGGCCAAAAAAAAGGGGAGACCTAAGGGGGGGGGGGGGGGTACTGTTACGCCTAGCGCTCCGGGTCCCCGCTCCTCCCCGGAGCGCTCACGGCGTCTTTCTCCCTGCAGCGCCCCGGTCAGTCCCGCCTACCGGGAGCGCTGCACTGTCATGGCCGTCGGGGATGCGATTCGCACAGCGGGACGCGCCCGCTCGCGAATCGCATCCCAGGTCACTTACCCGTCCCGGTCCCCTGCTGTCATGTGCTGGCGCGCGCGGCTCCGCTCTCTAGGGCGCGCGCGCGCCAGCTCTCTGAGACTTAAAGGGCCAGTGCACCAATGATTGGTGCCTGGCCCAATTAGCTTAATTGGCTTCCACCTGCTCCCTGGCTATATCTGCTCACTGCCCCTGCACTCCCTTGCCGGATCTTGTTGCCTTGTGCCAGTGAAAGCGTTTAGTGTGTCCAAAGCCTGTGTACCTGAACTTCTGCTATCCATCCTGACTACGAACCTTGCCGCCTGCCCCCGACCTTCTGCTACGTCTGACCTTGCCTCTGCCTAGTCCTTCTGTCCCACGCCTTCTCAGCAGTCAGCGAGGTTGAGCCGTTGCTAGTGGATACGACCTGGTTGCTACTGCCGCAGCAAGACCATCCCGCTTTGCGGCGGGCTCTGGTGAAAACCAGTAGTCTCTTAGAACCGGTCCACTAGCACGGTCCACGCCAATCCCTCGCTGACACAGAGGATCCACTACCTGTGAGCCGAATCGTGACATAAATGCACCATAGTAGTAGTAACAATATGGTGCATGCATTTAATATAGTGCAACACTCAAATAGGAAAATGGCAGCTTGATTTTTCTGTTAAGCTTTCACATCACATTTCTCAACCCTTTGCATGTCTGCACGTTATGAGATATTGGCCCAGATAGCTGAAGCTTACAGCTCAGCCTCCCCCTCCCTTAAAAATTACTTCTGGAAAGGTCATAGAACATGACAAGGAAACGTTCCCATTTGGGTGAATTGGTTCTGGGCCAGGCTATTGTTCCTATGTCCATGGGACTTGCTGTACAATCTGTGAAAACAGCTCAGGCAAGATGGCTGCCCCCATAAAAATGCAATAATTAAATTAAAATCAAATTAAAAAAAATTGAGAAATTACAAACAATTACCATGTTTCAGTATGTGTGTCTCTGTGCAGAGACAAACTACAGGAAGAAAGTGGTAGGACAAGCAGGGCTCTTTACACTTAAACTCTGACATGCCCCCGGCTCACACAGCAGGCTGACACAAAGCTTCCTGTGTTTGCTTCCCGTGTTCTGTCTCTGCACAGAGACACACAGGCAATAGCTGCAGGGACAAGACAGCAATTTTTCATCCAAAAAATATTCACATCTTTTAACTAATGTATAATGAAATAAACATATAGTGTTATTATCTGCATTATATAAAACAATTTTTGCAAGTGACAAGTATGATTTAAAGTTTTCTATTCTAGCACGTTGATGTCTTCCTTTAAGGTTTTCTTTTTTAACTTTTCAATTTAGTCAAATGTCAAGTTTTACACACAGCTGACTGGGAACAACTAACATCTTTGCCACACTCTGCGTCTGATTTCCATGTTAAAGAAGTATTATAATCCTTTCCATTGTTTTAACAAATCTTTTTCCTTTATCTGACCAAGTCCAACAGCTATGTAAGGTCTGTAAGCAATCCTGGACAAATTTGCATCTTTAGGTTGAGTTCACATGCTGTAGCTACCAAAAGGTGCTCCCTGATGTGGTTAAAATTGTACCCACCTTGCAACAAAGCCATACCATCTCACACGACAGTGAGGTTTCAGCCACATCATGATCGCACTCAATCTTAAGACAGGCAGGCATGTTTAAAAACTGCCTGCTGAATGACGGTATACATCCCCACTTTCCTAGTCATAGCTATGAAAAGATGAAAGCTGATGGATTTTGAAATTAACTTCATGAAGTCTCTAATCCTTTTCTTCCCATGTTTGACTTAATGTTTGTTACATCAGCATGAAGAAATGCTTGTGTGAACCTTTTACTGCTTGTGGTCAAAGTTTATATAGATTTTTGTTCAGTTTTCATACTTTGAGAATTGAATTTTTTTTGCCCTTCTTCTCTCCCCTCCCCCATTTACTAATGTCCTCCCTCTCCATCAAACCATGCATCCCTTTCTCTTATTACTCAGTTTCACCTCATCTAAGAGTCACGTTCACTTACAATTTCTATGAGCAGCTGTCTATGTCTGTTCTTACCTGTTCCGAATGTTTGTACTGTTTAGTCCTTGTGGCATTAATACATGGATTCACATTCTTTGTTTCCACATGCGTTACCTAGCTTCTCACATCATAACACGTCCATGATCCTGTTTTCGTATCTCACAAGGTGTCTGGTTTCTATTGGCTTCCTGTATCCCCTTGCTCACTTTAGTTTTCACCTTTCTGAGCTCTGGTAATGGCGTTCTTGGATTAATCATTAGAATCCAGCTCTGCCCACATACACCCTGTGAATTCCTCCCCTCAGGGCTGGTCAGCACTTGGAAAACTTTATCTTTCCTAGAGAACAATTGCATGGGCAGGTCTGGCACTCACATACCTTTAACCTGTTACATTCCTGCTGCAGATCCGGCAGTGATAGAGTATGGTGTCTGATCCAAAGGCTCCTTTGCTAGCTGGATATAGATACAGTCATAATATAAATGTAAATAATAGCTGTATGATAACTTCAATCATAATTGCAGAATACTGTAGTAACATCCAAGCACATACGCAGTATCTTACTGTACCCATGAATACATAACTTGTATGATCCAGTCCTCCTATCTCCACCTCCTATGCTGACCTCCTATCTCAACCTCCTATCCCGTCCTCCTATCTCGACCTCCTATTCTGGCCTCCTATCCCGAACTCCTATTCCGGCCTCCTATCTCGACCTCCTATCCCGTCCTCCTATCTCAACCTCCTATCCCGACCTCCTATCCCGTCCTTCTATCCCGTCCTCCTATATCGACCTCCTATCCCGTCTTCCTATCCCGTCCTCCTATCTCGACCTCCTATCCCATCCTCCTATCTCGACCTCCTATCCCATCTTCCTATCTCAACCCCCTATCCCATCCTCCTATCTCCACCTCCTATGCCGACCTCCTATCCTGACCTCCTATCCCATCCTCCTATCTCAACCTCCTATCCCAGCCTCCTATCCCAACCTCCTATCTACACCTCCTAACCCGTCCTCATATCCCATCCTCATATCCCGACCTCCTATCCCGACCATTCTGTCCTCCTATCTTGACCTCCTATCTCGACCTCCTATCCCGACCCGTAATATGTGTACCAGGTATTGAAATATTTCCAGCCGTGCAGAAGTTATGTGAGAACATACATTTCCCATTGATTTGCATGGGACTTTAAACAAAAACCCTGACCCTCACAAATGTGGGTAGTTAAGGGTTAAATTAACTATCCTATATTTTAAGTGGACATATAAGTAACATGGAACCAAGTATTATCGAAATATCTCCAGCCATTTGGAAGTTATGCAGTAACAAATATTTCCCATAGACTTGTATGGGACTTTAAACATAAACCCCGCCCCTGGCAAATGGGGGTGAGTAAGGGTTAAATCACCTATCCTATGTTTGTTGCTGACATATAAGTAACATGTGTGCCAAGTTTCATTTTAATATCTTTAGCCGTTTGGAAGTTTTTGTGGAACATACACACATATATATACACATACATACACACGCACACACACACACACACACACACACACACGTTGAGTTTTATATATATATAGATATATATACACAAATATATATATATATATATATATATATATCCACCAGCCCTCCAATATATACGATGAAGACTCGTTTTTCTACTTTATTCTGATTCAATCCTAACACTCTGAAACATTTGCCCACCCATAAGGGCAACTCATCTTTTTTTCCGAATGGACAATATTTTCTGTCTCCACTTCATGTTTTACATGGGAAATGTGCCTTGAACTGTGCCTACTCTCAATTTAGGGTAAGCACAATATTGTACCTTAGGCTGCTTTAACACTATAAAAATACTTCCGTTATGAACGCCCGTTAGGAAATCGGCAGTTATACGGCCGGTACAAAAATACTAACGGGCATTAGAAAGTCTCATTATAGTCTGTGGGATTTTTCTAATAGCTGTTTTAACCCGATATTGCCCGTTATTAATAATGTCCGTTATTTTGTGATGGGCGATAGAAATGGGAGAATTAGTGCATGAACTATTTATCCCGTTCATTCGCCTGCCACAAAATATTGGCCGTTATTAATAACGAGTGATAACGGGGTAAAAACGGCTATAAGAAAAATCCCATAGACTATAATGAGATTTTCTAACGCCCGTTAGTGATTTTGTACCGGCCGTATAACTGCCGATTTCCTAACGGGCGTTCATAACGGAAGTATTTTTATAGTGTGAAAGCAGCCTTATATTTCTATGTTCTTTCTCTTCTCTTTTAGAATCTTCTGTGCGTCCAGGTCGAGCCACAAATGCATTTGTTTGAATAGATGCATTTACAACATTGACTAAAGGTGTAAAACATGAAGCTCCTAGTGGAGAAGATATTGTCAAATCAGAACCACATTTTACACGTGAGTTGCACATATGGATGGGCAACTTATGTTAGGTATACAGTATGATGGCTTATTTTTCCACTTTTTTTCTGATTGAATCCCAATACCCAACAAAAGTTGCCTACCCATAAGTGCAACTCACATATAAAATTTGGTTCCGATATTACAATATCTTCTCCACTAGGAGCTTCATGTTTTACAGTTTTTGTGAAGATGGCTCAGTGTTGGTGAAGAGGGACTATGTACAGGAAATGTTTTTAGGATATGTTATTTGATAAGGATTTCATGAGGTTATAAGTGTAGATTCTGTATCTAAAACCTGTCACAATCCAGCAGGGATCCTCTGTGCAGCCTGCTCTCTCCAGTTTCAGAGCTAGTAGCATCATCCCTTACTGTGGCAACTAGAGATGAGCGAACTTACAGTAAATTCGATTTGTCACGAACTTCTCGGCTCGGCAGTTGATGACTTATCCTGCATAAATGAGTTCAGCTTTCAGGTGCTCCCGTGGGCTGGAAAAAGTGGATACAGTCCTAGGAGACTCTTTCCTAGGACTGTATCCACCTTTTCCAGTCCCCCGGAGCACATGAAAGCTGAACTAATTTATGCAGGAAAAGTCATCAACTGCCGAGCCGAGAAGTTCGTGATGAATCAAATTTACTGTAAGTTCGCTCATCTCTAGTGGCAACAGCTCTGCAACAGAGCAGTGCAGACTTGATTGACAGCCCCTCCTGTCCTATCATCTGCAGGAGCATGGGCCAGTGTGATTTTTGGGTAAATGTGATTTTGTACTTATTGCTCTTCCCGGTTCTGTCTGACTAAGCTTGCTTGTGTGTTCATCTCTTTGTTCTCAGTTTGCTGGTTATTTGGACTTTGGATTTTCTCTAGTTAACCCTGTGTCTGCTGCTGATTTTGTCCCTGATGTGTCTGACGGTTATTGATCTGGTTTGTTTGACCATTCTGACACCCTGCACTTATTCAGAGTAAGGACTGCCGTCCAGTTGAGGATCCATCGCTTAGTGTGAATATTTAAATAGGCAGGGAAAGTGGCTGTGGGGAAACTCAGGGCTGCACATATCCCTGCCTGACATGTCAAAACCACTTTAAATTTGCTGAGATCTAGGGCAATTGGATTGGAATATGTTATAATAATTGCCCTGTGGATTCTAAAATTGGCAGCATTGAAAAGCCATGGATTAACTGAATGATAATGTCATCCCCTTTTTGTGAAACTTCTCGTTAGTGTCTGTTGGCACTATTGTTGTTTAAAAGCCAAACAGACTTAGACTTCCCCATCCTTAGTGACCCAAAAAGGTATGATAACTGCCTTGGTACCCCCACAGTAATCTGTATGGGGCACCAAGGCGGTCATCATTACTAGACAAAAAAAGCAAGGTCCAGGCGTTAAAGGGCATTGCTGCCGCAGGCAAGATGCATATACAAATGGAAAAGCGTTCCTGGGAGGGAGCTAGAATCCTTCAGCACTCCAAAGACTGCTTCTTAAAACACAACTTTATTAATGTCTACTTAAAAAGGACATTAATAAAGTCATTTGGGGAGATTAATCAAAACCTGTCCAGAGGAAAAGTTGCTCAGTTGCCGATAGCAACCAATCAGATCGCTGCTTTCATTTTTAACAAGGCCTCTGCAAAATGAAAGAAGCGATCTGATTGGTTGCTATGGGCAACTGGGCAACTTTTCCTGTGCATAGGTTTTGTTTTAAGAAGCAGTCTCTGGAGTGCTGAAGGATCCTGCCTCCATTTAAGAAGAGCTTTTCCATTTGGTTATCATTACTGTTTGGGGTCCTAAGGATGGTGAGTCTGTGTAGAGGTAGGGAAACCGTAGGGAAGGTGCCAGAGAAGTAAGCTTAAAGGGGTATTCCAGGCAAAACCTTTTTTTTGTATATATCAACTGGCTCCGGAAAGTTAAAGAGATTTGTAAATTACTTCTATTAAAAAATCTTAATCCTTCCAATAGTTATTAGCTTCTGAAGTTTTCTGTCTAACTGCTCAATGATGATGTCACGTCCCGGGAGCTGTGCATGATGGGAGAATATCCAGGGCCATGTGAAGGAATTTGAGGGCCCCAAGCAAAATGGACAAAAGGCCCCCCCTCTTGATGTTCACGCACGTCACGCTCTAGGGCCGGTAGTAATGCCGGCCCTTGAATGCTGGGAGTGCGAAGTGAGCGAACGTCGATACGAGGCCCCCACATTAGGTGCAGCACAGTTCCCCCACGTTAGGTGCGGCACAGTTCCCCCCATGTTAGGTGAGGCACAGTTCCCCCCACGTTAGGTGCGGCACAGTTCCCCCCACCTTAGGTGTGGCATAGTTCCCCCCACGTTAGGTGTGGCACAGTTCCCCCCCACGTTAGGTGCAGCACAGTTCCCCCCACGTTAGGTGCAGCAGAGTTCCCCCCACATTAGGTGCAGCAGAGTTCCCCCCACATTAGGTGCAGCAGAGTTCTCCCCACATTAGGCTAGCAGTGTTCCCCCACATTAGGTGCAGTATAGTTCCCCACATTAGGTGCAGTATAGTTCTCCACATTAGTATAGTCCTCCACATTAGGTGCAGTATAGTTCTCCACATTAGGTGCGGTATAGTTCTCCACATTAGGTTGGCAGTATAGTTTACCCCACATTAGGTGCAGTATAGTTCTCCACATTAGGTTGGCAGTATAGTTTACCCCACTTTAGGTGCAGTATAGTCCCCCCACATTAGGTGTAGTATGTTCCCCCACAGACATACAGCCTCCAGCCATACAGTGTATGGCTGGAGGCTGTATGCCTGTTTACTGCCCTACTTCAGTGTTCTGACCACTGCTCCTTTTGTCCGGCCACCATAGCAGTAGGTCCTGGGACTGGAGGAGCGGTGGTCGGAGCACTGAAGCTGATGCGCCGCTGGTCACTTATCATGCTGGCCAGCGCATGTCCTGTTCGCTGCTCCACTCCTCCGCGTTGCTTTCCAATGGGCGCACGCATGTGACGGGGCAATTGCCCCATTTCCCCCCCCCCCCCGAATCTGCCACTGCATGCATTATATACACACACAACACACTGTACACATTACATACTGTACATGCATGCTTCATACACACACCATACTGTATACATTACATACTGTACATGCATGCTTCATACACACACAGATACTGTACACATTACATACTGTACATGCATGCTTCACACACACACACAACACACTGTACACATTACATACTGTACATGCATGCTTCATACACACACAACACACTGTACACATTACATACTGTACATGCATCATACACACACATACTGTACACATTACATACTGTACATGCATCATACACACACACACTGTACACATTACATACTGTACATGCATCATACACACACACTGTACACATAACATACTGTACATGCATCACACACACACACTGTACACATTACATACTGTACATGCATCACACACATACACACACTGTACACATTACATACTGTACCTGCATCATACACACAACATACTGTACACATTACATACTGTACATGCATCATACACACACACTACACATTACATACTGTACATGCATCATATACACACACACACTGTACACATTACATACTGTACATGCATCATATACACACACACTGTACACATTACATACTGTACATGCATCATATACACACACACTGTACACATTACATACTGTACATACATCACACACACACACACACACACTGTACACATTACATACTGTACATGCATCATACACACACACTGTACACATTAAATACTGTACATGCTTCATACATACACATACTGTACACATTACATACTGTACATGCATGCTTCTTACACACACAGATACTGTACACATTATATACTGTACATGCATGCTTCATACACACACACACTGTACACATTACATACTGTACATGCTTCATACACACATACTGTACACATTACATACTGTACATGCATCATACACACACACACACACTGTACACATTACATACTGTACATGCTTCATACACACACACTGTTCATATTACATACTGTACATGCTTCATACACACATACTGTACACAGTACATACTGTACATGCATGCTTCATACACACACAGATACTGTACACATTACATACTGTAAATGCATGCTTCATACACACACACACACACTGTACACATTACATACTGTACATGCTTCATACACACATACTGTACACATTACATACTGTACATGCATGCTTCATACACACAGATACTGTACACATTACATACAGTACATGCATCATACACACACACCACATACTGTACACATTACATACTGTACATGTTTCATACACACACATACTGTACCCATTACATACTGTACATGCATGCTTCATACACACACATACACACTGTACACATTACATACTGTACATGCTTCATACTTACACAAATTGAGTAGATCAGTGTTTCCCAACAAGAATGCCTACAGAGGTTGCAAAACTACAACTCCCAGCATGCCCAGACAGCCTTTGGCTGTCTGGGCATGCTGGGAGTTGTAGTTTTGAAACAACTGGAGGCACCCTGGTTGGGAAACACTGGTATAGATACACACATGCACTTTACATATAGTCATCCACAGTAGTAACACACACACACAGGCACAGTACATAGACATACACACATGTACACACACATATATCCACACACACATGCTTATACACACACACACACACACACATATATATATATATATATATATATATATGCAGGGACACCTACTGTAGTCATGCCCCATGTTGTACAGCCTCTGTGGTGCTCTCCTTTCCTCACAGCTCTCTCCTCCCCCCTCCCCCTCCTCCTGCTCAGACAGCTGAAGGCTGAGAGAACAGTGTCACTTTAAGCATTAATAACTCTGGGATGCTTTTACCTTTCATTCTGATTCTGAGATTGTTTTTTCATGACATATTCTACTTTATGTTAGTTGTAAAATTTTTTGATACTTATATAATTTCTTGGTGAAAAATTCCAGAATTTTATGAAAAAATTAAACAATTTGCGTTTTTTTTTTAAATTTGAAGCTCTCTGCTTATAAGGAAAATGAATATTCCAAATAAATTATATATTGATTCACATATACAATATGTCTACTCTATATTTGCATCATTAAGTTGACATGTTCTTACTTTTGGAAGACACCAGATGGCTTCAAAGTTCAGCAGCAATTTTCCAAAATTTTCACAAAATTTTCAAAATCAGAATTTTTCAGGGACTAGTTCAGTTTTGTAGTGGATTTGAGGGGCTTTCATATTAGAAATACCCCACAAATGACCCCATTATAAAACTGCACCCCTCAAAGTATTAAAAATGACATTCAGTAAGTTTATTAACCCTTTAGGTGTTTCACAGGAATAGCAGCAAAGGGAAGGAGAAAATTCAAAATCTTCATTTTTTACACTCGCATGTTCTTGTAGACTCTGTTTATGAATTTTTACAAGGGGTAAAAGGAGAGAAATCTTCCTAAAATGTGTAACCCAATTTCTCTCGAGTGAGGAAATACCTCATATGTGTATGTCAAGTGTTCGGCAGGCACAGTAGAGGGCTCAGAAGGGAAGGAGCGACAATGGGATTTTGAAGAGTGAATTTTTCTGAAATGGTTTTTGGGGGCATGTCACATTTAGGAAGCCACTATAGAGCCAGAACAACAGAAAACCCCCACATGGCAATTTTCCTTAAACTGCTGTGTGGGCATGCTGGGAGTTGTAGTTTTGCGAGATCTAGAGGGTTACAGTTTAGAGACCACTGCACAGTGATCTTCAAACTGTGGCCCTCCAGCTGTTGCAAAACTACATATCCCAGCATGGCCACACAGCAAACAGCTGTCTGGGCATGCTGGGAGTAGCAGTTTTGCAACATCTGCAGGGCTACAGTTTAGAGACCACTCAAACTGTAGCCCTCCAGATGTTGCTAGGCAACTCACCGACTTCCATAGGATCCAGGGAGCCGCTCCGCCGTCCTCTTCTGCCGCCGATCACCGCCGCCGATCGCCGCCCGCTGCCACTGGGTAAGTGGATCTTCGGAGCCGATCCTCGTCGGTTCCCCCGTTCTGCCCCGCCTATTGTGGGTGGGCAGAACGGGGAAACCGAATGTTAACCCCCCGCCCCTGATCTGCTATTGGTCGTTGCTTCTGGATGACCAATAGCAGGGATAGGAGGGGTGGCACCCCTGCCACCTCACTCCTATCCCTTCAGGGGGATCATGGGTGTCTTAGACAACCCCGATCCCCCTTATTTTCTGGGTCACAGGGTCACTGGAGACCCATATGACCCGGATTTGCCACAAATCGCCAGTGAATTCCCCGACATGGGGGGGGGGGAGGGGTCTCAACAGTCACCCCAGTCCAGGTCCAGGTATGCCCTTGGTCCCTAAGTGATTAAACAAAAACCCAGACGCTTGCAAAAGGGGGTGGGTTATTACCTATCCTATGTTTGTTGTTGACATATAAGTAACATGTGTGCAAAGTTTCATGTTAATATCTTTAGCCGTTTGGAAGTGATACTGGAACATACACACACACATGCATACATACACACATATATATATAGATGTGTTATGGTCATGTGAACAAAGTTGTAATTGGTCCAAGTCAGGGGTCAAGTCCTGGAAAAAAAGTGTGGGAACTCACCCAAGATTTCTAATACACCCCCCCCCCCCCCCAGTTTACGCAAAAAAGCAAACGAAAATGTCCAAGCTAAAACTTGTTGTAACGCCGAGCGCTCCGGGTCCCGCTGCCTCCCCGGAGCGCTCACGGCGTTCCTCTGTATGCAGCACTCCGGTCAGCACCGCTGACCGCGAGCGCCGCTCCCCTGTCGCCTGCTTCTTCCCGGCACATGCGGCCCTGCTCCCTAGGGCGAGCTTGTGCCGGCTTACTGAAATTTAAAGGGTCAGTGCACCACTAATTGGGGCCTGGCCCAATAAGTTTAAAAAATATAAAAACCCACTTCCTCTTCCTGTCCTTGCCAGATCTTGTTGCCTTGTGCCCTGTGAAAGTGTTTCTGTGTGTATCCCTAACCTGTGTATCCAGACCCCTTGCCGTTGCCCCTTACTACGAACCTTACAGCCTGCCTTGACCTTCTGCCACGTCTGACCTCGCCTTGCCTTGTCCTTGTGTACCGTGCCTGTCTTAGCTGTCAGTGAGGTTGAGCCGCTATCGGGTGGAACGACCTGGGGGTTACCTGCCGCAGCAAGTCCATCCCGCTTTGCAGCGGGCTCTGGTGAAAACCAGTAACCTCTTAGATTCCGTTCCCCTGGTACGACCCACGCCATCGCCTCACTGACACAGAGGATCCACTCCCGTGTCCTCCCCGCATACCAGTCCGGACCCTGACACTTGTCATCCTGCACAGTTCCAGGATTCTTACAGGCCACAGGCATACAGCTGCCTACGGAGTATAAGATAACACACTGTAACAAACCTTTTCCTCATGTAATCTCCTTGCTACTGGGGTGACCCACTGTAACAAACCTCCTCCTCATGTAATCTCCTTACTACTGGGGTGACATACTGTAACAAACCTCCTCCTCATGTAATCACCTTACTACTGGGGTGACACACTGTAACAAACCTCCTTATGTAATCTCCTTACTACTGGGGTGACACACTGTAACAAACCTCCTCCTAATGTGATCTACTTACTACTGGGGTGACACATTGTAACAAACCGCCTCCTCATGTAATATCCTTGCTACTAGGGTGACACACTGTAACAAACCCCCTCCTTATGTAATCTCCTTGCTACTGGGGTGACACACTGTAACAAACCTCCTCCTCACTTAATTACTTTAGTATAGGGGTGACACACTGTAACAAACCTCCTCCTCATGTAATCTAATTACTACTGGGTGACACACTGTAACAAACCTCCTCCTCATATAATCTCCTTACTACTGTGGTGACACACTGTAACAAACCTCCTCCTCATGTAATCTCCTTATTACTGTGGTGACACACTGTAACAAACCTCCTCCTCATGTAATCTCATTACTACTGGGTGACACACTGTAACAAACCGCCTCCTCATGTAATCTCCTTACTACTGTGCTGACATACTGTAACAAACCTCCTCCTCATGTAATGTCCTTACTACTGGGGTGACACACTGTAACAACCCCCCCCCTCATGTAATCTCCTTGCTACTGGGGTGACCCACTGTAACAAACCTCCTCCTCGTGTAATCTCTTTACTACTGGGGTGACACACTGTAACAAACCTCCTCCTCATGTAATCACCTTACTACTGGGGTGACACACTGTAAGAAATCTCCTCTTCATGTAATCTCATTACTAATGGGGTGACACACTGTAACAAACCCCCTGCTCATGTTATCTCCTTACTACTAGGGTGACACACTGTAGCAATCCTCCTCCACATGTAATTGCCTTACTACTGGGGTGACACACCATAACAAACCCCCTCCTCATGTAATCTCCTTACTACTGGGGTGACACACCATAACAAACCCCCTCCTCATGTAATTACCTTACTACTGGGGTGACACACTATAACAATGCTCCTTCTCATGTAATATCCTTGCTACTAGGGTGACACATTGTAACAAACCACCACCCTTATGTAATCTCCTTGCTACTGGGGTGACACACTGTAACAAACCTCCTCCTCACTTAATTACCTTAGTATAGGGGTGACACACTGTAACAAACCTCCTCCTCATGTAATCTCATTACTACTGGGTGACACACTGTAACAAACCTCCTCCTCATGTAATCTCCTTACTACTGTGGTCACACACTGTAACAAACCTCCTCCTCATGTAATCTCCTTACTACTTGGGTGACACACTGTAACAAACCCCCTCCTCATTTAATCACCTTACTACTGGGGTAACACACTGTAACAAACCTCCTCCTCATGTTATCACCTTACTACTGGGGTGACACACTGTAAGAAACCTCCTCTTCATGTAATCTCATTACTAATGGGGTGACACACTGTAACAAACCCCCTGCTCAGTTTATCTCCTTACTACTGGGGTGAAACACTGTAACAAACCTCCTAAACATGTAATCGCCTTACTACTGGGGTGACACACTGTAACAAACCTCCTCCTCATGTAATCTCCTTACTACTGTGGTCACACACCGTAACAAACCCCCTCCTCATGTAATTACCTTACTACTGGGGTGACACACTGTAACAAATCTCCTCCTCATGTAATCTCCTTACTACTGGGGTGACACACTGTAACAATGCTCCTTCTCATGTAATATCCTTGCTACTAGGGTGACACATTGTAACAAACCACCACCCTTATGTAATCTCCTTGCTACTGGGGTGACACACTGTAACAAACCTCCTCCTCACTTAATTACCTTAGTATAGGGGTGACACACTGTAACAAACCTCCTCCTCATGTAATCTCATTACTACTGGGTGACACACTGTAACAAACCTCCTCCTCATGTAATCTCCTTACTACTGTGGTGACACACTGTAACAAACCTCCTCCTCATGTTATCACCTTACTACTGGGGTGACACACTGTAAGTAACCTCCTCTTCATGTAATCTCATTACTAATGGGGTGACACACTGTAACAAACCCCCTGCTCAGTTTATCTCCTTACTACTGGGGTGAAACACTGTAACAAACCTCCTAAACATGTAATCACCTTACTACTGGGGTGACACACTGTAACAAACCTCCTCCTCATGTAATCTCCTTACTACTGGGGTGAAACACTGTAACAAACCTCCTAAACATGTAATCGCCTTACTACTGGGGTGACACACTGTAACAAACCTCCTCCTCATGTAATCTCCTTACTACTGGGGACACACACCGTAACAAACCCCCTCCTCATGTAAATACCTTACTACTGGGGTGACACACTGTATCAAATCTCCTCCTCATGTAATCTCCTTACTACTGGGGTGACACACTGTAACAATGCTCCTTCTCATGTAATATCCTTGCTACTAGGGTGACACATTGTAACAAACCACCACCCTTATGTAATCTCCTTGCTACTGGGGTGACACACTGTAACAAACCTCCTCCTCACTTAATTACCTTAGTATAGGGGTGACACACTGTAACAAACCTCCTCCTCATGTAATCTCATTACTACTGGGTGACACACTGTAACAAACCTCCTCCTCATGTAATCTCCTTACTACTGTTGTGACACACTGTAACAAACCTCCTCCTCATGTAATCTCCTTACTACTGGGGTGACACACTGTAACAAACCTCCTCCTCATGTAATCTCATTACTACTGGGTGACACACTGTAAAACCTCCTCATGTAATCTCCTTACTACTGTGCTGACATACTGTAACAAACCTCCTCCTCATGTAATCTCCTTACTACTGTTGTGACATACTGTAACAAACCTCCTCCTCATGTAATCTCCTTACTACTGTGGTGACACACTGTAACAAACCTCCTCCTCATGTAATCTCCTTACTACTTGGGTGACACACTGTAACAAACCCCCTCCTCATTTAATCACCTTACTACTGGGGTAACACACTGTAACAAACCTCCTCCTCATGTTATCTCCTTACTACTGGGGTGACACACTGTAAGAAACCTCCTAAACATGGAATCGCCTTACTACTGGAGTGACACACCGTAACAAACCCCCTCCTCATGTAATTCCCTTACTACTGGGGTGACACACTGTAACAAATCTCCTCCTCATGTAATCTCCTTACTAATGGGGTGACACACTGTAACAATGCTCCTCGTGTAATCTCCTTACTACTGTGGTGACACACTGTAACAAATCTCCATCCATGTAATTACCTTCCTAAGGTGACACACTGTAACAAACCCCCTCCTTATGTAATCTCCTTGCTACTGGGGTGACACACTGTAACAAACCTCCTCCTCACTTAATTACCTTAGTATAGGGGTGACACACTGTAACAAACCTCCTCCTCATGTAATCTCATTACTACTGGGTGACACACTGTAACAAACCTCCTCCTCATGTAATCTCCTTACTACTGTGGTGACACACTGTAACAAACCTCCTCCTCATGTTATCACCTTACTACTGGGGTGACACACTGTAAGTAACCTCCTCTTCATGTAATCTCATTACTAATGGGGTGACACACTGTAACAAACCCCCTGCTCAGTTTATCTCCTTACTACTGGGGTGAAACACTGTAACAAACCTCCTAAACATGTAATCACCTTACTACTGGGGTGACACACTGTAACAAACCTCCTCCTCATGTAATCTCCTTACTACTGGGGTGAAACACTGTAACAAACCTCCTAAACATGTAATCGCCTTACTACTGGGGTGACACACTGTAACAAACCTCCTCCTCATGTAATCTCCTTACTACTGGGGACACACACCGTAACAAACCCCCTCCTCATGTAAATACCTTACTACTGGGGTGACACACTGTATCAAATCTCCTCCTCATGTAATCTCCTTACTACTGGGGTGACACACTGTAACAATGCTCCTTCTCATGTAATATCCTTGCTACTAGGGTGACACATTGTAACAAACCACCACCCTTATGTAATCTCCTTGCTACTGGGGTGACACACTGTAACAAACCTCCTCCTCACTTAATTACCTTAGTATAGGGGTGACACACTGTAACAAACCTCCTCCTCATGTAATCTCATTACTACTGGGTGACACACTGTAACAAACCTCCTCCTCATGTAATCTCCTTACTACTGTTGTGACACACTGTAACAAACCTCCTCCTCATGTAATCTCCTTACTACTGGGGTGACACACTGTAACAAACCTCCTCCTCATGTAATCTCATTACTACTGGGTGACACACTGTAAAACCTCCTCATGTAATCTCCTTACTACTGTGCTGACATACTGTAACAAACCTCCTCCTCATGTAATCTCCTTACTACTGTTGTGACATACTGTAACAAACCTCCTCCTCATGTAATCTCCTTACTACTGTGGTGACACACTGTAACAAACCTCCTCCTCATGTAATCTCCTTACTACTTGGGTGACACACTGTAACAAACCCCCTCCTCATTTAATCACCTTACTACTGGGGTAACACACTGTAACAAACCTCCTCCTCATGTTATCTCCTTACTACTGGGGTGACACACTGTAAGAAACCTCCTAAACATGGAATCGCCTTACTACTGGAGTGACACACCGTAACAAACCCCCTCCTCATGTAATTCCCTTACTACTGGGGTGACACACTGTAACAAATCTCCTCCTCATGTAATCTCCTTACTAATGGGGTGACACACTGTAACAATGCTCCTCGTGTAATCTCCTTACTACTGTGGTGACACACTGTAACAAATCTCCATCCATGTAATTACCTTCCTAAGGTGACACACTGTAACAAACCCCCTCCTTATGTAATCTCCTTGCTACTGGGGTGACACACTGTAACAAACCTCCTCCTCTCTTAATTACCTTAGTATAGGGGTGACACACTGTAACAAACCTCCTCCTCATGTAATCTCATTACTACTGGGTGACACACTGTAACAAACCTCCTTCTCATGTAATCTCCTTACTACTGGAGTGACACACTGTAACAAACCTCCTCCTCATGTAATCTCATTACTACTGGGTGACACACTGTAACAAACCTCGTCCTCATGTAATCTCCTTACTACTGTGCTGACATACTGTAACAAACCTCCTCCTCATGTAATCTCCTTACTACTGGGGTGACACACTGTAACAAACCCCCTCCTCATGTAATCTCCTTGCTACTGGGGTGACCCACTGTAACAAACCTCCTCCTCGTGTAATCTCCTTACTACTGGGGTGACACACTGTAACAAACCTCCTCCTCATGTAATCACCTTACTACTGGGGTGACACACTGTAACAAACCTCCTCATGTAATCTCCTTACTACTGGGGTGACACACTCTAGCAAACCTCCTCCTCATGTAATCACCTTACTACTGGGGTGACACTGTAAGAAACCTCCTCTTCATGTAATCTCATTACTAATGGGGTGACACACTGTAACAAACCCCCTGCTCATGTTATCTCTTTACTACTGGGGTGACACACTGTAACAAACCTCCTCCACATGTAATCGCCTTACTACTGGGGTGACACACTGTAACAAACCTCCTTCTCATGTAATCTCCTTACTACTGGGGTGACACACCGTAACAAATCCCCTCCTCCTGTAATTACCTTACTACTGGGGTGACACACTGTAACAATGCTCCTTCTCATGTAATATCCTTGCTACTAGGGTGACACATTGTAACAAACCACCACCCTAATGTAATCTCCTTGCTACTGGGGTGACACACTGTAACAAACCTCCTCCTCATGTAATCTCCTTACTACTGTTGTGACACACTGTAACAAACCTCCTCCTCATGTAATCTCCTTACTACTGGGGTGACACACTATAACAAACCTCCTCCTCATGTAATCTCATTACTACTGGGTGACACACTGTAACAAACCTCCTCATGTAATCTCCTTACTACTGTGCTGACATACTGTAACAAACCTCCTCCTCATGTAATCACC
The DNA here is from genome assembly GCF_029499605.1 of Hyla sarda. Classification (NCBI taxonomy): domain Eukaryota; kingdom Metazoa; phylum Chordata; class Amphibia; order Anura; family Hylidae; genus Hyla; species Hyla sarda. The sequence continues at coordinate 301,144,857 of NC_079189.1, forward strand.
TTACTACTGGGGTGAAACACTGTAACAAACCCCCTCCTCATGTAATCACCTTACTACTGGGGTGACACACTGTAACAAACCTCCTCCTCATGTAATCACCTTACTACTGGGGTGACACACTGTAAGAAACCTCTTCATGTAATGTCATTACTAATGGGGTGCCACACTGTAACAAACCCCCTGCTCATGTTATCTCCTTACTACTGGGGTGACACACTGTAACAAACCTCCTCCTCATGTAATCTTCTTACTACTGGGGTGACACACCGTAACAAACCCCCTCCTCCTGTAATTACCTTACTACTGGGGTGACACACTGTAACAATGCTCCTTCTCATGTAATATCCTTGCTACTAGGGTGACACATTGTAACAAACCACCACCCTTATGTAATCTCCTTGCTACTGGGGTGACACACTGTAACAAACCTCCTCCTCATGTAATCTCCTTACTACTGGGGTGACACACTGTAACAAACCTCCTCCTCATGTAATCTCATTACTACTGGGGTGAAACACTGTAACAAATCCCCTCCTCATGTAATCACCTTACTACTGGGGTGACACACTGTAACAAACCTCCTCCTCATGTAATCACCTTACTACTGGGGTGACACACTGTAAGAAGCCTCTTCATGTAATCTCATTACTAATGGGGTGCCACACTGTAACAAACCCCCTGCTCATGTTATCTCCTTACTACTGCGGTGACACACTGTAACAAACCTCCTCCTCATGTAATCACCTTACTACTGGGGTGACACACTGTAAGAAACCTCTTCATGTAATGTCATTACTAATGGGGTGCCAAACTGTAACAAACCCCCTGCTCATGTTATCTCCTTACTACTGGGGTGACACACTGTAACAAACCTCCTCCTCATGTAATCTTCTTACTACTGGGGTGACACACCGTAACAAACCCCCTCCTCCTGTAATTACCTTACTACTGGGGTGACACACTGTAACAATGCTCCTTCTCATGTAATATCCTTGCTACTAGGGTGACACATTGTAACAAACCACCACCCTTATGTAATCTTCTTGCTACTGGGGTGACACACTGTAACAAACCTCCTCCTCATGTAATCTCCTTACTACTGGGGTGACACACTGTAACAAACCTCCTCCTCATGTAATCTCATTACTACTGGGGTGAAACACTGTAACAAATCCCCTCCTCATGTAATCACCTTACTACTGGGGTGACACACTGTAACAAACCTCCTCCTCATGTAATCACCTTACTACTGGGGTGACACACTGTAAGAAGCCTCTTCATGTAATCTCATTACTAATGGGGTGCCACACTGTAACAAACCCCCTGCTCATGTTATCTCCTTACTACTGGGGTGACACACTGTAACAAACCTCCTCCTCATGTAATCACCTTACTACTGGGGTGACACACTGTAAGAAACCTCTTCATGTAATGTCATTACTAATGGGGTGCCACACTGTAACAAACCCCCTGCTCATGTTATCTCCTTACTACTGGGGTGACACACTGTAACAAACCTCCTCCTCATGTAATCTTCTTACTACTGGGGTGACACACCGTAACAAACCCCCTCCTCCTGTAATTACCTTACTACTGGGGTGACACACTGTAACAATGCTCCTTCTCATGTAATATCCTTGCTACTAGGGTGACACATTGTAACAAACCACCACCCTTATGTAATCTCCTTGCTACTGGGGTGACACACTGTAACAAACCTCCTCCTCATGTAATCTCCTTACTACTGGGGTGACACACTGTAACAAACCTCCTCCTCATGTAATCTCATTACTACTGGGGTGAAACACTGTAACAAATCCCCTCCTCATGTAATCACCTTACTACTGGGGTGACACACTGTAACAAACCTCCTCCTCATGTAATATCCTTGCTACTAGGGTGACACATTGTAACAAACCACCACCCTTATGTAATCTCCTTGCTACTGGGGTGACACACTGTAACAAACCTCCTCCTCATGTAATCTCCTTACTACTGGGGTGACACACTGTAACAAACCTCCTCCTCATGTAATCTCATTACTACTGGGGTGAAACACTGTAACAAATCCCCTCCTCATGTAATCACCTTACTACTGGGGTGACACACTGTAACAAACCTCCTCCTCGTGTAATCACCTTACTACTGGGGTGACACACTGTAAGAAGCCTCTTCATGTAATCTCATTACTAATGGGGTGCCACACTGTAACAAACCCCCTGCTCATGTTCTCTCCTTACTACTGGGGTGACACACTGTAACAAACCTCCTCCTCATGTAATCACCTTACTACTGGGGTGACACACTGTAAGAAACCTCTTCATGTAATGTCATTACTAATGGGGTGCCACACTGTAACAAACCCCCTGCTCATGTTATCTCCTTACAACTGGGGTGACACACTGTAACAAACCTCCTCCTCATATAATCTTCTTACTACTGGGGTGACACACCGTAACAAACCCCCTCCTCCTGTAATTACCTTACTACTGGGGTGACACACTGTAACAATGCTCCTTCTCATGTAATATCCTTGCTACTAGGGTGACACATTGTAACAAACCACCACCCTTATGTAATCTCCTTGCTACTGGGGTGACACACTGTAACAAACCTCCTCCTCATGTAATCTCCTTACTACTGGGGTGACACACTGTAACAAACCTCCTCCTCATGTAATCTCATTACTACTGGGGTGAAACACTGTAACAAATCCCCTCCTCATGTAATCACCTTACTACTGGGGTGACACACTGTAACAAACCTCCTCCTCATGTAATCACCTTACTACTGGGGTGACACATTGTAAGAAGCCTCTTCATGTAATCTCATTACTAATGGGGTGCCACACTGTAACAAACCCCCTGCTCATGTTATCTCCTTACTACTGGGGTGACACACTGTAACAAACCTCCTCCTCATGTAATCTCCTTACTACTGGGGTGACACACCGTAACAAACCCCCTCCTCATGTAATTACCTTACTACTGGGGTGACACACTGTAACAAACCTCCTCCTCATGTAATCTCCTTACTACTGGGGTGACACACTATAACGATGCTCCTCGTGTAACCTCCTTACTACTGTGGTGACACACTGTAACAAATCCCCATCCATGTAATTACCTTACTAAGGTGACACACTGTAACAAACCCCCACATTATGTAATCTCCTCACTACTGTGGTGACACACTGTAACAAATCTCCTCCACATGTAATCTCCTTACTACTGTGATGACACACTGTAACAAATCTCCTTCTCATGTAATTACCTTACTGGGGTGACATGTCTCCTCCAGCTCAGCCCCCACCTACTGCAGAGCATCACACAGGTCCTTCAGCCATGATCTCTCTCCTCTCCTCCACAGCTAAGCTCCGCCCCCAACATGTGATGGTGACATCATCACAGCTCCTATATCTCCAGCATCTAGCAGTCCGAGCCGGTGGAGGAGACGGAGGGAGGGTAAGAATAATTCAGAGGTCCGTCCTGCAGGACTAATGTAATAGGTACGGCGTTCCTCCTCTGGAAAAAGCAAAGGAACGCCGTTCCTGTGCATTCCTGCAGGACTCAAGCCCTAGTCCAAGTACACCATTTCTCCTTATTGTTGGTTTAGGCCAGGGCTCGACAAACCCCAAGTACCAGGTCTCCATGGCAACTGAGAATTTTGTCCTGGTGCTTAGGATTTATCAGCATTTCCATGTACCTTCCTGACCTATGATGTACATTTAGGCCATTGCTAGCTATTAGCTGCAGCTCCTGGATGTCGATTCCAGCCGAGGGGCGTATGGTACAGAGCGGAATGATGTCTCAATGCAGCTCTGATGCCAGTCCCCCCTTCCAAAGGATGCACCCATATGTTCTTTTGTGGGAAGGGGTTAAATTGAACTGTCATTTGTAAAAACATTTTTTATATAATGTAGATAATAATATTATATGTATATTTGTAATATACATTAAAAAGTGTGTATATTTAAAAAGTGTGTATATTTTTGGTGAAAAAATGCTCTCTACTTCTTACCACTAGGGGCTCCTTCACTGTTCTGAACACTGTTTTGCCCCTGCAGCAATTGCCTGTGTGTCTCGCAGCTGTGCAGAGACAAAATACGGGAAGTGTGGGTGGGACAAGCAGGGCTCTGTACATGATTCTGGCTTGTCAACCAGCCTGCTGTGTGAGCCGGGGGCGTGTCACAGAGTCTCAGTGCACAAGGAAGCCGGTTGTCAACTCCGAGGAGTGAGGTAAGAATAAGGCATTGCACACACTTGCTGAGTCTTCCAAAGTCAGAAACTTTTTGAACAAGAAAAGAGTCTTTATGAAAGGAAGTCTTTACACAAACAAAATGTTTAGTATTGCATTCAAATTAAAAGCCAGCCATCCAATAAACACTCCCCCCCCCCCAAAAAAAAAAACAGTCCTTGGTTTAAAAAAGTAAAGCCTCCCCAATCCCTGCTTTTGACAGCTAATATAGGATGCAGAGGAATGCTCGCATTGTCACTCAAGAATCTAGAGATGGAGTTGGGGAGGCTTTACTGATGAAAACCCAGGACCATTCACTGGTAGAGAAATGTCCATTGATTGGCATCTAATTTGCATGTGAAGTGCAAATGAATAATAGTTATTTTCTTTATTATTTTCTCTATTATCCAAGCATGAAGAGCAACAGATATATATTTATACTTGCCTCTATGCCAACAACTTGTCGGTGTTAGCAGTAACATGGGGTAGAAATGCTAAGAGTCACTTACATTTTTCACGTTAGAACATTGTTAAACAGCTGGATTTTTTGATGCTGTTTTCAGACTTTATAATATGTCTTCTGTATTAGTGACATCATAACTGGGCACTTCTTAGTTAGCCACACTTAGATATTATAATGAGCTAATTTGTTTAAATGTGCACTCTCATTAAAACTAATTTTTGCTATTGCACTCCTTATGGTAAATAAAAAAATCTTTCTAATGTACATTGTTTAAAAAAATTACGTTTTCTATATTTTATTTGTATTTAAAAAAGCTGTCACTAGTTATCTCCCTACTTGTCTAAAGCACATTTCCCCTTATCTCTTGCACAGACTTTGGACTCCTGCTGGCCTGACAGAAGTCCAAAATCAGGAAATGCAGCCTGTAGTGCTGAGGGGGATGTGCAGTCTTAGCCAATGAGCTCATCTCACACACTGAACTGCTCTGGGCTGTGTGTAGTAGAGTGAGGGAGGAAGTTCTCCCCTGAATGACTTCAGATGATGTCACGCCGATGGCGAACACCCCCTTCCCAGTCTGTGAATCTGACTGAGCAGAAAATACAGAGCAAGATCAAGGTAGAAAACTGAAAAATAATAATGTAAAAATAATAAAAATAAAGACAGGGGGTGGTTTATCATGATAAATCATGGGGGCAGTGATCTGGCAGGATTATAAAATGTAACAAGATCATGAGAGGTACGCTTTAAGTAGAACTGGCTTAACCTATATATGTAAGTCCTGGTCAGTGACAGAATCTAAAACAAAAACATATATATATATATATATATATATATATATATATATATATATATACCATAAATAAATAGAGTTTATTAAGTAATTTTTTTTATTGTGCACATTAGTAGCATTGTTCACTACTACTATGAAATTAAATAAACATTATAAATGAACTTCTATAAAACCCAATGCAATAAATATACAATACTATATGAAATTTAACCGGATTAAAAGAGGAATTGTTGTCACAAAATCAACAAAGGGTCGATTCTAGCTTTTCTGCTGCTTGTGGACAAAATTGAAATGAAACTTTCCACCCCCTCTGTCTATTGAAAATCATAAATATATCGTGACATCCTAAGCTGCTAGCCAATTTTCCCTTTAAGTAGATGCAGTTTTCCCGTTTTTCTGTAAATGTAGGATCCTGAGGGAAAACAGATAAGAACAATTATGGGGTATCACAGAATTTTATGGGGGACATTTATTAAAACCTGTGTAGAGGAAGATGGGTGCAGTTGCCCATGGCAACCAGTCAGATGGCTTAAAAGAGGAATTGTTGTTACAAAATCAACAAAGGGGGAACTCTAGCTTTTCTGCTGCTTGTGGACAAAATTGAAGTGTAACTTCCTTCCCCCCCTATTAGAAATCATAATTGCATCATGACATCCTAAGCTGCTAGCCAATAGAAGACAGAGGCAATACTGAAGCAGCTATGCCACTGCTGCGTAATATTATGGTGGCTGTCGAGCCAGGGTGAGGAGGAGGAGACAGCTTAGTTACTTACTGTACACTGTCTTCTCTTCTCACAGAAGTGCTGGCAGCATCTGGGGACTGTGACTAAGACACTATTGATCCGATCCCCACCTGCAGTCCACCCTCCACGCAGGTGGTAGTGTACATTGACTGGGACTAAAAGCGCAATGCAATTCAGGAGCTGCTTCTGATGCACTGTGCAAGCCCAGCACCACCCCCTCATGGACTCTGCAATTTGCCACCTGAGGCAAGATGCTCATTTTACCTCATGGTAGATGCAGACTTGTACTGTACTATTAACATCCTAAGGATAAATTCACATAAATTGGCTTTACTGTGAAGAGAAAAGTAATTGTGGTTGTACAACAGATAAAGCTGCTAGATGTGGGGTCTGCAAATATCTCATTGAGCTTTCTGGCTATGTGCGATAAGAAGAAATCTCAGTTTAAATATGATAAAGTTTCATTTGTGAGTTTATTAAAGCTTCAGTTAGTAGAGATTTATGTGATAGTAAAGTCTTTTAGATTTGTAAATCATTAAGCAGATAGGGAAGGTCAATATTTTACAAGCACATGGTTTCAAATAATGCTGTCTAACAGGCCTGTTGAAAAAAATAATTGGATATTTACATTACATCAATATAGAGACATTTATATATACACATCATAACTTAATAACATCATTATTTTCTGAGTCCAACTAAGGGTGCATTCACACTACGTTTGCTGCCTACAGCTGGGAAATTTCAAATCCGGGAGCTCCCGTATCCCAGCTGGAACTGCACAGCTTCTTATTCATTTTAATGAGCCTTTAATGGCCCTCTCATTTTTGCCCGGTATCCGGTTTTGTGAACCGAGTTAACACCGTGGTATACTACGGTTTTAGGTCCGGTCACAAAACCACATGCGAGGTAAAAATGAGCCGACCGGAGTCACTATATGATTCCGGTCGGCTCATTCAAATTTGAATGAGATGGGGGCCAGATCTGTCTGGGATACGAGAGCACCCAGTTTTCCCTTCTCCCAGCTGGATCTGTTCCCCGTATGTAACAAACGTAATGTGAATGCAGCCTAATACTTCTGAATTCCGTTGTTATAGCTTAAAGCAAATTTAAGGCTCCGCTTCCCCTTAAACAGCTAGATTCCTGGTGTCTAGAAGTACACAGAACCTTCTTTTTGATCGTATGCCTGGATCTGCTTCTTGATGTGGCTTAGTTTTCCCTTTAAGTAGATGCAGCGTTCCCGTTTTTCTATAAATGCAGGATCCTGAGGGAAACAGATAAATACAATTATGACACATCACAAAACATTATGGCAGATATTTATCAAAGCCTGTGTAGAGAAAGAGTGGTGCAGGTGCCCATATCAACCAATCAGATTGCTTCTGTAGTCAGATGACTAAACAAATGCCTAGGAATGTTGGGGTGCACCAGAGTTCATTCTTCAATTCTCACATCATCCATTCTAGCATCAATAATGAAACTCGAGATGCCTACAAAGTGATATTGCCTGTGTTAGAATCTACTATAACTTCTTACTCTACATACATATAGCTGTACATTAGTATCAAAGAGCAGACACTGACAGAAAATGGGATTTTTTGACATGAATTTTATCTTCAAATGTTTAAAATAAATTCCATCTTTGGCAAATACTGAAAGACATACAAAGACATATTTCACCCCAAAGGTTGTATGTCTTCCAGTACATGCAAAAGATGGAATTTACTTTAAAGATTTGAAGATAATGGCCCAGATTTATCAAACTGTGTGAGAGAAAAAGTGGAGAGATTTTCCCACAAGAACCAATCACAGCTCAGCTAACAAACTGTGGTAAAGTGAAAGCAGAGCTGTGATTGGTTGCTGTGGAATAATCACCTCTTTCAGGGACGTGCACACATAGGCTTCAAAGGGAGCTCTAGCCCCTGCCCTTTTTTGCCGCTGCCCCTTTAATGCCATTTTTATTTTTTTTTTACACCTACAGCACTGCTCAAGTCCGGGCAGGTTGTCAGCAAAACTCCTGATTCACATAACTCACCAACCCCGAGCCCCCCTCCTTCTCCTCCCCCTCCCCCTCTGGTCTGCTCACTCTCTATTTCCAGTCTGGCCTGCGCAACATGCCCCCTGAACCTATCCTGAGGCTCCCAGCAGTCCTCTTACTCTCAGGATCCGTACATTAGAGCGCAGGGGCTGCCTGGGTAAATGACGTGCGCACGTCTGCTAGGTCACGTGACCCCAGCAGCGTCATTACAGCATAGGAGTCCGCGCTCCTGTTTCCCTCTGCATTCCTGAAGTGTCTCCGGTGATCTGTCTGCCCTCTGCCCCGGTAATAGTTTTAATTTAGTGGTTTTCTTATGTGTGACCTTCAGTATTCAAAGGAACAAAGCACTACAACAATTGTAGTTCCTTGTCCCTTTGCATATTGGGGATTGTAGTGCTTTGTCACTATACATGCTGGGGATTGTAGTGCTTTGTCACTATACATGCTGGGGATTGTAGTGCTTTGTCACTATACATGCTGGGGATTATAGTGCTTTGTCACTATACATGCTGGGGATTGTAGTGCTTTGTCACTATACATGCAGGGGATTGTAGTGCTTTGTCACTATACATGCTGGGGATTGTAGTGCTTTGTCACTATACATGCTGGGGATTGTAGTGCTTTGTCACTATACATGCTGGGGATTGTAGTGCTTTGTCACTATACATGCTGGTGATTGCAGTGCTTTGTCACTATACATGCTGGGGATTGTAGTGCTTTGTCACTATTCATGCAGGGGATTGTAGTGCTTTGTCACTATACATGCTGGGGATTGTAGTGCTTTGTCACTATACATGCTGGGGATTGTAGTGCTTTGTCACTATACATGCTGGGGATTGTAGTGCTTTGTCACTATACATGCTGGGGATTGTAGTGCTTTGTCACTATACATGCTGGGGATTGTAGTGCTTTGTCACTATACATGCTGGGGATTGTAGTGCTTTGTCACTATACATGCTGGGGATTATAGTGCTTTGTCACTATACATGCTGGGGATTGTAGTGCTTTGTCACTATACATGCTGGGGATTGCAGTGCTTTGTCACTATACATGCTGGGGATTGTAGTGCTTTGTCACTATACATGCTGGGGATTGTAGTGCTTTGTCACTATACATGCTGGGGATTGCAGTGCTTTGTCACTATACATGCTGGGGATTGTAGTGCTTTGTCACTATTCATGCAGGGGATTGTAGTGCTTTGTCACTATACATGCTGGGGATTGTAGTGCTTTGTCACTATACATGCTGGGGATTGTAGTGCTTTATCACTATACATGCTGGGGATTGTAGTGCTTTGTCACTATACATGCTGGGGATTGTAGTGCTTTGTCACTATACATGCTGGGGATTGTAGTGCTTTGTCACTATACATGTTGACGTTTGTAGTACAGACTCTAATATGCAAAAGGTTAAAGCAGTACAACCCCTAGCATGGAAAGGGACAATGCACTACCACCCCTAGTATATTAAGTGACAGTGCATTACAAGCTCACAACCTCCAGCACACAAGACAAGGAGGCACTGCACAGTCTGTAGTGCCATCTTGCCTTGTGTCCTGGAGGTTTTGATCTTGAAATGCATTGTCACTTTACATAATGGGAGTTGTAGTTAATTGTTGCCCTGACAAAATAGTGAATAAAATATTTCAAAAAAAGTGTTAATAAATGTGAATAAGCCCCTTACCTAATAAGACTTACCTAATAAAATGTAATAATGTAAACAAAAATGAACATATGTGGTATCGCCACGTGCAGAAATGTCCAAGCTATTAAAATATAATATTAAATCGCACAGTAAATAGCATAAAAGTAAAAAAAATCTAAAGTCCAGAATTGCAGATTTTTGATAACTTCCTGTATGAGAAAAAACTGTATAAGCAGTGAATAAAAATTCCAATAAAAACTACGGATCACGGCGTAAAAATGAGCCCTCATATGGATAATTAGAGGACATCTATAGTGCAAAATAACTTATCCCCTATCCAAAACTTTTTAACCAAATTAGTACGTTTATAATCCTTTTATTTTGATGACCTATAACTTTTTTATTTTTCCATATAAGCGGCGGTATGGGGGCTCATTTTTTGCGCCATGATCTGTACTTTTTTTGATCCCACATTTGCATATAAAAAACTTTTAATACATTTTTTATAATTTTTTTTTTAATAAAATGTATTAAAAAAGTAGGAATTTTTGACTTTTTTTTCCGTTCACGCCGTTAACCGTACGGGATCATTAACATTTTATTTTAATAGTTTGGACATTTACGCACACGGTGATACCAAATATGTCTATAAAAAAAAAAATTACGCTTTTTGGGGGTAAAATAGGAAAAAACGGACGTTTTACTTTTTTATTGGGGGAGGGGATTTTTCACTTTTTTTTAACTTTTACTTTTACATTTTTTTACATTTTTTTTTACACTTGAATAGTCCCCATAGGGGACTATTCATAGCAATACCATGATTGCTAATACTGATCTGTTCTATGTATAGCACATAGAACAGATCAGTGTTTTCGGTCATCTTCTGCTCTGGTCTGCTCGATCACAGACCAGAGCAGGAGACGCCGGGAGCCGCACGGAGGAAGGAGAGGGGACCTCCGTGCGGCGTTCTGAATGATCGGATCCCCGCAGCAGCGCTGCGGGCGATCCGATCATTCATTCAAATCGCGCACTGCCGCAGATACCGGGATCTGTATTGATCCCGGCACCTGAGGGGTTAATGGCGGACGCCCGCGAGATCGCGGGCGTCGGCCATTGCCGGCAGGTCCCTGGCTGCGATCAGCAGCTGGGATCAGCCGCGCATGACACGGGCATCGCTCCGATGCCCGCGGTTATGCTTAGGACGTAAATGTACGTCCTGGTGCGTTAAGTACCACCGCACCAGGACGTACATTTACGTCCTGCGTCCTTAAGGGGTTAAAATTATCATCTTCTGACCCCTATAACTTTTTTATATTTCTGTGTATTTATTTATTGATCTGTAGTTTTTATCAGTAATTTTTGTTTTGATGGGACTTTTTGATTGCCTTTTATACATATTTTTAGGGTATACAAAATGACCAAAAATACCCAATTTTGGACTTTGGAATTTTTTTTAATGGACCGCACAGTTTAATTAATTAACATTATAATTTTATAGTTTGGACATTTACGCACGCAGTTATACCATGTATGTTTAGGTTTATTTTTGTTTACATTTTTTTTAAATGGGAAAAGGGCGGTGATTCAAACTTTTATTAGGGTTAAGTCACATTTATTAACTTAATTTTGTTTAGTATTTTTACACCATTTTTTTTAGTCCCCATAGGGAATTATTATATGCAATATTCTGATTGTATACACTGTTCAATGCTATGCCATAGCATAGCATTGATCAGTGTTATCTGTACTCTGCTGCTTCAGCCACCTGAGCAGGCATGGAACAGCAGATCGCTGATCGGACGGAGTGCTGCAGGTAGGGACATTCATATACAGGGAGAGAGTCTGCTGTCCTAGTGCAGCTGCAGCAGACATTTGGAGGTATCATTCATGACAGTGTAAGCTGTCAAATGTGAAGTAATAGTATTATAGTTTTTAGTCTTTATTTGTAATTCAATTTATATAGTCCATTTTTATTATCGCATACATATAATTTTTGAACATCTAGAGGATGCTAAAAGACTTTAAAGTGAGATATGGAGCTGAACTCGCTTCAAAGCCGGTAAGTAATGGCTGTTATCAGCAGCCAGAACGCAGTTGATGCCAGACCTCGGCGATCACAGCAATGTCCGTAACAAACACTTTAGATGCTGTGATCAAAGTTGATTGCGACATCTAAAAGTGCAAATTACTGGTGCCAGTGGGTTTTAGGGGGGCTGATCGGGACCTATGTGGGGTGATGCAGGGTCCTATTTAGCTGACATGACAACGGAGGCCCCTACCTCAGGAATTGTGTTTTGTTAAAGGGGAACTCTGATACAGAACATATTATTCCCTATCCACAGGGTCCATCCGCAGGGACCCCCCGGGACCCCCCCTCCCCCACTCTCTCGTGCCGTGCACCCTGGCTCTTCTCATGTATGGAGCGACCTCAGCACCATGCATGGATTACTGTCGACCACTGCGCGAAGAGGTGGCTGACACGTCCCTCCGTGTATCTCTATGGGAGAGCCAGAGATACATGAACAGCGTTCATGTTTCTCCGGCTTTCCCATAGAGATACACGGAGGGACATGTCAGCCACCTCTTCGCGCAGTGGTCGACAGTAATCCATGCATGGTGCTGAGGTCACTCCATACATGAGAAAAGCCAGGGTGCACGACAGGAGATAGCAGGGGGTCTCAGCGGTCAGACCCTCTGCAATCAGACAATTATCTCCTATCCTGTGAGTAGGAGAGGATAAGATGTTCTGTTCCAGAGTTCCCCTTTAACATATGTAAGGCTTTTACTAAAAAAAAAAAAATTTATACTTAAGTGCCTTTTTTTTATTTGAGCCCCTGCCCTCCAAAATGTCTGTGCACATCCCTGACTTCTTTTATTCTCTTGCACAGTTTGGTAAATCTGGGCCAAAATGAATAATCACAATACCAAAATGAGGAGTGCAATATAAAACTTAACTTTTAATAGTTAAAAGGTAAAAATAAAGAAAAAGGTGATGGGCCCAAATAACAAAAATAAAGAGGTAAACTTATATACAGTGTTTAGTATATTTCAGTGAGGTATGTTATACCCAAGTGTCAGTGACTAGGGAACGAGCACTGATGTGGGATGTGAGGGGCCGGTCTCAATATGCACCCTACACTAGCTCCTATTGTGCCCTTCTTGGCTAGTGTTGCCTCGCCCTTGTAAGGGCGGCCCCACACTGGAACCTGTCCCTATTGTCAACTAGTACACCCTAAACTCCCTACGTGTTTCAGCTGCCTATGACAGCAGTATCTTCAGGGGGTTACACAGGGTATTATACAATAAAGAATGAATGCCTTATATCAAGCAATATCCTCAAATAGATATTTACTGTATAGGGCCGTATAAAATGGAAATGTTAGATTTCTAATATCAACTATTTTTTTTTTTGTATTTTTACCTTTTAACTATTAAAAGTTAAGTTTTACATTGCACTCCTCATTTTGGTATTGTGATTATGTAAGGCAGAGGATCTAATACAGTTTTCTTTGAAGTGGGATCAGCATTCTCTGTACAATTTTGCTGTTTGTCTTACAAGATAAAATTAAATTGCCCTTTTTGTGTGTTTTTTTTTTTATTGCTGCTGGATAACATAGAGGTGGGATTTAGATAATACACAAACCTAAATATCATTCATAAGAGTGTTGAGAGCTTGCTTAGATGATTTTATACATAGCTGTACATTGTAACAGTATTTGAAGAACATTATTTGTATAGTAAAACAAGGAGCCTTATGAACATTAAGGTTAGGTTTCCACACAGGTTTTTTTCTGGCATTTTTTGGAATATCTACAACTGCAGTTTTTGAGACAAAGCCAGAAGTGTATTCAAAAGGAATGAGAAATATAAAGAAAGTACTTACATAGGGCCGGCTTTGCCTATAGGCAAAACAGGCAGCCGCCTAGAGCGGCCTCTCATGGGGGGTGCAGCTCTGGCTGCCGCAAAACAAACTTGATCAGCCAGACAGTCCTGATAGCACCAACAAACCCCAAAAGCCCCCACCGCCCCCCAGCCGGGCACGCGCGTGGGAATGCGGCATGCAGAGCAACCCCTCCTTCATCATGCGGCGCCCGACTGACAATTTACCCATCCCCCACTAACCCGGCCCCGATCACTGCTCCTCTAGCAGAAAGTAGGGATCGACCGATTATCGGTTTGGCCGATATTATCGGCCGATAATCACGATTTTGGGCATTATTGGTATCGGCAATTACCTTACCGATAATGCCCTGCCCCGCCCTGCCCCCACCGCACTGCGAACGCCCTCCCCCCCCCCCCCGACCCGCCGCACCGCGTCTCACCCCCCACCGCACCACCCTGGCCCCATTGCCTCCCCCATCCCCGGTTTTATAATTACCTGTTCCCAGGGCCCGGTGTCCGCGCTACTTCTAACTCCTGCTGCGTCCTGCGTTACGCTGTGCGCAATGACGAGTGACGTGACGCGACGTGACGTCACCGTCAATGCGCACAGTGACAGCTCAGGAGGATGCCACCGGAGCCAGATGTAGAGTGGACCCCGGGCCCCGAGAACAGGTCATTATAAAACCGGGGATGGGGGAGGCAATGGGGCCGGGGCGGTGGTGGGGGAAGCGGTGCGGTGGTGGGGGGAGCGGTGCGGAGGTGGGGGGAGCGGTGTCGGTGATAGGATTCAGGACCCCCAGACAGGCAAGGGGAGAGAAGCGGGTGGCGGCGGCAGTCTCTGGCACCGCAAAAGCCACTACAGTTCATTGATTTAAAGCGCACGCTTTAAATCAATGATCTGCAGCGGTGTCACGGGGGGTAAATAGCCGATAACTTATACCGGAATATTGGTATAAGTTATCGGCTATCGGCCTTAACCTCCACCGATTATCGGTTACGGCCCTAAAAAACGATATCGGTCGATCCCTAACAGAAAGTCCTCCTCCTCATCCTTGAGGAGCGCTGCTTGTGCTACACTGGCAGAGATCACCAGCACCCCCCTCCTCCCTCCCTCGCTTTGCCCAATTGGAGGAGCGCTGCTTGTGCTCCACTGACCAACACAATCTCCCCCCCGGTGCTCATACTGCGGTGTCTACTCCTCGCTGGGAGAGGTGAAGATGTGGAGGCTGAAGAGGAGTCGACACACTTTAGTTGTGACACCTGCCCTCAGATGGGCTGTGCATCCCCAGCACCTCACCAGCAGAAGGCCCTGACGGTAGGTATGAAGGCCAAGGATGGGGCGTGTATATATTTTAAATGGATGTACATACAGTATGATGTGTGTATGAAGTATGTATGTATGATGTGTGTGTACATATGATGTGTGCCTGTATGAATGATGTATGTATGTATGTATGACGTGCGTATGTTTGATGTGCATATGTATGTGCACATGTATGTATGATGTGTGTAATAAATGTAATAAAATAAATGGCGCACAAAAGTTATATGGACTACTGGCGAAGATAAAAATTGTAATATCAAAATGTATTAAATAAAACCTTACAATACTAGAATCAAATAAAGGACAATCATAAGTCTTCCTTTTGTGAGCCACAGGGCTATTGTGACGCACCTAGGGTTAGAATCATACAACCTAAACAAAAATGTATAAAATATATGTTTTATATAAAATTGGTAAATAAAACATGGTATTAAGACTGCTTAAAAAAAATATATAAATATATATATATTTATTATAATACTAGTAGAGGTGCGGGATCATTAACAGTCGCGATGTAAAAATATGATGGAGCACTGCACCTCTCACCTCTCTGGCGTATTGCTTCGGCCACTAACATGTGGTAACAGTAGTAAGTTGGGCTTAGAGCAAATTGGTAGCGATGTGTGGAGGTAGCAGCTTGCCGCTCACCCCTGTTCAGTGGACTAGTTGGCTCTTATAGATCTTAGGATACAGCAGCAGGTAGCAAAGATGGCAGCAGACAGAAGCAAGAAATAACCGTAACATCCTCATGTGAATCTGGCGTGGATTTTTGATTGACAGTTTGCTGATAGGTAAGAGTTTTGGTATAAAAAATGGATACCAAATTTTTATACCAGAACTCTTACCTATCAGTGGCCAAAGCAATAAGCAGTCTCTTTGCCTCAAAGGAGTACTGCTTTCAGCAGCGGCGCCGTGTTCCTCCGAGGCAGACAGACATGATCGCTCAGGTCCTATGGCTCCTACCTCATGACATCACAACTGCCTCACTGCCACTCCATCACCAGTGTGTCACCCCAAGCTAATTACATAAGGAGGGGGCTTGTTACAGTGTGTCACCCCAGTAGTAAGATGGGGTGTGTCAAAAGGTAGGGCAATGGGCAGAGTCAAGGGGGCGGCAAAATTAGCTTTTGCCTAGGGTGGCAAAAATCCTTGCACCAGCCCTGGACTTACATTTCTCCTTCTGGATCCACTTCTGACTTTGGCTCAAAAACTGCAGTTGCAGTTTTCAAAAAAAAAAAAAAAAAAAAGGCTAGGTTCACACTACAGAATTTCCGCCTGCAATTCCGCTTTGAAATTGCAGGCAGAAATTCCGCTTACTAAAATGTATAGTATAGGGAATGGGTTTCCGTTCACAAATTCACACTTCGGAATTTGTGAAGCGGAATTTGTGAATGGAAAATCTGATCGAAAATCTCCGCCTGAAGAATGGCGTTGCTCATTCTTCAGGCAGAAATACTCGCGGAACACATTGCAGTCTATTGGAGACTGCAGATTCCGCGCGGTCCTAGCACCAACTGATTCAGTCGGTCTTGGCCGCACTCGGAATCTCCGTGTGGAAATTTCCTGCCCAGAGTTTCTGCAGTGTGAACCTAGCCTAAAAGGGTTTTCTGACATTGATGCATGTATGTCAAGAGCACCCGCTTGTATTTTATAAAACAGAGCACCGCTCTTGGGGTTTTCCCCCACCATTATATTTCAGACATGTCTGGTGAAAAAAATGAAAATGTTTTCATGTAGTGGTTATTTTCACTTTAAAGGTAAGGTCACACGTGTTGTATTTTTCTGTGTATTTGCTGCGGCCTATTATCCTACCCATTAAAATCAATGGGTAGGAAATTACGCAGCAGCAAATACACAGCAAAATACACAAAAAAATATGGCACGTGTGACCCTACCCTAAGTGGTACATAAGAGTAATGTTTACAGTCTCTAAAAGTGGTATGCAGCTTATTGGTTTCTCTTAGTGGGCACAGTCTCTTGGTCATCAAAGGAGAAGCACAGTTTCAGAACATTTTATACGATCGCTTGTTGAGGCCTATTGCCCAAACATCACTACTCCTTTCCAGAATCACTTTGACCAACCTCATATACATAAACATAACTATACACTTACATTTTTTTTCCTGTCATATTTTTCAGCGATGGTTTTGATCCTATCCGATGCCTGTAAGTACAAAATATAGTATTAATCTTTGCATTTGTAATTTCACTTTGTCATTTCATCAGTAATCCTATGTTAAACTGGTGATGAGTGGTAGAACGCTATTTTCTGCTTGAGCAGTATTAGGTTAAAGGGGTTTTCCTATATCTATTTATTTGCTATAAGAGCAAATGGATGTCAGTGGTGAGGCTGTCTTCTTAAATGCAGCTGATTACATGGACATTGATTCGAGTGGTAACCGTGTATTGTTAATTCCCAGATATCACTGGTTCTCACTGATGTTATTGAGCCCCTAACAGTTTTTTCTAGGTTACACAACTATTTCACATTCTCTCTACTTTAGGTAACGGAAGAGAGCCCGGCTGTTAGCCAGTAGTACACACACAGAGGTCCTTCCACATGCCAATCACAAAACAGCACATACTGCTCTCTAATAGGTTCTGACATAATGCTGGTGAAAGTGTACTGGACTGAACTGACTGGCACTGTTCTGGGGGATGATTTTTAGTACACTACTGATGCACGTGAAAATAGAAGTAGCTACTGATGCTATCTTTGCAAAATGTGAATGGAAATGAAAGAATCAGCAGAACAGCAAAGAAGGGGTTACACAAATCTTAGAACTTCTGCTGCTGAGATAAGAGGAAAACCTTAATTAACCTTTCAGGGACAGTGTAGATCCTCTGAAGGATGGAGACAGACTAAGGTTTCAAATATACAGCCAAGATTTGCTCTTCTCTTGTACAATGCAGTAGCTAACCCCTATTCCGGTATTTCATACTGGTCTGTCTTTTACAAATATGTTACAGATTACATAGGCTATCAAATAGAGGGAAGCAGTCACCATTTAAAGAAATCATCTTAGTTTTAACAGGGTATCTCTTGTGCGACAACTTCTTAGAAATTACACTGCATCCCATGCTCCATACCCAGTAATGTTTTGCCCTATATTTGGTTTATATGCGTAAGGGATGGGATATCAAGAGAATTTTGGCTCTTGCATATGGTAATGGTTCTGTATATGGCATATCCATGAAAACATTATTTTTTTCATATCCACTGGCTTCAGAAAGTTAAACAGATTTGTATATTACTTTTATTAAAAAACCTAATACTTCCAGTACATATCAGATACTGTATACTACAGAGGAAGTTGAGCTGTTCTTTTCAGTCTGATCACAATGCTCTCTACTGACACCTCTTTCTGTGTCAGGAACTGTCCAGAGCAGTAGAGTTTTGCTATAAGGATTTGCTCCTACTCTGGACAGTTCCTGACCCCTGACAGAAGTGTCAGCAGAGAGCACTGTGGTGAGACAGAAGAACTATACAACTTCCTCTGTAGTATACAGCAACTGATAAGTACTGGAAGGATTAATATTTTTATATCCACTTGGGGACGGAGCCCATTATGACCCTAAGAAATGGAGCATTTTTTTTCAAATCTGACCTCTATCACTTTATGCATTAACGCCTTAAGGACTCAGCGTTTTTCAGTTTTTGCATTTTTGTTTTTTCCTTCTTACCTTTTAAAAATCATAACCCTTTCAACTTTCCACCTAAAAATCCATATTATGGCTTATTTTTTTGTGCCACCAATTCTACTTTGCAGTGACATTAGTCATTTTACCCAAAAATCCAAGGCAAAATGGAAAAAAAAATAATTGTGTGACGAAATTGAAGAAAAAAACGCCATTTTGTAAATTTTGGGGGCTTCCGTTTCTACACAGTGCGTTTTTTGGTAAAAATTACACCTTATCTTTATTCTGTAGGTCCATACGGTTAAAATGATACCCTACTTATATAGGTTTGATTTTGTCGTACTTCTGGAAAAAATCATAACTACACGCAGGAAAATTTCAATGTTTAAAAATGTCCTCCCTGACCTCTATAACTTTTTTTTTTTTTCACATATCAGGTTTTTATCGGTACCATTTTTGTTTTGATCTGACTTTTTGATTGCTTTTTATTAATTTTTTAATGGTATAAAAAGTGACCAAAAATACGCTATTTTGGACTTTGGAAATTTTTTTTGCACGTACGCCATTGACCGTGCGATTTAATTAATGATATATTTTATAGTTCGGACATTTATGCACGCAGCGATACCACATATGTTTACACAGTTTTTTTTTATGGGAAAAGGGGGGTGATTCAAACTTTTATTAGGGGAGGGGTTAAATCACATTTATTAACACTTTTTTTTGAGGGGGCTACAACACTTCACACACTGATCTTTTCCACGGATCCTTGACATGTATTAAAGGAGAACTCCAGAATATAAAAATTGTCCCCCATACTGCCGGCAGTAAAAAACAGACGCCATAGCTGTGCATTCTGCCACTACAGATGCCAGCATCTCGCAGACCGCCACTGTGGGTCACGTGAGTCAATACCCAGGAGCAGGGCTCTGCTCTGGGTCATTAGCACATCGCTACTCCCTGCACTATTACTTGTCTTTGAGGGGTGCCTAAACGGATGGGTTGTGGTTACGGTGTGTTTTATTTTGTTTACTTTATATGGTGCACTTTATTGTAATTGCTGCACCTTTTTGGCCTCGGCTTTCATTTTACACTCTGTGTCACTAAGTTGTAGCGGATATTTGTGACACTGGCTGTTTATGCTCTGTAGCCCCTGACGAACCCAGTGATTTGGGGGAAACGCGTTGGGCGGGCGGGCTGACTATTTCTTAATACAGGGATTGACAAAGGGGTAGACCGGGGCAGGGGTCGTCCTTTCTAGGACGAGTGCCCCGACAGTTCCCTGAGCGAGCAGGGGTAGTGGCACGACATCTCCCTGATAGGGTATACTAGGGCCACAGCCCTACCCACCCTGGTCTCATATTGCTTATCCCCTATCACTCCCTGACCATCACCTTGTCCTTGTGACTGACTCAGATTGCTGTCCACAATCTATGGCCTCTGGGTCCGGTGTGACTACTTTTTCTGTTGTATTGTTGTCAGTGGGGTCCTGTCTTTTAATTAGCACAATAAATGTTAAGTTTTAAGTTGTTATACCCCTTCTGTGAAGCATATTTTGAAACTGGGTATTTACTACAGAATCCTGTGATTTGCAGGTCAGGTAAGGTTGTCTATGTGTATGTCTGGGTGTCTGTGTGTGTGTGTGTGCATGTGTGGTTGTCTGTATGTGTGTGTGTGTGCGCATGTGTGGTTGTCTGTCTGTGTGTGTGTGTGTGTGCGCATGTGTGGTTGTCTGTGTGTGTGTGCATGTGTGGTTGTCTGTGTGTGTGTGCGTATGTGTGGTTGTCTGTCTGTGTGTGTGTGTGTGTGTGTGCGCATGTGTGGTTGTCTGTCTGTGTGTGTGTGCATGTGTGGTTGCCTGTGTGTGTGTGAATCGGTCGGGGGAGGGTGGGAATGGGGGAACGACAATGCTACCGAATTTGGGGAACCTGCTACTACCTAATGTGGGGAAACTGCTTCTTCGTAATGTGGGGCTATACTGCACCTAATGTGGGGAGCTATACTGCACCTAATGTGGGGAGCTATACTGCCAACCTAATGTGGAGAACTATACTGCACCTAATGTGGGGAGCTATACTGCACCTAATATGGGGAGCTATACTGCCAACCTAATGTGGGGGAGCTATACTGCACCTAATGTGGGGAGCTATACTGCACCTAATGTTGGGAACTATAGTGCACCTAATGTGGAGAACTATACCTCACCTAATGTGGGGAGCTATACTGCACCTAATGTGGGGAGCTATACTGCACCTAATGTGGGGGAACTATACTGCACCTAATGTGGGGGAACTATACTGCACCTAATGTGGGGAACTATACTGCACCTAATGTGGGGAACTATACTGCACCTAATGTGGGGAACTATACTGCACTTGATGTGGGGAACTATACTGCCAACCTAATGTGGGGGAGCTATACTGTACCTAATGTGGGAGCTATACTGCACCTAATGTGGGGAGCTATACTGCACCTAATGTTGAGAACTATACTGCACCTAATTTGGGGAACTATACTGCACCTAATGTGGGGGAACATTATACTGCACCTAATGTGGGGGAGCTATACTGCACCTAATGTGGGGGAACTATACTGCACCTAATGTGGGGAGCTATACTGCACCTGATGTGGGGAACTATACTGCCAACCTAATGTGGGGGAGCTATACTGCATCTAATGTGGGGAGCTATACTGCACCTAATGTGGGGAACTATACTGCATCTAATGTGGGGAACTATACTGCACCTAATGTGGGGGAACATTATACTGCACCTAATGTGGGGGAGCTATACTGCACCTAATGTGGGGAGCTATACTGCACCTAATGAGGGGAACTATACTGCACCTAATGTGGGGCAACTATACTGCACCTAACGTGGGGCAACTATACTGCACCTAATGTGGGGAACTATACTGCACCTAATATGGGGAACTATACTGCACCTAATGTGGGGAACTATACTGCACCTAATGTGGAGAACTATACTGCACCTAAGGTGGGGGAACATACTGCACCTATTGTGGGGGAACTGTACTGCACCTAATGTGGAGGAACTATACTGCACCTAATGTGGAGGACTATACTGCACCTAATGTGGAGAACTATACTTCACCTAATGTGGGGAACTATATGGCACCTAATGTGGGGGAACTATACTGCACCTAATGTGGGGAACTATATGGCACCTAATGTGGGGGAACTATACTGCACCTAATGTGGGGAACTATACTGCACCTAATGTGGGGAACTATACTGCACCTACTGTGGGGAGCTATACTGCACCTAATGTGGGGGAACTATATTGCATCTGATTAAGGGGGACATGGGACTGATTAAGGGGGCAGGGGAATGATTAAATGTTTAAAAAAAATATTTGTTACAAAGATTTTTTTCCTCTTTGTGTATGTTTATGGGGTAATAGGGGGGGCGCCACAAGGTTAGCTCGCACAGGGCGCCTGAACACCTAAGGCCGGCCCTTTCTGCGGAGACCGGAGTCGGTTACCGGAGGCCCCGAGGGAGCGAAGGAAGGTATGTACATCTTTATTTTTTTTTTTTACTGCAGGCAGTATGGGGGGCAATTTTTATATTTTGGAGTTCTCCCTTAACATGCCATTGATCAGTGTTATCGGCGCTTGACTGCTCCTGCCTGGATCTCAGGCACGGAGCAGTCATTCGCTGATCGGACACAGAGGAGGCAGGTAAGGATCCTCCCGGTGTCTTGTAAGCTGTTAAACGCGGCGGTCCCGGGTCAACTTTGATCGCCGCGTCTGAAGGGTTAATACAGGGCATCACCGCGATCGGTGTTGTCCTGTATTAGCCGCAGGTCCCGGCCATGTTGGCCGCCGCGACCGACCTGATATGACACGGGGTCAAATCGGGGTCGAAAAATTTGAAAATTTAGCAATTTTTCTAACTTTGAAGCTCTCTGCATGAAAGCAAAAGGGACATGTCAAATAAATTACATATTGATTCACATATACAATATGTCTACTTTATATTTGCATCATAAAGTTGATATGTTTTTACTTTTTGAAGACAGCAGAGGGCTTCAAAGTATAGCAGCAATTTTCTAATTTTTCTATTTGCACTGTTTATTGAACCCTTGGTCAATATGATTAGAAAAACTGAATGTTTCCAAGGGTTTGGGATTCAAAAGAAAAAAAAAATATGTACGTGGACAATGTAATTCTCTTCATTAAAGGGTACCTCTCATCAAATAAACTTTTGATATATTTTAGATTAATGAATGTTGAATAACTTTCCAATAGCATGTTAATGAAATCAGTCCTGTCAGCAAGCATTTCTGACTCATGCTGGAGTCCTAAACACTCAGAGCTGCCAGCCTGCTTTGTTCACAGCCAAACAGGCTGTGAACAAAGCAGGCTGGCAGCTCTCAGTGTTCTCCTTTGTGAACAAAGCAGACTGGCAGCTCGTAGTGTTTAGGACTCCAGCAGGAGTCTGAAATGCTTGCTGCCAGGACTGGTAAGGAGACCCCTAGTGGTCATTTCTTCAAAGTGGAAAATTAAATAGAAAGAAGCATATTTTTTAATAACATGCAATTGTAAAGTTATTCTGCATACATTAATCTATAATATATCAAAAGTTTTTTTGATGAGAGGTACCCTTTAAAAACCCAAAAGAGAAATTACCATTGGTAACACAACTGGTAGAAGAATTCGGTGTATTTTCAGGAATTAAAATAAACTGGAAAAAATCAGGACACCTTTCATTAGACGAGGAAATTTAGATACCTATTGGTCCCATAATTTTTTTTAAACCTGATGAATATGTAGAGTATTTATGGATTAGGATTTCAATGAACATTGGGGAATATGAGAAGCTAAATTTGGACCCCCTACTGAAAAAAATAGGAAGAAAAGTTAATTCTTGGACTAAATTAGGACTAAATAGGGCCGACAGGATAGGCTTAATTAAAATGGTAATACTTCCAATGACCCTACATTATTTGAGAGCAGCATCGGTATGGGTAAAAAATGACTTCTTTAAAGGTACGGAAAATAAATTAAATTCACTTATTTGGGGGCGGAAAAGGGTAAGAATTAAGTTGTATAATTTGATATCACCAATTGAAGGAGGGGGATTAGGTATTCCTTACTTCCTACATTATTTTGTGGATGCACAGTTGACTTTAATTATACAAGAGCAAAAGGTGTTTAAAGAATTCTTTATTAAGAAAGGATTAAACTGTAAATCAATTTGGGAATTGTTAGAAAGTGGTAGGCAGGTAAGAAGTAAAACACAGGATAAGTTACTAGTAATGACACTTATAAGTCAGATATGAGGGAAAATGAGGGAAATTATAGGGATCACAGGAAGTATTTGGTGCACACCAGTTTGGGATAATGATAAGTTTCCAGAAATATATAATAAATATGTTAACTGGGAGCAAAAGGGAATTAATGTGGTGGTACATATATGTCAAGATGGGGAAATAAAAAATTGGCTTTATTTATGTGAGAAATTTAAGTTAAACAGTGGAAACTAATTTGCCTATTTACAGTTGAGGGATGCAATTAGAAAGGAAAAAGAGAAGGAAAGGTTAAAAGTAGGAACACATCAACTTATTGAATTTATTAGAGTGGCACATGGGCAGGAGAAAAGGTTATTAGATACACTTTATAAGATGATGGGTGGGAATATACGGGGGAAGGTACTGAATAGATTAGGAGGGGCAAGGGATGTAGGTGGAATAACAAAAGAAGAATGGAAGTTGTCATTAATGAACATTAGAAAGGCTACAATTAATATGAATTATAGAATATCCTTTTTAATGTTAGCCTACTGTGTACAATACTCGCCCAATTGTATATTTAAGGTTAATGCTAGGAAGGGCTCATCATGCCCTAAATGTATTTCGGAAGAAGCCAATTGGTTACACATGGTATGGAACTGTTCTCGGATTCAAGTATACTAGATAGACATTTCTAAGATAATCGAAAAGAAATTTCATGCAGATTTGGATTTTGAACCTAAAACAACTTTATGGGAATTAAATCTAAAGAGAGCTAAACATAAAGGTATGGTTATAAAGGTTTTGGGTTTAGCTAAAATAATCATCCTGAGAAAATGGATGTCCCCGGAATCCCCAAGAAAAGAGGAGTGAGTAAAATAGGAAGTAATTGGGCATACTGGTCTGAAGGTATGTGATACAAGAATATGGATGCACTACTGTGGTAGATGTAAACAATACATTGGCTATCCCTCAACACTGATGTTAAAATTGAGACATTCGCCAGTGTATCCTTATATGAAGGACACACCAGAGCCCGCACACCAACGCCAAGGTTTCTCATTTTGGTGCGAGACCTAACGCTAGTCCTACCTGTGCGTAAACTCCAACATTAATGCGCCTTGAATATCTACCAGGCAGCATTAAGGAAGCACCTGTGAGGCCAGGCACCCATAATAGCCAACTCAGGTGGGGCTTGCAGCTTGCCTCCCTCCTCCCATTGCATGTGTGCGTAGTAACACTGGAGGGTATCTGGAAGGAAGTTGTGAGCCAGCCGAATGCTGCCGTAATTGCCCACTGGCCCCTGTTCTGTTTATCAAGCACAGGTAGGACTAGCGTTAGGTCTCGCACCAAAATGAGAAACCTTGGCGTTGGTGTGCGGGCTCTGGTGTGTCCTTCATATAAGGATACACTGGCGAATGTCTCAATTTTAACATCAGTGTTGAGGGATAGCCAATGTATTGTTTACATCTACCACAGTAGTGCATCCATATTCTTGTATTATATTCTAATTGTTACATATCCACACCGTTTATCTGGTGTAGGATTCTATTGTGGCACTTGTAGTCCGCTGCAGGCATCCTCCATTGTATGCATTTTTATGCTGGGGATCGCCCCTAGCAACGGACCACAAGGGCAGGATCTGCTCCCCCAGTATAAATGCACAACCGCATTTGGGGTTGAGCACTTCCAGCCATTTGAAACCACGTTTTTGTTGTTTGTTTAAATTTTAAATTTGGAGGTGTGTAAACTCCAACATTAATGCGCCTTGAATATCTACCAGGCAGCATTAAGGAAGCACCTGTGAGGCCAGGCACCCATAATAGCCAACTCAGGTGGGGCTTGCAGCTTGCCTCCCTCCTCCCATTGCATGTGTGCGTAGTAACACTGGAGGGTATCTGGAAGGAAGTTGTGAGCCAGCCGAATGCTGCCGTAATTGCCCACTGGCCCCTGTTCTGTTTATCAAGCACAGGTAGGACTAGCGTTAGGTCTCGCACCAAAATGAGAAACCTTGGCGTTGGTGTGCGGGCTCTGGTGTGTCCTTCATATAAGGATACACTGGCGAATGTCTCAATTTTAACATCAGTGTTGAGGGATAGCCAATGTATTGTTTACATCTACCACAGTAGTGCATCCATATTCTTGTATTGTATTCTAATTGTTACATATCCACACCGTTTATCTGGTGTAGGATTCTATTGTGGCACTTGTAGTCCGCTGCAGGCATCCTCCATTGTATGCATTTTTATGCTGGGGATCGCCCCTAGCAACGGACCACAAGGGCAGGATCTGCTCCCCCAGTATAAATGCACAACCGCATTTGGGGTTGAGCACTTCCAGCCATTTGAAACCACGTTTTTGTTGTTTGTTTAAATCTGAAGGTATGTGCCAGGTTGACGTGGGTATGGGAGGGAGAAGGGTGGGAGGGGAGGAGGAAGGGGATGGGTTGTTTGGATTTTTGGTATAATTGGATGTTTTTGTATTGGAAAATAAGAAAAAACTTTTGAAAAAAAAATAAAGGACATCTGCAGCAAAAGACAACTTATCCCCTATCCACAGGTAAGGGGATAAGTGTTTGATCACGGGGGGGTCCGACCACTGGGACACCCCACGATTTCCTGCACAGGGCCACGGCCGACACGCCTCCTCCATGTGTCTCTATGGGAGAGGCAGCGTTCATGCCTCCCCGCCTCTCCCATAGAACTGTATGGGGAGGGGGCATACTGTCGACCTCAGAGAGGTTGACGCTACGTGCATTAGCCGCTCACATAAAGCAGCCGTGCAGGAGACACTTATTCCTTATCCTGCAGATATCTTTTAATATACAACACTCTACTCTTTATTGTAAAGTTTACAATGATAAGTTGATGTATTCACAGACTTACCTTCTGATTCTGAGATCCTTTAGCTAGTTTTCCCATCATGTTATCAAGTTCTTTAAACTTCAGTAAGGCACTTCTAACTTCTGAGTACAGCTCCTTATACTCTGCATATTGGTCATTGAATACGGCTTTATACTTCTCTCGATCCTCTGCACTATTGATCTCTGGATACTTGCTGCAGAGTAGAGAACATCATACACAATTATAATGGCTCAAATAGTAAAAAAATAATTTTCCCAATTTCTGTTTAAACAAAAACAGGGTATTAAAGGGGTACTCTGCCACTAGACATCTTATCTCCTATCCATGGGACCCCCGTGGCTGGATTCGGCAGCAGTGGTCGTGAAGCCACGCCCCATTGTGATGTCACACCACGCCCCCTACATGCGTGTCTACTGAAGAGGGTGAGATGCCCGCCACGCCCCCTACAATAGACATACAATGAGGTGTGGTGACATCACGACCACTGCTGCTGGAAGCCAGTGTTCGTTCAGAATGCAGTGTGCTGCGCAGAGAGTGCAGATGGGGGGGGGGGGGTGTGGGGGCGGACGAACCCCCTTGATCAGGCATCTTATCCCCTACCCTTTGGGGCAATTTACTTTCAGGATCAGTGTCAGTGTTTTGGGGGAAGTTTAAAAGGAAACCCATGCAAGCATAAAGAGAACATGCAAACTCTATGCAGAATCCAAAGGATCTCCTGCATGGCACCCCGGCAGTCCACAGGAATGGGGTATTGACCGATACGCCCCGTCCATGTATCTATCTGGCTCTCCCATAGAAATACATGTAGGGGACGTGTCGGCCGCCACTTTGTGCGGGGGTCAACACACCCTGTTCCTGTGGACTGCCAGAGGGGCCGGCAGGAGATTGCAGGGGTTTTGAACAGGGTGGAAGTGTACCTTTACCTGAGTACTCCTTTAATTAAAAACAAAAAAATTATGTACAGTTGCATTTCATTACTTGACAGAATTCAGTGGTAGCGAAAATGTTTATCTGAATCATTGTTTAGCTTAACCTAATACTTCAGAGGACCTGCACCTATCATTAGAGCGGGGCCCCATCTCAACTCTGTCCTGCAGATGCCAATAGTGGTTGGGATTATGAAAACAGCTGAACAGGTAATTCTATGATGTTTCCATAAATTCCAAAATTCCCAGCGGCGGACCCCCCCCCACCCCCCATGATCAGACATCTTATCCCCTATGCTTTGGATAGGGGATTAAATGTTTTTGCCCGGAACACCCCTTTAAGTACTTTAACTGGGTCATGTGATCATCAGCCTGGCCCACAAAAAATCATAGTGTTTAATGTGTCAGAGAAAGTTGTCTGTCCTGGGTTAGCTGAACTACAGGATGACATCGTCACCTATCAGATCTCTTCTGGATGCCCACATACCTCTCCACTCCCAGCTTTATCTGCATCCTGCTGCATCTTTATGGGATCAAGATATATATAGTAGTTATACACTTCCCCTGAAGCTGTGTTCCCACATTGCACTTTTTCTGCATTTTTTGTTTTTGCTGTGATTTTTCAGAAATCAAGGGAAATTGGTGAAGTTTTACTGCAATATCTCTTTAAAGGGGTACTCCAGTACTTACCAACTTATCCTCTGTCGCAGAATATTGGATAAGTGTTTGAATGCGGGAAATCCCACTGCTATATTCTGCCCGATGCCCTGGTTTTCCCCATGCACTGAGCAGACACCACTCTGTGCACGGAGTTGTGTTGACCACTGCACAAAGCGGTGGTTGACATGCCCTCACAATGCATCTCTGTAGTAGAGCCTGGGATACACAGCTCTGTGCATGGAGTGGTGGCTAATCAGTGCATGGGGAAAGCCGGAGTGCCGGGCAGGAGATCGCAGGGGGTCCCATCGGTTGGACCCCCCTGTGATCAGACACTTATGACCTACCCTGTGGATAGAAGATACATTGTTAAAGTACTGGAGTACCCTTTTAAGGGTGAAGGAAAAATAAAAGTGCTATGGAGTCAGAAGAGAACAATTTTATCATACTACTTTTTTTTTTTTTTTACTACAAGTACGGTAATAAAATAAAACATTTTACAAACTAGATTTTTCAAAACCTGTGTTGAGGAAAAGTTGACTAGTTGCCCATAGCAACCAATCAAAGGGCCTTTGAAAAATAAAAAAGTGATCTGATTGGTTGCTATGGGCAACTGGTCAACTTTTCCTCAACACAGATTTTGATAAATCTCCGCCAATGTGTCATTTTTACAGAAAAGTGCACAGTGTAGAAACAAACCTTTTTTTTTTGGTCATTTTGTGGTCAATGAGTGATGCAATTGCAAAATAAAATTGATGGCACAAAAACAAGCCCTCATTTGGGACTGTAGGTGGAAAATTATGGCTATTAGAAGGTGAGGAGAAAAAAAGAAAACATTTCTGCATCCTTAAGGGGATAAACAAATAGCAATAAAAATTGGAAATTCTCAGCAAAAACCCATCCAGACCATAGTAAAAATGCAACAAAATGTGGTAAAAAGCAACATGTCATCATAAAACACTTCAACTATGATTATAGGTCAAATTACTGTCACTGTGTGGCACTATTTCTGTAAAAAAAATGCCCTTTGAATATAAAAATGCATCAAAACTGCACAATGTGAACTGACCCCAACCCACTTATGATTCTCAACAGTTTAGACTGCTGTTGTCTAGCCAGGTAATTAGATCATCAAGTAATCTCATTAGAGAAACTGCAGTGATGAGACTCTGGTCCCTCTCTCTGTAAAGCTATGTAATTCATGGAAAATGTAGGTAGCAATAGGAAATGTCAGGGGTCAATATCAATGCATGCTACATCAGCAAATACAGATAGGCACAAGGCACAATAAACTCTTCATTATTATCTAATAATAATGTTCTTTCTGAATTATGTAAGCAAAAATAAATATTTCACATACTTAGGGCAGATGCACAAGAGCATACTATGCCTCCTTAAATCCTCCACCCTCTATAGACCTTTAATTTGTCCCCCATGGCAGTCAATGCTGCCCTATTGTACCACAGTATGCCTCTGACTGGATTCAGAATCTTTCACAATTTGTGGTATGTCTAGGCTGACCATACATCTCATATTGAACAGGAGAGTCTCCGTTTTTTTCCCCCCGAGACTGCCCCGTCTTTTAGATAAAAATGCCAATTTTGTCCCACTTTAAAAAAAATGTAATGTATCCCTTTCTGCGTTTTTGTGTCACAGTAGCTGCTGGTTACTGGTTCTTTAAGTGGCCACAGGCCAAGTTACCTGATCTTAAAGTCACTTTAAATCAGTGAGCAGTGGCTCCTAGTACTTTTGTGTTGCGCCCCGAGGAGCCGAGCAGGAGTACATTAGGGGACATTAGTAGAGCATGAGCCTGGACCCTGGTGTGGACCCTAGAGCAAGAACATGGACAGTAACTAAACTACTGCATGCATGCGCTTCTCGGCCTTTTGGCTAAGATCAAGTGTAGTATCTGTTCTTATTAGGTAGTCCACTGGTAGGATGGATGCTGCATGGAGGAGCAAGGGTACTGGGGCGTTCCGGGGCTGGTGCCACAGAACCAGCTTAACGGCTGCTCTGATGTGCTCTGTTTCCTCCAGGTCTGGCCATGAGGTTGGGGGGTGTAAAAGCCAAGGTACATTTGTGCCACAGGGAGTGGTGACCCTGAGGTGCCCAAACTCACTGGATGGACTCCCCACTGAGTGGAAGCACTGCACCATTAACCTTCACCTTTGGCACTTACCCTTGGTATCCCGGCCTTCTGGCTAGTACCAGGGAAATTTTTATAGATCCGGACAGATGACCGAGCAGTATATCTGCACTCATCCACTTATTTTATTTTTTTTTTTTGTTTGTCACTGTGCCACTTTTACGTGTTTGTTTTGTACACAAGATTTGTCAGGATGCGGTAGCCCTTCTGGGAGTCCCTCCTGGCGGTCTAGGGGAGGTGTGTGTGGCCATCTGGTTTCTCACCTCCCTGCAACCCCTGGGCATCTTGGCTTCGGTCGATATGCAATCAGTATACAGCTCCTTGGCTGATACCTTGGTTAAAGGGGTAGTCCAGTGGTGAAAAACTTATCCCCTATCCTAAGGATAGGGGATAAGTTTGAGATCGCGGGGGGTCCGACCGCTGGGGCCCCCTGCGATCTTTCTGTATGGGGCCCCGGCTCTCCGCCGAGATAGCGGGTGTCGACCCCCGCACGAGGCGGCGGCCGACACGCCCCCTCAATACATCTCTATGGCAGAGCTGGAGATTGCCGAAGGCAGCGCTTCGGCTCTGCCATAGAGTTGTATTGAGGGGGCGTGTCGGCCGCCGCCTCGTGCGGAGGTCGACACGCCCCCTTCCAGCGGGCTGTCGGGGCTCCGTACAGGAGATCGCAGGGGGCCCCAGCGGTCGGACCCCCCGCGATCTGCAACTTATCCCCTATCCTTAGGATAGGGGATAAGTTGCTCACCACTGAATCACCACTGGACTACTCCTTTAATGCCTAGGTTGAAGTCAGGTGCATTTGTGGCCCCTTAGTAGCTTTGGCAAAAAGGGGCATCGAATCTGGATCCTTGCAGGTACCTTTTGGCCTGGAGGTGAAGGGTAGGTTTGTTAGGGGGCCTCTCTCCTTAGCGATAGACCACATCCTTTGTGCACGTTTTTTTTAGTGTGACATGTTTGCACTTTTTCTTGCACTGTGGGTGATAGAGAGCACTTGCCTCAGCTCTTAAAACTGCATGCGCCAGCTTCAGTGCTCCACTGTTCCTCTGGTTGAGGGACCTACTGCTATGCCATAAGTCCTGACTGAGGAAGAAAGAGCAGTGGAGCACTGAAACAGCAGGGCAATATGGCTGGGCTACTTGGGGTGGTATGTCTGTGGGGACTGTATATGAAACATTCCTATGCCAATGTCCTGTTTTTGTTGAATGGAACTATGGTCAGCCAAGGCATATCACACATTGTGTTCTTCTGTACTGCTCCATACAGAGCCGTGTGCATAAGGCCGTAGAGTAGCAAGTGCATTGCAACTGATATATGGGCATGAATAACTTATTTATACACCCCTTGATTTCCCTGCAGTATTGTATCCAGCAATTGTTCCTTTTTCCTATTATCTAATGTCCATGTGGGGTCAGTATATTGGGGCACACAAAAATTCACACAATTATATTTATGTACTTACACAACATAATCTGGTACAATGTAAGGTTTTGGTCGGTACCCAGTGGGTATAGATCTACTTAAAGCTCCATTGTCACTGCCTTTCTCTGAGAAATGGATAGTCTTCGTGACTTTCCCTTTCACATCTCCCAGTTGTTGAACTTCGTCTTGAAAAACAATCCTTTTCGTTTTGGTTGATCTCTGTACAAATTCAAAAACAGAAAAAAACAACACATACATTACAACAAACAAATAAAAATCATGGCAAAGTATTTAATTGGTTATTGTATATATACTAAATGCTTTTGTGTTTGCAGAAAATTCTACTTATATGTATACATGTAAATAAATGTAGGTTGTATTTGAATGATATCAGATAAGAAAAAGTTTTAGCTATTTAAACACAGAAAATGTTGATACGTCTGGTATGTTGATATGTATGCTGCCTATGGTTCTAGGTACATGCTTTCGCTCACTAGTATGTTTTAAAGGGGTACTCCGCCCCTAGACATCTTATCCCCTATCCAAAGGATAGGGGATACGATGTCAGATCGCCGCGTTCCCGCTGCTGGGGACCCCCGGGATTGCCGCTGCGGCACTGCGCTGTCATTATTGCACAGAGCGAGTTTGCTCTGTGCGTAATGACGGACGCTACAGGGGACGGAGCAGCGTGATGTCATGTCTCTGCCCCCTCGTGACATCATGGCCCGCCCCCTTAATACAAGTTTATGGCAGGGGCGTGATGACCGCCACGCCCCCTCCCATAGACTCGTATTGAGGGGTCGGGCCGTGACGTCACAAGGGGCGGAGCCGTGACGTAACGATGCTCCAGACCCTGTACTGCCCGTCATTACAGCGGGGTGCCGCAGCGGCAATCCCAGGGGTCCCCAGCAGCAGGATTGCGGCGATCTGACATCTTATCCCCTATCCTTTGGATAGGGGATAAGATGTCTAGGGGCGGAGTACCCTTTTAAGAAATCCGAAAAGAATTTGCTCTGTAGTATACTGCAGCTAATAAGTACTGGAAGGATTAAGATTTTTTTTTTATAGAAGCAATTTACAAATATGTTTAACTTTCTGGCACCAGCATGTGCGACTCTTTTCTAGAAAGAAGGATTTGGTATGTTGAAGTTGGGTATATTTAACACCTAATCCTCTTGTTCTCAATTAAGATAATGAAATGTCCCAGTACAGGATATGGTCCTGTGCTACCCTTAGGCCCTGTCAGTTTGAGACCCTCAGTGACCTGGGGGCTCCCCTGCAGGGTCTCCCCCTGTTGTTTCCAGAATGTTGTGTATAGTGCTTTAATGTATAGACAGGATCCTAATGTATAGATAGAGCAGAGGACCTGTGAGAGGTTGTCTCAAGGACCTGTAAGTCTGTCACATGTTATGTTATGCAGTCACATGATTTGTTGTCACATGTTCTCCCAGAGAGCACCAGCTTGACTTATGACCCGCAGCTTGACCAATGGGCTTTAGTCCAGCCCCCCCCCCCCCACTATATAAGGGGTCGACCATTACAATTCACTCTCTTCCTTTGCTGAGAACCAGCCAGTGCAGATGTCTCAGTGCTAGTGATCAGCTACCTGGAAGGCCGCAAAGCTACAGTCATTCCAGAAAGTCAAAAGTCTATGTCTTCTGTCACTACAATTAGTCAAGTCCTGCATATAGTCAGGCCTCAAGATAATTGTCTCAAGTCTAATACAAGTATTGGTCCCAGCAAGCTGCAAGGTCTTCTGAGTCCTGGCCACCTCTCTGGGAATCTGACCCAGCTGTGAAGATAATACCATCTGTCTTAAACTCAGTAAAGCCTCTGTTAAACCACAACTGGTTGTGGACTCTCCTTTCCTTAACTAGCCATTGGAATAGCTCATGTGGTTCCGGTACCAAAAATCACTCTGGCGTCATGAGCACTAAGGGTTAATAACATCTTGCCCCATTACCTACACCGCTACACCTGTGGTCCTGCCATACACTGGTGGTCCACCACAATAAGCTGTCACCATAGGTTTCTGACAGCAGCCTTTCCTTTCCCCATTAAAGGGGTACTCTGGCCGTGTCTCTCACCTGCCCCGTCCTCCTGTTCAGTCCCGGCACGCGCGGCCCCGCTCTCTAGGGCGCGCACGTGCCGGGTCTCTCAGATTTAAAGGGCCAGTGCACCATTAATTGGTGCCTGGCCCAATTAGTCCCAAGCACTCCCTACACTATATAAACCCACTTCCCCTTCCTGCCCTTGCCGGATCTTGTTGCCTAGTGCCCTGTGAAAGCGTTTGTGTGTGTTCCATTGCATGTGTACCCAGACCCTTGCCGTTGCCCCTGACTACGAACCGTTGCTGCCTACCCAGACCTTCTGCTACGTCCGACCTTGCTCTTGCCTTGTCCTTGTGTACCGCGCCTGTCTCAGCTGTCAGTGAGGTTGAGTCGCTATCGGGTGGAACGACCTGGGGGTTACCTGCCGCTGCAAGTCCATCCCGCTTTGCGGCGGGCTCTGGTGAAAACCAGTAACCCCTTAGATTCTGTTCCCCTAGTATGACCCACGCCATCACCTCACTGACACAGAGGATCCACCACCCGTGTCCTCCCTGCATACCAGCCCGGATCCTGACATACATCTTGTCCCCATCCAAAGGATAGGGGATAGGATATTTGATCGCGGGGGTCCTGCCGCTGGGGACCCCCGCAATCTGTCATTCAGCACCCACCTTTGCGAGCTTTCCGCAGCGCTACAGGCTCTGTGTGTGCAGCGTGACGACCATGCTACTCCGGCCCACTGCACACTCGGAGCCTCCAGCGCTGCGGAGAGCTTGCAAAGGGTGCTGAATGACAGATTGCAAGGGTCCCCAGCGGTGGGACCCCCGCGATCAGACATCTTATCCCCTATCCTTTGGATAGGGGATAAGCTGTATTAGGGCCGGAGTACCCCTTTAAGAACTGAACCAAGTATGCATGTGTATAGCAAGCACAGGAGGAAGCAAAGCGAATGTCCAGCCAACAGCTACTTAAAATGCATTGTATACTTTAGACCAAAAGTACCTTTTCTCTGAAAAGGAATGCCATAGGAATGACTTGCTTGTCAACGTAATTACTGTAAGAGAAGATGGACTGCTTTGTACTGTGTGAAACTATCAAGTGCACACTACTTCTGGATATTGTTTAACTTAAAGGGTGTAGATCACCTAGATTTTTTTTTACTGATTAGAACTAGGTACTGAAATGTGTTCTTTTTTTCTAAACTATTTCCATTTTTTGATTCTGATCTATTTTTTTTTTCATTTTCCGTGCATTGTTATGGTAAAGCCATCTTGCCTGAACTGCGTTTAACTCCTTAAGGACTCAGAGCCCATTTTGGCTTTAGGGACCCTGACAATTTTCGTTTCTGCACTTGTGTTTTTTCCCTCCTCTCCTTCTAAAAATCATATCGCTTTCAATTTTGCACCTACAGACCCATATAGGGGGATTGTTTTTTGTGTCACCAATTGTACTTTGGAATGACATAACTTATTTCATAAGAAATTTTGTAAGCTTTTAGGGCTTCCGTCTCTACGGAGTGCACTTTTCGTATAAATGACACCTTATCTTTATTTTGTAGGTCCATACGGGTACAAGGATACCCAATTTATATAGGTTTTATTTTATTTTACTACTTAGAAAGAAATTATAATTACATGCACCAAAATTAGTATGTTTAAAAATGTCATATTCTGACCCCTATAACTTTTTATTTTTCCTCATACAGGGCGATATGAGGGCTAATTTTTTGTGCCATGATCTGTAGTTTTTATCGGTGCCATTTTTGTTTTGATGGGACTTTTTGATCGCTTTTTATAAATTTTTTAATGGTATATAAAGTAATTAAAAATGCACAGTTTTGGACTCTGGTATTTTTTTCGAGTATGTCATCGACCGTACCGTTTAGCTAACCTTGTATTTTAATATTTGGGACATTTATGCACATGGCGGTATCACATATGATTATTTTTATTTTTTATAACATTATTTTATTTAAAAAAATGGGAAAAGGGGGGATTTTAAAGTTTATTAGATGGAAGTTAATTAATTTCTATTAACTTTCTTTAACACTTTATAGTTATTTTTGTCTCAGTAGAGGGCTATAACATGCAATCTTTTGATTGAATATACTGTTCAATACTGTTCAAGTATTATTGGTGCTCTGCTGCTCCAGCTTGCATGGCTGACAGGGAGCATCAGACCACCGATTGGATGGCGAGGAGGCAAGTAAGGGCCCTCCCACTGTACACTCAGGACATCGCGGTTTAACCATGATGGTCCCGATCTGCTACGCTGAGCTGCCAGGATCGTTTTACTTTAGTTTTAGATGCTGCGATCAACTTTAATTGCGGCATCTAAAGGGTTAATGCTGGCATCGTCATCATCCTGGCTGCTGATACTGCTTCAAACCCCAGTAATGGGAGCAGGGCGTTCAGGTATGCCCTGGGCCCTTAAGTACCAGGACGCATACGCCCTGCATTCTGAACAGGTTAACAGTATTTAGAGATATGCTTTACTGCAAGCCCCATTGACTTAGAAATAATTGACTATAAAGGGACCTTAGTGACTTCTATAACATAGTTTTCAGGGCATGCTGCATGACCTGTGTAGAGGTCCTTGTACAAGAATTGAGAATTGCCTAATCTTATCTATGCACAAATGCCAACTTTCAATGTTATCCTGCCTAAGATGATAAGGAGGAAGCTGCTAAAAAGTCATCTCTATAGAACAGGAATTGTTAGCTTATTATTACAGTTAGTGGGAAGCACAAAAATACATCATTTTCTGATAATTTTATAATGTGACATTTTTAAACAAAAATTAGTTTTTTTAGGGTTCATCAAGGATTATATCACCGAAAAAGGACTATAATTGTAAAGGGAGTTCAACTCCATACAATAAGGGGTCATGAGGTATTATATCAACAAAAATCTTCGAAAAGGTACCTCTGATCAATTTTAGAATTGTGGTAGTCCAGTACAGGAGTTGCACTCCTGTATCTTTCTGTCCTGTGTGGCGGGCTCTATGTCATTGTCCCCTGAGTCCACCCTTATTGTATATCGCTCAAATGGTTAATAAGTGCCTTATGTTATGTATGAGAATGTCTTTAAAGTGTTCATATACCTTTAAATGTTGTTACTGAGTTATGTAACTAGGGAAGGTGTCAATGACCAGGTGACTTGTGTGGTGACCTATAGGACCCCTCCAAATCTCTCCCTTATAAACCCAGGGAGGAGCAAGCCATCTCTGAGCATCTTAGAGCATACTGAGGAACAGTCTAGACCTGAAAGTTTCCCGTGTCCTGTGGAGACCCAAGGCCTAGTCACGCTTCCACCAACCAAGTGCCCCTGGTGAATGTCAAAGCCTGGTAAGCTACACAAGGGGTGAAGTTTAGTCAGTCCTAGTCAAGTCAGTAAATTCGGCTTGAGTCTGCAGCATTCTGTCCAAGTCCACTACAAGTCCCAGTGAGCCCACAAGTCTCCTAAGTCACTGGTCATCTCCTTGGGCCTAACTGAGCTGTAAAGACTATTCCATCTGTCTGCCTCAGTAAAGCTGCCATTGTTGGTATCGGAGTCATTATTTGCCCCATGCTTAGCCCAGGATCCAGCGGCCATACCTCGGGTGGTGCAGAGATTAACCACGCCCTGGCGTCATGAATACAAGGGGTTAATGCCATCTGCCAATAGCGTAATAACATCTGCCATTCATCACACCCTCACCAAATACACAAAAACACTTGATAACACAAGAAATGTGCAACCCCCCCCCCCCCCCAAAAAAAAAAAATGTGTATCCAATGTTAACACATACAAATTACAAGCTCTGGAGTGTCCCAACACTAATGCAAATGATGAATGTTGGCAGTCCCGTAGGATACTAGAGGAGGGGGATAGCTGATGCCCACTGGTTGTCATGTACTTAGAGTGGTAGAAGAAAAAGAATGATGTGCCCTCTAGATCTATAGGCACCCGTCTCTTTGTCCCTGCCTTTTGAGGGACCCACCTCCTTAAGAGGGTGACTTCAACCATGGTGACAGAACCTTTCCTAACCTAAGTGAGAGATTAAAAAACAAATCAAGAAAAGAGGGGTGAAAGTAGTGTGATAGACACTCCAGAGCTCAAAATAACTTAAACTTGTAAGCCCAACAACAAACATTGTGCTGTTAAAATATCAGGTCGGTAAACCTCAATTCCCAATTTGCACATTTATTGGGTTATCAAGTGTCTTTAATAAAGGTTAAGTTTTATTATTCTAAAATTGATCAGAGGTACATTTTCATCAAGGATTAGAAAAATACTGCTTCTTTTTTGCAAAAACAGCACCACTCCAGTCTATAGGTTCTCTTTGGTATTGCAGCTCGGCTCAATTGAAGTGACTGGAACTGAGCTGCAGTTGTATACACAACCTGTGGACAAGAAAGGTGCTGTTTTTGCAAGAAAGAAGCAGCATTTTTTATTTCTTGGACAATCCCTTTAACATAAAACTTGACTTATACAACAGGTCATTTTCTGATGACACAATCCCTTTAAATGACATTCTAAATATGGCAGACAAAATGTAAAACATTTTAAGTGATGTGATACATTAAGACACAATAATTTACAATGAAAAGAGACACGGAAATGAGAATCTAAAGAATAGTATGACATACAGTTATTCAACAAAAATAGAACAAGTGAAACTGAAAAAGACATGGTGTTACAACAGAGAAAAATGAGTGAGATTTCGTGGTTTGAAACCCCCTCACCTGAATGTTCCCAGCCTGCCTGCGCTTTTCTTCATGCCGCCACATTTTTAGACATATCAAAGAGGTGGTCAAGTACAAGAACATGTTGAAGAAGAGAAAAGCTATGGCTGCCACCTGACCTCCTTCCACCCTACAGAATGCCACAATCAGTGGGTTTACAGCAAAAATAGAGTAACAGAGGCCACCACGGTTTATATCGTTGACATAGGCAATGCCTGCTGCCATGTATAGAAGACACATGAAAATATTAAGAGCAAACTCTGTGAGAGGCCACCAGTGAGAGTCAAGGAGAATGGTCCGGTAGTATAAAGTCAGCCCCAACCCCAGAAGGATCAGAGTGACAAACCAAACCAAGCTGGCAACAAGTATCACAAATGGAGTCATTGGGCCATAATAACTATAGCCACCTGGTAATGTCCTTTGTAGTTCAGTGCCAAAAAGATTATACCACTGGTAATCCTTCTGTAAATATGCACAAGTACAGGCAAACACCATACCACCAAATATTAACTGTACTCCAGCCATTATTCTTAGCAATCCAGGCCAGGATTTCATGTAGGAATACTTTAAATTGTATGCTTCTACCTTTTCTCCATAAACAGTGTACAATTGGCTCTTCCTTTCCATAGAATCTGGAGTTTTCTTTTGCTTATTTTCATGAACAGCATTGAAGCTGATCGATGCATCTGTAAAATCCCCATTCCTGTCAACAAGACTGGACTCCCTGCTAACATCTTTGAGTGATGAAATTGAGGGGAACTCGTGGACATCTTCTAAATGTGTCAAGGTGAAACATTCTCCTTTTGTCCTGCCTTTTTTAAAGAATCTTTTCCAGGAGTCAGGAATAAAATGTCGAACAGGCTTTAATCCACCTTTTTCCTTCATCTCCAAATCTTGGAGATTAGATGATGCTCCATGTTCTTTACGTGTACCATGATCATAATAATCAAAGGAGAAACTTGGAGCATCCCCCCACTTTGGAGACTCCGATTGCCAAACCACTGGTTTTCGGCTTCTATTCTTCTCAGCAACCAAAGAGAAGGAAGACATTGCAGTTCTTTTCAATATGACTTCATGTAAAATACTGCTGAAAATATATCTGTAGGCATCCGTTCTTTTCCCATGTCCCAAAGGAGAATTTGCTCTAGTTCATGAACCACGTGGTATATGTAACTTTTCTTTACACCAAAAAAAGGCTGTAACAAGAAGTGAAAGAAGTAAACATTATTATCATTATGTTTCTCTCTACCAAGAACCAAAGAACCAAATTTTTCAATAGAACAACAATGATTCAAGACTGGCTGACATTTAGATTTTTGTTTTCTGGAAACAGTACAAAAATATATGAACAAATAAAAAATATTTCATTTGAAATTGTGAACTAGAGTTATTGTATTATGTTGTAAAAAGTCTAGCTATTTTTTTCTGTATGCATTTTTCCGAAAAAGTTTCTTTTGAACCAGTTTCACTTGAATCAGTTGAAATTGCTATGTTGGAATTCTCTTCTCAGTTCTCTGTTATAAGCATTACTGTGCTTAGAGAATGTCGTGGGGGCTGCTATGCTTTACACCATTAGGGCTTGTTCACATATGTCCGGCCTCAGTCATCTCTTCCCTCCGTTGCTTGCTAAAAAGCACCGGAAGAGAACTGATGCTAGAACTGTTCCCATTCATTTGAATGAAATCAAAACCGAAAGACCAGGGAGTCAGGAGTTTGTCTGGCGCAGAGAGGAACCATCAGGCAGCCAAGTAAAATCAATGGATTTATTAGATGCAACGCGTTTCGCTGCGCATGCGCAGCTTCATCAGGCATGACAAGAGAAGGCTGGTAACAGGTATATATACCTCCAGGAATTAACCATTAGAGTACTTTTTGAAAGGGTTGTTACATAAAATTACAAATCCACATAAAAATGTGACAATGTATAAAAAATATATAAATAGATATAAATAGACAGACAAAAATCGTGAAACAATAATAGCACAATGTAATCCTATAAACAAATACATATATATATATATATATATATATATATATAAAATATAATTATCGCATGTGGTGTGAATATACCACCACAAGCGACTCAAGCAATCACACCGCCTAGTCTCCGGTGCGGCATTCAACAACATTAAAATAATATCCAACTTGCGTTGTTGAATGCCGCACCGGAGACTAGGCGGTGTGATTGCTTGAGTCGCTTGTGGTGGTATATTCACACCACA
Source organism: Hyla sarda (assembly GCF_029499605.1). Taxonomy (NCBI): domain Eukaryota; kingdom Metazoa; phylum Chordata; class Amphibia; order Anura; family Hylidae; genus Hyla; species Hyla sarda. Next base: position 301,185,878 of record NC_079189.1, read on the forward strand.
TGCAATAATTATATTTTATATATATATATATATATATATATATATATATATATATATATATATATGTATTTGTTTATAGGATTACATTGTGCTATTATTGTTTCACGATTTTTGTCTGTCTATTTATATCTATTTATATATTTTTTATACATTGTCACATTTTTATGTGGATTTGTAATTTTATGTAACAACCCTTTCAAAAAGTACTCTAATGGTTAATTCCTGGAGGTATATATACCTGTTACCAGCCTTCTCTTGTCATGCCTGATGAAGCTGTGCATGCGCAGCGAAACGCGTTGCATCTAATAAATCCATTGATTTTACTTGGCTGCCTGATGGTTCCTCTCTGCGCCAGACAAACTCCTGACTCCCTGGTCTTTCGGTTTTGATTTTACTCTTACCCAGGAGGGCTGCAGTGGACCTTCTTCCTTACTCCTTCTGCACTTTACCTTGTTGTGTGTGGGCGCACAACCAACTTTGGTAAGCGGCTTGGGAATTACCGTCCCCTACCCCCACCAACAAGATCTGCTGATCCCGCACATGAGGCGCCTTCCTACCTCTCTCTAGACATTCATTTGAATGGGAAATTTCACAGTCATCCGGCATCTCAATTTGGATGCCGGATGGCTGGACACGCCGGGGCGGCATCGGACAGGGGAACACATCATGCTGCGTTTCCCTGTTCAGTATCCAGAAACAATGAATGCCGGATGCTACACAACTGATGACAACTGATGCACGTTATCATTAGTTGTGGCATCAGTTGCGTCAAAATTTAGGTGCCAGACATATATGAATCCAGCCTAACAAACCCTCAAGCAACAAAGGGAACTGGTTTTCAGCCTCTGAATATAAACTAAGATTTTAAATACAAAAAGTATAGTCGGAAGCTACTTTATTTACATAAGGCTGCACAAGTTAAAAAGACTCATTGAAGACTATACAAGTCACCTAAAAAAAAGGCAAAATAATGGGGAGCTAAGCCTACATGAGCTAGTCCTTGTGTTTGTTTTAGAGCAGAGGTTTTGTTAATATCTGCAATAAAGGTTCTGTAAGGAGCTTCTGCAGCATTTTTTTTTATCGGAAATTATTAAATAAACCATTATGTCATTGTGATCTGTCAAGTGTTGTTGGTTTCTGGCATTTTTAAGGATCTGGCACTTCTGCTATATTAGTTGTTCTGCTCCAATAACAAAGTAGAACAATGGAAACAAATATAGTGGTGTGAACCCAGCCTTTTCTTGCTTTCATATATTACATTGTATGAAAAATATTGGGGTTTGTACCCTCTTAATGTCAGTGGCAATGACAGACAATAAAGGTTCCCTTTTTAGCTTGCTGTGTTTTTACATCAGGGCAAAAAATAAGGCAGCATGGGTCTCCTGTTCCAAATTTTCAAGAGCTCAGCTGACAGCATGAAACACTCCCGTTACTGGTAGATTACCCCTTAAGGACCAAGCGTTTTTCTGTTTTTGCACTTTCATATTTTCCTCCTTACCTTTTAAAAATCATAACCCTTTCAATTTTGCCCCTAAAAATCCATATGAGGGCTTATTTTTTGCACCACCAATTCTACTTTGTAATGACATGAGTCATTTTACCCAAAAATATATGGCAAAACAGGGGGAAAAAAATAATTGTGCGACAAAATTGAAGAATACATTTTGTAAATTTTGGGGGCTTCCATTTCTACGCCGTACATTTTTTTGGGCAAAAGTGACACTTTATCTTTATTCTGTAGGTCATACGATTAAAATGATACCCTACTTATATAGGTTTGATTTTGTCGTACTTTTGGAAAAAATCATAACTACAAGCACGGAAATTTATATATATAAAATTGTCCTCTTCTGACCACTATAACACTATAACTTTTTGATTTTTCCGCATATTGGATGGTTTTAATCGGTACCATTTTTGGATTGTTTGGACTTTTTGATCGCTTTTTATTCCTTTTTTTTTATGGTATAAAAAGTGACAAAAAATACGCTATTTTGGACTTTTACATTTTTTGGCGCGTACACCATTGACAGTGCTGTTTAATTTATGATATATTTTTATAGTTCGATATTTGGACATTTACGCACACGGTGATACCATATATGTTTATTTTTAATATGTTAATATATTTTTATATGGAATTTGGTAAAAGGGGGGTGATTGAAACTTTCAATAAGGAAGGGGTTAATGTGTGTGTTTTTAAACTTTTTTTTTAACTTTTTTTATTTTACACTTTTAGTCCCCTTAGGGGACTTTTAGGAGGAATCATTTGATTCCTCATACAGATCAATAGGGTTCCATAGAATCCCATTGATCTGTGTGCTCTGCGCTCGATTGATAAAGCCTGGTCCTGCCAGGCTTTATCATTCTGAGCACCGGAGCTGGCACAGGAGGAAAGCTAAGCCCTCAGGCTACCTCCACAGTGGATCGCCCCCCCGTAATCGTGCTGCAGGGGGGCCATCCACCCCACTGGACCACCAGGGATAGGATAAAGACACCTTTAGATGCTGCTGTCAACTTTGACAGCGGCGGTCTAAAGGGTTAATAGCCGTCCACGGCGATCACCGCATGTCGGCTATTAACACAGGCCCTCAGCTACAGGAATCAGCTGGGGGGCGGCCGGTATGATGCGGGCTCGAGTCGGGAGCCCACGTCATACTGCGTTAACGGCACATGGACGAGCATAGATGTCCATGGTTGTTAACGGGTTAACTCCTTACATGCAAGGGTCAAATTGTGACTGCGAAATGTAAGGAATCTGTGTGCATTGTTTAACCTCTTAAGGACACAGTGATTTTTTTCCACTTTCATTTTTTCTCCTTGCTTTCTAATAGCCATAATGCTTTCAATTTTCCCCTACAGACCCATATGAGGGCTTGTTTTTTGCTCCACAAATTGTTCTTTGTAAGGACTTCACTTATTTTACTTGACTTCACTTATTTTACTTTTCCCAGGGACTGTGGTGAAAAAATATATATATTATTTGTGGGGCTAAATTGAAAAACGGGCTTCCATTTCTACACAGTGCACTTTCTGTAAAAATAAAACCTTATTCTGTCGGTCCATGCAGGGACGGCATTAGGGCGGGGCAATCCGGGCAATTGCCCAGGGCCCTCATTCCCCAGGGGGCCCCCTGCGGGCTGCTCAGTGGCGGATCCAAAGGGGATCCGCCACTGAGCAGTCCGCAGAGGGCCTTGTCACATTCAGGACATTCCTGTGTCCCAAAAGATCTTTTCGGGACACAAGGATGTCCCGGGTTACCTTTCTGCTGCCCTGCGTTAACTTAAAAAATGCAGGGGCCACCAGAGGTAGCACACGCAGGGACGTCACTGACGTCCTGTGCATTCGCCCATAGGAACGGAGGAGCGGAGCATCGAGGTGGATGACGTGCGCGCATGTTAAGTTACCAGTGGCACATCATCTTCAGTGCTCCGACCACCGCTCCTTCCGGTCCCGAGACCTACTGCTATGGCCTTTAGGCCATAGCGGTATATTGGGTCCCCTGACCGGAGGAGCGGTGGTCAGAGCACTGAAGTGGGGCAGTACACAGGCATACAGCCTCCAGCCATGCACTGTATATGGCTGAAGGCTGTATGTCTCTGGGGGAGCTATGCTGCACCTAATGTGGGGAACTATGCTGCACTTAATGTGGGGGAACTAAACTGCACCTAATGTGGGGGAACTATACTGCACCTAATGTGGGGGAACTATACTGCACCTAACGTGGAGGAACTATACTGCCAACCTAATGTGGGGCAACTATACTGCCAACCTAATGTGGGGGAAACTACAACCTAATGTGGGGGAACTATACTGTTAACCTAATATGGGGGAACTATACTGCCAACCTAATGTGGGGGAACTATACTGCCAACCTAATGTGGGGGAACTACAACCTAATGTGGGGAAACTATACTGCCAACCTAATGTGGGGGAACTATACTGCCAACTTAATGTGGGGAAACTACAACCTAATGTGGGGTAACTATACTGCCAACCTAATGTGGGGGAATATAAAATTGTATTATTCTGATCCCTATAACTCTTTTTTTCTGTATATGGGGATGTATGAGGGTCATTTTTTGCGATATGATTTGTAGTTTTTATCGGTACCATTTTTGTTTTGATGGAACTTTTCCATTGCTTTTTAGATATTTTTTTATGGTATTTGAAGTGACCAAAAATTAGCAAATCTGCTTAGTGCACTATTATGGCTTTTGGGGCCCCGCTTTTGATTTTGCCCATGGCCACGCTAAGCCTAAAACTGGCCCTGGGTCCATATGATTACAACAATACTCAATTAATATAGGTTTTTATTTTATTTTACTACTTTTAAAAACTACTAAAAAATTAGTATGCTAAAAATTGTCCTCTTCTGATCCCTACAACTCTTTATTTTCCCATTTTTGCACCGTGGTCTGTTGTTTTTATCTGTACCATTTTTGTTTCAATGGAACTTTCTGATCGCTTTTTATTCATTTCTGGTCAATTCTGGACTTAGTATTTTTTTATGTTTACTGTACAGTTTTATTAATGTTATATTTTAATAGTTAGGACATTTCCGCACATGACAATACCTAATATGTTTATCTTTATTTTTGTTTACATTATTTTATTGGAAAAAATGCAAAAGGATAATTACTTTTAGTAGAGAAGGGGCTTACTAACATTTATAAAAAATTTTGGACATTTAATTGAATATTTTTTAGTTCCCATAGGAGATTATTACATGCAATCTTTCAGTTGCATACACTGAACAATGCTGTGCAGTAGCATAGCATTGATCAGTTTTATTGCTGCTTCATTACCACAGGCTACCTGTGGTGAAGGAACACCGAATGGACGGGATGTAGACAGGTAGGGACCCTTCCCCTGTCCTCTAAGCTGATTGAGGCCCAACTATTTTGCCCTTGTGCTCCTGATTTGCTCTCTGAGATAACCGGTAATGTTTTTTTTTTTTTACCATGATAGACACCGTGATCAACTTTGATTGCTTTATCTGAAGGGGTAATTGGCCTGATCTATGATGTCCGTCATTAGCCATGGGCCCTGCAGCCGGGACCCACTAAGTGAGAAATGCTTTTAGCCCTGAGTGCGCTTCATACAATGTGAAAGGTCTTAGTACATGTACGTCCTGTGTCTTCTAGGGGTGAACCCACTGACCTCCCAAGGACATGAATGATTTTCCCCTAATAATGTACCTGTAGGGTACATTATTAGGGGAAGATGGGTAAGTGACAGAAATAAAGGCTATGATAACAATATGATGAGTAAATAATTAGCTTCATATCAAACACATAGACCCGCATTTACTGTTTTTCCCCACCTTTCTCCTTCTCTTCATATCGAAGTTCTTTAGAACATTCCCTAATATTCATGTGTTCATACATGTCAAGAAACTTTATTGATTTTCATTTATTTAACTTCTCTGTTAAAAGGGAAAAATCACAGCCTAAAAAGACACCAAAGCAGGGTGAACAACTGTAGAAATAACTAGGATTGTGGAAATTCAAAAAACCACACTTCAGCTAAAAGTGACGACTTTCACTCAAGAAAAGTTATAATACATAAAATACAATATAACTAAACTCTGTAATTCACATTCCTTAAGAACTCTCTAAAACAACTTAATATTAAAAGTATGAAAAAAACACATGGAAAGGAGCAATTAAAAGACATAAAACTATACAAAAGAAATCATACACAACATAAACCTTCTCTGTACTTAGTATTTGCTTAATAAAGCTTCTCTATGTCTCTATGTACTGAGGGTGAATTGTGTTACTACAAAACAGTTAGATTTCAAGGTAGCAAGAAAAGTGACATTTTTTTTAAACTACAGAAAAATCTACTGAATCTTTCCCATACATATATAACCGTACTGCAATGTTCTTCTAATCTCCTCACAAAACAGACAACGCACAACTAAGTCTTTGAACAGACTGTACGACCTCATTACCTCATTTTCGAAGTCGTCTCTTAAGAATAGACATAAATATCCCAGTCTTACCTGACTCATTACATTTCCTAGGCCCATTTGTTGTGTCAGAATTGGGGATCATCACCATAAAGCACACATTTCCACTTCCTGGTTAAGTTCCCCACTCATATTTTGAGAGACAAGAGTCATAGTCTCCTGTACTGTTATCTGCACGCACTATGTAATATTCAGTTATCCATTAACTATAGCCCAGGGAGCAGCAAAAGAGGGCGTGCTGGAAGATGACGTTGTTTAATAGTTATAGTCTCTGCTGAGATTATGAAAATAATTAGTAAAAAGCAGAATACAAATATCAGTTATTAAATAAAGTCCATAGAAATAATCTTAAAGTGTACATGTTAATATAAAAAAAACTTTTGATATGGCATAGAGACATATTAAAAGTTATTCTCAGTTGGGGTCTGAGTGTGCAGACCCTGACTGATCAGTAGGATGAGCCAGAAGAATTGTGTACCTAGCATGTTCTCTCCCAGATGTGTATCACGTTACCAAAACGGACTCATAGTGCTCACAGTGACACAGAGCGGTGAAAGAGAGACTTTGGGGGCAGAACTGCTTTCCTGCTGATCATTCCACTGATCGGTAAGTGGTTTGAACATAAAAGCCCTGACTGATAAAAAAATATTATTTATAGTACATAAAAAGTTGAGTTATTATGTGATGTTTCATTGCAGGTTTGTAAGGGGTAGTATGCTCTCACTGGGAAAAAAGGCATAGATATTGGTGCAAATAAGACATTTTAAAGCATTACCTTTTAAAGGGGTACTCCAGTGGAAAACATTTTTTTTTTAAATCAACTGGTGCCAGAAAGTTAAACAGATTTGTAAATTACTTCTATTAAAAAATCTTAATCCTTCCAGTACTTATCAGCTGCTGTATGCTCCAGAGGAAGTTCTTCCCTTTTTGAATTTCTTTTCTCTCTGACCAAAGTGCTCTTTGCTGACACCTCTGTCCATTTCAGGAACATTCTAGAGCATTCTAGGGGTCATTATGCCCCCCATGACGGCGATGGCCGCAGATCGCTGGACAATTCAGTTCAGCGATCTGCGGCGGATTCTGGGTCAATCGGGTCTCCAGTGACCTGGAATTACTGGCTGATCGGGGCCGTCTCTGAACAGCCACAGCCAGCAGGGGTGAGGTGGCACTGGTGCCACCTCACGATCGCCCTGATTCGTCGGCTGGTTTCCGGCCGACCAATCAGGGCACCTGCTGCGGGTGTCACTCTTGCAACCCGCTCCGCCCCTCTTCCGGAGGACGTGAGCGGGAAGAAGACCCCGGGAGCTGGGGACCCCAATCCCCGGCATCCCTGTTGGGATCGGGGCCCCAGGAACGACGGCGGCGGCGGCGAGGGACTGACCTGCGCGGCGGCGGCGTGGATCTGCAGTTGGAGGTGAGTGACAGCCTCCTGCTGTTGCTTAGCAACAGCTCCCAGCATGCAAAAAGGGCATGCTGGGAGCTTTAGTTATGCAACAGCAGGAGGCAGACCACCACAACTCCCAGCATTCCCTTATGGGCATGCTGGGACTTATAGTTTTGCAACAGCTGGAGGCACATTTTTTTCTATGGAAAAGTGTACCTTCAGCTGTTGTATAACTACAACTCCTAGCTTGCATAATCAGCTAAAGTGCATGCTGGGAGTTGTAGTGGTGCATCTGCTGGTTGCATAACTACAACTCCCAGCATGCCCGTTGGCTGTCGGTGACTGCTGAGAGTTGTAGTTTTGCAACAGCTGAAGGCAAACTGAGTTAAGTAGCAAACCAGTGTGTCTCCAGCTGATGCATAACTACAATCCCCAGCATCCCAAGCCAAAGTAGTATGCCTCCGGCTGTTGCATAACTACAAGACTCAGCATGCCCTTCCGCTGTCCGTACATGCTGGGGGTTGTAGCTTTTGCAACAGCTGAAGGCACACTGGTTGCAAAACACTGAGTTTGTTACCAAACTCAGTGTTTCACAACCAGTGTGCCTCCAGCTGTTGCAAAACTACAACTCCCAGCATGCACTGATAGACCGTATATGCTGGGAGTTGTAGTTTTGCAACAGCTGGATGTTTCTCTCCCCCCCCCCCCAATGTGAACGTACAGGGTACACTCACATGGGCGGAGGTTTACAGTAATTATCCGGCTGCAAGTTTGAGCTGCGGCAAATTTTCTGCCGCAGCTCAAACTGCCAGCGAGAAACTACTGTGAACCCCCGCCCGTGTGACTGTACCCTAAAAACACTACACTAACAAAAAATAAAATAAAAAGTAAAAAAAACACTACATATACACATACCCCTACACAGCCCCCCTCCCCAATAAAAATGAAAAACGTCTGGTACGCCACTGTTTCCAAAACGGAGCCTCCAGCTGTTGCAAAACAACTACTCCCAGTATTGCCAGATAGCCACTGACTGTCCAGGCATGCTGGGAGTTTTACAACAGCTGGAGGCACCCTGTTTGGGAATCACTGGCGTAGAACACCCCTATATCCACCCCTATGCAAGTCCCTAATTTAGGCCTCAAATGCGCATGGCGCTCTCACTTTGGAGCCCTGTTGTATTTCAAGGCAACAGTTTAGGGCCACATATGGAGTATCGCCGTACTCGGGAGAAATTGTGTTACAAATTTTGGGGGGTATTTTCTGCTATTACCCTTTTTAAAAATGTAAAATTTTGGGGAAAACAAGCATTTTAGGTAAAAAAATATATATTTTTTTACATATGCAAAAGTCGTGAAACACCTGTAGGGTAATAAGGTTCACATTACCCCTTGTTACGTTCCCTGAGGGGGTCTAGTTTCCAAAATAGTATGCCATGTTTTTTTTTTTGCTGTTCTGGCACCATAGGGGCTTCCTAAATGCGGCATGCCCCCAGAGCAAAATTTGCTTTCAAAAAGCCAAATGTGACTCCTTCTCTTCTGAGACCTGTAGTGCGCCAGCAGAGCACTTTTCACCCCCATATGGGGTGTTCTCTGAATCGGGAGAAATTGGGCTTCAAATTTTGGGGGATATTTTCTGCTATTACCCTTTTTAAAAATGTAAAAATGTAGGGAAACCAAGCATTTTAGGTGAAATTTTTTTTTTTTTTACATATGCAAAAGTCGTGAATCACCTGTGGGGTATTAAGGTTCACATTACCCCTTGTTACGTTCCCCGAGGGGTCTAGTTTCCAAAATGGTATGCCATGTGTTTTTTTTTGCTGTCCTGGCACCATAGGGGCTTCCTAAAGGTGACATGCCCCCTAAAACCATTTGTCGCTCCTTCCCTTCTGAGCCCTCTACTGCGCCCGCTGAACAATTAACATAGACATATGAGGTATGTCCTTACTCAAGATAAACTGGGTTTCAAATGCAAGTAAAAATTTTCTCCTTTTTACCCCTTGCAAAAATTCAAAAATTGGGTCTACAAGAACATGCGAGTGTAAAAAATGAAGATTTTGAATTTTCTTCTTCATTTTGCTGCTATTCCTGTGAAACCCCTAAAGGGTTAATACACTTACTGAATGTCATTTTGAATATTTTGGGGGGGGGGGGGGGTGTAGTTTTTATAATGGGGTCTTTTATGGGGTATTTCTAATATGAAGACCCTTCAAATCCACTTCAAAACTGAACTGGTCTCTGAAAAATAGTGAGTTTGAAAATTTTGTGAAAAATTTCAAAATTGCTGCTGAACTTTGAAGCCCTCTGATGTCTTCCAAAAGTAAAAACTCATAAATTTTATGATGCAAACATAAAGTAGACATATTGTATATGTGAGGCCAAAATTTTTTTATTTTGAATATCCATTTTCCTTACAAGCAGAGAGCTTCAAAGTTAGAAAAATGCTAAATTTTCATTTTTTTCATCAAATTTGGGGATTTTTCACCAAGAAAGGATGCAAGTTACCAAAAAATGTTACCACTAAGTTAAAGTAGAATATGTCACGAAAAAACTATCTCGGAATCAGAATGATAACTAAAAGCATTCCAGAGTTATTAATGTTTAAAGTGACAGTGGTCAGATTTGCAAAAAATGCTCTGGTCCTTAAGATGTAAAATGGCCTGGTCCTTAAAGGGGTCCTCCGCCCCTAGACATCTTATCCCCTATCCAAAGGATAGGGGATAAGATGTCAGATCCCCGTGGTCCCGGGGCGTGATGTCACGAGTTCGCTCTGCGCGTAATGATGGGCAGTACAGGGGCCGGAGCATCGTTACGTCACGGCTCCACCCCTCGTGACGTCACGGCCCTGCCCTTTCAATACAAGTCTATGGGAGGGGGCGTGGTGGTCATCACGCCCCCTCCCATAGACTTGCATTAAGGGGACGGGCCGTGATGTCACGAGGGGCGGCGCTATGACGTCACGCTGCTCTGTCCCCCGTATCGCCCGTCATTACGCACAGAGCGAACTCAGAGCGATCCCAGGGGTCCCCAGCAGCGGGACCGCGGCGATCTGACATCTTATCCCCTATCCTTTGGATAGGGGATAAGATGTCTAGGGGCGGAGTACCCCTTTAAGGGGTTAAAATTGTCATCTTCTGACTGACCTCTATACCTTTTTTTTCCCCGTGTACGGAGTGGTATGAGGGCTCATTTTTTGCGCTGAGGTCTGAAGGTACTATTTTTGTATTGATTGGACTTTTTTGATTGCTTTTTATTTATTTTTTCATGATATAAGAAGTGACCAAAAATACGCTAGTTTGGACTTTTGAATTTTTTTGCGTGTACGCCATTGACCTTGCGGTTTAATTATTGATATATTTTTATAGTTCACACATTCCGCACGCGTCAATACCACATATGTTTATTTTTATTTACACAGTTTTTTTTTTTATGGGAAAAGGGGGTGATTCTTACTTTGATTAGGGAAGGGGTTAAATGATCTTTATTAACTTTTTTTTCACATTTACATTTACACATTTCACATTTACACATTCACTCTAGTGGCTATAACACTGCACACCCTGATCTTCTACACAGATCCCTGCAATGCATTAATATGGCAATGATCAGTCTTATCGGCAGTCGATTGTTCAAGCCTGGATTTCCGGCTTGGAGCAATCAATAGCCGATTGGAAGTGCCGGAAGCAGGTAACGGACCCTCTGCTCGCATTCTAGCTGATCGGGACATTGCGATTTTACCACGATGGTCCCGTTCAGCTCGACTGAGCTGCCGGGAGTGTATTTTTGTTAATTTAGATGTGACAATCAACTTTGAACGCCGCGTCTAAAGGGTTAATAGCGCGCGGCACAATGATCGGATGCCACACGCTATTAGCCCAGGGTCACGGCTTTCATTTTCCGCTGGGACCGGCGTGACCCCGCGTTATAGACCAGGACCGGTCTATAACAACCGAAGCATGCTTCACCTAGCTATATCTAGCAATCACTGGGGATCTCAGCACTGAGCCTCTGACTTGTCTGCACTTATGCATAAGATGGTAAACAGCTGTTGCACATATCTATGTCACTGTCGGTCTAAGTGTGATAATTCCTTATTACAGCTTTTCCCACTAGATACAGGATGGGCCTTCCTGTCACTGCAGGATTATGTTTGGCATCTAAACCTTATAGCAGCGAATAACTGGCCCTGGTTTTTCCACTGTCTGAATCCTAACTTCAGTGGAGTGTTGTAGGAGGAGATTTTAATTTTAATATTAGTTACATTGACCTATGTAGCAGGTTATCATTCCTGCTGGGGGCTTTCCTACTATTATTATTTGTCGCTGCAACTGCCATTGCTATTGGTTACTGTAGCATGTTGCTAATACATTGTGGTAATAATGCTGTTGCTATTGGTTACCTTACCATGGTGTTAATTCTATAAATTTCCTACCGTGGCCATACGTTGCTTACTATATTATTCTATTATCCCTTCTTGAGCTAATTACATCATAAATTACTCTTGGTAAATGACGTTTGGTCTATGTGTTATCTTGACCAAACAGAAACGCGTTGGGTTAGTAGCAGAGAGGTTTCGAAATATTCATTCCATCTATAAGGTAAAATTAATCTTTAAACTCTGATTGATTGGGAGGCAGTATATATAGTATAATTTCTTCTGCCTTTCTTTATATTTGGTGATAGTATCAGAATTGGACACACTGACACACTATTAATATCTGGTGTAGTTTTATTATAACCCAATAAAGGTAAAGTTTTATGGCACTTTTTTTTTTAGAAAAAAAAAAAAACTACCATTCAGAACAGAATACTGTATTGCTGCAGCATCATCTTTGTCCAAGTGAGGGTGGGACTAGCACTCCTCTGTTCTTTCTCCTGTCTAATTGCACTCCTCTGTGCTCTCTCCTGTCTGATAGTACTCCTCTGTGCTCCCTCCTGTCTGATAGGACTCCTCTGTGCTCTCTCCTGTCTGATAGGACTCCTCTGTGCTCTCTCCTGTCTAATAGCACTCCTCTGTGCTCCCTACTGTTTAATAGCACTCCTCTGTGCTCTCACTGTCTGATAGCACTCTTCTGTGCTCCCTCCTGTCTGATAGTACTCCTTTGTGCTCTCTCCTGTCTGATAATACTCCTCTGGGCTCTCTCCTGTCTGATAAGACTCTTCTGTGCTCGCTCCTGTCTGATAGCACTCCCCTGTGCTCTCTCCTGTCTGATAACACTCCCCTGTGCTCTCTCCTGTCTAATAGTATTCCTCTGTGCTATCTCCCATCTGATAGTACTCCTCGGTGCTCACTCCTGTCTGATAGTACTCCTCTGTGCTCTATCCTGTCTGATTGGACTCCTCTGTGCTCTCTCCTGCCTGATAGGACTCCCCTGTGCTCTCTCCTGTCTGATAGCACTCCCCTGTGCTCTCTCCTGTCTGGTAGTATTCCTCTGTGCTCTCTCCTGTCTGATAGTACTCCTTGGTGTTGTCTTTTGTCTGATAGGACTCCTCTGTACTCTCTCCTGTCTGATAGGACTCTTCTGTGCTCTCTCCAGTCTGATAGGACTCCTCTGTGCTCTATCTTGTCTGATAGGACTCCTCTGTACTTGCTCCTGTCTGATAGAACTCCTCTGTGCTCACTCCTGTCTTATAGGACTCGTCTGTGCTGCTTCCTCTCTGATAGCACTCCCCTGTGCTCTCTCCTGTCTGATAGCACTCCTCTGTGCTCTCTGCTGTCTGATAGTACTCCTCTGTGCTCGTTCCTGTCGGATAGGACTCCTCTGTGCTCGCTCCTGTCTGATAGTACTCCTCTGTGCTCACTTTTGTCTAATAGCACTCCTCTGTGCTCTCTCCTGTCTAATAGCACTCCTCTGTGCTCTCGCTGTCTGATAGCAGTCTTCTGTGCTCTCGCCTGTCTGATAGTACTCCTTTGTGCTCTCTCCTGTCTGATAATACTCCTCTGGGCTCTCTCCTGTCTGATAAGACTCCTCTGTGCTTGCTCCTTTCTGATAGCACTCCCCTGTGCTCTCTCCTGTCTGATAACACTCCCCTGTGCTCTCTCCTGTCTGATAGTATTCCTCTGTGCTCGCTCCCATCTGATAGTACTCCTCGGTGCTCACTCCTGTCTGATAGGACTCCTCTGGGCTCTCTCCTGTCTGATAGGACTCCTCTGTGCTCTCTCCTGCCTGATAGGACTCCCCTGTGCTCTCTCCTGTCTGATAGGACTCCTCTGTGCTCTCTCCTGTCTGATAGCACTCCCCTGTGCTCTCTCCTGTCTGATAGGACTCCTTTGTGCTCTCTCCTGTCTGATAGCACTCCCCTGTGCTCTCTCCTGTCTCATAGTACTCCTCTGTACTCTCTCCTGTCTGATAGTACTTCTCTGTGCTGTCTCAAAGTCTGATAGCACTCTTCTGTGCTCTCTCCTGTCTGATAGTACTCCTTTGTGCTCTCTCCTGTCTGATAATACTCCTCTGGGCTCTCTCCTGTCTGATAAGACTCCTCTGTGCTCCCTCCTGTCTGAAAGCACTCCCCTGTGTTCTCTCCTGTCTGATAACACTCCCCTGTGCTCTCTCCTGTCTAATAGTATTCCTCTGTGCTCTCTCCCATCTGATAGTACTCCTCGGTGCTTACTCCTGTCTGATAGTACTCCTCTGTGCTCTATCCTGTCTGATTGGACTCCTCTGTGCTCTCTCCTGCCTGATAGCACTCCCCTGTGCTCTCTCCTGTCTGATAGCACTCCCCTGTGCTCTCTCCTGTCTGGTAGTATTCCTCTGTGCTCTCTCCTGTCTGATAGTACTCCTTGGTGTTGTCTTTTGTCTGATAGGACTCCTCTGTACTCTCTCCTGTCTGATAGGACTCTTCTGTGCTCACTCCTGTCTAATAGCACTCCTCTGTGCTCTCTCCTGTCTAATAGCACTCCTTTGTGCTCTCGCTGTCTGATAGCAGTCTTCTGTGCTCTCTCCTGTCTAATAGTACTTCTTTGTGCTCTCTCCTGTCTGATAATACTCCTCTGGGCTCTCTCCTATCTGATAAGACTCCTCTGTGCTTGCTCCTTTCTGATAGCACTCCCCTGTGCTCTCTCCTGTCTGATAACACTCCCCTGTGCTCTCTCCTGTCTGATAGTATTCCTCTGTGCTCGCTCCCATCTGATAGTACTCCTCGGTGCTCACTCCTGTTTGATAGGACTCCTCTGTGCTCTCTCCTGTCTGATGGGACTCCTCTGTGCTCTCTCCTGTCTGATAGCACTCCCCTGTGCTCTCTCCTGTCTGATAGTATTCCTCTGTGCTCTCTCCTGTCTCATAGTACTCCTCTGTGCTCTCTCCTGTCTGATAGTACTTCTCTGTGCTGTCTCCTGTCTGATAGGACTCCTCTGTGCTCTCTCCTGTCTGATTTTACTCCTCTGTGCTCACTCCGGTCTCATAGCACTCCTCTGTGTTCTCTCCAGTCTAATAGCACTCCTCTGTGCTCTCTCCTGTCTGATAGCACTCCTCTGTGCTCTCTCCTGTCTGATAGCACTCCTCTGTGCTCTCTCCTGTCTGATAGCACTCCTCTGTGCTCTCTCCTGTCTGATAGGACTCCTTTGTGCTCTCTTCTGTCTGATAGGACTCCTCTGTGTTCTCTCCTGTCCTATCAAACAGGAGAGAGCACAGAGGAGTGCTAGCCCTCCCTCACTTACTGGACTTTGTACATGCCTGTGTTTCAGCTTATAAACCACGATTTCTATAAAAAGGAAATACTATTTTCTTATGAATGTACACAAAAAAAGAAAAAACTGGAGTGCAAAATACCTTAAAATCACTAAATCTTTAGTACAAAATTTAAATTTAAATTTTAAAATACACTGTATCTGGACGAGATGTATTCAAGAAACAATACCTGGACCACTGCTGAGGCACAAAAAGATCATATATTGCATAACAATTAGCACTATAGCCAAACAACTTTGAATTATAGTATCAACATATTCATAATATATACTGGACCGCTATGCCAAGAGAAATATAAGATAAATAAACAACCTGCGTGCTAGCTATCAAAGTGCAAAATGCATACTAATAAGCCATGACAAGTCTTGCTGCACAAAGTCAGCCGTCAATGTGCAAAATAACGCGTTGTGTAAACTTAATGGCAAAGTGACCAGTGCAATACATAAAGTTATCTAAAGCCATGTGCTATGTGCTTACCCATCTTATTTGTCAGCGTGCCTCGGCTCCCCATGTAGGCACATAGCTGAAGGCAACACTGCTGCAGAAAAAAAAGAGTTATCTAAACACCGTATCTCCAACTATTCCAAAACTACCCAGCATTACAGGACTGCCTAAGGATGCCAGACATGAATAACATAGGAGCATATAGAAAATGTATGCATAAAAAAACATAGTACTTTTAGCACTAATCCTTTTCACTAATTTAAGAAGATGTAAGTTATACACTCACCATATTGTCTTTGAGTACAGACAATCTCCAATAATCATTGTGTGTATTTGTGCAGCAAAGTGAGGGAGGGGGAGGAGTTATCACAGTGCAGGCAAGAGAAGGACACGCCCCCTCCCTTTGACAAGATGGAAAGACATTGAGCAGCTGTAATATGCTATTTTCTTTTTGTGAAATATGGGTGATAGAATTCCAGAATTCAAAAAACAAACAAACAGTGAGGTACATTTACTATTGCAAAATCACCATGTTTCTGGACAGGCATACATGCCCTTCCCCACACTATGTGCTATAGACACATTGTAGATACGTTGCAGAAATGTTGTAGACACATTTAGACATGTTGTAGACACGTTGCGGAAATGTAGACATGTTTAGACACGTTGTAGACACTCTTAGAGAGGCTAAGGCTTAATTGCAAAATGGTCTAACTCTAGACTAGACAATCTTGAGAAGCACCAATTCAACAAACAGTCTGAACCTGCCGGCTCTAGGACCACTCGGAAATGTGCTGTCTCCATAGATGACAATGCATTTTGAGCATATTTTGAAAATTCCTCCATGTGAAAGAGGTTGCCCCAATTTATTTATTTTTTTATTTATTTTTAATTATTATTAATTAATTTAATTATTTATAACTTTTTTTATGCTAAGTGAACTTTAGATTTTTTATATAGCTTTTAATTGATGCCTATGCATTGTTTAAAAGTTTAACTGAAATACTTTTACAAACATCCAGGTTTCTCTCATATTGTTGCATCAACTTACATAGGAAAACAATTGAATTTCTCTCTCTGGAAATCTAACACATCTATTGGGATTAAGTTGGAGAATCGGTGAATCACATCTTCTGTTTGGAGGAGATTTTAAATAATTAATACTGCAGTTCTGCTATGGTAATTCAACATTTAATATGCAGCTTGTTCTAGGTAGTATCCTACTTGAGTAACATTGATGGTATATAAGAATTATTTTAGTTTTGTTATAATCTCTATCCCTTACCATAATACTCTCATGTATAATTTGAAGTTTGTTTGATGGTTAATACATGTAATTAGAGATGAGCGAACTTACAGTAAATTCGATTCGTTGCGAACTTCTCGGCTCGGCAGTTGATGGCTTTTCCTGCATAAATTAGTTCAGCTTTCAGGTGCTCCCGTGGGCTGGAAAAGGTGGATACAGTCCTAGGAGACTCTTTCCTGGGACTTTATCCACCTTTTCCAGCCCACCGGAGCACCTGAAGGCTGAACTAATTTACGCAGGATAAGTCATCAACTGCCGAGCCGAGAAGTTCGTGATGAATCGAATTTACTGTAAGTTCGCTCATCTCTACATGTAAGGTCTTCATTGCAATAAATAACCATGACAATGGAAAATATATTTTAAACCTCAAAAGTTATATCATTTGTGACCAGCAGAGGGAGACATATGATCATTATATACTTATTCAGATAGCCTAGAGATGAGTAAACGTTTTAAAAAGTTTGGTTCTGCCGTATCTCAGAACTCTGGCAAAAAGTTCTGGTTGTGACTTGAACTAGTTCTGTCTGAAACTGTTCTAACACTGTCTAAGAGCCATGAAAGCCCTGTATAACACCAAGTTATCCTAGGAGTGTATCTATGTACTTTCAGGGTACGTTCACACGTACAGGATCCTGTGCAGATTTGATGCGCAGGATTTGTAGCTGCAGATTAGAAGCTGTGCTCAGTCATTTAGTTTATCTTAAATCTGCAGCAGAAAATCCTGCACATCAAATACTGTGCATCAAATCTGTGCAGGATCCTGTATGTGTGAACCTACCCTCAAGCTGTTTTTAGGACAATTATTTCAAAGTTACAGCATTATGTATGGCTTTGGGTAAACTGATGGTACCTGGTGGTAATTAACAGGTGGAATAAAAACACACCGCACATGTGGATTTTGCGTGGGTGACAAGGAGGTGTAAGGAATACCTGATCACTTCGTGATACCAGGGCACCGTTAACCTATACATGGTCCGAGGTTGGAGACCAGCTTCTCCTGGGCTTCTCTGCTCTTAAAGGTATAACACACATAAATAAAATATTTTGTAGTGTAGGATAAAGTGGTTAAACATATTAAATAGAACGGACAGTCTCTTAATGGGCCCGACATCTGTGCTGCAGGTCTTCCCAAGGAGGTCCGCAGTCCACAGGACAACTGGTGCTGGGATACCACAATTGTCCAAAATCATACCCTTTTGGAGATGTTTATATGCACACAGAAGTACCGAAAGAAATAATGGCTTTTTCCAAGTAGTCCAAAAATGATCCCTTTTTGGCAGTAGCAACAGGCTTCATGCCTAGAAAGTGGAGAAGCAGTGTTTTTTTTTTTTTTACAAGCTATGAAAAATGATTCCCATTTTAACACCCTAAAAAGTGCACAAAAGTGACACAAAACCGTCTATGCACTGATTTTTCACAATTAATGTAAAACAAAAAAAATTGTCACACAACTTCTAATTCAGTGGTTCTTAACCTTGTTGGAGGTACTGAACCCCACCAGTTTCAAATGCGCATTCACCGAACCCCTCTTAATTGGAAAAATAAAATATTATTTTTTCAAATTCAAAACATAGGTATATATTTAAGTATATATTTATTCATTGGAGGTATATATTTAAGTATATATTCATACATAGGAGGTATATATTTAAGTATATATTTATACATAGGTGCACAAAATGAACAAAACCATGAAAACAGGATTTTCACACAAAAATAAAAACATAATGAATATTTACTGCAAATCAGTGTGACTTCTGCTGTTGTCTTTCAGAGACCAGTTCAGAAATGCGCAACTTTAACTTGGCAAGTGCCAATATAAAGTCCGCACCATTAGGCTGGCAGTATGTTCCCCCCACATCAGGTGCAATATAGTCCCCCACATTAGGTGCAATATAGTCCCCCCACATTAGGTGCAATATAGTCCCCCCACATTAGGCCGGCAGTATAGTCCCCCACATTAGGCCAGCAGTATAGTTCCCCACATTAGGCCGGCAGTATGTTCCCCCACATTAGGTGCAGTATGTTCCCCCACATTAGGTGCAGTATAGTCCCCCACATTAGGTGCAGTATAGTCCCCCACATTAGGCCGGCAGTATGTTCCCCCACATTAGGCCGGCAGTATAGTCCCCCACATTAAGCTGGCAGTATAGTCTCACACATTAGGTGCAGTATAGTCCCCCACATTAGGCCGGCAGTATAGTCCCCCACATTAAGCTGGCAGTATAGTCCCACACATTAGGTGCAGTATAGTCCCCCACATTAGGTTGGCAGTATAGTTCCCCCACATTAGGCTGGCAGTATAGTCCCCCCACATTATGCTGGCAGTATAGTCCCCCCACATTAGGCTGGCAGTATAGTCCCCCACATTAAGCTGGCAGTATGTTCCCCACATTAGGCTGGCAGTATAGTCCCCCACATTAGGTTGGCAGTATAGTCCCCCACATTAGGTTGGCAATATAGTTCCCCCACATTAGGCTGGCAGTATAGTCCCCCCACATTAGGCTGGCAGTATAGTCCCCCCACATTAGGCTGGCAGTATAGTCCCCCACATTAAGCTGGCAGTATGTTCCCCCACATTAGGTTGGCAGTATTCTCCCCCACATTAGGTTGGCAGTATAGTTCCCCCACATTAGGCTGGCAGTATAGTCCCCCCACATTAGGCTGGCAGCATAGTCCCCCACATTAAGCTGGCAGTATGTTCCCCCACATTAGGTTGGCAGCATAGTTCCCCACGTTAGGTTGGCAGTATAGTTCCCCCCACATTAGGGTTGGCAGAATAGTTCCCCCCACATTTGGCTGGCAGTATAGTTCCCCCACATTAGGGTTGGCAGTATAGTTCCCCCCACATTAGGTTGGCAGTATGTTCCCCCACATTAGGCTGGCAGTATAGTCCCCCACATTAAGCTGGCAGTATGTTCCCCCACATTAGGCTGGCAGTATAGTCCCCCATGTTAGGTTGGCAGTATAGTTCCCCCCCCCACATTAGGATTGGCAGAATAGTTCCCCCCACATTAGGCTGGCAGTATAGTTCCCCCACATTAGGGTTGGCAGTATAGTTCCCCCCACATTAGTTTGGCAGTATGTTTCCCCACATTAGGCCACAGTATAGTCCCCCACATTAGGCCAGCAGTATGTTCCCCCACATTAGACTGGCAGTATAGTTCCCCCCACATTAGGTGCAGTATAGTTCCCCCACAGACATACAGCCTCCAGCCATACAGTATGGCTGGAGGCTGTATGCCTGTGTACTGCCCCACTTCAGTGTTTTAAAAGTAAAGGCGGGGCCGCAGGGACTTTACAGAGGCATCCCTGTGTTCCGAAAGCATCTTTCGGAACACAGATGTGCCGAGGCAAAAATACCCGGCGGGCCTCCCCCGCCGAACCCCCAAGACTGACTCATCGAACCCCTGGGGTTAAGAACCCCAGGTTAAGAACCACTGTTCTAATTAAAGCAGATGTTGCACTGACAGAACAGATGCAGAACTTTCTCTGCTGCTTTAATACAATTATTATATACATGTGTTGTCCATTACTTAAGTTCCCTCACAGAGATCTTCACCTAACACCTGCTATCTCAAAAATGGCTGCTGAAGCTATGTGCATAGGCTTTTATAGAGGCTTTGACATCACCCCTATACTGCCTCTTGATTGGCTGGGAGTTCTGTTTGATTGCCATTAGATCTACAGTTATGCCCTGACCTGAGTGACTTGTTTCTGTTGTGGCCTTCAAGAGGAAAATCATCATTACTCTCCTAATCGTTTAAGAGGATAACAGTTAGTCATTCAGACAACTTCTTTAACTGGGAGCCAACTGAAGTGATTTCCTTCACTACAGGGACTTTAGACATCTCAGGAACTAGCTTGTAAAACCAACTGACTTTGCAAGGGTTCTTTTACTGCTCCTTCTTATCATCAAAAGTACTCTATTGTACTACCAGCTGGGTTTTGTATCTGGGATGTACCCTTGGAAAAACAATTTCTTTATACGATTGATCGCTTTGGGAAAACATGGCACATCCAACCACACGCTGTGAAATTTCATATTAGCACTGGTGCGAGTGTAGCATAGGAGTTCTGGATTCAGTATCTCACTTCAGCTACCATGACACTTATATTGCTGTGCATGGAACTATAGGTGTCAGCTGGCCCAGGGATAACATCTGACCCCCTACTGGTACGCTGCAGTTTCTTCCACTGCAGAACTTCAAATGAGATTTGAGTGTGTCCTTGTGCTGTCCTTACTGCCCACAGTTTATTACAGATGAGCCAGGCACTCTTTCTCAACTGATGGTGATGGTACATGCTATTCGGCAATTACAGTATCCCAGATTTTTGTAAATATTTTATTATACCTTTTCATGTTACAACACTGACACTCTTCTACAATGTGAAGTAGTTAGTGCACAGCCTGTATAACAGTGTTTTAATGTGAATATTCACTGTATATTTACTGAAGGTCAGAACTATACGATGATGTTTCTGAAAAATTGTGGTCCGGTGGCCTTCAGCTTGTTTGTTTTAGCTACCATTGGGCCATGCCGTTACCAAATGTAGTATGTCAGTCCTCTGAGATTGTTGTTGTTGGCTTTACTGAAAAAGGAGAAGATGTAAAGTTAGTGAATGTATTTGGGACCACATTGGTATCTGGAAGAAAGTACTCTTCATCTGACTTTTTTTATGTTGGTTATGCCATCATAAATACATTTTTTGACATTTTGACATGACAACCATGGTGTTGAGCAGTAATCAATGTGCGTTTTACTTGTGTGACTGAAAATGGATCATAATGGCCCTCATTTACTAAGAAAATCGGGTTGTAAGTCTATGTTGCTTTCTTACCCGACTGCTTTTTTCCCCTGGTATTTATTATTATGTCGCATCCTGTTTGTCGCACTGGGTTTTGTTGGTTTTGGTTTCCAACTCCTCTGAGCTGTCGGGAAAAAATCCACAACAATACAACAAATTCGGGTTGGAAACCTTAATAAATACGTGGGAAAGCTCAGAAATGTCGGGTAATGCCCCTTTTTCGGGTTTGGGAGAATCCACATCGGGTCCGTCGGGAAAAAATGTCGCATAGTGTCGCAGACTGGCGCACGATGTCTGCGACATGGCGCAGACAAAGATGCGACAAAAAAACCCGACAAAAGAGGTCGGGTTTAGAATAGTAAATGAGGGCCAATGTTGTAAAGCATAGTTGCTTGTGATGATGTCAAGTCTCCTTTTGTCAAGCTATTGAACTCTATACAAAGTTTTGCAATTTTAGTAACACCCACTGACGTGACACTCCTTTCCCTGCTCACCTTGTGTCCAAGCGGTTTCCAATTCCGGTTAGGTTGGAGCAGGAGGAGGGTCACTGCATGTGAGTGCTCACACCATATATTTGTTCGTTTTTAGTATTTTTTCATGAACCTGAAGAAGACGCCAGTCCTGGCATTGAAACACGTTGTACTGAATAAACCGTGTCTAAGATATTCATATCCCCCATCTCTGATGTTCATTTGTGCCTGAATAGAATCCACTTGCAGTGGTGAAGTCGTCGTGAAGTTTCTGTTACACCTATATGGTGGAGGGATCAGCTGCATTTGGACACTTACAAGCCTAAACCAGTGTTGTGCCTGTATATTGCACAACTTAATGGGTAAGCGCTTCAAGTATTTCTCTACTTACCTACCAAAGGATTATTACACTATGGAGCACTCCTTGCTTTGTTTTTTATATGTGATGTGTTAGTAAAAAAGTGTTGTGAGGCTCTTTATTGTCTAAGGAATTTGTAAAACTCTTGTTGTGATTCTTTATCTTCCTTGGTGGCAATCCTAGGAGCTTTGTTTTGACTGTACTACTTTGCCAGTCTTGAAAACAAGAAAAAGACATGGTTTCAAATGGCAGGAAATGCTCAACCCCAAATGCAGTTGTGCATTTATGCTGTGGGAGCAGATCCTGCCCTTGTGGTCCATTGCTAAGGGCAATCGCCAGCATAAAAATGCATACAATGGGGAATGCCTGCAGCAGACTACAAGTACCACAATGGCATCCTACACCAGATGAAAGGTGTGGATGTGTAACATATAGAATAATACATACATTTAGGTGCTCTACTGTGGTAGATGTAGACAGTAACATATGACTAACCCTCAAAATGATGTTAAAATTGAGACATTCGCCAGTGTATCCTTGTATGAAGGACATACCTGAGCCCGTCCACCAACGCCAAGGTTTCTCAAGTGACACGGGACCTAAGACTAAAACCTACCTGTACCGTATGGGCAATACCAGGGGACAATGGGCAATTAAAGGGGCATTAGGTCCAACTCACAGCCTGCTCCCAGTTCACTCCAGTGTGACTAAGCACACATACAGTTGGAGGAAGGCTATGAGCCCCCCAAGTAGGCTAATATGTTGCCGGCATAACAGGTGCACCAACATGCTACCTATAATAGTGATTTAGGCGCATTCATATGAGGATATACTGGCTAATGTCTACATTTTAACATCATTTTGAGGGTTAGTCATACAGTCAGGTCCATAAATATTGGGACATCCACACAATTCCAAAATTTTTGGCTCTATAGACCACCACAATGGATCTGAAATTAAACGAACAAGATGTGCTTTAACTGCAGACTGTCAGCTTTAATTTGAGGGTATTTACATTCAAATCAGGTGAACAGTGTAGGAATTACAACAGTTTGCATATGTGCGTCCCACTTGTTAAGGGACCAAAAGTAATGGGACAGAATAATAATCATAAATCGAACTTTCACTTTTTAATACTTGGTTGCAAATCCTTTGCAGTCAATTACAGCCTTAAAGGGGTTATCCAGGTAAAAACTTTTTTTTTATATATCAACTGGCTCCAGAAAGTTAAACAGATTTGTAAATTACTTCTATTAAAAAATATTAATCCTTTCAGTACTTATGAGCTTCTGAAGTTAAGGTTGCTCTTTTCTGTCTAAGTGCTCTCTGATGACACCTCTTTCGGGAAATGCCCAGTTTAGAAGCAAATCCCCATAGCAAAACCTCTTCTAAACTGGGCGTTTCCCGAGACACATGTCATCAGAGAGCACTTAGACAGAAAAGAGCAACCTTAACTTCGGAAGCTCATAAGTACTGAAAGGATTAAGATGTTTTAATAGAAGTAATTTACAAATCTGTTTAACTTTCTGGAGCCAGTTGATATATATATAAAAAAAAGGTTTTTCCTGGAATACCCCTTTAAGTCTGGAACACGTAGACATCAGCAGACATTGCTGGGTGAGTCTCTTTTGAGCTCCAGACTTCCACACAGAGAGAAGCAGCATTTTTCATCAAGCCTTTGCCAGGGGTGTGGCAGGCTCCCTGGGAGAGCTTTCCTGCATGGATTCTCGGGCCTCCATTCCCCGTTCTTCAAGGCTGGCGGGGAGTGGAGAGAAAACTGCTACAGCCATTGTTCCGGCCGGAGGAAGAAAATCTGGCAGAGTCTGCAGAAATGCAGGCTCTGCACCCCTGGTAACGGGTGCCAGCCAGAGAACTGGTGAAAGAAAAGCAAGGAGGAGAATTGTGGAGTTGTGGGCAGAGAGAGGGCCCAAGGAGTCCAGTGCCACCTACTGCTCCCGCATGGTCGCGCAGTTTGCTGAGTATGATCGCTGCGTCAAGGAGCTGAAGTTGGCCAGAGAAGATCTGCCAGGGGCTCAGAATCTGGTGAACACTGCACCCAAAAAGAACAGGCCAGAGCTAAGAAGAAAGATCTCAGCACTGAAGGCTGAGATTGTGCAGCTGGAGGAGAGGAGAGCAGAGATCTTGGAGGGGAGCGGTCTCTTTAAGGAGAAGCTTCAGAACAACAACCGGTTTGCCGCCATGAAATCCCCAGGTAAGGTGAAGGTGGATGATGGGGAGAGTAGTGGCGGTGAAGAAAGTGTGGATGGTGATGAAGGTATAAAGAAGGAGGAGGAGAAGGTGGGAGAAAGAGCACAAGTGGTGGAGGTGGAAGCTTTGCCTGTAGCTACTCCCTATAACACCCAGGACAGCTACATAGAGCCAGCCCAGGTGGCGCTTCCATTGAGTGAAAGTGAGGAGGATGAACTGGAGAGTGAGGCTGGGGGATTACTGGGGGCGATTGTTATGCAGGAGTCCCCAGCCCACCTCCAGAATTTTACCTTTGGAGATGACCAATGCAAAGATGTGGCAGTGAAGCGTAAGAACCAGAAGACCCAGGAGACAGTGAAGTACATGTTTGTCCCTTTCCAGCAGTCAGGGCCAGCTGCAAAGCTGGTTCAGGCTGCTGGGCCCCCCCCAAACTGCCAGACTCCATTTCTGTAGTGGAACGGAACCAGCATGGAGGGTACAGCATGGCGTCAGAAAAGGCTGCGGACGCAATAGCTGTAAAGCTCACCCATCCTGCCGGTAGGGATAGGCAGGATGGGCTCATGGTGGGCAGCTCTGGTACTGCAGGACCGCGCCAGGGTGGCGGGGGCGTGTCAAAGTGCCAGAGGCGAGTTTTGCTGCCGTGTGCTCGGGGGGCGGTTCCCCGAGTACTGTGGGCATTACCGGCACTGCAGGGCACTCCCCTGTGAGGGGGGGGGAGTGTCCGGGTGCCGGTGGCGGAAAGCGGTGTGTCTGTGTGCTCGGGGGGCTGTCCCCCGAGTACTGTGTGTTCTGCGGGTGCTGTGGGGCACTCCTCTGTGAGGGGAGGGGGGGCGTGTCCGGGCACCGATATCACCAGCAGAGCCTGTGTGGTTTGGAAAACCAAGCAATGGTGCTGTGGGAGGAGCCAAGGTGCGCTTGGCGGGGCAGCCCCAGACTCAGGAGGTGTCATCGCCCATGGAGGAGGAGTCGTCAGTGTCGACCCCGGCAGCAGCAGCGTCGACCCCAGCACAAAAAATCATAATAAGACCAGCAGTACTACAGGTCCCAGCCAGCCCAGAATCCATTAGGCAGGAAAAGAGTGGAGGATGTGAGTGTAGTAGAGCTGTGGACGTGAGGAGTATATGTGGGAGTGTAAGTGGAGTGAATGATGGTGGGAGTAGTAGTGGTAAGAATGGGAAGTCTGGTATGGATGGGAGTAGTGGTGTGAGTGGCTGTACTGATGGTTCTGGGTCTGGTCCGGCTGCCCCCCCGGTAGTGACTGCTCCTAGGAGCTATGCTAATGTCGCTGCAGGGGGTTCAGGGGGGTCCCCGTCTCCGTCCGGCTCTGGACGCCACTTGCAACAGCGCCTCCTGGAGGCTCTGCCTAGGGGCGACAGGTCGATCCAGGTAGAGGGGAGGGGTGAGGTCCACCTATCTTTCTGGATAGAGAGGCACGGTTTGGGGGCTTTCCGAGAGCAGAATGGGGAGGTGGTCTGGTCCCTCCCGACACCCGGGCAGGACAATAACCGTAGGAATGTGGTCCGTCTGATTTGGAGGGGCGAGGAAGCGTGTCCACCTCACGCTAAAGTGGTTGAGCTTCTCCTTCAAATGGAATTCAGGGCGAGTGACATCTTTGCCCTGATTCACCCCTACGGTTCGTCTGAGTTTGACGTCAGTTTCGTTCGGCCAGAGGGTCTTGAACTCTTCTGGTCAAACTACGAAGTGGCGAAGAACGAGCCCGGCGATTTCCCGTCAGAACTCTGTCAAGAAAGTGACCGTTTTGACCCGTAACGAGTCGCTTTCTTGTTATGACATCATGACCTGGCTCGGACAGTATGGGGATGTGACGGACATGCCCAAGAAAAACTTTGATGAGCACGGGATCTGGTCTGGGGCCTGGACATTTTCCGTCAAACTCAAGCGTTCAGGGAGTACGGTTGCCCACATTCCGTCAGCCGCCTTCCTTTGACGTGACAGGATCCAGGTCTTCTATGAGGGGCAACCTAAGGTCTGTCACAGGTGTGGCAGCCCCACCCACTTTAGCGCAGCCTGTAATGTGCAGGTCTGCGCTTTGTGTGGGGGGGGGGGTCATCTGGCCGCATCCTGTCGGCAGATCCGGTGCCACCTGTGTGGTGTCCTCGGACACCCTTTCAGCCGTTGTCCTAGCACCTTGGCCCGTGCAGAGGCCACTCCAGCTGAGGAGAGCTGTGAAGTTGCCTCGGCTGGAGAGTGTATGGGCAGGGATGGGGGCGCAATAGGGCTAGTGAGGAGGAAAAAGGGCCCTGCCAAACTAAGGCGGGAGGAAAATCGTAGAAGGAGTAGGGAGCTGGAGAGTGCCCAGGTGGCGGGGGTAGCTTCAGTCCCTGCTCCTGAAGCTGGCCCTGTAACTGCTGAAGCCTTGGAGGAGAATGTGCTGGATGAGGAGATCAGGAGAATTCACAGAGAGGAAGGCAATATGGCCGACCCTTCCGATTCCTCCCACTATGAAAGTGTGGATGAGGAGAGTGGGGTGAGGCCTAAAAAGAAAGTTAAGGGCAAAAGGAAAGAGAGAAAGAAGAGGTCAGAGCTCTCTGAAGCTCCTGGTACTACGGGCCAGGTCCAAAGCGGAAGCCTGGCTGCCCCCCCTCTGATTGACCTGTCAAACCGGTACCTCGTCCTCGATACCATCTCCTCCCCCTCCTTGGAGGGGGAAGGTGAGGGTGGGGTGCCTCAGGAGAAAGAGCCTCTGGGGGGGACTGGGCCCTGTCCTGTTGAAGCACCTTCCTCGGAGGGCAGGGCTAGACTGGGGCCGGACGGAGACGGGGACCTTATGGACCAATCGGAGGCGAAAAGAAGATGTAAGAGTGGTTCTGCCCTCTCGTCGTCTTCGGGGATGAGGGGGCTAAATAGAAGGGGAAAAAGAAATAAAGGGTGAGGCCATCTAATTCAATCACCGTCTATGGCGGCACTCACTCCATTGACGCTGGCATCTATTAATTGTGCCAGCATAAAGTCTGATACGGCTATATTTGCAGCCTTTGATTTTCTTAGCCGCGTTGAAGCCGACATTTTCTTTTTACAAGCGACCAGGTTGTCAGATCTAGCCTCTCTGGTAAAAGCCAGAAGAGAGTGGAGGAGCGGTCCTTCCCACTGGTCTCTTGCGGCTGAGCCGTATAGTGGGGTGGCGGTCCTTTTTACCGCTCCTGTTGAATGCCGACGGGTTATTGAATTAGAAATGGGGAGGTGCCTGATCTTAGATTAAGGGACAAGAGCTCCGGCTCATTAACATCTACGCCCCGCAAACAAAGCAGACTTCAATAATGTCACGAGGTCCCAAGATAGGAGAGGCTCCAATGGTCCGCTGACTTGCAATAGTGTGGCACTGATTAGCATAGCTAGAGAAGCTCGCCTAGAGGACGCCCACATCCGGAGCCCCTCGGGCCACGCGGGTTTCACCTATCATCAATGTAGTCGCAGGTCTAGGATAGATAGGTTTTATTTAAAGGAGGAAGCCGTCTCTTCGCTTCCGCAGTGTCCGTGGTTGAGTTCTCTGATCACTGTATGATTTAGTTTTCCCTGAATGTTTCAGAGACCCCTCGGGTGGGTAAAGGTTATTGTAAGCTGAATTCGTCCCTCCTGGAGGAAGCGGAGGTAAGACAGTCCTTTGAGGATTTTCTTCAGAGTCAGGTACCTTTACTGGACCTATGTAGTAGTAATTCAGAGTGGTGGGAGATATTCAAGAAGCAGGTTGCGGGGTTCTTCTGCCAGCTCTCGAGCCTCAGGTCCCTGAACAGGTACCGCTTGTATCAGGGTCTGAGGAGGAAACTCGAGCTTCTCGTTTCGACTGGAGGTAGCCGAGAGGATATCTCCAGAGTGAAATCCTTGCTGATGAGGTGTCAGTACGATAGGCACGCATCTTTGGTTTTTGAGAGGGATTTCGGGAAGTACCGCTCGCCCGACCCTTACAGAAACTGTAAGATGTCAGTGAGTAGTAAAATCATTTCAGGACTGATTGATAGTACAGGATCCCTGAATCGGTCCAGATCAGGGATCTTGGAGGTCGTCAGATCCTTCTACTCACACCTCTTGGGGAGGAAGGATCTAGATCGAGACAAGATGTCGGTTTTCCTGGCTGAAACCATTCCTGAGCCAGGGGTAGACCCCTCTCTTGGCGTTTTGGCAGAAGAGATCAGGGAACAGGAAGTGAGACTGGCGATCGAGGGGCTTGCCCCTAAGAAGTCGACAGGTCCGGATGGCTTAACATCTGAGTGGTACAGGACCTTTAAGGAGTCTTTAGCTCCACTCTTGACTGAGGTATTCAATGAGTGTCTCTCCTTGGGCACTCTCCCGAAGTCAATGAGGTCAGCCCTGATTCTTCTTTCAAAGGGTAAAGATCCCAGCCGTATTGAGAATTGGAGGCCCATAGCTCTTCTCAATACGGACAGGAAGCTTCTGGCCAAGATACTGTTTAATCGGCTGGTGAAGTTTGTACCCCGGCTCCTTTCGGAGGCCCAGCACTGCACTGTTCCGGGCCGAAGCACCTTAAGTGCTGTCCTTAGTGTCAGGGAGGCAGTGGAGCGGAGTAGTGCAGGTCTCTGGAAGGGGTACTTGCTGTCCTTGGATAAGGCCAAAGCATTTGATCGGGTGAACCACGAGTACCTCTGGTCCGTCCTCCTGAGATATGGCTTACCGAGTACTTTTGTTAATTGGCTTAAAATCTTGTATGCAGGGGCAGAGAGTTTCCCGCTGGTGAACGGGTGGTCTGGCCGCTCTTTTGAGGTGGGGTCCGAAGTCCATCAGGGTTGTCCTTTGAGCCCGCTCTGATATGTGTTCGCGATCGATCCCTTCCTTAGGAGGGTGAGTCGCGGACCATTGGCGGGAATCAGGATGAGTCTGGCAGAGCCGGCTGTCACCCAGAGAGTGGTGGCGTACGCTGACGATGTCACTATTTTCATCTCCTCGAGAGAGGAGGTCGATATGGTGATGTTGGAGGTGGACCGCTACTCGGAGGCATCCGGGTCTAAGATCAACCGGGATAAGTGTGAGAGTCTCTGGCTGGGAGGGGGGGATCCCACGTTTGATCTCCCGGACACCCTTCCAGCGCCCCAAGAATCAGCAAAAGTCTTAAGCATCATATTCGGCCAGGTTGATTATCGGGTGATTATCCCACCAAAAACTGGGATGGTAAGCTCCAGGATGCCACTCAGAAGGTGGACCAGTGGAAAGGTTGGTCCATGACCCTCAGGGAAAGGGTACACCTGATCAAATCGTACCTGCTCCCCTTGTTTATCTATCTGGGCAGCGTATGTATCTTGCCAGAGGCTTACTATACTAGGATCTACAGCCTGTTTTTCCAACTGTTATGGGGGAACAGGATGAACCTAGTCAAGAGGGAGGTTACGTACCGCACGAGGAGACTAGGGGGTTTATCTATGGTAAACCCAGTGGTGTTCTTTATGAACACCTTCTTGAAAGCTAACATCGCTAACCTCTGGAAAGAGAGGGCTCCTCCGTGGGTACTCTCCTGCAAGGAATAGTTTCAGCCTTTCTTCCAGGAGTGGGAGAGAGTAGGGCGAGTGAAGGACCTTCGTACGCCCCATGGATATCTTCCGGCTTACGCTACCCCGAAGGCTACCTCTGAAGGCAATACGTCGGTGGGGTCTGGGAGTGTGGGAGATCAGGACCCAGTCAAGGCAGTTCCTTGACAACCGGGTTCTGTTGACCCACTTCCAGAAGCCTCTGGCGCTCAGGGACTGCCCAGGTCGGGATCTGAGAGTGGGGTTGCATCTTTTGAACATGAAAAGGATCCCTCAGAAGTTTTGGGACTTGGCCTGGCACTGCTTTCAGGGGAAGCTATATGTGAGGGGCAATTTGAAGTGTAGGAACTCTGATGATCGGGGATGTCCCCGAGAAGAGTGTGTGGACACGCTGGAAAGCATGGACCACTTCCTGCTTCATTGTCCCTTTAATATAGGGGTCTACAACCGGGTGGGCGCTTCCATCGGCTGGAGTCAACTTGCCGGCCTTACCTACCCGGAATGGGCTTATGGGGCATTTAGGAACCTAGGTGGCCGAGACCGGGGCACTTTATTCTTAGTTAGCTTAGTGGTTAGGTACTACACGTGGAACGCACGGTGTTTAGTGTCGACCCAGCAGAAAATCCTCTCCGAGGTGGAGGTCTGTAGGAATATCACCGGTGACCTCGGGAAGATAAGGTCTTTGGAGTATGGCAGTCTTGGTACCAGTAGGGCTTCTCTCCTGTGGAGAGGTTTTTCTTTTGATGTGCCCTAGGTACTAGACCTTTTAGGTAGAGTACCTTTATTATGGTTAGGGGCAGTGTTATAGGGATAGTGCTAGGGTGAGAGCAGGGTCAGTTTTAATGGAGGGATAGAATTAGGGAAAATTGTAGGGGGGAGTTGGGATAGAGTTTAAAATTATTTTCATGTATCAACTCTGCCATCCTTCATCCTGGTGGTGGGCTAATGCATGTGCACGCTAGCTTTTTGTTTTGTTTTAAGCTGATATGGTAAGAAGGGCTTACAGGCGACCAAACTTGGGCCTAAGGTGGTTTTGGTTCAGTGTGTATATGTTAGTATGTATAAGTTTGTGTGTAAGTTGGTTGGGAAGAGTGCTAGGTGGGGAGGGTGTATTTGTGGGTGGTGGGGTTTTGCTTTTCTTTTGGGGACCTGACATGGGTCAGTTAGGGACAGGACTTTGTGTATGAACGGTATGGACTCTGACCCATGTGCAGGAGGGGTGGTGTGGAAGAGGGTACAGTTTTAGTGTAGGGATTTTGGTAGGGTTTTCTATTGTTTTTGTAGGTTTTCTGTAGTGTATATACCGTATTTATCGGCGTATGACACGCACTTTTTAGGCTAAAATTTTTTGCCTAAAGTCTATGTGCGTGTTATACGCCGATACACCCCCAGGAAAGGCAGGGGGAGAGAGGCCGTCGATGCCCGCTTCTCTCCCCCTGCCTTCCCTGGGGTCTAGAGCGCTGCTGCCGGCCCTTCTGTCCCCCTGGCTATCGGCGCCGCTCCCCGTTCTGTCCCGCTGGCTATTGGCGCCGCTGCCCGTTCTGTCCCCCTGACTATCGGTGCCGGCGCCCCATTGCCGGCGCCGATAGCCAGGGGGAGAGAAGCGGCTCCGACAGCCAGGGGGAGAGAAGGGGCAGCGGCACCCATTGCTGGCGCGGCTGCCCCGTTGCCTCCCCCCATCCCCGGTGGCATAATTACCTGGGTCGGATCCGCGCTGCTGCAGGCCTCCAGCGTGCGTCCCCTGCGTCGTTGCTATGCACGGCGCGGCGCACTGACGTCATGCGCCGTGCAGCGCATAGCAACGACGCCGGGGACGCACGCCGGAGGCCTGCAGCAGCGCGGACCTGACCCCGGCAACAGGTAATTATGCCACCGGGGATGGGGGGAGGCAACGGGGCAGCGGCGCCGGCAATCGGTGCCGCTGTCCCTTCTCTCCCCCTGGCTATCGGCGCCGGCAATGGGGCGCCGGCACCGATAGTCAGGGGGACAGAATGGGCAGCGGCACCGATAGCTAGGGGGAGAGAAGGGCCGGCAGCAGGGCTCTAGACCCCAGGAAAGGCAGGGGGAGAGAAGCGGGCAGCGACGGCCTCTCTCCCCCTGCCTTTCCTGGGGGTGTATCGGGGTATACACGCGCACACACGCGCACACAAGCACCCTCATTTTACCATGGATATTTGGGTAAAAAACTTTTTTTACCCAAATATCCTTGGTAAAATGAGGGTGCGTGTTATAGGCCGGTGCGTGGTATACCCCGATAAATACGGTATTTATTTTTAGTTAAATACTATATTATTATGTTCATGTGATTTTGTATGTATATTGTTTTTTATATCATAGCATTGCAGTAGTTATGGCAGTCGGACCAATTGTTATGTTGTTACGTGGTTTATTTGTTTTATTGCAGTTTATTTGGTATAGTGAATGTGTATTTTTTGTAGCCAGGTAGTGCTAAATGTTATGTTTGTTTATATTTTGATAAGCCAAGGTGTGCTTTTTTTTTTTTTTTTTTTGTAGCGGTGTGCTTGTTATATTTTCTGCTTTGTTTTCTTGTTGTGTTTCCCGAGTATGGATGGTTTTGAGTTGTAGCCAGGTTGTGCTAAATTTTATTTTCATATTTTGATAAGCCAAGTTGTGCTATTTTTATGTTCATTTTTGGTATGTGTGTGAGTGTGTTGTTTGGGTCAGTTAGGTGGGTTGGCATATTTTAGGTTTTTGTAAAGCTGGACTGGCTGGTTAGGCAGGGTTTTGTTTTTGTTTTTTGGTACCAGTGTATTTCTTATTTATGTTATAGCTGGTTAAGCTTGTTTTGTGTTTTTGTATAAGTTTTGTACTTTTATAATAAAAAAGAGTGTCAGCAGAGAGCACGGTGGTCAGACAGAAAAGAACTATATAACTTCCTCTGTAGCATACAGCAGCTGGTAAGTACTGGAAGGCTTAAGATTTTTAAATAGAAGTAATTTACAAATCTGTATAACTTTCTGGCACCAGTTGATTTAAAAAAAAAATGTTTTCCACCAGAGTACCCCTTTAATCCTGTTGGCCAATTGTAATGTTGTGGTAGGAATGCAGGTTACTACAAAAGGACCCATTTTAGGATGCTGAATTGCAGGGTGAGAGAACATTTTATTTTATGCTTTTTCATTTTGTGGCTCCGCTTGTAGCATGTGCTCCACCTTGGTCTACTCCTCATCCCTGATATCTCACTGTGGCTGGGAAAAACATGCAAACAAATGAATATATGAAAACACTTGCAGAATGGTTATACCAGTATCATGGTGTCATGTCATCTCGCCTAGCATTGCCACACTTAGAACAGCCCCAAAAAAAAAAACTATGGATCAATGGCTATGCAAGTAACTATAAAAAATGCTAGATGACCACTTAACAGTGCCATGCCATAAAATCCCTATTGAATATACAGTATTTTACAGCTGACCTTCTGCTACAATGGCCTTGATCAGAGAAAACTCTGATGCCGGCTGTTTAACCCTTTAAATGCTATAGTGTCCATGGCATCTAGGTGGTCTTTTAAGAGAGGTAAATGAATAATAACATAACTCCTTATTGTGGCTAGCTAGTATATGTCTTTATTTCTTGCAAACCTGTCTTTGTTTTTTTTTTTGCTCTGATTGTTGGGAACAATGTAATGGGCTGTCTGGGTAATTATTAAAAGAAAGTACTTTAGTTATGCATGCAGTGAAATGAATACATTACATTAGAGAAAATTGGTTTAATGAACAGGTTATTAGAATAGAATTCATATGTGGTGCATGAGACATTCCGCTACCTCCAATGGCTTGGCTTTTTTCTATAGTGAAGTGATGCACATGAATACAGCCTATCATGTCTAGCAGGAGGAGCTGAGCAGATTGATATATAGTTTTGGGGGGAATTTACCGGATAACTTGTCATTTATTCATGTAAATCTCTGCTCATTCTGGACAAAGTTGTCAAGTGGGTGAAATATCTGCCACAGTTGTTGTTCTGTGGGTTAGATAAATCAGCACTCATTCTCCATGTGCAATAATGAACAGTGGGCACCCAAGAACTTTCTCTGGACCACTTTTCACAGGTACTGATCACTGCATACCAGTAGAACCCATCTGCATACCACCACAACCTGCCATTTTGCAGATGCTCTGGTTCAGTTGTCTAGCTATCACAATTTTGTCCTATTTATTTGTTTCCATCAACTTATATATATATCCCAGGTTAAAAAATGATCGAGCATCTGTGGGATGTGCTGGGGATACAAGTTTACTCCATGGAGACTCCACCTGACAACTCACAGAACTTAAATGGATGCTGTCATTAAAATGATTTTTTTTGCACATGATACAGCAGATAAGATAAATAAGATTTTTAATTTACTCCCTCACTCCTTTTTATGTCACTTTCATGGCCTTATAAATCTGGACACTAGGGGTCTCCCTTCTGGTCCAGACTGCATTCAGTCTGCTCAAAAGCAAAGACTTTGGTCTCTTGCTGGACTGGCAGGAGACCAAACTCAGGAAGTGCTGTCTGGCCATAGGCAGTGAAGGCAGTGAATAGCACTCACTGTCTGTCTATGTATGAAACAGGGAGACCAAAGTCTGTGCTTTTGAGCAGACGGAATGCAGTCTGGACCAAAAGGGACACCCCTAGTGGCCAGATTAATAAAGCCATGAAAGTTAAATAAAAATACATTTTGTTACAGGGAGTAAATTACAAATCTTATTTATTTTACCTGCTTTATCATATACAAAAAAATAATTTTAATGACAGTGCCAATTTAAAGAATCTTCCGCTTACATGCTGGTGTCAGTTATTAGAGGAAACCATGAGAGGTCATGTGTCTATGGGCCACGGCCGTTTTGGCAGCATAAGTGAAACAAGAACCTGAACAATATTTTCTGCATTACATTTTTTTACAGCTCACAATAATTTCAGAATACTGACTGGTTTACGTCTACTTCCTACATTGTACTGTGTGTCCATACTTATTGCAATTGTTTTGGAAGATTCCATACAGAGTCAATGTTCCCTAGCAGATGTAATTAACTGTGTTATTATGTTTTTTTCCACATTATTGTTTATTTTGACTGTATTTAGCAGAAATCTCTATACATTCTTAGCAATAATAATAATAATAATAATAATAATAATAATAAAAAGTGAATTGATAAATTTACACAAATGACACAGAGCCATAAATGTCTCCAATATAATTTATTTCTTTGTCTAGATCTGTGGCATTCTGATATTTTCTAAAAAAAATAAAAATTAAAAATAAATAACTGGCTAAAGATTCTAAGTATCCATTTTCCTCAATTAACATGAATAAAGAAAATAGAAATTAGAGATTACTAGCAAGAGCTGGGTACCTAAAGTTATAAGCCCTCTCTAAAATGCAGGGGGTAATGTTACTCTCTTTAACGCTGAATATAATTTAGTCTCAAGAGGTGGGTAATCTTGCACAGTGAAGATCTCTTTGGAGTGAAGTTAGAAATATATTAGATTGTAGTAGACAGTCAGTGCCCCCTATTGAAATTTTTTTAATATACTGTACATGCTTACCCAGTTTGCTTGCTTTATTTTTATCAATTAAAAGAATGGAATAGTTATAATAGTAGCATTTCCAATCGGTGTAATGTTGTTTTTATGGATGAAATATATAGTTTCATACAATGCTGAAGTAAATCAGCAAAAATCCTTTCATTTGTACACATTTATTGTCATGTTTTAATTGTTTATGTAGTCAAGTGTATCTAGGTCTAATCGAAGGCATCATGCTGAATGTTCCAATTCCCAATTGTCAGGCTAAATGCATTAAGAAGAAAAATAAATTAATTCTAGCTACAGTTGCCTCTACTATACTATGTTTTTTTCCATTTGTGATATGTTTTATTGTGTCTCTTTAGTTTCCAACAGATTTCTATCTCTGTTCTTTTATCACGTTAATATCTTTCATCATTTCGAATAACGCCATTTGAATGAACTTTATAATGCACTCACCTGAACCTTTGGCTATTTTATCATCTGTTGTCTCTCACATCTACTGTATATGGGTATATCTGCTAAAGGATATGTACAATTTTGCAATTTATTTTTCCCCCCATTGTGGTAATACACCTAACGTCAATGCAACTGAAGCAACTTTTCAAATTGTCTTTATGAAAAATATTCTATCATTCTGTGTCTATGGGGTTGACATTAGATCTGTACAAAAGCTGTAGACACATGACAAGATATTTCTCACCAAGATGATTTACAAAATTGCTTTATTTCCATTTAAGATGCATTAGAGCAAGAAATAAAGATTGCATAGGTGGATACACCCTTAGGCTATGTGCACACACTGTATTTTGAGACTCATTTTGAGCCTTAAGTGGGCACTGTAATAAAAAAAAAATGTTTAAAATGTTGTGATATGTCGCCCCATAATGTAAGTCTATCCTGGTTTCATGGGGCCTGGCTCTTCTCTGCCTGCTCATTCTCATTATTCTCATAAAATTCTTTTAATTGACAGGTATACTTTAAGAAAATGGCTAATTTCACAGGCAAAGTTTCAACCATGTTTTGCTTTAGGCCTTATTTCTTAGAAGGTTTTTTAACCATTTTTTAAATCTTTTTTTCGTTTACAGACAAAAAATGCTCAAAAAACAGCATGGCCCAAAAGGGCTTCCTTGCACTTAATTTTATAGACATTTTAATTATAGCCATTAAAGGGAATGTGTCATTAGAAAATCACCTATTGTTTAAGGCAAGTTTTCATTTTTAACATATTTTTAAACAATGTTTTTTTTGTTTTTTTTTTATATAATTTTCCATTTTGCGATCTATATTTTTTAATAATCTGGAAATTTTGCAGTTTCATTTCTGCCCACTTAGTCTAAATTTAAGCAGACACTTCCTGTACTGTACAAAATATTTCCCAGTAATGCCCTTCTTCTCAAGAGCAGAGTGAAAGATGACACCAGTAAAGAGTTAACACTGGATCCACCATCAATCAGCCTCTGGCCTCCCTGTAGAATGACTTCTGAAAATGTCTCCAATTCATGTGAATGGGACAGGTCCTGTCTATTGTTTCCTATGTCCATGGGTCCTGTTATAAAGCATATCACTAAATGCTGTTAAAAACAGCTCAGGCAAGATGGCTGCCTCTATAAAAATGTACAAAATTTAATAAACAAAATTACAATCAGAAAAAGGAACAGATTAGAAAAAAGAACAATATCTGTTTCAATATCTTTCTATTAAAAAAAACAGGCGACACATTCCCTTTAAGTTAAACTATATGTGAACTGACAGGTGTTTTCCCATTGAATTCAATGCAGTTCAACTTGAAAAAAAAACAGCCATATTTAGAGGCATAAAACATACTTTTTTTTTTCTTTTTATATTTTAGGTTTCAAAATTATGCCCAAAAACTGTGTGAGAACGTAGCTGGTTTTCATACAATGTAAAAAAAAAAATGCCTGTAAAATAGAGATAAAAAGCAGCTTTAACCTAATTCTGTGTTAAAGGGTATGTAAAAGCGACCATTAGTGCCCACATTGGTTTTTTTTTAAACCAGAATTACAACTTTGGAATTATGCCCATTTTTAAAGCCATATGTGCACTGATGACCACTTTTCCTTAGACTTTACATAACACAATATTTAATTATGTAATGTAGTTAATTATATCCCATTTTTTACAGCCTTTTTTTTACAGGTTGTAAATATAGCCTCAAATTTAATACTTTTTTTTCTTTTCTATTCCAAAAATCTATCAGCACATTACATATTTTAACGAGAAGGATGACCCAAAACTAAAGATGTTGCTTTTAATCAAGTTCACAATGATGAGAAAAAAATGCAATAAAAAGTGAGGTCTATGGAATTAGATTCATCATAACTTGTGTTAATTTACTTAGGAGATCACAGTGCTCTACTGGTTGGATTCTAGATAAAGGAAGTTTAGAAAAGTTTAGATAATGTTGACTAAGGATTAGTAGATGTTTTGTTTTATTATTATTATTGGTGAACTCAATCCAAAACTACATTTTTACTTTTGAATGTAGTCATCACCTATATTGAAATGGCCTAAGATGGAACAAAACCATTGCAAAAATCAACAGTGTCCTAAGGAAGACTAAAAACCTCCGAAGGGGACATCATAAAGCCCTACACTGCCCTATGGGTGTAATAGTAGGATGTACATGGGCTTAGTGTCTGGCCAAGATTAGATCTGGTTCCAAATACTACAAACCATATTGTCTTACATTAAAACTAATATTACCATGTTCAGTATGTTTCATAAAGTGTAAATTTAAGGGAATTCTTAATTTTCTAATATATTTCCATGAGCAGAGACTTGCTCTCTTCATCTAGAAGCCACTTGGGAATTAGTACAAGGGAGCCATGTAGAACTCAAATTCCATATAGCGACCTGTAGTTTCTGAATTGAATGAGCAGATGGGCTGTACAAATGCCCATAATGAGATTGCTACATTCCCCATGCAGAATGTGGGTTAAAGGTTTTTTTCCAGGATTAAAAAATGTTTCATATGTTGTTGGGGGGCTACTAAAAATAAAAGGTAAACAATCCTTTCCTATCTCAGTCGCCCGCAGCTTCTGATTCAGTGACTTCCAGTCCCCTGGTGCTTAACTCTTCTAGCTGTCTCCAAGACAACACACTGAAGCAGGACCTGCCTACTCAACCAATCACTGGCCCAGACAAGACAATGCTGCCGCCAGTGATTAGCTGAGTGGGCAGGTCCTGCTCCAATGCACTGCCTCAGAAGCAGCTACAAGCAGAGAACCAGAAGTCACTGAACTGTAAAACAATACGAATTGTTGCTGCAGATTTTTATATTGGAACTTTTTACTGGGCTTAATACATATATATATATATATATATATATATATATATATATATATATATATATAATGTTGCTTGTTATATTAATGTTGCATGTTTTTTAAAGAACCAGATACCAATCTCATACACCATCCACCTAAGCTCTTCTACAAAACTGCTTGCCACCCACTGGGGCAGTAACACTGGAATATTGCATAATATGCCACTACAGCAACGAATAATTAAAAAAATACAGTGTTTTTCTTTTCTATACCTCTATATATATAAATATATATGGATATATTTATATATACATATTTATATATGTAAACACACACACGTATTGAAGACCAACCACTTACAAACCTCTTTGTGTCAGATGAATGTTTGAAATCCCTCTGACAATTACCAGGTTACATGCAGTCCCACCCCATTCATATGTGGCTCTTTAAAATATATATTTATTTTATCTACCTTTATTTTTATATATATGTACATAATGTTTCTCCTTTGGCGGGGTTGTTAAAAAAATATGGCTGACTGCTCATTGCTTTTTAAAAACAGGAAGCTGCTAGGCATGGAGCAGAGATGGGGATCTGAACCCATGACAGTCAGCCTTAAAAGCTCTTTTAAAGAAAATAAATAGAATTTGGGAAGGGTTTAACAGACTGATTTAGAAACTTATCTAGACTGGACTATACCCCATCACTGTACAGGGTCAGCCTGTGACAGAGAGAGGGATAATCGCGCCACTGCGCGTACTCTCGTGTGCGTGTTTACACAAACATTTTTATATATAGTTTTTAGTTTTTGATAGAACTTTCACTCCAGCATTTTCAAAAAACCCTCAGGGGTTAACAAATATCCAAGGCTTTTAAGAAAAAAAGCTGACATAATCAAACCACATAGTGGCTATGGATAAAAGGTGAGTTTGTTTAGTCTTCACTCCACTACTCCCACCGAAACTCCATCCCCCTTTTCCTTCCTCAGCCGCTGTCTGAAGAGGTGTGCGGGGCAGTGGAAGGTGAGGTTCGTCTTCGTGGGGGGGTCCATGAATTGTCCGAGCTGTTAGAAGGGGGAAATGGTCTGTGGGAACGCATGAGGAAGAGTTCTCCCTGCTCTCGGAGCAGAGCCTGAGCAATCAGCCCTGGAAGAGCATGGAGCGAGCCATTTAAGGAGTCAATTTTAGTCTCCAGGGTTATTATTCTCTTCTCAAGGTCATCATTCCGTTCTTGTAGGTCAGACATTAGGTCGTACATAACATTCTGGGTCTGTAAAAAAAAAATCTGAAGAATTAGCATTGTTGTAGCTGAAACTAAGATACTGTATATTTAGGTAACAATGGAAAGTAACAACACATGCAATTATGACAACATTTTACAACTGAGTACGTAAAACCAAAGTACATTTTTCAGAGATTTGATACTCGAGACTGCATTGCCCAAGAGGAACATGTTACATGGATTCTAACTGTAAAAATTCAGTAGAACAGTAACTAACTAAATGAGATACTGTATGTGTGAATAGACCCTAAAAGTGTGTCTCCTTAAGGACGCCCCCATTCCCGAGTCCTTAAGGACGTACCTGTACATCATGTGTCCCGCTAACAGGGTTTAAACCGTTCTCACAAGCGAAGAACGGATTAAATCCCGTGGGTCCCGGTTGCTACGGTCGATCGGGCCAATGCCCGGCATTAACCCTTTATACGCTGCGATCAAAGTTGATTGCGGCATCTAAACTAAAAGTAGAACTATCCCTGCAGCTCAGCGGAGCTTACTGGACGAAGGGAGGGTCCTCGTCTGCCTCCTCGTCCTCTGACTGGTGATCTATTGCTCCATGGCTGCGCAGCAGAGCACCGGCAACACTGATCATTGCTTTATACATGGCATAGCATTGAAAAGTGTATGCAATCAGAATATTGCATGGTATAGCCCCCTTAAGGGGGCTAAAAAAAATTTAAAGTGGTAAAAAAATAAGAGAATACATATGAATTGTGAATAAAAATGTGAATAAAAATATTAATAAAAAGCGATCAAAAAGTCCCATCAAACAAAAATGGCACTGTTAAAACTACAGACTATGGCACAAAAAATTAGCCCTCATATAGCCCCATATGCGGAAAAAGTTATAGGGGTCAGAAGATGACAATTTTAAACATACTAATTTTGATGCATGTAGTTATAATTTTTTTAAAGAAAAAAAGTTTCAAAATGGCATTTTTTTTCATTTCACCCCACGAATAATTTTTTTTTGTTTCGCCGCAGATTATGTTATAAAATAAGTAATGTCATTACAAAGTACAATTGGTGTTGCAAAAAACAAGCCCTTATATGGGTCTGTAGGTGCAAAATTGAACGCGTTATGATTTTTAGAAGATGAGGAGGAAAAAAAAAGAAAGTGCAAAAACGAAGATTGTTTTCCTTAAGGTGAAAACGGGCTGAGTCCTTAAGGGGTTAGAGTGTTTTTAAATTGTTTGCTGGGGGCTAGCACTGGCTGCCTTAACCTCAAGTCAGTCAGTGCTCATAACATGTGCCGCACTAGGGCACCTGCCGCTGCTCTCTCTTCCTTCTGGCCACTTCCTTTCTATTTATCAGCGCATTCATATGGCATTTTTCATAGTACTTATTGACCAAACCCCATAGATCCTCAAGAGGATGTTGGAGTATAAAACCCCTATTACTACTCCCCTTGTTATATAATTTTTTTTTGCTTTTATTGGTATACTTAAAAAAAGGAATACAATTATATTAATAATAATATATACATATATGAATATATGTTCCCTATGATGCCTAAAATATACAGGTCCTTAGGAACTTAGTATTAATAGATATGTTCCCTTATAGAGATACTTCTATTCTAGTGCCTGTAGTATGCTCTTATTAGAGACTCTGATTTAAAAACATAAACAATAGCCTCCCCTACATGTTTCATGGCACCAGCCATGTCATCAGGGGTGTGAGGCTGGTGCTACAATACATGTAGGGGAGACTATTGTTACTGACATCTTACTGATTTCATAGATAAGTCTATCTTTGATCTAAAGTATTCCTTTTATAGATGTGAAAAATTATTAGGGAATAGTGGCATCTTCCTTACTTTCCAGCAGCTTGCAGTTCCTTTTGCCTGTTTGCTTTCTAAATGTTATGAAAACTCATCGGTGACGGTGACCAAAAATTCTCGAAAAGGCAGTAGATACAAAATAGAGGAGACCGCAAAAAAATTCATGGTGTTACTATTGTCTTTGTCATCTTCGTGCTGTGACAGGGGAGCAGCAGGAGGGTTCATGTTAAAGTATTTTTGACATACTGTAATTGGGAGCAGCACAGTGTATCACATTACATTCCCTCTGCCTCTGTGTGAAAGACTTATAGTGTAAGTGGGGAGGCAAAGCAGCATGGAGAAAGCAGTTGACTGATCCAAGTAGGCAGCACAGCTCTAGCTCCACACGAGGGAGCTCTCTCCCACTTAGTACAGGCTAAAGATCAAAGACTGAGGACTCAAGGGCAAACATAAGGGAAAAATCACACAGCAATGTATGTGTGATATTCCACTACAGTAGCAGAGTTTCTCCCTGTGAAAGTCTTTATCCATACTCTAGAGTTCCACTAGGCACTATATTTGAAGAGGATATTTAAGTAAATCTCTTATAAAAATATAACACTTAGAGGGGGAATATCATAGTACCTTGTTAGGTCCTCAGAAACAATGATGACAAATAATAAGGTGTCGAGACTAGCTTGATCTTCTTATTAGGATGGGTGAACACAATAACTGAAAAGTCAAATCCTCAGTAATGTATACTCTTTAATGGCTAACTGAAAAGATGATAACAAATATCAAGTTTTCGTGACTACCGTGGTCTCATGATCAGGTGTGGTTTAACACAATGGCCCAGATTTATTTATATGTCTAGAACCAGAACTTTAACCCATAACAACCAATCACAGTGCAGCTTTTATATCTTAACGAGCTCTGGTAAAATGAAAGCTGAGCTGTGATTGGTTGCTGTGGGGAAAACCAGAAAGTTTTGTGTTCATGCAGATTGATATATCTAGGCCAGTTTTTGAAGAGTCACAGAATCATCAACGCTAATCGTTCAATATGGGGAAAGGTGTAAACAGCTAGGGAAGTAAAGGAGTGTACAGGT
This sequence comes from Hyla sarda, assembly GCF_029499605.1. Taxonomy (NCBI): domain Eukaryota; kingdom Metazoa; phylum Chordata; class Amphibia; order Anura; family Hylidae; genus Hyla; species Hyla sarda. Next base: position 301,228,989 of record NC_079189.1, read on the forward strand.
TTTTAATGTCCCTAAAAGGTTTAATTATTTTTATCTCCTGGCCAACACTGTACAAAGAGATTTTCACCCTTAAATAAGACAGGAGAAGAAAAGCGAAACTTTAATATCAAGAGGGGTAACAACGTTGGCTGGTCACAAAATGGCAGAACTGGACTTCATCCAATGCATTTGCTTTTTCTGGTGTCTCACACCCTCAGATAACCTCAAAACTTACTGTAGGGCCAAAATGTATGACAACCAGTCACAAGAACTAATATGTTAAAATAGATCTCAATGCAAGAAGGTATCAAATAACAGGAATAGTACCTCACCAATAAATGACAGAAATGTAATGATGAAAGGATGAATGATGGCACAAATGAATGACGAAGACAGCAGTCAGGAATTAATCAGGCCAATGATGAATTAGCACAAACTACAAATATTAGGGGAAATATATCAAACCTTGTGCAGAAAAACTGTGTTGCCCACAGCAACCAATCAAATTTTAGCTTTCATTTTTCAGAGGCCTTTTTAAAAATGAAAGAAAAAATCTGATTGGTTGCTATGGGCAACTGCTCCACCATTGCTCTACACAAGCCACGATACATCTCACTATTGATCCTAAACAGCTATTCCTGAATCTTTCCCTGGGTCTATCTCTGAATAGTTGTCCTGAAACCAGACACCACTGATCCTCACTGTCCCTATAAATATCCCTAATGAAATGCCTTACTCTACAAAGCGGACCCTCTGCAACAGGCAGACGCTAAAACCCAGAGACAAAAACTAAGAGGGGGAGGATATATCAAATCTTCTACAAAGGAACAGTGGGGCAGTTGTCCATATCAAACAATCAGATTGTTTAAATTTTTTACCTTTTGACGACACAGAACATACAGGTACACCCTGGTCGCGTTTGGGGTGTATGACGTGTGTTCACAAGCTGAGGGCTCTTCATACACAATAAGTCTATGCTGGTATCAACAGACGAGACTAACTGCTAATGCTGGGAATGAACCCTTCAGAGGCATCTAAAGTGGTTAAAAATATGCCATGGGTCTTTGGGGGGGAAGAGGGCAATTGGGACCTCCGCAGTGTAATTGTAGGGTCCTATCAGCCAGCATGTCGACTGAAGGGTAGAGAACCAGAGGGTCGATAGAACTGATCAATGCTATGCTATTGGATAGCATTGATCAAAAGATTGAATATAATAGTCCCCTAAGTGACAAAAAAATTGGTTAGGGACTAAAAAATAGCTACCCTAGAAACTCTTGCTCTAGCCCTGGGCAATAGCTGCACAGGTAAAAAGTTTGTAGTTTTTTCGTAACCCCTATGGGTTTCTAGACTGGCTTAGGCAAGCACAAGTTTGCATTCAAATTGATAGGATTTTCTGCGCCCCCCCCCCCCCCTTCTCTCTGTGTCCCCACTGCCCTAAACAATCAGTTTACCTGTACAGCATTACAGTAAAAGGTGACACCAGTATACAGATAAGACAATAGCAGCTCAAAGTTTATAAAGCATGCCTAGAAACCTGTCCCATGCAAAGAATAGAATCTGCTTCTGTTAAAGCATATCACTGAATACTGATAAAAAAACACTCAGGCAAGATGCCACCCCAATAATGTACCACAAATACTAAAAGGGAAATGTAAAAAATTACAATAAAAAAATATATAAACAGTTTTAAAAAAAGAAGCATAACTACTTCTGTTGCCAGGAACATCTCAGGGTCTCTATAGCTTAATGCAGAGCTGTACTGACAACCCTGTTGACCTACAAGAAGGTTAAAGGCCAGGCCAAACAGCTGCAACACTGGTGCTCACACCTTCTGGGGTGGCTATTTAAATTTAGCTACTGGACTGCTGCTATACTAATGATAGAGAATTTTTCCCATCACTAGCATTCATTGTTTCTGTTTGTCCTGTGACCTGACCTGTGTACCTGAACTCTGCTTGTAATCTTACTACTCTTTGTTTGCTGATTTTGTACTACACCACTATCTAGGTTTGACCCATTGCCTGTCCTGACTCTGCCCTGATTTGTGATTTTGTACTGCATTGCTTTCTTGGTTTCTGACTTATGGCCTGTGTTCTAATTAACCCCTTCTTTGGTTCCTGCTGTCGATTTTCTACTGCTTTTCCTGTGTGTTGCTGACCTGATCTGTCTGACTATTCTGCCTACTTTGATGCACTTAGGTCAGTGTAGGGACTGTCACCCAGATAGCAGCCACTATTTAGGGCAGATCATCCAAGTAGGTAGTGGCTGGTAGAAGATCCAGGTTGTCTCTACTCCTGACGTGACACTGTCTCTAATCAGTAAAAAAAATATCTAGGCGACACCATTAAGAAGAACTGAGCAAGAGAGAGGGAAAGGTTGCTGCTACTGTTAGAGAGAGAGAGTTATGACCTGCATCACATTGCAATGCATTCTTGCTAGGCACTGCAAGCTCTTGTGCCTGACTGCTATCACACCTGATTGTACTACTGGCTACCATTGGCCAAGGCATCACTCCAAAAGGACAAAATGCTATATATGCTGAGAAGCCTGGCTATATAATTTATGTTTAGATGAGGATTCACATAGAAAAAAACTTACTGAGATTTGGAATGGGACCCATATATTTCTATTGGCACTATATTTGGGATCCAAGTTGGAAGAGAATTTAGTATCTTCCTTCTTAGTTGATGTCAGGGTGCAACCACATTTCAAAACATTTGTTATAGGTTATAATTTTGGGGTATGTTTGTCTCTGATGTTAAATAGATGTTTGGTTACTGGTAGTAAATCATGTTTCATACTTTACAGGCAATGGATTTAATGGACGAGATTTCCAGTAAATTGTGTAAACTTGGACAGTCTTCAAATGCACCAGATTTATCAAAGTGTATCAGGCTGACTATTAAATCTGTCGTATCTGTGGACAGTCTAATTTTTTTAAATCATTTCAAAAAACTTCTCACGTGTCAAAAGTTTAGATTTGTCGGGAAAGTACTAAGACCCCCACCGATAGCTAAATATGGCCGGGAGAAGAGTGCAGCTGTGGCTTCCGACTCAGTGTTTGCTGAAGGAAGATAGAACAAGCACAGAGCCAGGTAGTGAAGTATGCTGCTGCACACTTCTCTTGCCTATATCTAACAATCAGTTGGGCTCTCAGCGCCGATAAAAACTTTTTACATGTCTGCATGTTTTTAGTAAGGACAGTAATGCTTTAAGTTAAGACCAATTATTAGTTGGTTTACTTCAAACCAGAATTGTGTGCCAAAATGTTGGCATATGCCGGCCAAGCCATGTTGGACCTTGAAGAAAAGTGCAAAAAAAAAAGTTTAATTGAACCCACAGATCGCCTATATAGGTAAACCTTAAATAATCCTATATTTTCTACTTACCTAAAATAGTAAAGTTTATTGTAACCGACACACACTTTTAAAACAACGTGCTTGTATCCCCTATTGTGATGTGATGATCTAATAAACAGGGCCGCTCAACCTCACAGTGTCACTCTAGCACACTTTGGCAACATGTGTCTGAAAAACACTTGTGATTTACATGGGGCTATTATAGGTACATGGAAAATATAGGGTTATACGTAATGAATTTAGGCACATTTGCTAAATTAAATATAGGGCACAGAGCTTAACAGTGAGTAACATGGATGAAGTTATAGATATTGACTGCCAAAGCAGCCATAAGGAGGACATTGTGGGTGAAATTAAGGATGACAGAAATGTCACCTCATAAAAAAAATGACTTATACACACATACATGGGTAGAGATGAGCGAATTTTTGAAAAACTCAATTCGGCCGATTATAAATGGCTATTTCTTGGCTACAGAGAGCCTCAATAGGGGTGTAGAACACTTTGCCTTGTCGTAACACTCATAGGGAGTGTGCTGTGTTAGGGAAATAATACTGTTATTCAGTATGACATGCAGATAACAGGCATCTCTTTTAGAATCACTGTCACAGAGCGGCACAATGACAGAGCCTGGAAGTGGCATCAGTATGAGGAAACCGTATGGCGGCAGAATGACACAGCCTGGAGGTGGCAGAAGCATGAGGAGACCATATAGTGGCTGAATGACACAGCGTGGAGGTGGTGGCAGAATGAGGAGACCATATAGTGCCTGAATGACTAGCCTGGAGGGGGCAACGGCCTGACGAGACCATAGGGCCTTACAATTGAAAAGATTAATTGTATTTTTTAACATTTAAATTGAAGATTTCAAATAGATGAACCTAAAAGTTTCATTTAATGTGCCAGCAGCATAAGGGGACCACATGGCGGCACAGTGACACAGCCTGGAGGGGGCAGCAGCATGAAGAGACAGCATCTAGCAGAATGACACAGCCTGGAGTTGGCGGCAGCAAAAGGAAACCAAATACTGGCTAAATGCACAGCCTGGAGGTAGCGGCAGCATGAGAAGACCATATAGTGGCTGAATGACACAGCCTGGTGGTGGTGGCACTATGAGAAGACCATATAGTGGCTGAATGACACAGCCTGGAGGTGGCATCAGCATGATGAGAACATATGGTTGCAGAATGAGACAGCCTGGAGCTGGCATCAGCATAAGGAGAACATATGGTAGCAGAATGAGACAGCCTGGAGCTGGCATCAGCATGAGGAGCATTTATGGTGGCAGAATGAGACAGCCTGGAGCTGGCATCAGCATGAGGAGAACATATGGTGGCAGAAGGAGACAGCCTGGAGCTGGCATCAGCATGAGGAGAACATATGGTGGCAGAATGAGACAGCCTAGAGCTGGCATCAGCATGAGGAGAACATATGGTGGCAGAATGAGACAGCCTGGAGCTGGCATCGGCATGAGGAAAACTTATGGTGGCAGAATGAGACAGCCTGGAGATTGCATCAGCAGCATCAGCAGTCGAGAAAGTGACCCAGTGACAGAGTGGGGCGGGGGCTGGCAATACACCTGTACCTGGTGACAAAGGTGGGTGAAAGAAGGAGAACTTGGCAACAGATGTGTGGCATCAGGCGGGTGGCAGGATCAGACTAGTAGCTGAGGCAGGTAGGCAGAAGAAAATGGTCTCTTTTGTAAAAGTGTTAGTGTGCACAAGTAAGTATTAAGGATATGCGTTATGTAAAACTAAATGGTCTTAATGATCTTATGGTCTATTGTAACTGGTGGGGGTAAAAACTTCCCCTGTAAGGCCCTACTCTCGCACTATTAATTCCCTTTTTGGCAAGTGTTACCCGCCCTAAAAAGGGCGACCCCACACAGCAACCTCCCCCTATCTCCACCTGTAAACACTGCCATTTCCCAGGGTTTTCAGTTGGAAATAGGGAGATGTTCCTGTGTGGGGCTGCCCTTTTTAGAACGAGTAACACTTGCCTCCAAAAGGTGGAAGGGAACAACGTATTGTCCATTGTAGCAGGTGGGGGTAAAAACTTCCCCTGTAAGGCCCTACTCTCGCCCTATTAATTCCCTTCTTGGCAAGTGTTACTTGCCCTAAAAAGGGCAGCCCCACACAGGAACCTCTCCCTATTTCCAACTAAAAACCCTGGGAAATAGCAGCGTTTTTAGGTGGAAATAGGCGTTTTTAGGGTGAGTAACACTTGCCAAGAATGGAATTAACAGTGTGAGAGTAGGGCCTCACAGGGGAAGTTTTTACCGCCACCTGTTAAAATGGACCATACGTTGTTCCCTTCCACCTTTTAGAGATCTTTGCATCACATCAATCCTTGCTGGTGTAGGTGGCACATTGTGTTTTTCGCACACCTTTCCTTTTCTTAGAAATAAAAAAAATTGGGGTCCATATATTTTATCCTAAGAAAAGTAAAGTTTTAGCTAATGCATTTCCTCAATACTTACTTGTGGTCTGATGTGGAGGGATTTCTGTAACTGTGGAGTGGCACCTTAAATATTTTTTGCACTATCCATATTTGTGAAGTGTTGGTGTGGCACTATGGTCAATCTACTCTGATGCATCAGGCATTGGTGGGTGGAAATCCTGGCTGATCCATGCTTGATTCATCTTCACAAAGGTCACTTTCTCCACATTTTTCGTGGACAGATGAGTTCTCCTCGGGGTTACTATGGCCCCCGCTGCACTAAACACTTGCTCTGATGGCACACAACTGGCCAGACAGGAAAGCTTTTCCAGGGAAAACTCTGCTAGTTGCGGACACAAATCAAGTTTAGGATGAGTAACACTTGCCAAGAAGGGAATTAACAGTGCGAGAGTAGGGCCTCAAAGAGGAAGTTTTTAACGCCAACTGTTACATTGGACCATACGTTGGGGGGGGAGGATAATAAAGCAAAGAAAGCAGACAGTGGGATGGATAGGTTAGAGAGGGGTCAGGACATAATGGCGGGTGGAGAGGAGTCCTGTGGGGGGAGGTTAAGAACAGTGGATAAGGAGATTCATGCGTTACAAACCAGCTGTAAAAATAAATGTAGCCCGAAAAATTGTAATCCCAATAATTCAAAAAATTCCATTAGCCCCAATAACTCAATAACTACAATAAGCCCCATTAACTCAAAAAATACCATTAGCCCCAATAACTTAAATAACAACGTTAGACGCAATAACGCAAAAAATCCCATTAGCCCCAATAACTTAAATAATAACGTTAGACCCAATAACTCAAAAAATCCCATTAGCCCCAATAACTTAAATAGTACAATTAGCCCTTATAACTCAAAAAATGACATTAACCCCAATAACTCTGAAAATCCCATTAGTGAGACTATATGTGTAAAACTTAATGGAAATGTAAAGTGTATGTTCACAAATGCCAGAAGCCTAGCAAATAAAATGGGGGAGCTTGAGGCCTTGATACTGGAGGAACATATTGATATAGTTGGGGTCACTGAGACATGGCTGGACTCCTCGCATGACTGGGCTGTTAATCTGCAGGGGTTTACATTGTTTCGCAAGGATAGAATGAACAGAAAAGGTGGTGGAGTCTGTCTGTATGTAAGAAGTGGTATGAAAGTCAATGTGAACGATGCCATAGTGTGTGATGATTCTGAGGAGGTGGAATCACTGTGGGTAGAATTACAAAAGGAGGGAAATACTGAAAAAATAATATTTGGTGTAATTTACAGACCCCCTAATATCACTGAAGAGATAGAAGGTCGGCTGTATAAACAAATAGAGAGGGCCGCCCGGGCAGGTACAGTGGTAATAATGGGAGATTTTAACTATCCAGATATAGATTGGGGCCGGGGGTTGGCTAAAACTACAAAGGGGAGAAAATTCCTAAATTTATTGCAGGATAATTTTATGGGCCAGTTTGTGGAGGACCCAACAAGAAGTGATGCCTTGTTGGATCTGATCATTTCCAACAACGCAGAGCTGGTTGGTAATGTAACTGTGCGGGAAAACCTTGGTAATAGCGACCACAATATAGTTACTTTTGACTTAAAATGTAGAAAACAAAGACAGACGGGGAAAGCAAAAACATATAACTTTAAAAAGGCAAATTTCCCTGGGCTGAGGGCTGCACTACAGGACATAGACTGGGGGGAGGTGTTCTCAAATACTGATACAGAAGGTAAATGGGACATCTTTAAATCAACTCTAAATAACTATACAGCTAAATATATACCAAAGGGGAACAAATATAAACGATTAAAACTAAATCCTACATGGCTGACAAATGAGGTTAAAAGAGCAATAAACAACAAAAAAATAGCCTTCAAAAAATACAAATCTGATGGGTCAGCTATAACATTTAAACAGTACAAGGAGCTTAATAAAATCTGTAAAAATGTAATAAAAACAGCAAAAATTCAAAATGAGAGACAGGTGGCCGAAGAAAGCAAAACTAATCCTAAATATTTTTTTAGATATATAAATACAAAAAAACCAAGGACAGAGCATGTAGGACGCCTTAATAATGATAATGGGGAGGTTGTCACGGGCGATCAAGAGAAGGCGGAGCTACTGAATGGGTTCTTTAGTTCTGTATATACTATGGAAGAAGGAGCTGACATTGGTCAGGTCAGTGCTGGTAACACATCATATAATGTATTGAACTGGCTTAATGTAGAGATGGTACAAGGTAAGTTAAGTAAAGTAAATGTAAGCAAATCTCCAGGGCCGGATGGACTACACCCAAGAGTTCTTAGAGAGGTAAGTTCAGTAATATCTGTACCCTTGTTCATGATATTTAGAGATTCTCTGGTGTCTGGTATTGTGCCAAGGGACTGGCGCAAGGCTAATGTGGTACCAATCTTCAAGAAGGGCTCTAGGTCTTCGCCAGGCAATTATAGACCGGTAAGTCTAACGTGCATTGTGGGTAAATTGTTTGAAGGACTTATAAGGGATTACATACAGGAATACATAGGGGATAATAGTATTATAAGTGATAGCCAGCATGGGTTTACTAAGGATAGAAGTTGTCAAACCAATCTAATTTGCTTTTATGAAGAGGTGAGTAGAAGCCTTGACAGAGGAATGGCTGTGGATATAGTGTTTCTGGATTTTGCCAAAGCATTTGATACTGTCCCTCACAGACATCTGACAGGTAAGTTAAGGTCCTTGGGCTTGGAAACTTTAGTTTGTAACTGGATTGAACACTGGCTCATAGATCGTACCCAGAGAGTGGTGGTAAATGATTCGTACTCTGATTGGTCCCCGGTTATTAGTGGTGTACCCCAAGGTTCAGTACTGGGCCCGCTGCTGTTTAATTTATTTATCAATGATATAGAGGATGGTATTAACAGCTCTGTTTCTATCTTTGCAGATGACACCAAGCTTTGTAGCACAGTACAGTCTATAGAGGATGTGCATAAGTTACAAGATGACTTGGATAGACTAAGTGTCTGGGCATCCACTTGGCAAATGAGGTTCAATGTGGATAAATGTAAAGTTATGCATCTGGGTACTAATAACCTGCATGCGTCGTATGTCTTAGGGGGGATTAAACTGGCAGAGTCACTGGTAGAGAAGGATCTGGGTGTACTTGTAGATCACAGACTACAAAATAGCATGCAATGTCAGGCTGCTGCTTCCAAAGCCGGCAGGATATTGTCATGTATAAAAAGAGGCATGGACTCGAGGGGCAGGGACATAATACTCCCCCTTTATAAAGCATTGGTACGGCCTCACCTGGAATATGCTGTTCAGTTTTGGTCGCCTGTTCATAAAAGGGACACTGCGGAGTTGGAAAGGGTGCAGAGACGCGCGACTAAACTAATATGGGGCATGGAACATCTTAGCTATGAGGAGCGATTAAAGGAGTTACAATTGTTTAGTCTTGAGAAGAGACGTTTAAGGGGGGATATGATAAACGTATATAAGTATATAAATGGCCCATACAAAAAATATGGAGAAAAACTGTTCCAGGTTAAACCCCCCCAAAGGACGAGGGGGCACTCCCTCCGTCTGGAGAAGAAAAGGTTTAGTCTAAAGGGGCGGCACGCCTTCTTTACCGTGAGGACTGTGAATTTATGGAACGGTCTACCTCAGGAACTGGTCACAGCAGGAACAATTACCAGCTTTAAAGCAGGGTTAGATACATTCCTGGAACAAAATAACATTAATGCTTATGCAGAATTATAAAACTACATCCCTTTCCCTTATCCCCTTACATCCTTCCCTTCAATCCCCTGGTTGGACTTGATGGACGTATGTCTTTTTTCAACCATACTAACTATGTAACTATGTAACTATGTTGTTCCCTTCCACCTTTTAGAGGTCTTTGCATCACATCAATCCTTGCTGGTGTAGGTGGCACATTGTGTTTTTCGCACACATTTCCTTTTCTTAGATATAAAAAAAATTGTGGTCTATATATTTTATCCTAAGAAAAGTTAAGTTTTAGCTAATGCATTTCCTCAATACTTACTTGTGGTCTGGTGCGGAGGAATTTCTGTAACTGTGGGGTGGCACCTTAAATATGTTTTGCACTATCCATATTTGTGAAGTGTTGGTGTGGCACTTTGGTCAATCTACTCTGATGCATCAGGCATTGGTGGGTGGAAATCCTGGCTGATCCATGTCTGATTCATCTTCACAAAGGTCAGTCTCTCCACATTTTTTGTGGACAGATGAGTTCTCCTTGGGGTTACTATGGCCCCCGCCGCACTAAACAAACGCTCTGATGGCACACAACTGGCCGGGCAGGAAAGTTTATCCAGGGCAAACTCTGCTAGTTGCGGCCACAAATCAAGTTTAGCTGCCCAGATGTCCAGCCGATCTTCAAAGTGTGTTGGCAGGGTCATGTCAAGGTATGCCACCACCTGCTGGTTCAGGTCCTGCTCCAAGTCTACCTGCTGCTGATGAGTTGCTTCACTATTAGGGTGAAGAAAACTACTCATCAGCGACTGTAGACTCAGGCTGCTGCTGATGGAGCTGGTACTGCTCCTGCCCCTCCACACCTCCCCAGCAGCCATGGCAGTGGAAGGTGAGCGCAGAAGGCCCCCCGAGTCAGACCTGCGAGTGGATGGACCATGTGGCCGATAGGCATCGGCCAACTGACTATGTAGGATGTCTCTGTAGTAGGTCAGTTTGTCCTCCCTCTCAGTGGGTGCCGGATTTGTGCCCATTTTGTGACGGTAGTGAGGGTCCAATAAGGTGGTTAGCCAGAAGTCATCCCGCTGCCCAATGGTGACAAGCAAGTGAGCATGCATCGTGCCATTTGTGCAAGTGACTCGGAGGGACTCCCTGCCTCCATCTCCACTGCATACTGCCACGGTGTGTCTGGGTCCTCTGTCTCGTCTTCCTCATCACCCTCTAGCTCCTCTGGCTGCTCCTGCTCCTCCTCTCCTGTCAGATGACTATTAAAAACCACCCATTTTGCGAAACCTAAACTGTGTTCCACTGTCCCCCTCCTCTTCCAGTTCAGCCCCCACAGGGCTCATGTGGCTGTGAGATGTAGGCACCATGTCTCCAGTGCCCTCCTGACCAGCCATCATTTCCAAGACGTGTTGTAGGAAATGAAGCAGTGGAATGACGTTGTTCATCCCGTAATCCTGGCGACTTGCTAATAATGTGGCTTCCTCAAAGGGCCTGAGCAAACGGAAGGTGTCACGTATGAGCTGCCACTGGTTGACATTGAAGTTACACAGGGGAGTCCCCCTATCCGCTTGGATCATCAAGAAATTGGTGATGGCATTTCTCTGTTCGTATAGTTGGTCCAACATATGGAGGGTGGAATTCCAATGTGTGGAAACGTCGCAAATCAGACTATGTTGGGGGATGCTGTTCTAACGGTGCAGCTCAAGGAGGGTGTGGTTTGCGGAGTACAAGTGGCTGAAGTGCATGCAAAGTTTCCTTCCCATTGTTAGGATGTCATGCAGATGGGGGGGAACACTTCAGGAGACGCTTGACAACCAGATTGAACACGTGTGCCATGCAGGGCGCATGGCTCAGGCTTCCTTGTCGCAGTGCAGACAAGATGTTCTTCCCTTTGTCGGTAACTATGGTTCCCATTTCCAGTTTTCGTGGAGTGAGCCATGATTCGATTTCTTGATGAATTACTTGTAGCAGTTCCTCCCCTGTGTGACTCTCCTCTGTGTGACTCCGTTCAAGGCAATACATGTGAAGAACAGCGGGACACCACCGTGCCCTGCACACATGGTATGCTGGAGGGGCACTGAGACTTGTCCATGCAGTGGAGGCTGAGGACACGGTGGAGGATGAGGAGGCAGAGTTGCTCACGGTCACAGGACCAATGGTCTGAGAGCATGGAGGAGGAAGCGGCGTGACCTGTCCAAGTTGCTGTTGTGGCTGTGCAGGAACCACATTTACCCATTGGGCCGTAAAGGACATGTATTGTCCCTGACCATAGTTACAGCTCCATATGTCGGTGCTGCCGTGCACTTTGGTACACACCGACAGGCTCAAGGACTGGCCCACCTTCTGTTCCACAAATTGTGCAGGTACCTTTTTCGCAAAGAAATGACGGCTTGGGACTCTCCATCTCTGCTCGGCACAAGCCATCAGTTCTCTGAAAGGTGCAGAGCCCACCACTTGAAAAGGGAGGGACTGCAGCACCAGCAACTTGAACAGGAGCACATTCAGCTTCTGCGCCGTTGGATGAGTGGGCGCATACTGTTGTCTCTTGGACATGGCTTCGGTGATGGGTTTCTGGCGGAATGACTGACTCAAAGTAGGAGGAGCAGGAGCATCTGGAGAGACAGAAGATCGGCATGACACACAGCTCCCTTTGGCTGAGGTGGTGGAGCCTTGGCTGTCTGAAAGAGGGAGCGGCGTGCCACTGGGTGATGCAGCAGGCTGGACCACCACAGGCCGCTTTATGGTGATGCTGCATATGTTCACGGAGGGCCGTGGTGCTAGCATTGGGTTAACATCCTCCGGATGCTTGATGAAAAACTGCCACACTGCCGAGTAGTTGATTTTCCCCCCAACAGTCCACACTGATTGACTGCTACTGCCGCCGACTCCAGAAACCCCTGTTCCACTACCTCCCGGGAAGGTAGGCTGCTGCAAAGCAGGTGGTCTACCGTGGGCCCGTTTGGCTCCAGACTTTCTACTTCTGCTACCATGCTGACTGCCAACCATGCTACCACCTTGCTGGCTCAGCTGCTACCTCACGGGCAACCTGCAACCCTCTTCTCCTGACGATGATGAAGCCCCTCCTGCACTAAGTGCGATCGGCTTCATCATCATCGAGTTGTGTCAGTACGCCACTGATGTCCTCCTCAGGTTCCTCAACAGTGTCTGCTTCAGGAGTCTGAATGCTCGCAACACCACCTCCCACGCCACTCTCCTCATCACTACTTGCCCGCCTAGCAGAGGAAGCTGCAGATGTCTACTCCACTTCTTGGCTGGGCAGTAGCTGCAGACTGTCCTCTAGTAGATCATCCTCACTAAAAAGTAGAGCTGAACCCGCAGCATTCAATACTTCTGTGGGGGAGGGAACAGCATAGGACAGAGGCAATGGGAGGACAGGAACTGCTCCCGGGCCATGCCAACTGAGGGTTGTGTCTGGGGAACCCACCGACTGTTGACTGGGGGTTTCGGATGTCACTTGTTATGAAGTGGATGACCGAGTTAACCAATCGATGACTCACAACAATTTTAGGGGAACCCCCCTAGGGGAACCCTTAAACTAAGTACCCCCCAATATTAAAATATACCTTTTATTAATCTATTTAAAATGTACTCTGTGACCAACATAATTATGTGATTCAACAATTCGGTGTAATGACACCACCACTAATTTTAAAACCACAGTTAGTCACCAAGCTCCTTAACTCCTATACTGTCTTTTGTGAACACTTGATTGTGTGATGACAGAGTGAGCATTAATTAGTAGCTCACTCTTCTATGTAATAGGAGCCGGTGACTACTGTTAATTAAAATAACCAAAAGTTAGCCAGCCCTTCCAACGTTTCACTGGCACCCCAGCTTCGTCAGGAAAGTATGGTGGCTAATCATTTCCTGACGAAGCTGGGGTGCCAGTGAAACGTTGGAAGGGCCGACTAACTTTTGGTTATTTTAATTAGCAATGCTCTATCTCTCCCACAATGCTCTATCTCTCCCTGCAATGAAACGCACTCTCTGAAATAAAACTCTGAAGTGACTGGCCGCAAGATGGCTGCTGATTATATAGGGCTGTGACATCACAGGGGTGGCTGGCTGCTTTAAGGTGCATGTTGCATGTGATTCAGGGTCATCCCGCCTACTCGCCTTGTCACCTTCCCATAATCATGCCTACTCACCTTGCCGCCTTCCCAGAGTTCCTTGCCACATGTCCTCACATGTGGATCCACCATTTTAGATGCCCTTTAGATTTGTGCAATCGATGTGCTCATACCTATACATGGGCATAAGTATAGGGGGGTGCAGAGGTAGCAGTTGCACTGGGGCCTTGGTGTCTGAGGGGGCCCCAAGCCACCTCTGCCCCATAACAAGACATCAGGATAATAAGTGAAAGAAAGAAAGAATGAACCTGTCTATTCTTTTTGCGGACTCCGCACGGAATGCATTGCCATCTATGAGACAGCATATTCCCATGCGGTCTTAGTGACAGCATGTTATGGCAGCACCTGCAGTCTGCGGAATGTCCGCAAGGAGATTTTCTGTGTGAGCATAGCCTTACAGATTGTGCAATGGGGACCAGAAGCGAAAACGTATGCCTCTGCACCCATGCATTATGTCCTATTGATTTAAAAAAAAAAAAAATTGTACTTTATTTTTAAGAAGTTTTTGTGCATGGTGATGTGGTTTTTGGTGCAGAACTGTGCCAAAAAAACACTCCTAAAACCACTTGATTTTTAAAACCCCACTCTGGTTGTGCAGTAAGAAAACCTCCCCCAAAACCCAACCTTCCCCAAAACACAACACTGAAGGTTTTTGAAGAAGATTGTTAGGTGAATTTTATATAAGTGGTTTATGTTATTGTGAACAGGCCTTTAAAGTGCCAGGCAATGGTATAACAACAAAAAGTGTCCGCCTATGCACTAGGCAGAAAAGGGGGAATGAATGTATATTTTTCGAAGGCATTTATAGTGACTGTATTTTTTGATACAGTGGGTGCAAATCTAAAGAACAAATGGAGACTGCATGATAAGTGAAGTCTCAACAATAAAGAACAGAAGACTTCACAATACTGGTCACATTAGCATCAAAGCCCAACACATTGCAGGTATTACCACAATTCTTGCGTGTGTTCCGTCACAATGACAGCTCACAGTATTAAAACTCACCTTTGCTAAATCCACCAGAGTGTTGGCTTGGTCATTGAGCTTCCTCTGCTCCATTTTCACACTGCGTAACCTGTAGATGACAAAACAGTTAGGTCCATATGGCACACCTACTTTTCAAACAGCCAGTCACATGACACATGCAAAGCAATTGACATCTTTCCTTACCCCAAAAATTGAAGCTGGAGAAATAAAATAAAAAAAAATCCCTTGCAGCACACAAACATTTCTACAAAGTGAATGGTTCAGTGCTGTCAGGGTTCTTCATGTATTAGTTCATGCAAAGTTAATAGAAAATGAACGAGCAAAAAAGTTATAATTTTCATAGCATAACTAAGGACCTTTTCATGTGAAACAGGCCTGTACACTGCTGCACAACTTGTGATGGGATAGAGATTGAAAGTACGTTAAGCATCTTTGCATGCGTCAGTATGAGTTACCTCTGTCATCATCATTGCTTCTGATAGAAAGCAGAAATTCAAGTGAAACTGCAGCAGCCACTGCAACCCTTTCCTAAAATGAATATGCTGCTTCCTATTATGATAGAGATTCATTGTAAGCCATGAAGCCTAATACTCCTCAATATTAAAGTTAAAATGAGAACTTGGAAAAATGCTCTTTTACTACATAATGGCTGGTAAAGTCTGTCTGAACCATGAGCTGTCTGATTCAGCCACTCAACAAGAGGCCTACACCTTTGGTTTCTCTAGGATGTTATATGTACACATACATTCAACTGTAAGTGGCTTTATGCTGTCCAAACCATGAGCATCATGAAACACAGAGACGGAAAAACAAGTTTGATGAACTTTAGGTTGGGTCACACTACAGATACGCTGCCACTGCGTATCCACTCAGTGTGACCCTACCCTAAAACATTAGTGTTTCAGAGAAATCACAGATTTAAAACCCACCCGGAATGGGGTAACAAGTTATTGTGGCTGCTCCTTCCTGCTGGTTTATATTAAAAGGAAAGACCAGTCAATGAAGCCTAGAAAGGTGGAGAGCAGCTGCAGGTATCACCCTCTATGACTACCTACCCTATTCCTGGTGGGTTTTAAACCGATGATCTCCCTTAAATGTCTCAGCATTTCAGAGTAAACTATAGTTTATTATTTTTAATACAGCATGTGTTTCATGCTGCCTGTGGTATGAGCAACATTAAGGCTAAGTTTCCTCTTGTTTTTATTTCTTGCCCAAATAAACGCGAGAAAAAATGGCAGAAAAAAACACCAATGTATTTTCCTGTGTTTTGGCATTTTTTCTTGCGTTTTTGCCTTGGTGTGGAAACTGCACTTTTTGGCTCCTTTGGCAGATTCCCTACTTCCCTTTTTTTAAAGAATTTTGTTGGGCAAAAAAAAAAAAAAAGGAAGCAGTAGGGATGGGAAAAATTGTAGTTAACGAAACTATTTTTTTAGAACAAAATTTTTATTAATTTTCAAACAGGGACCTAAAAAATGTAGCCAAAAATAATATGTATAAAATGTATAAAGGGGCCATTTCATTGTAAAAATGATATATTTTTTTAATTCATTTTGTGAAACTTTTTATTAATAATGCATTTTAATTATGTGTTTTATAAAGTGTGTGTTATTTACTTTTTTTTTTATTTTATTCTCTTTATTTTATTCATTATTTAGGTACTACTACTACTCCTCGCATGGAACAGACTGTTCCATGCTGGGAGCTGTAGTACCATTACCCTTACTAATAGACTAATTGGCCCGGGTGTCACCCCTGACACCTGTTGCGATCATCCTTTAGATTGCAGAGATGCGGAGCGGCTCTCTACAGCGCTCCACATCTCTGCTCTGTACTCACGGGCCGGCCAGTGAGGTGAATAGAAATTCACATCACTGATTCCTATTTGCTGCTGGTGTGTCATGGGTGTCACTTCTGACACCCGTTGCTATCCTCCTGCACCCGTGTGTCACAGGTGTCACTCCTGACACCCGTTGCGATCCTGCTGTATAATTTACAGAAGCCGGCGGCATGGTCACTCTTCTCTGCTCCCCTGCCCGGCACTGTACTCTTTGATGTGAAGTTCTCTTCACATCACAGATTCATATATGCCACTGAGAGTTGTGACTGGCTGGAACCATCCGGCCAATCACAACTCAACTCTCAGTGCCAAATATGAATCTGTGATGTGAAGAGAACCTCACATCACAGAGTACAGTGCCGGGGAGTGGAGAAGTGCGTCTGTGCCGCCGGCTTCTGTAGATTATACAGGAGGATTGCAACGGATGTCAGGAGTGACACCAACTGTGAGTACAGGTACTAAAGATCCCAGCATGGAACAGTTTGTTCCATGCTGGGAGTAGTACTAGTACCTAAATAGTGTGTAAAATAAAGAGAATAAAGTAAAAAAAAAAAAGTAAAAAAACACACACTTTATAAAACACATAATTAAAATACATTATTGATAAAAAGTTTCACAAAATTTATTAAAAAAGTATATTATTTTTACAATTACATGGCCCCTTTATCCATTTTGTATATTGCTGGCTCAATTTTATTCTACAAAATATAAATTTCATTCCCTACAATTTTTTTTTATCCCTTTTTATTTTGCAGTTGCCTATTGACTTGCAGTTAACATCTGGCCACAGCATTTTTTCACAAAGAAAAACACCATGAGGCAGAATGGGCGTTTTTATTGGTGTTTTTGCCATAAAAAAAAAAAAAAAAACAAGTGGAAACTTAGCCTGAACCAGACAAGTTCCCTTCAAGGAGATTTTTTTCTGACTGTTATAGCATGTTCACTGAATTGACAGGGTTCTTATTAACCCTCACCAATCTCAAGGACAGGGTTTTTTAGTTTTTTTTTTAGACCTTGATAACCAGCGGTCATGAATTTCTGTTCACTTTCTGTTATGGTCCAAGGGAAATAACCAACTGAGTTTGCAGAAAGGTGGCTGTCTGATCATTTAATATGCTATAAAAGTCAGCCATCAGAATTTCCCTTTATTATTTTAGAGGCATTGAAGATGGCAAATAGTTTAACTACTACTTCTCTCTGGAGAAGGGAAAAAATAACATATTAACATTTATTGTTAATATTTTTCCTCTCATGGCCATCTCTATTGATAATCATTGTCACATTCTGCCATAAATCTACCAACATTTGTTTAATGAGGAAATTTGGGGGGAATTCTAATACTAACCTTAAATTTCACCTCCTTTGTTCTTTTACGACTGTTACAGTAGGTGGCATATTCAGCCGACCCAAAAAGTCCCTTTGTCCCTTATAAAAAAGAATAGGACTCTAAATGACATATAATAGCTCAGCTTCATCTTAACTGTTCTTGCAAGAGCTTCTACCTCATCGATTCATCTATTCTTCATAGAGTTTTATTAAGCTTGTGAAGTAAAATAAACTGTTTCCTATACCAGCCAATCAGAATCAATAACTTGCTTCCCATGTCTTACTTGAGTACAATAACCAATTCTAGTTCTTATGGTAAAACTGTTCCTAACTGCATGTGTCTTAAGGTTCTGTCAGGCGGCATGGTTATGAAACTCGGAATCATCACAGAAAGCAGCATGCTCAATGCTCAGAGAAAGGAAAATAAAAAGAACAGCCAGGTTTTTTCATTCAATGAATGAATGAAAAACCATAAGATTTTAGAGATGAAGACCACAACTTTGCAGTTATTTAAATTCCCATGCAGGCAAGCACCAATACATCTGGAGAGGTTAATCATTGGAGACGTGGTGGGGTATGGAGTGAGGAACTTACTTCTGAGCTCTGGTAGGGGATGATTTAGCAAAACAAAGACAAAACACAACATAATTTTTTGTTGTTGCTGTTAACAAACAGGACACTAAACAAACAATACAAGACTTACGACTAAGTTACAGGACTAGGGAATACACTGTTGAGAACAAACCAGATGCTATATATCGGCTCGGGGAACTTTATTTATTAGATTTTTGGATCTCCATAAAACACCAAGGCCATGTTTATCTTTTTTGTAGAGGTGTTGCACAATGCACGAAAAATGTCCCTGGGGCTTCATACTACTCTGTGTGCCACTGTATGGTGACATATTACAGAGGTATTGTCAGTAGATTAATATAACCTTAATACAGCATTCCATGGAACATGACATGATGGCATGTATGAAGGTAAATTCATATACAGCAGAGCCTCGTAGACTTACATAGATGCTGTATTATGGCTTTGTGCAACCCTTCGGTTGTAGGCAGCCATAATATCATTGTATGTGTAAGCAATTAACATCTGGCTCCTGTAGTTCTTACAATGTGAAAAAAAACATGATAGAAAACCACTGAAAAACTCTTAATGTGAACTTTGCCCAAGTCCTCAAAACTTTATGAATAAGTCTGAATTTATATCTAATATTAATGAGCCATAGCTGATGATCTAAGCCCTTTTCTATTCAGCCAAATTCCTCTGATTCCTATATATCTACCTACCTACATACCTATCTATATATCTATCTCATATCTATCTATCTATCTAGCTACCTGCCTTCCTATCTATCTATCTATCTATCTATCTATCTATCTATCTATCTATCTATCTATCTATCTCATATCTATCTATCTATCTATCTATCTATCTCTTATCTATCTGTCTATCTCATATCTATCTATCTATCTATCTATCTATCCCATATCTATCTTTCTATCTATCTCATATCTATCTATATATCTATCTCATATCTATCTATATCATATCTATCTATCTATCTATCTCATATCTATCTATCTATCTCATATCTATCTATCTCATATCTATCTATCTATCTCATATCTATCTATCTATCTATCTCATATCTATCTATCTCATATCTATCTATATATCTATCTCATATCTATCTATCTCATATCTATCTATCTATCCATCTCATATCTATCTATCTATCTCATATCTATCTATCTCATATCAATCTATCTATCTCATATCTATCTCATATCTATCTATCTATCTATCTCATATCAATATATCTCTCTATCTATCTATCTAATATCTATCTATCTATCTCATATCTATCTATCTATATCTATCTATTTATCTATCTCATATCTATCTATCTATCTCATATCTATCTATATATCTATCTATCTATCTCATATCTATCTATTTATATATCTATCTCATATGTATCTTGCTATCTATCTACCCACCCATCTATCTAACCTATAAAAATATAGTCCAAACTTCTTAAGATCCAACAAAGTCATGCAAAGTAGAGAGTATGCCACTTTGATTTCTTTAACAGCTATAACTAAAGAGCTTATAAAAACATTTTAAAAAAATTATAGTATTATCATGCTTATTCTGTATAGTTAATTCCATATGATGTCTATGAGTGCTTCAGATTCTCTAGTCGGTATTTTTGTGTGTTCTACATGCTAAGCAGTCATTTCTTAGCTAGAGACATTTTAGATGGACATTGGGTCATTAGGTAACATTGCTGGATATCTTTGATGCTGTACAGACTAGTAGTGTCAATCAAAACACTGCAAAAGACTTAGTGGTATGTAATATCATATGTCAAGGGCCTTACTTTTAAATGCTTTCCGGAAGAAAAGATTGTGCCTGTCCTCTTATTATGTAGTGTTAGGCTATGTTCACATAGCCGAAAATGTGTGGAATGTACGCCCCGAAAACATGGGTGGACATGTTCTGGCGAGCTCTAGGACTGCTCAGAAATGCACTCATAGACATCAAAGCATTTCTTTGGATGGGGATTTCCACGGCATAAACATCTACAGCGGAAATTCCGCCATGTGCACAGTGCAGCAGAATCCCATTAAAATCAACGGGCAGCGGAATTTGCGAAAGGAATATTCCCATGAAATTCTGCCTGAAAATTCTGCAATGTCAACATAGCCTTATGATTTGTTTTTTCTATTCCCCACCTTCAATGTAGCCATATAGGGGTTTGTTTTTTATGGCATCATTTACTCTACTAAGAAACATTAAAAAAATTACTTGTGGGGTAGAATGGAAAAAAAACACCACCATTTTTCCATTTTATTTTGGGTTTAGCTTTTACAAAGTTCACTGTTCAGTATAAATGCCATAAGAAGTCAGTACTGTTATGGTGATATGAAAGGTATATAATGTCTATGTTCTGCTTCTTTTCAAATAAACAAAACAACCTTTAAAAATGGAGAAAACAAATATTTACACTGTCATATTCAGTGACCCATCATTTTTTATCTTGTTGTCCATGGACCTGTGTGAGGGCTTGTTTTTTGTGAATTTAAAGGAGTACTCTGGTGCAGAATATTCCCGCTCCGTCCTGCCCGGGCTGCAAAAAAATGAAAATAAACAATCACTCACCTTCCTGGGTTCCCGCGGAGCGCCACTACAGCTGATCGGTCCATCTTCTTCATACTTCCGGGTGTAACGAAGCGTCACATGGCGCTCAGCCTATTATGGGCCGAGGCAGAACATCGTGGCGGCCAGCTTTAGGCTGAGCGCCATGTGACGCTTCGTTACACCCGGAAGTATGAAGGAGGTGGACCGGAGGACCGATCAGCTGTAGTGGCGCTCCGCGGGAACCCAGGGAGGTGAGTGATGGTTCATTTTCATTTTTTTTGCAGCCCGGGCAGGACGGAGCAGGAATATTCTGAACCAGACTACTCCTTTAACACAGGTTTTCATTGGTTTATTGGAGTACATTCTGTATGACTTTTAGATCACTTTTTACTCCACGTTTTGTCTACACTGGCAAAGTGTCAGAAAGTTTATTTATTTATTGATATAATTATGAAACAAAAATAAACTATATGATGCTAGAAATGTCTATTTGACTTTATTACAGAACAAGCAACTCTTGAGCATTAGTCGGGTTAGATGGTTTATCATGGACTGTTCCATTTTGTTTACAGATGAACTTCCATGTACATGTGGTTGCGATAACTAGCTTTATAGACAAAAGTATTCTGTGGGCTTTAAAGCAGCAATCCGAGATATTTTTTATTTTTATTATTTTAACTCTCCACTTTTAACATTAGTTAAACAGCTCTGATGATCCTTCTTTTACCCAACAGCTTTATTTCCCTAATACAATCCCATTCGGCTCCTGCTGATTGCCACAGTGACCAGCGAAGTGACTGTTTGAGACCCACAGTGACTAATGTGTCTTCCTCTATGTGACGCTCAACTTGATAAAGAAAGTGCATAGAGATGCATAGAGAACATGACTCCTGGTCCGCACAGTAGTCACTAAGGGATTTGGACAGTCATATGGGCAACCGCGGGGACAGAGCAACATTGAAGCTGCTGGGTAAGTAAAGGATCTGTGCGGCTAGTTAACCAACTCATGTTACTGGTATGGATTAAAAGTTCTTGGGGGTAGATTTATCAAGCTGTCTTATAGAAAGATTCTCTTTGTTGTCCATAGCAACCAATCACAGCTCAAATGTAATTTCTCATATTTTTCTGGTTGGTTGAATTCATGTTTAAATTCTTATTGTTATTATTACATAAACTTTTGCATTTGCAGAACCGAAAGTGGTTATTCTGTTTAATGAAGGAGGAAATTTGTCTATATGCTTCAGGGTATGGATGAAATAACTAAATTTAAATTGTGGGTTCAAAAATGTCCAGAATAGAACTGTTTAAAAAAAA
Source organism: Hyla sarda (assembly GCF_029499605.1). Taxonomy (NCBI): domain Eukaryota; kingdom Metazoa; phylum Chordata; class Amphibia; order Anura; family Hylidae; genus Hyla; species Hyla sarda. Next base: position 301,251,232 of record NC_079189.1, read on the forward strand.
ATGATAATATGTAATATGTCAGTCTATATGGTTATCGAAAATGAAGTTTACTCCTGAATGAGGCCAAACAAATTAGGATAGAAAAAATGCAGAAGGCCCAGATGCACAATGGTGTAGGAGGATATCACCTTAGTGTCTGCAATTTTAGAACAAGATGCGGAAATACTAAAATCTATTGACCTTTTGTGGAAATGTTATAAGCCTGCAGAGATTTATTAAGGATTCTTAGATGTAAGCCGAAGTTACTAGAATAGTTATACAAAATAACAATCATACTATTCAATCTTGTCAATATATTGACCATAGTTCTGGTATGCTGATGATAAACTATATTTAGCCATACTTAGTGATTCTAAGTGCCCATCCATCCATATATACAATATCTACTATATCTATCTAAAACAAAAACAAGGATAAGTTGGCCAGCACATACTGATACCGAAACTACTGCATGGACCCGGCATACAGGTGCACGCTGCTAGGCTGAATATACATAAACATATATCTATCTAGCTATCTCTCACATATCTTTAACCCCTTTAAGGATTCAGCCCATTTTCACCTTAAAGGGGTACTCCTCCCCTAGACATCTTATCCCCTCTCAAAGGATAGGATATAAGATGTTTGATCGCAGAGCAGTGGGACCCCCGCAATCTCTCCTGCAGCCCCCCGAGTCATCAGCTATACGGAGCTAAGTTTGCTCCGTGGCTGATGACTCACGATACTGGGGCCGGCGGTTTATGATATCATGGCCCTGCCCCCTCGTGACATCACGCCCTGCCCCCTTAATGCAAGTCCAAGGGACGGCGGTCACACCCCCTCCCATAGACTTGCATTAAGGTGGTGTGGCGTGACGTCACAAGGGGTCACGATAGTCCGGGCCCTGTATCGTGAGTCATCAGCCACGGAGCCAACTTAGCTCCGTATAGCTGATGACTCAGGGGGCTGCAGGAGAGATTGCGGGGAAATACTATGCCATAGCACAGCATTGATCAGTGTTCTCTGCTTTCCAGGCTTGGAGCAGCAGATCGCTGATCGGACGACGAGAAGGCAGGTGAGGACCCTCCTGTCGTCCAATAAGCTGATCAGGACATCGTAATACACCTCTGGAGCTTATGGATGCTTATGGTTTAGTTTTAGACGCCGCGATCAACTTTGATCGCAGAGTCTAAAGGGTTAATGCAGGACATCAGCCTGATCGGCCGTGCCCGGCATTAACCCTGCTGATAGCAGTCGGGACCCACAGGGTTTAAAGCGTTCTTCGGTCATGAGGATGTTTTAAACCCCGTTAATGGGACCAGGGCGTACAGGTACGCTCTGAGTCCTTGAAGGGGTATTCCAGGCCAAAACTTTTTTTTATATAACAACTGGCTCCAGAAAGTTAAACAGATTTGTAAATTACTTCTATTAAAAAATCTTAATCCTTTCAGTACTTATGACCTTCTGAAGTTAAGGTAGTTTTTTTCTGTCTAAGTCCTCTCTGATGACACCTGTCTCAGGCAACGCGCCGTGTTTAGAAGCAAATCCCCATAGCAAACCTCTTCTAAACTGGGCGTTTCCCGAGACAGGTGTCATCAGAGAGCACTTAGACAGAAAATAACAACCTTAACTTCAGAAGCTCATAAGTACTGAAAGGGTTAAGATTTTTTAATAGAAGTCATTTACAAATCTGTTTAACTTTCTGGAGCCAGTTGATATATATAAAAAAGTTTTTGCCTAGAATACCCCTTTAAGGATTTGAGAACGGGGGCGTACACCTACGCCATGCCTCCCCAAGGTGTTAAGGCTATGTCCACACATACAAAGTCAACTGCATATTTTGCTGCATATTTTCTGCAGCTGATTTTGCTGTACGTGTGAACATACCCTAAAGGGGCTTTACCATGATCTAATTTCCAAATGTCTGCCTCTGAAAAATAATGCAGACATTAAGTCCAAAAAAGTAAGGTAAAGGTTCAGCTCACCATAAGCAGCATGCAGACCCAGATCGCAATGAACTCAGCACACCTTCCAGCGGAAGCCAAGGAATGAGCAAGGGCCGTGTTCCCAGGTGTAAGGATGAAGCAAAAATGAGGAAAATCCGGCTCCCAGGACTGGATAAAAATTAGGCTTTAATGAATCATATTAAAATCCAAAAATAGAAAAGGGGGATGAAGTAAAAGCACAAACGAAACGGACCAACGCGTTTCGACTTGTTAACAAGTCTTAATCATGGTCCAAGATTAAGACTTGTTAACAAGTCGAAACGCGTTGGTGCGTTTCGTTTGTGCTTTTACTTCATCCCCCTTTTCTATTTTTGGATTTTAATATGATTCATTAAAGCCTAATTTTTATCCAGTCCTGGGAGCCGGATTTTCCTCATTTTTGCTTCATGCAGACATTAAGACCTTATTTCCTTGTCTCTGTATTCTTTTTATGCTCTCGCCTTTTCATATGAATATCTGTGTGATGGACGGAGCTTCTGAATGTCACATGATTTCCTTTAAACTTCATTTCCCAGCAGTCATTAGTGCAGATGCTCATTCCTGTGCTATATCAAGAATGTAATTGTGAAGTTATCTCTTCTCTCCTCACACAGCGTACAGTTTTATTATAGTGAATATTATCCTACCTTCCTGACAAATGAATTGAGAGTAACAGGAGGAGATTTAGCAAAACCTGTGTTTAAGGAAAAGTGGTGCAGTTGCCCATAGAAACCAATCAGATCCCAGCTTTTATTTTTTTTAAAAGGCCTCTAAAAAATAAAAGAAGCAATCTAATTGGTTTCTATGTGCAACTGCCCCAACTTTCCCTCTACACATGTTTCAATAAATCTTTCACACTGACGTGGATAATATAGAAGCTGTACAGTACATTATATTATATAAGGTATGTTTACCTCACCCTAGGCAGGGAATATTCAGCCAGACTCTTTCATATATATTTCTTGCAGAGAATGATGACCTTCTAGAAGCTTCTGTGAGGTCAGTATATCAGCTGTACAGTATAATACAGTCTATGTGGCTGTATATTCACAGTGTGTGAGGAGAACTGAGCAACTGAGCATGTCTGACCAAAAGAGGAAACTGCCTACATAACATATCCTATGGCAACAAGCAAACAAGAGAGCATCCAGTCTGTTTTGGTGGGGGCACCTTTCAAAAGGTACATATTTCTGATAATTACTTGTATTTGCAAATATGTTTAATTTCACTGAAAGGGGTATTCTGGGCAAAAACATTTTATCCCTTATCCAAAGGATAGGGGATAAGATGTCTGATCGCAGGGGGTCCCAGCAGCACTCGCATTCTATGCAGGAGCTGCACCTCCAGTTTCGGAAACCTCCGGGTTTCCGGGACTGGGGATGTGACGTCACGCCCCCTCCATTCATGTCTATGGGAGGGGGCGTGATGGAGACGCGGCTCCCGCATAGAATGCAAGTGCTGCAGGGAGATCGCGGGGGGTCCCAGTGGCAGGCCCCCCAAGATCAGACATCTTATCCCCTATCCTTCGGATAGGGGATACAATGTTTTTGCCCGGAATACCCCTTTAACCCCTTAAGGACGCAGGACGTAAATGTACGTCCTGGTGCGGTGGTACTTAACGCACCAGGACGTACATTTACGTCCTGTGCATAACCGCGGGCATCGGAGCGATGCCCGTGTCATGCGCGGCTGATCCCGGCTGCTGATCGCAGCCAGGGACCCGCCGGCAATGGCCGACGTCCGCGATCTCGCGGGCGTCCGCCATTAACCCCTCAGGTGCCGGGATCAATACAGATCCCGGCATCTGCGGCAGTACGCAATTTCAATGAATGATCGGATCACCCGCAGCGCTGCTGCGGTGATCTGATCATTCAGAACGCCGCACGGAGGTCCCCTCACCTTCCTCCTTCCGGCTCCCGGCGTCTTCTGCTCTGGTCTGAGATCGAGCAGACCAGAGCAGAAGATCGCCGATAACACTGATCTGTTCTATGTCCTATACATAGAACAGATCAGTATTAGCAATCATGGTATTGCTATGAAAAGTCCCCAATGGGGACTATTCAAGTGTGTAAAAAAATGTAAAAGTAAAAGTAAAAAAAGTGAAAAATCCCCTCCCCCAATAAAAAAGTAAAACGTCCGTTTTTTCCTATTTTACCCCCAAAAAGCGTAAAAAATAAATTTTATAGACATATTTGGTATCGCCGCATGCGTACCGTAAATGTCCGAACTATTAAAATAAAATGTTAATAATCCCGTACGGTGAACGGCATGAACGAAAAAAAAAAAAGTCCAAAATTGCTACTTTTTTAATACATTTTATTAAAAAAAAATTATAAAAAATGTATTAAAAGTTTTTTATATGCAAATGTGGTATCAAAAAAAAGTACAGATCATGGCGCAAGAAATGAGCCCTCATACCGCCGCTTATACGGAAAAATAAAAAAGTTAGAGGTCATCAAAATAAAGGGATTATAAACTTACTAATTTGGTTAAAAAGTTTGTGATTTTTTTGAAGCACAACAATAATATAAAAGTATGTAATAATGGGTATCATTTTAATCATATTAACCCTCAGAATAAAGAACACATGTCATTTGTACCATAAATTGTACGGCGTGAAAACGAAACCTTCATAAGTTAGCAAAATTGCGTTTTTCTTTTTAATTTTCCCACAAAAATAGTGTTTTTTGCTTGCGTCATACATTTTATGATATAATGAGTTATGTCATTACAAAGGACAACTGGTCGCGCAAAAAATAAGCCCTCATAATAGTCTGTGGATGAAAATATAAAAGAGTTATGATTTTTAGAAGGCGAGGAGGAAAAAACGAAAACGTAAAAATTAAATTGTCTGAGTCCTTAAGGCCAAAATGGGCTGAGTCCTTAAGGGGTTAATGCATCAGTTTAAGCCTATTTATCTTCATGCTAAAACCCCTTTGAGTTCTATTTTGTATTAAATATTGGTGATTTTTCCAGTGTAATCCCAATAATTCAAAAAATTTCATTAGCCCCAATAACTCAATAACTACAATAAGCCCCATTAGCTCAAAAAATCCCATTAGCCCCAATAACTTAAATAATAACGTTAGACCCAATAACGCAAAAAATCCCATTAGCCCCAATAACTTAAATAATAACGTTAGACCCAATAACTCAAAAAATCCCATTAGCCCCAATAACTTAAATAGTACAATTAGCCCTTATAATTCAAATAATAACATTAACCCCAATAACTCAGAAAATCCCATTAGTGAGACTATATGTGTAAAACTTAATGGAAATGTAAAGTGTATGTTCACAAATGCCAGAAGCCTAGCAAATAAAATGGGGGAGCTTGAGGCCTTGATTCTGGAGGAACATATTGATATAGTTGGGGTCACTGAGACATGGCTGGACTCCTCGCATGACTGGGCTGTCAATCTGCAGGGGTTTACATTGTTTCGCAAGGATAGAATGAACAGAAAAGGTGGTGGAGTCTGTCTGTATGTTAGAAGTGGTATGAAAGTCAGTGTGAACGATGCCATAGTGTGTGATGATTCTGAGGATGTGGAATCACTGTGGGTAGAATTACAAAAGGAGGGAAATATTGAAAAAATTGTATTTGGTGTAATCTACAGACCCCCTAATATCACTGAAGAGATAGAAGGTCAGCTGTATAAACAAATAGAGAGGGCCACCCGGGCCGGTACAGTGGTAATAATGGGAGATTTTAACTATCCAGATATTGATTGGGGCCGGGGGCTGGATAAAACTACAAAGGGGAGAAAATTCCTAAATTTATTGCAGGATAATTTTATGGGCCAGTTTGTGGAGGACCCAACAAGAAGTGATGCCTTGTTGGATCTGATCATTTCCAACAACGCAGAGCTGGTTGGTAATGTAACTGTGCGGGAAAACCTTGGTAATAGCGACCACAATATAGTTACTTTTGACTTAAAATGTAGAAAACAAAGACAGACGGGGAAGGCAAAAACATCTAACTTTAAAAAGGCAAATTTCCCTGGGCTGAGGGCTGCACTACAGGACATAGACTGGGGGGAGGTGTTCTCAAATACTGATACAGAAGGTAAATGGGACATCTTTAAATCAACTCTACATAACTATACAGCTAAATATATACCAAAGGGGAACAAATATAAACGCTTAAAACTAAATCCTACATGGCTGACAAATTATGTTAAAGGAGCAATAAACAACAAAAAAATATCCTTCAAAAAATACAAATCTGATGGGTCAGCTATAACATTTAAACAGTACAAGGAGCTTAATAAAATCTGTAAAAATGTAATAAAAACAGCAAAAATTCAAAATGAGAGACAGGTGGCCAAGGAAAGCAAAACTAATCCTAAATATTTTTTTAGATATATAAATATAAAAAAAACAAGGACAGAGCATGTAGGACCCCTTAATAATGATAATGGGGAGGTTGTCACAGGCGATCAAGAGAAGGCGGAGCTACTGAATGGGTTCTTTAGTTCTGTATATACTATGGAAGAAGGAGGAGCTGACATTGGACAGGTCAGTGCTGGTAACACATCATGTAATGTACTGAACTGGCTTAATGTAGAGATGGTACGAGGTAAAATAAGTAAAGTAAATGTAAGCAAATCTCCAGGACCTGATGGACTGCACCCAAGAGTTCTTAGAGAGGTAAGTTCAGTAATATCTGTACCCTTGTTCATGATATTTAGAGATTATCTGGTGTCTGGTATTGTGCCAAGGGACTGGCGCAAGGCAAATGTGGTACCAATCTTCAAGAAAGGCTCTAGGTCTTCGCCAGGCAATTATAGACTGGTAAGTTTAACGTGCATTATGGGTAAATTGTTTGAAGGACTTATAAATGATTACATACAGCAATACATAGGGGATAATTGTATTATAAGTGATAGCCAGCATGGGTTTACTAAGGATAGAAGTTGTCAAACCAATCAAATTTGCTTTTATGAAAAGGTGAGTAGAAGCCTTGACAGAGGAATGGCTGTGGATATAGTGTTTCTGGATTTTGCTAAAGCGTTTGATACTGTCCCTCATAGACGTCTGACAGGTAAGTTAAGGTCTTTGGGTTTGGAAACTTTAGTTTGTAACTGGATTGAACACCGGCTCATGGATTGTACCCAGAGAGTGGTGGTCAATAATTCGTACTCTGTTTGGTCCCCGGTTATTAGTGGTGTACCCCAAGGTTCTGTACTGGGCCTGCTGTTGTATAATTTATTTATCAATGATATAGAGTATGGTATTAACAGCTCCGTTTCTATCTTTGCAGATGACACCAAGCTTTGTAGCATTGTACAGTGTATAGAGGATGTGCATAAGTTACAAGATGACTTGGATAGACTAAGTGTCTGGGCATCCAGTTGGCAAATGAGGTTCAATGTGGATAAATGTAAAGTTATGCATCTGGGTACTAATAACATGCATGCGTCGTATGTCTTAGGGGGGATTAAACTGGCAGAGTCACTGGTAGAGAAGGATCTGGGTGTACTTGTAGATCACAGACTTCAGAATAGCATGCAATGTCAGGCTGCTGCTTCCAAAGCCGGCAGGATATTGTCATGTATCAAAAGAGGCATGGACTCAAGGGACAGGGACATAATACTCCCCCTTTATAAAGCATTGGTACGGCCTCACCTGGAATATGCTGTTCAGTTTTGGTCACCTGTTCATAAAAGGGACACTGTGGAGCTGAAAAGGGTGCAGAGACGTGCGACTAAACTAATATGGGGCATGGAACATCTTAGCTATGAGGAGCGATTAAAGGAGTTACAATTGTTTAGTCTTGAGAAGAGACGTTTAAGGGGGGATATGATAAACATATATAAGTATATAAATGGCCCATACAAAAAATATGGAGAAAAACTGTTCCAAGTTAAACCCCCCCAAAGGACGAGGGGGCACTCCCTCCGTCTGGAGAAGAAAAAGTTTAGTCTAAAGGGGCGACACACCTTCTTTACCGTGAGGACTGTGAATTTATGGAACGGTCTACCTCAGGAACTGGTCACAGCAGGAACAATTAATGGACGTACCGTATTTATCGGCGTATAACACGCACTTTTTAGGCTAAAATTTTTAGCCTAAAGTCTGTGTGCGTGTTATACGCCGATACACCCCCAGGAAAGGCAGGGGGAGAGAGGCCGTCGCTGCCCGCTTCTCTCCCCCTGCCTTTCCTGGGGTCTAGAGCGCTGCTGTCGGCCCTTCTCACCCCCTGGCTATCGGCGCCGCTGCCCGTTCTGTCCCCCTGACTATCGGTGCCGGCGCCGATAGCCAGGGGGAGAGAAGCGGCACCGACAGCCACTGCCGCTGCCCCGTTGCCTCCCCCCATCCCCGGTGGCACAATTACCTGAGTCGGGTCCGCGCTGCTGTAGGCCTCCCGTGTGCGTCCCCGGCGTCGTTGCTATGCGCTGAACGGCGCGGCGCATGACGTCAGTGCGCCGCGCCGTGCATAGCAACGACGCAGGGGACGCACGCCGGAGGCCTGCAGCAGCGCGGACCCGACTCAGGTAATTATGCCACCGGGGATGGGGGGAGGCAACGGGGCAGCGGCGCCGGCAATGGGTGCCGCTGCCCCTTCTCTCCCCCTGGCTGTCGACGCCGCTTCTCTCCCCCTGGCTATCGGCGCCGGCACCGATAGTCAGGGGGACAGAACGGGCAGCGGCGCCGATAGCCAGGGGGTGAGAAGGGCCGACAGCAGCGCTCTAGACCCCAGGAAAGGCAGGGGGAGAGAAGTGGGCAGCGACGGCCTCTCTCCCCCTGCCTTTCCTGGGGGTATATCGGGGTATACACGCGCACACACGCACCCTCATTTTACCATGGATATTTGGGTAAAAAACTTTTTTTACCCAAATATCCTTGGTAAAATGAGGGTGCGTGTTATAGGCCGGTGCGTGGTATACCCCGATAAATACGGTATGTCTTTTTTCAACCATACTAACTATGTAAGTGTGTAATGGGTCTGTTAAAAGTTTTTGTGTTATTGAGTAATTGTGCTATTAAGACAACCCCTGTCCTGACCTATTAGTGCTTGGTTGCTCGGTACTAGAATACAGAGACAAAGAGCTTCCAGTCTGGCATACTCAATCCTCGCCCATGTATTACATAGTTGTCCATTTATCTGATAATGTCTGGCTGGCCATAGCTTCTCTCAGTAACATTTTCTGTTTGCTAGAGATGCTGGAGCATGATAAGACACCTCCTTTAAAGCGTAAGTTCTCCTTCTGCTTCTACATAGGAGAACATAGTCTGCACTAAACCTCTGTCAGTCCGTTTTTTTTTTATGAGGAGTTTGTAAGGTATTTGAATTGCCCCCAGCTCTGCAAGCTATCAAGATTTCTACCTAGAAAGTGATGTTATCCTCACGCATCTCTAGGATAGAAATTAATCAGCACAAAAATGTGTTAAAATGTACTTTCAGTGAGATTTAGTGTCAAGATTCAACACTGTCCTGCTGTGCTGAAATGTTTCTGTTCATGTTGAAGAAATTCAGCAGCACTAAAGAGTAAGTTATATGTGAGCAATTGTATATGGCAGTGTGAATGGGGTTGATGACTGGTGTTGCACTGGCATTGGCACTGACTATGTGGCAGGCAATGGTGGTTCTATACTTACTAGTCAGAGCGTTATGGTTACAAGTGGGGCCATGTAGATGACAGAGGGTTTCGTATCTGGTAATGGGACAATGTGTCTTCTGACCAATCATAATCTGCCTGAAACTAAAACTGGTAGATATAGAGAGCAAATACGACCCATACGTCAGGCGCTGTTCCAGGTTCCAATATAGAATAAATGTAGCCAAATATGGTGGTTAAAGTACCAACAGGCACTATCTGCCAATCTGAAGAAGGAGGGTTTTACCTCCGAAACGCGTCATTGGTCCTTACTTAATAAACATAGTGCCTGTTGGTACTTTAACTGCCATATTCGCCTTGGCTACATTTATTCTATATTGGAACCTGGAACAGTGCCTGACGTATGGGTCATATTTTTCTCTCTATATCTACCTCATTGAACAGGATTGGATCCTCCACCCCTGTGACCCACTAGGCTTCGCAGTTCGTTCCGACCAAGATTTTGTCTGTAACCCTATCAAGCGGTGATAAGCGCTGATTATCTGCCACAAGGTGAACGGCCAACCAAAAGGCTGATGCCCTTTTCCACCTCCCATTCCACCCTGTGTCTTGGGTAATACACGAGGCGCAGTCCCTCTTTTTTCTCTTTTATCCTGAAACTAAAACTGTCTGGTTTTGTCCATTGTAACGAATCACAGCTCAGCTTTCATTTTACCAGAGCTTGTTAAGATATGAAAGCTGAGCTGTGATTGGTTGTAATGGCTAAAATCAGACAGCTTCAGACAGATTGGTAAGTCTGGGTAATAGTCTGTATATAACTTAGACCTCCTAAGACCCTCGATACCTGCAGTAAGGCCACGTTCCCCCAGTCTAGTTTTACAAATCTTTCATTCTTGATCAAAAAAAAAAAAGAATGAATCAAAACTTTAGCAAACTGTCCCATGTGGACCTGACCTAGATGAGGGGGCTAGTTATATTACAAAGTATGTAATGTATCTTTAAATCTGTCTAATCTAAGTTTTAGATCACATTTAAATTGGATAAATTTTAAGCCACAAATATGCGCAAATTTATTTCCCCCCCCCTTTACAGAAGACATGTCCACTTTTCACTAAGCCTCACCCCTCATATAATAGTGAAATCTTGAAAATGAAATTCTCATCAGTAGAGACAGTACATGCTGGGTACATTTAAGGGCAGGGTCACACAGGGAAAATCTGCAGTGTGAAATACGTTGCGGATGAGCCCCATGTGACCCTGCCCTTAGCTTGTATAGCTTTATTTATAAAGATCACTTTGCATGCTAAGGGAAGCCATTAAAATTTTCAGATTGTATTTAAATTGCTATTGATTTTCCTTAATTTTCTATAAATATTATATTACGGAGATACGCTCATTGCAGAGGTATAAAAAAAAAGAATAATGAAATACATACCTTTTAATCCCCTCTCCAGCAATGTGTCTTGTCCAACATCTGTTAACTGAGATTGGATAAAGTGCAGCTGTCTTCTATACCAGGGAAAAACACTGTGGCCTAGATTTTGGCCACTGTCTGATCTGCCCATAGTAACCAATCACAAGACAGGTTTCATTTTTTCAGAGCAATTTTAGAAATGAAAGCTGAGCTGTGATAGAAGGTTACATAGAAGGTTACATTTACTGTAAGGGTAGAGTCACACGTATCATATATGCAGCGTATTTGACACCACGTATTTTAGTGCTAGAAAAGTCTATGGGTGTTTATTATTACTCCCATAGACCTTGCTAGCACAGAGATGCTTAGCATGAAATACGCAGTGTCAAATACGCAGCATATACACTACTGGTGACCCCACCCGAAAAGTTTAGGTGATCAAATATGTATACTTTATAGTAAAGGCAGAATGTCTGTATAAAATGTTGTACACAAATATAATATAATTGTATTTATTTTACATTAAGAAAAATGGGAGGCGGCTGCACCGTATTTTCCAAGCGGAATTCTGCTTGGAAAATACATAGTGTGAATTGTCCCTTTGCATATATTTACATTCCCTTATTGCAGCTAATAAATGCTAACTTTGTTAAATAGGTACAGAATGATACAGCCATTCCTTTATGGGAAAAGGAGGATCAACGGACCGCCCAGGAAAACACCTGGGTCAATTAGTTGAATCCACTCCCACAAGGGAAGTACAAAAGACACAAATAAGGTTTACATAAATACATAAGTAGAAAAAGAATATATAAATACAGTATGTAAAAAATCCCATAAATTATGGCCGAATATACTGATGGCATGACATAAAAATATGAAGAAAACATAAATATATATATATGAAAGTATATATAAAATATGCCAAGAGTATATGTGAAAAGAGAGGCACAACTGTGTTAGATAATATATTAGTAGACAGGATGAAAAATGTGTACAAATAACACTACAGGGTGGGCCATTTATATGGATGCACCTTAATAAAATGGGAATGGTTGGTGATATTAACTTCCTGTTTGTGGCACATTAGTATATGTGAGGGGGGGGGGGGACTTTTCAAGATGGGTGGTGACCATGGCGGCCATTTTGAATCCAACTTTTGTTTTTTCAATAGGAAGAGGGTCATGTGACACATCAAAATTATTGGGAATTTCACAAGAAAAACAGTGATGTGCTTGGTTTTAACGTAACTTTATTCTTTCATGAGTTATTTACAAGTTTCTGGCTACTTATAAAATGTGTTCAATGTGCTGCCCATTGTGTTGGATTGTCAATGCAGCCCTCTTCTCTCACTCTTCACACACTGATAGCAACACCGCAGGAGAAATGCTAGCACAGGCTTCCAGTATCTGTAGTTTCAGGTGCTGCAGAATGGGCAAAACAAAAATTGGAACAGGACCCTCAGTTTACGCAGAAAATTTTGTTCAGTGATGAGGCAAACTTTTATGTGAATGGTGAAGTTAGCAAACAAAACCACCGCTATTGGTCTGACACTAACCCACATTGGATAGATCCCTCCAAGACTGTTGGAACACATAAATGCATGGTATGGTGTGGTATATGGGGTACAAATATAGTGGGGCCATTCTTCATCAATGGAAACCTCAAGGCCACTGGATATGAGAAATTGCTACATGATGATGTGTTTCCCTCTTTATGCACTAAAGCTGGCACGTTCCCTGAGTTTTTCCAGCAAGATGGTGCACCACCACATTATGGGTGTCAGGTTCGAGCATTCCTAAATGAACAGTTTCCTGGAAAGTGGATTGATCTTTGTGGGCCAGTTGAATGGCCCCCAACGTCTCCCGATCTGACCCCCTTAGAATTTTATCTTTGGGGTCATCTGAAGGCAATTGTCTATGCTGTGAATATACGAAATGTGCAGCACCTGAAACAACGGATACTGGAAGCCGGTGCTAGCATTTCTCCTGCGGTGTTGCTATCAGTGTGTGAAGAGTGGAAGAAGAAGGTTGCATTGGCAATCCAACACAATGGGCAGCACATTTAACACATTTTATAAGTGATCAGAAACTTGTAAATAACTAATGAAAGAATAAAGTTACGTTAAAACCAAGCACATCATTGTTTTTCTTGTGAAATTCCCAATAAGTTTGATGTGTCACATGACCCTCTTCCTAATGAAAAAACTAAAGTTGGATTAAAAATGTCTGACTTCAAAATGGCCGCCATGGTCACCCCTCACATATACTAATGTGCCACAAACAGGAAGTTAATATCACCAACCATTCCCATTTTATTAAGTTGTATCCATATAAATGCCCCACCCTGTATATACATTTCTTAATAATGCAGAATTACATCCTGTCTATGATTTAGTCCTTTGGTAAATCTGGAATCAAGTTCCAAAATCAAATAAACCTCACGATCAAGAATCTTTTGTCTAAAATTTCCACCCCTTTTGGGGGGAATAACCCTTTCAATACCGCACAGGACCATTGAAGAATAATTTCCCTGATGGACCTGTGCGCAATGTTGTGTGACGAGAATTGAAATGAGCAATATCAGAAATGTGTTTTCTATTTCTGGATTTTAGTGAGTTTGAGGTACACCCTACATATTGAACTTTGCAGGTAACACAAGAAAACAGATATATAACATGTGTTGTGTAACTATTTATGTATTGTTGCATTTTATAATTTTTCCCACTGGAATACGAAGTAAATTCCATAACATTGTGCATAAATTTGCAACAGATACATATCTTGTGACCACATGAACCCTTTGTGGTAAGCCAGGTGCATGTTAAAGGTATGTTGTTAGAAAATAGACTAGGGGATAATTTTTGCCCTATAGTGGGAGCTCTTTTTGACACACATTTAATAATCTAATACTGAACTATAAGAAGGATCACTAGTAATGATCGGCATATATTTGTGAATCAGGTTACAAATTGTGCCAAAATCGCTACTGTATTGGGTGACAAAGACAATAGGTTTATTATTTTTCTGTGTGGAGATATTTTTGGATTTTTGTTGTGTGCCTGTGTAAAAGAAGATATAAGTTTAGCACGATTTTTGTTAACAGCAATGTTTCTGGCTCTGTCTATCTTCCATTTAGGATAGCCTCTAAGTGTGAGGCGTGCTTCTATGTTGTTAGCCTCCTTTTGAAAGAGCTCCAAAGTGGAGCAATTTCTTCTGGCTCTGATCATCTTCCCCACGGGAAGATTACGGGTCACGTGGGGGATGACAGGAGGAAGAATGGAGAATAGTATAAGATGCTGTATTTTTACGAAAAGTAGAGGTAACAATCATTTTTGTGGTCACATCACCAAACAAATTGAGATCCAAAAATGAAACAGAATTATTGTTGAATGAAAGAGTAAATTTAAGTCCTAATTGGTTGTCATTTAGGAAAGTAGAAAATGCCTCTCCGGCCGCCACATAGGACCCCCAGATAAACTGGAGGTCATCGATGTATCGGCCGTACCATCGAATGCAATCGAAAAAAGGATTGCTGGAGGCTAAAAGAGTCCCCTTCTCCCACCAACACATATATATGTTGGCGAGAGAAGGGGAGAATTTCGCCCCCATCGCCACTCTGGTAACCTGCAGGACTGCATCTGGCTAAATACTGCCAGCCCATGTTTGGTGTCCCTGAGAAATCCTGGTATGGTAATAACCAAAGGTTGGAGTAAGGTGTCTACCCAAGCGCACAACCTCTCATTAAGAGAGGAGATTCCTGCAACTATGGGCCTCATGGGAGGAGGAAAGATCTCCTTGTCGATCTTGGGGAGAGAGTGAAAAATGGCTGTAACTGGATGTGAAATTTTTATGTAGTCAGCTTGTTTGGAAGTAAAAAAGCCACTTCTCTCCCCAAGATCCCCAAGATCAAATAATATTTTTATGTCATGCCATCAGTATATTCAGCCATAATTTATGGGATTTTTTACATACTGTATTTATATATTCTTTTTCTACTTATGTATTTATGTAAACCTTAATTGTGTCTTTTGTACTTCCCTTGTGGGAGTGGATTCAACTAATTGACCCATTGATCCTCATTTTCCCATAAAGGAATGGCTGTATCATTCTGTACCTTTGTATGAGTAAGGCTGGTTACACCGGCTGAAACGCGTCACTTTGTATCCTGCTGTCTCGTGGCTTGAATAAAGAATCGGCTTTTATTTGCACAATATCCTGCGCTGGACTTCTTCTTTCTCATATTGCTTTGGTGCTGGTTCACACAGTGCCGTGCGCTAGGTCTCTGGCTGAAGAGGTGAGCTGAGAAACTACCAATTTGTCTATTGTTAAATAGGGTTATAGAATCTCTATGGGTGACACTAGACTAAGCAGCTCTCCCACTCATGAGGTAGCACTGGGGATATCTGCTGTCCACTGGTACATTTTTTGACTGGAACCAGAAAAATATAAACTTCCCAGTCATGTCAATGTCTTTATCTTATAACCCGCACTTGAAAATGGCAGCTGGAATCTGGCTGGGTACTGGACCTCACAGCTGTCTGCACTAGTCTTATAGTAGAAATGAAGAGGTTTTGCCTTTGGCAACCAGTTAAAAGCAGGCTATCTTTTTCTGACTTACCGATTCTGGCGCTAAGTTATTCAAAAAGTTGTGCCGATATAGCAGAGCACAAAATATAAATATGAGAATGCGAGTTTGTGCTAATGGTAATTAATAGGTGAAGTCATAAATTATGATGTGCAGTATTATTATTCATATACTAATGGAATCACTTTTATTATACCTCCTTTTCTGAAAAGTTTGTTCCTATCATTTTATTTTCAATTTTCCCTATCTGGTACCCTGATGGCCTCAGTCTCCCCTTGACTGACCTTTACTTCTTTCTTTCCCTTCTAGTCTCACTTACAGGTGAATTGCTTGCAGGAACTTGCGTTGATGTTTGCGTACTTTAGCATGGTCGATTTTTCTCACAAGTTTTGTGTGTTTATAAATGAGCCACGTTTCCCTGAGCACGTTGGCAGCTGCATTTTTCACCTACAAAATAAATAAATAAGTTAAATACGTTCAATGACCGGTATGCAACAATGTAGAAATAGTGAATAGAAGGGGATTGAAGCAAAGTAAAAATGCTGAGGCATACTGTAAAGTGAATAATGATTTGCATTACAGGTATTAATGGGGTGGGTAGAAGATATTGAGGAAAATCAACTGCTTTAGTTTTTACATGTGCGTCATGAAATATTAGGCTGGGTTCATACATCGTAAAATTACATGAAAAACACAGTCGTAAAATAGGTGTAAACCCCCTCTACCCCTCCAGAAATGGCTATAGTTTATATTTTTATATTGCACTCAATAAAAGTCTATGGAAAAGTGGCAGTTTAAAATAAATAAATATATAAATTAATAATTGAAATTGTATTTAAATAATTGGTAGTATTTACAATGTTTTATTTTTAGAAATTGTCCTTTTCCATAGACTTTCATTGAGCACTTTAGTACAATAAAAATATGACCATTTTTTTCTTTTTATACCTTTATTACATCTATTTTTATTTAATTTTACCACGTGTGAACCCAGCCTTATACCTCCCATAACAATGATACCATTCTCTATGTGTGCTGTTATCATTTGGGAATTACAATTGTTGTGTGGACAGTTTAACTGGTAAAATGTGGCCAATGCAGCTGCCATTATATTGTACTATGCCTAATATGCCAAAATATATCTAAAACTGATGCTACGGATATATATGCCTAATGAATAATACTATTATAGAGAAGTCAAATAATTTTCATGACATGTACATTTTAAATTCCTGCCCATAAGTTATCACAATGTACACAAGAACTGTTAAATATTACATTCAGCAATGCTGCATATACCTGATATAAAACTGATGCAATTGTGTGAACAGTACAGTTGGTACTACAAAAATGTACAACAGATATGTATGTACTCTGTGCACTCTCTGTATGTACAGTATGGATCATTATTGTATGTATGAACTATCTATGTAGAGACAACCCCAAATGTGTCAAAGAGGCTGCACACTTCTGCTGGGAAAAGCTCACAGTTTACAGGGGTACTCTGGTGGAAACCTTTTTTTTTTTTTTTTTTTAAATCGACTGGTGCCAGAAAGATAAACAGACTTGTAGATGACTTCTATTAAAAAATCTTTACTCTTCCAGTACTTTTTAGCAGCTGTATGCTACAGAGGAAATTCTTTTCTTTTTTACTTTCTTTTTTGTCTTGTCCACAGTGCTCTCAGCTGACACCTCTGTCCGTGTCAGGAACTGTCCAGAGCAACATAGGTTTACAATGTGGACAGTTCCTGATACGGGCATCAGGTGTCAGCAGAGAGCACTGTGGAAAAGACAAAAAAGAAATTCAAAAAGAAAAAATTTCCTCTGTAGCAAACAGCTGCTAAAAAGTACTGGAAGGGTAAATATTTTTTAATAGAAGTAATTTACAAATCTGTTTAACTTTCTGGGACCAATTGATTTAAAAAAAAATGTTTTCCACCCCTTTCAAGAGCTATTCTATTGCTAGAAAATTATATTTAAATAAGACAATTACCCAAAAATATATACTGTATCTCAGTGATGTAGTGATATCACAAATGGTACTGGCTTCAGCATGCTTTTTCGTGAATCACCCCTGACACGATGTTGTGTAGTTCTATCATTTTCAATGTGGTATTGTCTCAATAGCTCTGCCTAAACAATGCATCATTATTTTCTGTTCCTGACTGCTATTTTACTGCATTTTTGTTATAATAGCCCCCATTTTTGATGGGATTTCAGAACTGTAAAAATTAGGTAAAAACAATGTAATACTGTAATATGTGAACACAGACTTAGGGAGAGTGAGGTGTGTTTAGGACATGCTGCCTTGTGATGAAAGATGCCAAAGGCAGAGGAGCAGACAGGCAATGAATGCTGGACTCTAACTGGGTTATAGTCTGCTGTGAAATTAAATGTTCTGCAACAGCACTGGGAAGGGAACTGGCAGGAATGCTCTGGGAGGTAAATAGGCACGGTGGGAGGACTGTGATAAAGAGCAGATGGAAAGCAATGCATTCTGGGAATTGTAGTACTGAGCAAGTGCTCAAACAGGAATGAAAGGACTAAAACCCTGAAAAAATAGATTTTTGGTTGTTTCAGAACTGGGGCAGACAGGTAAGCAATAATATATGTTTTTCCAGAATTTTTATGTTGTTTTTTTCTACCTGACATTGAAATACCCCTTAAATAATTCTTCTCTGATTCTGAGTGTATGACATATATATCTGCAGAAGCCAGTCAGTCATGAATTAGGACATGCAAGTTATGCAGTTATTTGACAGCATATGATCACTGTTTTCACTAAAGAGATTGTGATGCCCACTGGCACTGTACGCCATGCAGTGTAATAGTGCCCATGAACATGAAAGGGGATAAAGATTGATTTTAATCAAAATGATTGTTCTTCAGGTGAAATGAAACAATTCATGATTACTTTAGCCGACTGATGGCAGACGGTTCTGTCTGGTAAGAAGTCAGCCATGTTTGAACTTTTTGGGGAAGAATGTTCTCATAATATTCAGAAAGTTTACAGAAAGATCATTCATCCTCTGCTTACTGTCCATAAATGGCCAATTTGAACTACAGTAACAGCCAATATGACTAAAATATGTAAGGTATTGTCTGTGAAACAATTGCTCATCAGACTATTGTTTGTTCAATTGTACAGCTACCTTAACATTTCCGATAAACCTTACATTAAGATAAAGGGAAGTGATTGATTTCAAAATGATAGTATTACAATCTTTTTAGCTGACTGATTAAAGACTGTTATTGTTTGAAAAGAAGTCCATTGTGTTTGAAATTTTTGAAAGAAGAAAGATCATTTGTGAACAAAGTGAAAAAGTCTTCTCATAATGTTCCCATAAAGATCGTTCAACCTTCACTAACTAGCATTGAATTGCCAGTTTAAACAACTTAAGGGTATGTTCATAGTGGAATTGTCTGCCCAGAAAATTTCCTCACAGACATTTCATAGACAGCAGGTATTGACAGAATATTTTCAATGGGATTCTGCTGAAACAGAATTTCTGATCAAAAATTTTCTGGTGGGTTCTGCTTTGTGTGACCATAACCTAATGGCCAATATTGACTTAAATGTGTATTCCTGTGTCTGTTCATCAAACGTCCATTTGATCAACGGTTGTTCAGCCATTATTTTACTTTCATCTAATGTGTATGACCACCTTAAAGGGGTACTCCAGTTGAAAACATTTTTTTTTTATCAACTGGTGCCAGAAAGTTAAACAGATTTGTTAATTACTTCTATAAAAAAATCTTTACCATTCCAGTACTTTTTAGCAGCTGTATGCTACAGAGGAAATTATTTTCTTTTGAATTTCTTTTTTATCTTGTCCGTTTCAGGAACTGTCCAGAGCAGGAGAAAATCCCAATTGCAAAACTATGCTGCTCTGGACAGTTCCTGACACGGACAGAGGTGTCAGCAGAGAGCACTGTGGACAAGACAAAAAAGAAATAAAAAAAAGAAAATAATTTCCTCTGTAGCATACAGCTGCTAATAAGTACTAAAAGGATTAAGATTTTTAAATTGAAGTCATTTACAAATCTGTTTAACTTTCTTGCACCAGTTCATTTAAAAAAAAAAAAGATAAAAAAATTCCACCGGAGTACCCCTTAAAGGTCAGCCCTACTTAAGCACACAGGTAGGTAATATGCAACAAAGCCTAAAAAGGAATGCATTTTGATTTAGGAATATTTTTTTCCTTTGTATATGCCCGGTGTAAAGAAGAATGCACATGAGCATAATATGATTAAAACAAGCATAGGTAGTTCATGCCTCGTAAGATCCCTTCAGTATAGCATTACTTTTTTATCCCTCTACTAGATTTGAAGGGCACTACCATAGCATTTGCACCAAATCCCCCCTCCCATTCCCATTCTTCCCCACATCTCTGTACCCGCTTTGAAAGCTGTGTGTCCATCATAAAGTTGTGTACGTGTTTCTCAGCTTTGGTGAGCTCCAACTTTCTTGCAACAACAGCAACAACCAGAGCTGTGCAGCCTGCACCCTGTGGGAGGAAAGGACAGGCTGACTGCAGAGCATGGAATAAGAAGAAAAACACTAAACATAGGAAGATACAAAAGAGACTCATGACTTGAAGATGAGAAGAAAGGACTTAAATAACAGACAATAGAAAATGGAGGATGAGTTATCATTATTGATGTGACTGATGTCTTACCATAATGCCTGTCAGCAGACACACTCCCTTTCCACAGTAAGTGTTGGGTACCATGTCTCCATAGCCAATTGATAGGAACGTTATTGAAATGAGCCACATGGCACCCAGGAAGTTACTGGTGACCTCCTGTTTGTCATGGTACCTATTGGGGAGAACAAAATAAAAGGAGATAGGCAATGAGCAATCTGGTATTGGAGCTTGCGGACAGTACAGGTCTTGACATGCAACATTTTTTTAAAACCTTTTAATTTTTTAGGTTGGGGTATCGCTGCCAACCTCATTAAGTGCCAGATTTAAAAAAAAATATATATATATTTTTTTTTTAAACACAAGCACTTTAACCTGTGGGATTAAAGGACCCACTTCTCAAACATTGCTCCTAAAGTTATTAAGGTTAGGACATAAGTGAACTAATTATTTGAATTCTATAGCTTTGTTATCAGTGTTCCATAACAGCCAATGATATATGGTGTAATGTGTAGAATAAATATACAGTCATATGGAAAAATAGGACAACCCTCATGTAAACAATCCATAAAGAAAAAGTTTTTATTTTACTTTTCAACAATAATTTTTGGAAACAGGAAGTTAACAGACATGCCATTTCCTTTGTGTAACAAAAACTTAAAATTAGAATCCAGTACCAGGACATGCACAAATAATATAAACATCATTAAAGAACATTATTACAGTATTCAGTATGGTTGAAAAAAGACACATGTCTCTCAAGCTCAACCACGGAGGTAATGGGAGGCAGTATGAACGGGAGGGGACATCTTAGAACACAAGTTTTGTCACGGAAGATCATTTACAATCACAAGATTTCACAACACGTGCCAACCGGCCCACTCAAAAATGCCAGAATTTCATTATGGGCCCACATTTAACCTATTTCATATATGGGAGGTGTGCCAGGAGGTGTGCCAAGCAAGAAGTTGAATGTTTAGGCTAGTGGACTCTGTATATAAATTAAAGATAATGTTATTTTGCCACAGTACTAAGACATATTTTGCAAAATCCAAAGCATTTCACAAGAACCCAATACCAACTATGAAGCATGTAAAATATAAAAATTACCCTAAACATACAAATAGACCACCACAAGGTATGGCAAAAAATAAAGGAAATGGCAAATCTGTGAATTTTTACTTAAATTATTCCAATCTAATTTTTTTTTCTCAATTATAGAATTTTTATGTTAATATAGTCTGTGATATTCCACATGTTAAGAAAGTTTACACAGGCTAGGCTCATTTTTACATATGATCACACATATATCAAAAGTAGAACAAAAGATTCCTTAAAACTAGTTAAAAGGAAAAGTACAGTATATATTTTTCCTTCAAGATAACAAGGACTATATTTATTATAGTTAAGTTATTATTTACTTATTCGTACATTTGTTTTATGTGTGTGTGTGTGGGGGGGGGGGGGGGGGGGTTGAGCTGGGAAATCTTCATGGTTCTACTCAGGGGTCAAGTCCTGGGAAAAAAAAGTGTGAAAACTCACCCAAGATTTCCACTCAAGGGCTGGTCCTGCTGTGAAAAAACTCAGTTCCCAGATGTTCCTGCAGGACTTGAGCCCTGGTTCTACTTCAAAAGAAGACAGTCAAAGCCCAACGTAGTTCGACTGTAGTAGATCAATTGTACTTTACACTTCTTAAAATACAGTAATACAGCAATCTGGATGGTTACTGTTCTCACATGAGGCACAGATGCTTTTTGGTTACATATACCTGGTTACATATACTGTACACTAGCTGGCACTCTTGTTTAACTGTTTCTGAAAATAAGTTAACAGAAGTGTTTTTAGCAATCACAGGTCTCTGTTCTCTTCCCATGCCTCTTCAGTCTCACACTTCTTGCCATCTATATAGCAGCCGGATCTTCCTTAGTTAGAACCAGTGGTTAAGGGTTTTGCCTTCAATGTCTTCTCAACCCAGAATACTCCCTAGTTGATTATGATAAGTCCTTTCCTACCTATCCTCGTGACTCATTATATGCCAAAATCATGAAATCACTAGCTTAGTCAAAAACATAATATTATGTCATAATACTATGTCAGGACATGTATATGCTATATGTGTCTATGAGTAACCATCCAGTGGTTGTGATGTGGATTGTAGCCTGTTGCAGATTTGCAAGGGTTTTGTATTGTATTTGTTTGTATCATTAGTATTTGGAATCCTTAAACAAATTCATGAAACTAATTTCTGCCACAAATAGCTCTTTCTATGGCATGTCAATGGCAAGAGGGTGGCAGTGATTCTCTGAATCCCACTTAACTACCTTTCCCACTGTTTACGATAAAAAAGAACATACACGTTCTTGCCTGACCACGTTGCCTGACCACGTTGTGTGATATTGTTTGATGCCAAAATAAATGATCAAATCAGTAACTTCTCACCGATGTAGGTTGTACAAGCCAAGTACAACATTGGGAATCACAGAAAAGCAAATTTCCGAGACCCTGCAGCCGCTCCAAGCCTCGTGTGCAGCAACCAAGAACAATGGACCTCCATAGGATTAGGCTGGATCACAAAGGGCGCTGGGAGTCAGGTTAGTAGAAAACGGTTTAATTACCCACGATGCAATGCGTTTCGCGGAATTTCCGCTTCATCAGGAAGTTTAACAGACCCAGCACATTGTGAAAAGGATTATCCCAACAAGGCCACAACCCAGGACCCACTATCCAGGCCAAACCTAATGTCTAAATACTCAGGCCTAATACAGGCCTCATTCCCTGGGCCAAACCCACTTAACTATCCAGGCCACTCTACAGGCCTTCCATGTGAACAGACTTCCCAGTAGATATGCACTGGTATACAAGGCTATTGTTCTTCTCAGCCCCCAAACAGGACCCACTAAAACCTTCCACAGATTCGTGTACACTGCCACTTATAAGTGACATGTCCTTTTAAAGGGGTACTCCGGTGGAAAACTATTTTTTTTTAAATCTTAATCCTTCCAGTACTTATCAGCAGCTGTATACTACAGAGGATGTTCTTTTCTTTTTGAATTTATTTTCTTCCTGACCACAGTGCTCTCTGCTGACACCTCTGTCCATGTCAGGAACGTTCCAGGGCAGGAGCAAATCCCATAGCAAACCTGTCCTGCTCTGGACAGAGGTGTCAGCAGAGGGCACTGTTGACAGAGGTGTCAGCAGAGAGCACTGTGGTCAGGCAGAAAAGAACTATACAACTTCCTGTGGAGCATACAGCAGCTGACAAGTACTGGAAGGATTAAGATTTTTAAATATAATTATAGTAATTTGTTTAACTTTCTGGCACCAGTTCATTTAAAAAAACTATTTCCACCAGAGTACCCCTTTAAGTCCTGGAAGACTACACATAGGTAATCACTTCTAGGCTGACAGCACACTCAGCATTGCCACTTTAGCAGCAGCCTACTTGTAACACTCCAAGCCACTCTTCTCTATAGCCAACATTCCCTAACTCTATAATATACATTATTGCCATTGACTATATAGATAGATAGATAGATAGATAGATAGATAGATAGATAGATAGAGAGACAGAGGTTGTTGGAGCACCAATGTACAAAAAGGTCACCTGGATGGAAAGCACTTCAGGTGTTATACTAAGTAGAAGAGGGGGAGTGGAGTAAATATAGTCACAGCTATCATTTGTGAGACTAGGAGAATTTGGCTGTGTATCCTGCAATGTTCGGTGTGTCTGAGTTTACCGTCAGCCAGAAAGTAATTAGGTCTGGGAAGTAATTAGCTTCTGGGCCTGCAGTAGAAAATGCAGCATAATATGAGGAACCTGTAAATGGAAGCGGTGGTGTGTGTCACGATGCCGGCTGGCAGGTAGTGGATCCTCTGTGCCAGAGAGGGATTGGCGTGGACCGTGCTAGTGGATCGGTTCTAAGTCACTACTGGTTTTCACCAGAGCCCGCCGCAAAGCGGGATGGTCTTGCTGCGGCGCTAGTGACCAGGTCGTATCCACTAGCAACGGCTCAACCTCTCTGACTGCTGAAGATAGGCGCGGTACAAGGGAGTAGACAGAAGCAAGGTCGGACGTAGCAGAAGGTCGGGGCAGGCAGCAAGGATCGTAGTCGGGGGCAACGGCAGGAGGTCTGGAACACAGGCTAGGAACACACAAGGAAACGCTTTCACTGGCACAATGGCAACAAGATCCGGCGAGGGAGTGAAGGGGAAGTGAGGTATAAATAGGGAGTGCACAGGTGAACACACTAATTGGAACCACTGCGCCAATCAGCGGCGCAGTGGCCCTTTAAATCGCAGAGACCCGGCGCGCGCGCGCCCTAGGGAGCGGGGCCGCGCGCGCCGGGACAGGACAGACGGAGAGCGAGTCAGGTACGGGAGCCGGGATGCGCATCGCGAGCGGGCGCTACCCGCATCGCGAATCGCATCCCGGCTGGAGACGGTATCGCAGCGCACCGGGTCAGTGGAGCTGCCCGGAGCGCTGCGGTAGCGAGAGAGAAGCGAGCGCTCCGGGGAGGAGCGGGGACCCGGAGCGCTCGGCGTAACAGTACCCCCCCCCTTGGGTCTCCCCCTCTTCTTAGAGCCTGAGAACCTGAGGAGCAGACTTTTGTCTAGGATGTTGTCCTCAGGTTCCCAGGATCTCTCTTCAGGTCCACAGCCCTCCCAATCCACCAAAAAGAACCTTTTTCCTCTGACCGTCTTGGAGGCCAGTATCTCTTTCACTGAGAAGACGTCAGAAGAACCGGAGACAGGAGTGGGAGAAACTAATTTGGGAGAGAAACGGTTGATGATGAGTGGTTTAAGAAGAGAGACATGAAAGGCATTAGGAATACGGAGAGAAGGAGGAAGAAGAAGTTTGTAAGAGACAGGATTAATTTGGCACAAGACTTTGAAAGGACCAAGATAGCGTGGACCCAGTTTGTAACTGGGGACACGAAAGCGGACATATTTAGCGGAGAGCCATACCTTGTCTCCGGGAGCAAAAATGGGGGGAGCTCTTCTTTTCTTATCGGCAAATTTTTTCATGCGAGATGAAGCCTGTAAAAGAGAATCTTGGGTCTCTTTCCATATGGTGGAAAGATCACGAGTCACTTCATCTACAGCGGGCAAACCAGAGGGCAAGGGAGTAGGGAGGGGGGGAAGAGGGTGACGGCCGTACACCACGAAAAATGGGGATTTGGAGGAAGATTCAGAGACTCTAAAGTTATACGAGAATTCGGCCCATGGTAGAAGATCTGCCCAATCATCCTGGCGGGAGGAAACAAAATGTCGTAAATAATCACCCAAGACCTGGTTAATTCTTTCTACTTGTCCATTGGATTGAGGATGATATGCAGAAGAAAAGTTTAATTTAATCTTGAGTTGTTTACAGAGAGCCCTCCAGAATTTAGACACGAATTGGACGCCTCTATCCGAGACTATCTGTGTGGGCAACCCGTGAAGACGAAAAATGTGTACAAAAAATTGTTTAGCCAACTGAGGCGCTGAAGGAAGACCAGGAAGAGGGATGAAATGTGCCATCTTGGAGAATCGATCAACGACCACCCAAACAACAGTGTTGCCACGGGATGGGGGTAGGTCTGTAATAAAATCCATACCAATCAGAGACCAAGGCTGTTCGGGGACAGGCAGAGGATGAAGAAAACCAGCAGGCTTCTGGCGAGGAGTCTTATCCCGGGCACAGACAGTGCAGGCTCGCACAAAGTCCACGACATCCGTCTCCAGAGTCGGCCACCAATAGAAGCGAGAGATGAGTTGCACAGATTTCTTGATGCCCGCATGGCCTGCGAGATGGGAGGAGTGACCCCATTTGAGGATTCCGAGGCGTTGGCGTGGAGTGACGAAGGTTTTCCCTGGAGGAGTTTGCCTGATGGAGGCTGGAGAAGTGGAAATCAGGCAGTCAGGAGGAATGATGTGTTGCGGAGAGAGTTCAACTTCCGAGGCATCCGAGGAACGAGAGAGAGCATCGGCCCTAATGTTCTTATCGGCAGGCTGAAAGTGAATTTCAAAATTAAATCGGGCAAAGAACAGAGACCACCTGGCCTGGCGAGGATTCAGCCGTTGGGCAGACTGGAGATAGGAGAGGTTCTTGTGATCGGTGTAAATAATAACTGGAAATCTTGATCCCTCCAGCAGATGCCTCCATTCCTCAAGTGCTAATTTAATGGCTAGAAGCTCTCGATCCCCGATGGAGTAGTTCCTCTCCGCCGGAGAGAAGGTCCTAGAAAAAAAACCACAAGTAACAGCATGCCCGGAAGAATTTTTTTGTAGAAGGACCGCTCCAGCTCCTACAGAGGAGGCATCAACCTCCAATAGGAAGGGTTTAGATGGGTCAGGTCTGGAGAGCACGGGAGCCGAAGAAAAGGCAGACTTGAGCCGTTTAAAGGCGTCTTCCGCTTGAGGAGGCCAAGACTTGGGATTGGCATTTTTTTTGGTTAAAGCCACGATAGGAGCCACAACGGTAGAAAAATGTGGAATAAATTGCCTGTAATAATTGGCGAACCCCAAAAAACGTTGGATAGCACGGAGTCCGGAGGGGCGTGGCCAATCTAAGACGGCAGAGAGTTTGTCTGGATCCATTTGTAGTCCTTGGCCAGAGACCAAGTATCCTAGGAAAGGAAGAGATTGGCATTCAAACAGACATTTCTCTATCTTGGCATAAAGTTGATTGTCACGAAGTCTCTGAAGAACCATACGGACATGCTGGCGGTGTTCTTCTAGATTGGCAGAAAAAATCAGGATATCGTCCAGATATACAACAACACAGGAGTATAAGAGATCACGAAAAATTTCATTAACAAAGTCTTGGAAGACGGCAGGGGCGTTGCACAGGCCAAAGGGCATGACCAGATACTCAAAGTGTCCATCTCTAGTGTTAAATGCCGTTTTCCATTCATCCCCCTCTCTGATGCGGATGAGATTATAAGCACCTCTTAAGTCCAGTTTGGTAAAGATGTGGGCACCTTGGAGGCGATCAAAGAGTTCAGAGATGAGGGGTAGGGGGTAGCGGTTCTTTACCGTGATTTTATTAAGACCGCGGTAGTCAATGCAAGGACGTAGAGAGCCATCTTTTTTGGACACAAAGAAAAATCCGGCTCCGGCAGGAGAGGAGGATTTACGGATAAAGCCTTTTTTTAAATTTTCCTGGATGTACTCCGACATAGCAAGAGTCTCTGGGGCGGACAGAGGATAGATTCTGCCCCGGGGTGGAGAAGTGCCCGGGAGGAGGTCAATAGGACAATCATAAGGCCTGTGAGGAGGTAGAGTCTCAGCTTGTTTTTTGCAAAAAACATCCGCAAAGTCCATATAGGCCTTAGGGAGACCGGTTACAGGGGGAACCACAGAGTCACGGCAAGGGGTACTGGGAACCGGTTTTAGGCAGTCCTTGAAACAAGAGGGCCCCCAACTCTTGATCTCCCCAGTGGACCAATCCAGGGTTGGGGAATGGAGTTGAAGCCAGGGTAGTCCAAGGAGGATTTCGGAAGTGCAATTGGGGAGGACCAAAAATTCAATCTTCTCGTGATGAGGTCCGATGCACATTAGAAGGGGCTCCGTGCGGAGACGTATGGTACAGTCCAATCTTTCATTGTTTACACAATTGATGTAGAGGGGTCTGGCGAGACTGGTCACTGGGATGTTGAACCTGTTGACGAGAGAGGCCAAAATAAAATTTCCTGCAGATCCGGAATCCAAGAAGGCCATAGTAGAGAAGGAGAAGGCAGAGGCAGATATCCGCACAGGCACAGTAAGACGTGGAGAAGCAGAGTAGACATCAAGGACTGTCTCACCTTTGTGCGGAGTCAGCGTACGTCTTTCCAGGCGGGGAGGACGGATAGGACAATCCTTCAGGAAGTGTTCGGTACTGGCACAGTACAGGCAGAGATTCTCCATGCGGCGTCGTGTCCTCTCTTGAGGTGTCAGGCGAGACCGGTCGACCTGCATAGCCTCCACGGCGGGAGGCACAGGAACGGATTGCAGGGGACCAGAGGAGAGAGGAGCCGGGGAGAAAAAACGCCTTGTGCGAACAAAGTCCATATCCTGGCGGAGCTCCTGACGCCTTTCGGAAAAACGCATGTCAATGCGAGTGGCAAGATGGATGAGTTCATGTAGGTTAGCAGGGATTTCTCGTGCGGCCAGAACATCTTTAATGTTGCTGGATAGGCCTTTTTTAAAGGTCGCGCAGAGGGCCTCATTATTCCAGGATAATTCTGAAGCAAGAGTACGGAATTGTACGGCGTACTCGCCAACGGAAGAATTACCCTGGACCAGGTTCAACAGGGCAGTCTCAGCAGAAGAGGCTCGGGCAGGTTCCTCAAAGACACTTCGAATTTCCGAGAAGAAGGAGTGTATAGAGGCAGTGACGGGGTCATTGCGGTCCCAGAGCGGTGTGGCCCATGACAGAGCTTTTCCAGACAAAAGGCTGACTACGAAAGCCACCTTAGACCTTTCAGTAGGAAACTGGTCCGACATCATCTCCAAGTGCAGGGAACATTGGGAAAGAAAGCCACGGCAGAATTTAGAGTCCCCATCAAATTTATCCGGCAAGGATAGTCGTAGACCAGAAGCGGCCACTCGCTGCGGAGGAGGTGCAGGAGCTGGCGGAGGAGATGATTGCTGAAGCTGTGGTAGTAGCTGCTGTAGCAACACGGTCAGTTGAGAAAGCTGTTGGCCTTGTTGCGCTATCTGTTGTGACTGCTGGGCGACCACCGTGGTGAGGTCGGCGACAACTGGCAGAGGAACTTCAGCGGGATCCATGGCCGGATCTACTGTCACGATGCCGGCTGGCAGGTAGTGGATCCTCTGTGCCAGAGAGGGATTGGCGTGGACCGTGCTAGTGGATCGGTTCTAAGTCACTACTGGTTTTCACCAGAGCCCGCCGCAAAGCGGGATGGTCTTGCTGCGGCGGTAGTGACCAGGTCGTATCCACTAGCAACGGCTCAACCTCTCTGACTGCTGAAGATAGGCGCGGTACAAGGGAGTAGACAGAAGCAAGGTCGGACGTAGCAGAAGGTCGGGGCAGGCAGCAAGGATCGTAGTCGGGGGCAACGGCAGGAGGTCTGGAACACAGGCTAGGAACACACAAGGAAACGCTTTCACTGGCACAATGGCAACAAGATCCGGCGAGGGAGTGAAGGGGAAGTGAGGTATAAATAGGGAGTGCACAGGTGAACACACTAATTGGAACCACTGCGCCAATCAGCGGCGCAGTGGCCCTTTAAATCGCAGAGACCCGGCGCGCGCGCGCCCTAGGGAGCGGGGCCGCGCGCGCCGGGACAGGACAGACGGAGAGCGAGTCAGGTACGGGAGCCGGGATGCGCATCGCGAGCGGGCGCTACCCGCATCGCGAATCGCATCCCGGCTGGAGACGGTATCGCAGCGCACCGGGTCAGTGGAGCTGCCCGGAGCGCTGCGGTAGCGAGAGAGAAGCGAGCGCTCCGGGGAGGAGCGGGGACCCGGAGCGCTCGGCGTAACAGTGTGCACTAACCCAAAGGAAGCTATACTTGCGTCCTGGATCTAAGGAACATACACATCTTAAGGGGATGCTCCAGGGAAGTTAAGAAAATTAAAAATGCCCCAAAGTCACCACAATACCTGTTTTTTTGTCCCCTGTAGTTATACTTGTGAATTTGCCAGGTCCTGTGGCCCCTGCTGTCTCCTGAATATTCTTTTTTCTGTGCTTGCAGCCCAGACAACTCACAGCAGTCAGTGCAGCTCTGTGTTATGGCCAATTGCTCTTACTATCTGTGTGCATGCTGTGTTGCTGTAACACAGTCAGCAGCACACACTGTACATGTCTTTTCTTTCAAACTATCCCTCCCCAGCAATAAATCTTGCTATGCTCTAAATGGCAGCAGTCAGTGATTAGATCTACAGTAGGCAAAGAGCAGTGTTATGTCCTGAAGAGACACTGGGCTGTATTCTCCCAACAGTTAGGGGAGGGGGAGGGGAGGTGTGGCTGTGAAGCCAGGGACCTAGACAGAAATCACGTGGTGTTTGTCTTCCAGGAGGGTGGGGGCTACTCTCAGTGACAGCTTTGCACAAAGACAAGGTGGATCTGATATTGATATCTTTTGCTCACTCCCTGCATGTAAGTGACATCTGAAAGAAGGAAACTGCTCTATATAGCTAATGATTGATATTGATACAAATAAATAGGTTGGTGAGAGTGAAAGGATGGGCTATGGTTTTAGTTCCCCAGAGTACCCCTTTAATTGCTTCATCTTGGTCTAGTTTTCCTATAGGCCTGTATAATTGCATAAATAGTTGAACATCGGGTGTGGCCTGGTTGAAAAACCTGAGAATGGTGGGTTGGGCCTGGTGGATTGTATGAGGCATATGAAGTGGGTTGCCAAGAGTAGGGTCTTGTAATTAAAACCAGGCTGACAGTACAGACAATAGACCACTAGGCAAGCCTCAAAGAGGCCTAGTGGCACCACTAGGGGATATAGCCTGCTGGAAAGTATCTTAGTGGGTGACAGTGTTGAGGACAGGGCCCTTAAAGAGGTAGTCTAAAAAAATTATCTTATTGTGCTTTGAAGTCTTTTGTTCCACTGCTGAACGCTCCAGTTGCTACTTCCGAGAAAGCCCACACAGCCAATCACTGGCTGCAAGAGGAAGTATTGACTGAGTAGGCCCAGGGATCAGGCAACTTTACAGGGGGACCCCCAAGGGAGAAATGTAGGTAAGTATGTGTTTTTTTTTTCAATTACTTTCATTGTGGCCTCAGCACAAGAGGAGATACATTTCTAGAACCTTGAAAGACCACTTTAAAGGAGTACTCTGGTGCAGAGTACTCCTGCTCCGTCCTGCCCGGGCTGCAAAAAAATAAAAATAAACAATCTCTCACCTTCCTGGGTTCCCGCGGAGCGCCACTACAGCTGATCGGTCCTCCAGTTCATCTTCTTCATACTTCCGTGTGAACGAAGCGTCACATGGCGCTCAGCCTATTATGGGCCGAGGCAGAACATCGCGGCGGCCGGCAATAGGCTGAGCGCCATGTGACGCTTCGTTACACCCGGAAGTATGAAGGAGATGGACCAGAGGACCGATCAGCTGTAGTGGCGCTCCGTGGGAACCCAGGAAGGTGAGTGATGGTTTATTTTCATTTTTTTTGCAGCCCGGGCAGGACGGAGCAGGAGTACTCTGCACCAGAGTACTCCTTTAATAGCAGGGTCTGAATATTAGGGAAATAGATGCTGAAAATGTGGCTGCAAATTTGAAGCATTTTTGGACATACAGTATGTATAGTAATGTATGCCTGGACAAGGTGCCTGTGAAGAGAACAGAGACCTGTGACATTTTATAGACTGATAAGTATTATATAACCATTTAGCTTTTATGCTTTCTCTGAGAACAGTAAAAACATTGCTTAACCACTAAATGGGAAGACGTGTGGATTTAAGGCTATGTTCACCTCAGCGTTGTGGAGCTCCAATAGGGAGCCCCGCTACAACCGATGATAACAGGGCTGGGATGGAGGTTGTGAGAGTGGGCACTAACTGAACCTGCCAGGTCCCATTAATTTTGATGCCCGTTATTTTACATGATTTTGGCAGAAAAAAAATCCTGACATGCCGTTTTTTTCTCTCTGCTAAAGTCCCTTCATTATAACCGAATCAGGTAACGAAGCTCCATAATGGAGCTTGAATGCTGATGTGAACCCAGCCTAAATCTGATTAGTTAGCATTACATTGGTCTGTGATTGTCCCTTTTGTAACCTAGGTGAAAAAGCAACTTACTAAAAGCTTCTTATTTTATTCCATAATGGGAATATGTCCTACATTCATACATACCTAACAGTTCAAACAAAAAGGTATTAATTTATATTTAAAATGCATTTTCAAAATTGAAATACTAAATAAATAATCCCCCCCCCCCCTTGTGTTTCCTGTTGTATGTTGCACTTGTCCTTGTGGTGTTTTTAATATGTTGGTTGTTTCTTGTTATATGGTTGCCCTGAAGGGCATTTCTGAGCGCTTTTACTGATAGTGGCTACTAGCGAATTTACAATGGTTT
This sequence comes from Hyla sarda, assembly GCF_029499605.1. NCBI lineage: Eukaryota > Metazoa > Chordata > Amphibia > Anura > Hylidae > Hyla > Hyla sarda. The sequence goes on from NC_079189.1 coordinate 301,283,420, forward strand.
CGATTTGTCACGAACTTCTCGGCTCAGCATTTGCTGACTTTAGCCTGCGTAAATGAGTTCAGCGTTCAGGTGCTCCGGTGGGCTGGAAAAGGTGGATACAGTTCTAAAAGACTCTCCTAGGACTGTATCCACTTTTTCCAGCCCACCGGAGCACCTGAAACCTGAACTAATTTATGCAGGTTAAAGGGGTATTCCAGGCCAAAACTTTTTTTTATATATCAACCGGCTCCAGAAAGTTAAACAGATTTGTAAATTACTTCGAATAGTTATTAGCTTCTGAAGTTGAGTTGTTGTTTTCTGTCTAACTGCTCTCTGATGACTCACGTCCCGGGAGCTGTGCAGTTCCTATTGGGATATTTTCCCATCATGCACAGCTCCCGGGACGTAACATCATCAATGAGTAGTTAGACAGAAAACTTCAGAAACTAATAACTATTGGAAGGCTTTAGATTTTTTAATAGAAGTAATTTACAAATCTGTTTAACTTTCCGGAGCCAGTTGATATATAAAAAAAAGTTTTTGCCTGGAATACCCCTTTAAAGTCAGCAACTGCCGAGCCGAGAGGTTCGTGACAAATCGAATCACTGTAACTTCACTCATCTCTAGTGGCTACACTATGATGTAGGCCGTGATTATCTGTTTATTTTAAGATTACTTGCTTAAGCCAATGTATTTCCCTGCCTTTGTTTGCGCTGGGACCTTTTGGACCCTTCATGTTATTGTCTATACCTTGTATTGGAAAATGTTTCAATAAAAATTTACAGTAAAAAAAAAAAAATGAAATACTATATAAATAAATATAGTAATGTGTCAGTAATATTTGGGTCTTTATGAAGGCATTCTACAGCAACAATAAACAATTATAATTAGTACACTTTTGTCCTACACCAGGCAAGTACCCTAAACATAACACTTTTATCAATGAACTCAAAAGCATAAAAACATATGATTCTTAGAAACAAGATGCATAACAAAATCCATTATTATAGAAATCCTTGTCACATTGGACTGAGCCTTTAACCTCGCCCATGCTATCAGCATGCTTTTTTAAAATGAACTCTCTTCGTAACATCCTTGGCATGAGCCATGAGCAAAATGGGCAAAGGTGCTCTTACCCTACCCCTCACATGCATGCCGCAGGCATGTGGCATGTAAGGGACATGCTTAAGCACATGGATGGTAGGCTAAACTGCATGCTGTAACCATCCGGGAACTTTCTTTATCTTGCTTGCAAAAAGTTCCCTCATCTCCTCGAAATGGGTCCATGTAATGCGAGACCAGTTGCTATTTGAGACCCCAGACATGCTCCTTTTAACAAAATCTTGAGTCGTGTTCTTCATTCAAACTAGGTATTTTTATACTATTATTAGACTAGCAGGGTCTGCTGATCAAGGCAAATGAGATAGGTGATGTGAAGAAACTGTTTTTTTTATTATATTCCAAAAACATCTCAATGAGCCAGTTTCCTAAGTAAAGTAGTAAAAAAAAAGTGCTAAAATTTGTTTATGAACAATAGTGGGACAAATACATAGTTCCTTTAATTTGATTTACTGTAAAGTCCTATTTTCATTCTGTTTGTCAGTTTTGTCTTTTGCAATGAACTTTTACATTATTAATATATAGTTTTGTTTAATCATTACATGTTCTAATAATTTTATCATTTTTATTTGTTTTTTTCCTCTCACTTTAATCTAGTTCCTAAATCCTTTGTAAAACTAACCATACTGTGTCTGAGATAAAGGTTCATAGCTAGCGCTTTTTGTGCCTATAAGCAAGTTATAGACCTTTGTGTTTTATCAATATGTCTTTTCTCAAAACTTTACCAAAGCATTTATCATGCCTCGCATCTACTCGTAATATAGGCAAACACCTACTGTTCTTGATAATTCCCATGAAGCACCATGATTGATTGGCATTGGCTCTATAGTCAGCAAATGTCAAACGGCCATCTTTACTTAAAATTTATGTTTATTCATGTTATAACCGTATTACTTATTTTAATAAGGGAAGAGGATTACCTTGTAGGTTATATACTGCTGTTGACAGATCTTTTATTCTTAGGGCCCAAAGAGCGCAGGGCGATTATAACACCTACAGGTAAATATTGCCCAGCAATCAACTGACTTATTGTCAGGTTAAAAAAAATATATATAATTTGTCATCTGCACATTTCCATATGTAATTTAACCATGCAAAGAACTAATGGAGGAAGCAAACAGTTGCCCACCCGATCCAGAAATCATCTGTTCGGACCCACCCACAGGGAAGTTGAGTCTTGTAACAGGTTTTTAAAATAAGCTACGATCTACCAGATTGGTGCTTGCTTACAGAACATGTTGGCCCAGCTAATAGGACTCTTAGGCTTAATAACCACTTGTGTATTTTAGGCACTATATTTTGTCAGTATTCATTAGACCAGGAGTGGAAAATAGACACTTATAAGGTATGAGGGTATAGACACACATGTGGTTGAACATTGAACTTAGAATTGGTGTAACTGCAAACTGGTACTGTTTTTAGACAATTGCGTATGGTTAAAACATTTTACTGCTACAGATGCAAGGACAATATCAATAATTAAATTGAAAATACTCATTTGGAAACCATGCTGATTTCCACTAAAACTGCATGACCACATGTTTAGTTAAAGGGTACCTCTAATAAAAAAACTTTTTATATATTATAGATTAATGTATGCAGAATAACTTTACAATTGCATGTTATTAAAAAATATGCTTCATTCTATTTCATTATCCACTTTGAAGAAATGACCACTAGGGGTCTCCCTACCAGTCCTGGCAGCAAGCATTTCAGACTCATGCTGGAGTCCTAAACACTACGAGCTGCCAGTCTGCTTTGTTCCCAAAGGAGAACACTCAGAGCTGCCAGCCTGCTTTGTTCACAGCCTGTTTGGCTGTGAACAAAGCAGGCTGGCAGCTCTGAGTGTTTAGGACTCCAGCATGAGTCAGAAATGCTTGCTGACAGGACTGATCAGGAAAAATACAATAGAAAGAAGCATATTTTTCATTAACATGCTATTGGAAAGTTATTCAACATTCATTAATCTAAAATATATCAAAAGTTTATTTGATGAGAGGTACCCTTTAAAATTATGGCTTAATAGAGGCCTTACCCTTACAGTTTTTCTCTTTTTTGTTCCATTTAGCTTATAAATATTGTAGCAAAATATGCAAGTGTCAATAGGGCCCCGTGAGACAATCACAAGCAATGGTAGGCTGCATGGGTCCACATGTGGTCACACACTATTTGGTGCACACTCTGATCTTGAGCTGGGCCCCTGGCTATATAGCAGTGGGACTGAAAAGGAGGCATGTGTTATATGCCTCCTGTTAAGTCACCAAGTAAATAGTTAAAAACTACGAACAAGAAAGTGGATGTGGGCTGTTATTTTGCGCCTAATCTGTAGTTTCCATCGGTAACATTTCGGAATTGATCAAACTTTTTGATTGCATTGTGTTTATTTTTTTATGGCATGTAATGTGACCATAAAAAAAAAAAAAAAAACAAGACTCTGGCATTTGGCACTTTTTTACCTTTACACCATTCACTGTGTGGTTTCATTAACGTTACATTTTAATAGTTTGGATATTTTCAAAAAGCATTGCATAGATCAGTACAAGCAATCTAATGATTATTTCTGTATTGGTCAGACTCTTTTGATCGCTTTTTATGCCATCTTTTGTAGGATTTGTTGTGACTCAAAAAAAAAATTCTGCCATTTGGAATTTTTGTTACGTTTACACCATTCACTGTGCGGTTTCGTAATGATTATATTTTACTTTATTAGCAGTTCTTCTGTGGCAGACATGGAGGTCTCTGGCTACCATGGTAATTGATCATCACAAGATCACGTTGTGGGGTGCCGTTATCGCTATTGACATTTAGGGAGTTACCTGACCAGGATAAGCAGGATTGCTGTTCAGTGACTGTGAGGGTCGGCTGCTGGTAGCAGCTTGCACCTGCCATGTGTCAAGTAAGCTAAGCTCCTAAGTTTTTTTTATACTTCCTGAGCATGTATCATGTACGTCAGATATCACCATAGGTTGAAATTACAGTATTACGCTGTTAAAAGTAATAATGGACTCAAATTCTTGAAAATGAAACTATGTAACAGAGGTGTTATATTTTATATTTGCTGATGGTGTAATGAGTACTAATCCTCTGTCAGGGTATGTTCACATGTGCTGAATAAACTGCAGGGTATGCACACTTGTGTCAATTTCACATGAGGGATCTCTGATGGTGTTATGTCAGGCCAGTAGACCTGACAAAAGTGTGCTCCTGTTATGCTTGTGTGGAACCAACCCTAAAATGGCCTTAGAGTTGCTTTGATTTAAAATAGGAGGATAATCTACACAATGCAAGAGTCTGGATAGTTGTAAAGAAAAGGGACAATTACATAAACACAGCATAGATTTGCTTTGCTTGTTCTTTCTGAAGATTTGCACCACAAGAAGTAGAGATGAGCGAAGTTACAGTGATTCAATTCGTCACAAACTTCTCAGCTCGGCAGTTGCTGACTTTAGCCTGCACAAATTAGTTCAGCTTTCAGGTGCTCCGGTGGGCTGGAAAAGGTGGATACAGTCCTATGAGACTCTCCAGCCACCAGAGCACCTGAAAGCTGAACTCATTTATGGAGGCTAAAGTCAGCAACTGCCGAGCTGAGAAGTTTGTGACAAATCAAATCACTGTAACTTCGCTCATCTCTAACAAGAAGCACAGCGGAATATTGTCCAAGGCAAGTGGGTGAGATATTAAAGTGGACTTTGAACTCTGCAGCATGTCAACTTCTGTTACAGAAGAATATGGATTTGTTATGGACTTTGCTGACCGACCTTAATAATGAACTCAAAATTAGCGATAAGCAAAATCCATAATCCAAAAGCATGAATTTTGCAAAATTTGCAAAGGTGTATTTAAAGGCGTTATCCAGTTTGTAAGAACTGATGGCCTATCCTCCTGATAGGCCATAAATATAATTTTTTTTCTTGTCCTGTCCATGACTGAACTTCAGTGTTGCCCTGTTCACTTGAATAGGACATCATTGCCACAGCTTTTTCAAGAGGCTGATCGGCTGGGGTGAAGAATTTTAGCCGAGACTTTTGTTTTTGTTTTGTGGATAACTGCAGGATAATAGGTGAGAATCATCAACATCTGCACCAATATACATAGGATTTGGTATGGACTTGTCTTGCGGATTTCCCTGAGTATTGTTTTCAGGTTTGCGATGGACATTTTTTACAGCATATGTGACCTATTTACATATCTGTATACTGACAAGTTTAGTAAATGAAATGAGAGCACATACAAATAACAGCCACTTTATTAGGAATAGTAGTCTGTGAATACATTTATCAAGCTATGAAGTCATGTGGTCAAGTGTTAAAAAACTTGTGAAATGGGAAAAGGTGGTGATAATGGTGTGGAGTGAATATGATACAAATGGGTATTATAGTCTCATCTACACTTACATGGCAAGATCACTGGGAAGAGATGGGAAGTGTACAAAGAGGAATAAATACACCATGATTGTGATTGACAACTTCTAAAGTTGACAAGTAATGTGATGATGCTCAGAAGAGTAACAAGTGTATAGAGGGTGAACGGGTTAAAATGATGTATAATTCACCCAGATTCATGCCACTGTTCCAGAGATACACCCGGTATTATCCTGTATTGCTAATAAGGTAATTAACCCTCTTTGCACCATGAAGGCAGGACCTGGCATACAGAACTTCCCTGCCACCTACCCTTCTGCTCCGATATGCCCACCAAGCTTGCGCTTACACAGGCAAATGGTACTCCACGAATATTTACAAGGTAGGAAGGCATATGGGGCCACTGGCAGGGATGCTGGGAATGCCAGTTACCACCTTCTTTGCGCAAATGGGGTTACCTACCATACTAGCCATGCAGGATAATACTTGTTGTATCTCCGGTACAGTGGCACAAATCCGCGTGAATTATATAACATTTTAATCTGGTTCATCTGCTCTTTAACCCTGTGTATTGGGTTTAGTGTGGGTGAACCAGCGGTCAGTTTCCCTTTAAATAACATCTCAACAAAAATGGTCCAAGTACAAAAAATGTCAAATATGTTCCAATTGCAGAAAAAACACCTGAAAGTTTGAGATTTATATTGCCTGTAACATTTTAATGCTTTTTTGATGCTTAATGTGAGTTTAAAGTTTTAAAAATGTTTAAAGGACATGGGGTTCCCCGGTCTCCCTTTCAGAAATTGCAGTCATATATCGTATTACTGGTATCACTGCTTGGCGATGGGAGTCATGATGCTGAGGTCATAACTACTTGAATTTTGTCATTCTACTTTGTGTCTTTTTTTTCCTCCTCATTTGCTGTCTGGAGGGCTACTGCAAGCAGTGTTATATAGACATATGATGTCACTCTATCAGTGTTACCAGGAAGCAGAGGTTGGTAGGGCCCAGTGCTTATGCAGGCCCTGGCAGAGTCTGATGCCAATGCAGGAGCAGTGTTGTTGCATTGGGAAAAGCATAGAGAAAGTAGCAAAATGAGTAATAGGAAGGGAATGGAGTGTAACTGAGACTATCTGCATAGTCAAAAAGACCTACTATGAGTGCTTTAGCAGCAACAGGCCTGGGTAGGCGCCAACAAGATGGGCTTTTTAGACAAGCAAAACTCCTGAACTGAGACCAATAGACTGGAAACTGCCTTGGAAACTGACCTTAAAGGTGTTTAACATTTTTGAAAATGAACTGGTGCCAGAAAGTTAAACAGATTTGCAAGTTACTTCTATTAAAAAATCTTTACCCTTTCAGTACTGTCCACAGTGCTCTCCCCAATCCCCATAGCAAACCTATGCTACTCTGGACAGTTCCTGACACGGACAGAGGTGTCAGCAGAGAGAACTGTGGACAAGACACAAAAGACATTCAAAAAAGAAAAGAATTTCCTCTGTAGTATACAGCTGCTAATAAGTACTGAAAGGATTAAGATTCTTAGATAGAAGTCATTTACAGATCTGTTTAATTTTCTTGCACCAATCCATTTAAAAAAAAAAGTTTTCCACCAGAGTATCCCTTTAAGACCTTTCCTCTTGTAAGAACTTTTTTAGGCTAGGTTCAGATTATGGAATCTCTGAGCAGAAAATTTCTGCCCGGAGATTCCGAGTGTGGCCAGTCAGTGCTAGGACCGTGTGAATCAGTCGGTGCTAGGACCGTGCGGACACTGCAGTCTCCAATAGACTGCCATGTGTTCTGCAAGTATTTCTGCCTGAAGAATGAGCAACACCATTCTTCAGGCGGAAATTTCCAAGCGGATTTTCCATTCCCAAATTCCACTTCACATATTCCGAAGTGTGAATTTGTGAACGGAAACCCATTCACTACACTATACATTTTAGCAAGCGGAATTTCTGCCTGCAATTTCAAAGCAGAATTGCAGGCGGAAATTCCGTAGTGTGAATGTAGCCTTAGAGTGGACTGGTTGAAACAAAAAGAATTCTGTGGACAATCCTCTCCCTCCTGAGTGTTAAGAACCAAGTTGTGTGGAAGAGTTGGATTTTGATAACATAGCTTGCTTTGCAAGATATTATTGTGACTTTCCTGTTATCTAAACTAAAGGCATGTTCTTGTGTGGCCCTTAAAAAGGTGGTGTTTTTTTCCTACTTGGACAGCAACTGTAGGGTTCTGTTGGGAGGCTTGGGGCCATTCTCTTCATTATGGTCACATCGTAGGGTGGTTGGTAACTGCAACAGCTGTGTCTTACCCTGAAGCCCCTCTTACACTTGTACAAATAACAAGTACAATAATAAGGAAAACAAATTATAACACCACAGAGAATAAGCAGAAGGCTCACCCAAAAAAACATAATAAAATGAAGCTGCCATGAATTGCTGAAAAATGAAAATGAATGATTTATTCGACAAGCCCGGGGTCTGATGAAAGGATCAAGATTTGGTGCAAGCAGCATAAAGCTATGGCCCAACATGGGTGATATGCACTGCCCCGGCTGGTGGGTGTAGAATCCTCCGAGGACAGTTTTGACAGCACAAGACAATATTTTCTAGTGCCACCCCATTTTTCTTTAAAACTACTGCTTATTTGAACATAATTCATGAGCCCAATGGTTGCTAAATGAGGACTAATATCTCCACTTCCATTGGAATACAACTTTGTGCCTTTTTTTAAATTGGACATAAACACGTATTGTCTCTCATTGATTTTGGGGCCTTGCTTGTGGCTACAGATTATTGGAGTGAACAGTGCAGTCTTCTGATCTCAATGTAGTAGGATAAATATAACATTATATGGAATGGCTGACTTGGAGGGCTGGGATGGACTTTATCTGGAATAAAGATTTCATTTGCTACCATAGCCATGTATCTAAATACTGTGGCCAAGAAAGAGTGAGTGACTGGTGTCCCCTATGGCACTCAGCACCTGGGCTCATACTCTGCTTGCCAAGCTATGACCTTGAAGGAATCAGTCAAAAAGGATTCTTATAGATCAGTAAGTCCCTAATAAAGTGACAGTTAAAGGGGTACTCCCCTGGAAAACTTTTTTTTTTTTAATCAACTGGGGCCAGAAAGTTAAACCGATTTGTAAATTACTTCTATTTAAAAATCTGAATCCTTCCAGAACTTCTCAGCTGCTATATGCGCCACAGGAAGCTCTTTTCTTTTTGAATTTCCTTTCTGTCTGACCACAGTTCTCTCTGCTGACACCTCTGTCCATTTTAGGAACTGTCTGGAGCAGGATATGTTTGTTATGGGGATTTGCTCCTACTCTGGACAGTTCGTAAAACAGACAGAGGTGTAAGCAGAGAGCACTATGGTCAGACAGAAAGGAAATTCAAAAAGAAAAGAACTTCCTGTGGCGCATATAGCAGCTGATAAATACTGGAAGGATTAAGATTTTTAAATAGAAGTAATTTACAAATCTGTTTAACTTTCTGGCACCAGTTGATTTAAAAAACATTTTTTTCCAAGGGAGTACCCCTTTAAGGTAACAGTGGTGTTTAATATAAAAAAGAAAATGGATAATAAGTATCAATATTATAATGTCAGTTTTTAAGACATAAAGGAAATATAGGATTTATTTGGAAGTGGTAAATGCTTTGGTAAAGTTACCCAGAGATTATCTCTTTTATATTTTGTAGAAATGTTAATCCCTTTATATAACTCATAATCCTTTGAACCATTTGACTAAATACACAGGTGACTTTGTGTTACTTACTACACACTGGTACTACATAGGTTTAGTGAATCTATATCTATCTATCTATTATTTTATGTTTTATTATAAAATCTTGATAGCTTCTACTTTACAATTGCCTTGATTCACAGACACCAATGGTGGATAAATTATTTGTGATGTTCCAAAGCAGAATTTTACAAACCAAATCCCTTGGTGACATGTATTTAAATGTACTGCAATGATAGAAAGTCTAGTTCACTGCCTGCATGTTAACCACAACCGTTAATCTCAGAGGTGTCATGTTGGTTCCCTCTACTAGCAAAGGAGCTAACATGCTTATTTAGAGATAGAGCACGGATGAAGTGCATGCTGGGAATGAAGGAACCCAATCTTTCTGTAATGTCAGTAATGGATTAAAATGAATATCACATCTAATTGCTGTCATGAAACCCAAGCAGAGGAGGGGGGTAAAAGAGAAGAAATAAAAAGTATTTAGGGATTGCTGCAGTTGTTATTTTGGTTCAAAACACCTTAACCCTTGTGTTCTCATAGATATAAGAATACTTTGACTGTTTATTAATCATTCATAAAAAAAAATTTGCTCACTTTTCAAGCCATTACCTTATAAAATGGGAGAGAAGCCTTGATCATTAAATATTAATAAATATTACAAATAATAAAAAAAATCTGATTCTTAATTTAAGCATACAACGTATACAAAGTCACTTTGAGAAAAATGATCACTGATAACTATAATGTCATCATTTTACATTGCTTAGCCTTTTAAATGCCATCTTATGCTCAGTCAGCATTAGCCTATTATTGACAAGAGCTAAAATGATGTATACAGAATGCAGGGTAGGTAGACAATTTGCTAATTCAGTTTATTTTAGTAGCTTTAGCTGTTAAAAATCCCATACAAATTAGACATGCCCACACACTGACCATTTCTTTGTTTCTACATAAAATAAGCTGCCTAGGGCAGTCTCACAGAGGCTTATTTCCTGCGAGACCACTATCTACAGTGTACCTGATGAGTATATGATGTCAGATGGTCAGCAGGTCTCACCATTTTAGCTGGATCTGCCTATGGTCTTTTGATAAATATCTTCCATCTATTGGCAGCTTTAGGGCACTAGATTATCGGTTGAACAGGTCCACATCACATTGTGTAATGGTCCATGCACACTAACTGAGAAATTATGTTTGGAAGTGCGGAGGGTCACATTTCGCTACAGGGACACTGTTTTCTTCATTACACTGGTCCTAGCGCCGACTGATTCAGTCGGAAATTACATAGTGTGCATAGACCCTTATTGGGCCAGTGATCAGCCAATGAATGAGCAGACACTTGATCGTTATCTGATCGGATCACTTTGAAATCATTGGCCACACATCTCCCCGTGTAATAGGGGATGAGCGGCCATGGCTCATTATGGCAAAGGGTCACCCCAGTACTGAGCTGTGTAATAGGCTTTGTACTCAGAAACTTGGGCCGTGTAACGATTATTTATCTTACTTGGTGACATGTGACTGCAATTCAGTCACATAGGGAAGACAATTTAACATGAGCAAAAAGCCAGTAAACGCAACAGGACTAGAACAAGGCCATAAGGTCATTACTTAAGCAAAGTGACAATTGTGGGCCTCTACTTAGGTCTCTGGTTTACAGCCATAACCAGTTTAGATAACATAATGTCGGAGAACTTTAACATAATAGACAGTTATCTGAAGCCCAAGGAAACCTGTATCCCCCTAGTACAACCAGAACTGGCTACCCACAGTTGCCAATTATTGAAGGGTAGGGGAGTCTTTCATGTCTTTGGAGGTGTCATTGGAACATATGGTTATGGCTGTTTCGCAACACTGTATCTTTCTTTAGTATTGCAGGAAAAACACTGGTATGCCATGTAGTTCCAGTTGGACTTCAATCACCTTAATTGAACAGTGCATATACAGCTAGTAGTCACTGCTCCCACCACCATCCTCCTGCCTCCCCTTTGAGATTGTCCTGTGTTGCTAGGTAACCAACACATACTGGTGACGTTGCTGCAAAGAATTCTGGTTACCATGGCAACTAAATGCCATTTGATGTCAGTGGCTAACTTAGGGTGGTTTCACACATGGTCATTTTATGGAAAAATGCTGATAAAAAATGCCATGAAGAACATACAGTATTGCATTTTTGTGTGGAAAAAAACCCCAGTGTGGCCAGATGTTAGCTAGAAGCCAATAAAGTATTTAAAGGAATAAATGATATACCTACAACTTAAGATGCATTTCGACTCAGTGGCGGCTTTTCCTAAATACAGCATGCTCTGGCTATGTCCTCCCCCCGCCAGTTTGAGGAGTTTGTCTCCCATAGACCATGATAATTTTTTTAAGGTTGCTCAAAAAAAAAAAAAACATATGTGTAAATGTTGAATTTTCTCACATTCTCTACTAGCAATCTTGTAATTTGCATTTTGGACAATCCTACAAAAACTGTATGAAAATGCATGAAGCATATTGCAGGTTTTTGTGCCATTTCCAAGGCAAAAATAATGTCCTGAAAACATGTATGTGAAGGAACCCTTAAGTAGACAAGGTTCTCTAGACCATTTCCTGAGCACCAGCATAGCACAACTCAATTCCTGTGTTATTTTGCCTATGTTGTATAACCACAATCTGCTGCTGTAGCAAAGTGTTGGTCCAAGTTTCTGGCATGTTCGTGGCTCAATCCAAGGTGTGTTCTTGGTCACTATGCCAGTATCTCCTGGTTCTTTTCCTGGCCTGCTTTTGCTTTTATCTCTGCACCTGTTAGAAACCCTTGCCAGCCCCTAGATGCTGTTCCTGTTACTTCAAGTTACTAGTATATACCTGGCCTTGGAGTTCCTGCAATTCCAAGTCTGTTCTCCGTGTTCCAGGTTCCAGCTCCTAGTCTGAATTCAGTCTTTCTATTCTGTGAATTGTTATAGTTCTGTGAATACATTCCTGTGCTGTGACCATGTTCCTGTCCTGTCTTCACGTCGTGACCTGTTGTTGCTGTGTCCAACTACCAACTGCTTGACTATTTTGGGAACCACAGCTTAGGAATCACCCTGCGCCCAATTTTGTCAGACTGGAGTAAATTGGACCCATTAATATAAATCATTCTTGGAGCCCACCTTTCAGTCCCCCCCCCCCCCCCCCTGATAAGCATATGAGACAATTTCTCTACATGTTAAAAATGTATATTTCTAAATAATCATACAAGGAACATATATTATTACCATAAATATTCAAATATTACCGCTATACTGTTACTGAACCAAACCTAGTAAACCAAGTCCAATATTGCCAATAGTAACACCACACAGGGGACAAAAAATACTGCCACACCATGACCTAATATTACTCCCCACATAATATTGTTACCCACACCATGACAACATATAATTATCATACTGTTACTAAAGGAACACCAATATATATATAAACCAATATAAATAATAACCATATAGTGCAAGGTACTAGTCCTACACAGGCTCTGCAGATCATATAGGTAATTACAGTGCAGTTACATCCAGTGACTACAAGTGGCACCTTCTCTGATTGGAGACCACTTAATAATAGTGCCCCCACACAGTGCCTTCTTTGCGCTTCTAAACAATAATCAACCCCTTTGTGTTCTCCCATTAGACTTAGTTTCCCTGTGTATCTCCACACTGTAGTTCAGCACTTAGGTCTCATTCTGTCCCCACTTCCCCCACTTTTGATAGGGAACCCACATTGTGCCTCCATACTACAGTTGGTCCATGACTATGCCCCTATATGTTACATAGGTACACTTATTCGACCTCATACTATATATAAGCCCCCTTCTGTGCCCCCATACTGTACATATACCCTGCTTCTGTGGTCCCATACTGTAAATACACCCCACTTCTGTGCCATCATACCTCGAATAGGCTCCCTTCTGTGATCTGATACTGTAGACAGGGCCCCCACATTGTGCCTCTATACTGTAGTTAGCCCCCCTGTGACATGTGATTTAATACTGTAGACAGGTTCTTTTTGCCCCCTTCTATGCCCCAATGTTGTAGATAGGCATCTTCTGTGATCCCCATACTCTAGATAAGACCCCCTTCCATGTCACTATGATGTACATACACGCTTTGTCTGTGCCCCATCCTGTAGATAGGCCCCCTACTGTAGAAAGGGCAACTACACTTTAGTTAGGCCTCCCTTTTGTGACACAATACTGTAGAGAGGTCTCCCTTCTATGTCCCTATGTTGTAGATAGGCCACCTCTGTCACCCCATACTCTAAATGAGGCCCCCTTCTCTGTCACCATGCTGTAGATACGCCCTACTTCTATGCCTCCATACTGCAGACAGACTCACTTTTCTGAAGTAATAGATCAGGGTTTCGCAACCAGTGCACCTCCAGTTGTTGCAAAACTACAACAACGAATAACTGGGCAGCCGAAGGCTTACATTAAGTTAAAAAAAAATACTAACCTCTTCCTACTCAGCTCGTGTCTCATGCCAGATATGGCCTGATCCAGGAACTCTGGTGCAATACAATTATGCACGAATTGTGGCAGGACACCGATGTTCTAGTGGTTATGATAATTTGAAGGCCTCAGGCCTATAGCAGCCTGTGGCCTACAAGAGAAGATGAGGAGGCAATGAGCCAGTGGGTGTCTACTTAGTCTAACTTATTACCGTGTATACTCGAGTATAAGCCGAGTTTTTCAGCATGATTTTTCGTGCTGAAAACACCCCCCTTGGCTTATACTCGAGTGAACTCTCCGCCCTCAGTGGTCTACAACCTGTGGACCTCCAGATGTTTCAAAACTACAACTCCCAGCAAGCCCGGGCAGCCGATGGCTGCCCGGGCTTGCTGGGAGTTGTAGTTTTTAAACCCCTGGAGGTCCGCAGGTTGAAGACCACTGCGGCCTTCGACATCATCCAGACCCCCACCCCCTTTAGTTTTGTACTCACCTCCGCTCGGCGGGACGTTAGGGTGCGCTGGTCCGGTGCTGCAGGACCATCCGGTGGGGAGGGATAGTTGTTCCGGGCTGTCCATCTTCACCGGGGGCCTCTTCTCTGCTCTTCGGGCCCGGCCCCGGAATAGTCACATTGCCTTGACGACGACGCACAGGGACGTTCATTAGCAACGTCCCTGTGCGTCGTCGTCAAGGCAACGCCTCTATTCCTGGCACGAAGCGCGGAGAAGAGGCCCCCCGGTGAAGATGGACAGCCCGGAACGACTATCCCTCCCCACCGGACGGTCCTGCAGCACAGATGGCCCGGACCAGCGCACCCTAACGTCCCGCCGAGCGGAGGTGAGTACAAAACTAAAGGGGGTGAGAGGGTGGGGGGGGGGGGCTGGATGATGTCGAAGGCCGCAGTGGTCTTCAACCTGCGGACCTCCAGATTTTTCTAAACTACAACTCCCAGCAAGCCCGGACAGCCGATGGCTGCCCGGGCTTGCTGGGAGTTGTAGTTTTGAAACATCTGGAGGTCCGCAGGTTGAAGACCACTGTATCAGACATTGACAAGCGGTGATGATGATGGGGGGGGGGGGGGGGCTGATGACATGTGGTGATGATGAAGGAGGGGTGGGGATGATGACAAGGGGATGATGAAGGGGGGTGGGGATGATGACAAGGGGATGATGAAGGGGGGATGTGGGATGATGACAAGGGAATGATGAAGGGGGGGTGTGGGATGATGACAAGGGGATGATGAAGGGGGTGTGTGGGGATGATGACAAGGGGATGATGAAAGGGGGGTGGGGATGATGACAAGGGGATGATGAAGGGGGGTGGGTGGGGATGATGAAGGGGGGTGGGGATGATGACAAGGGGATGATGAAGGGGGGGTGTGGGATGATGACAAGGGGATGATGAAGGGGGGGGGGTGTGGGAATGATGACATGGAGATGATGAAGGGGTGGTGGGGATGATGACAAGGGGATGGTAAGGGGGGGTGGGGATGATGACAAGGGGATGATGAAGGGGGGGTGGGGATGATGACAAGGGGATGATGAAGGGGGTGTGTGGGATGATGACAAGGGGATGATGAAGGGGGGGATGATGACAAGGGGATGATGAAGGGGGGGGTGTGGTGATGATGACAAGGGGATGATGAAGGGGGGGTGTGGGGATGATGACAAGGGGATGATGAAGGGGGGGTGTGGGATGATGACAAGGGGATGATGAAGGGGGGTGTGGGATGATGACAAGGGGATGATGACAGGTGGTGATGATGAAGGGGGGTGGGATGATGACAGGCGGTGATGATGAAGGGGGGTGGGATGATGACAGGCGGTGATGATGAAGGGGGGGTGATGACAGGCAGTGATGATGAAGGGGGGATGATGACAGGCAGTGATGATGAAGGGGGGGATGATGACAGGGTAATGATGAAGGGGGGATGATGACAGGCAGTGATGATGAAGGGGGGATGATGACAGAGTGATGATGATGGTGTTAATGACGGGGGTCTGGATGATGACAGGGGGGATGATGTATTTCCCACCCTAGGCTTATAGTTGAGTCAATAACTTTTCCAGGGATTTTGGGGTGAAATTAGGGGCCTCGGCTTATATTCGGGTTGGCTTATACTCGAGTATATACAGTAATCTGGGAGCACAGATACAATTGAAAGTGGAGCTTGTTAGGATTCCCTGGCAGGCCCTGTTGATGACTTTTGCAGCAGCTGGTGCCTGGGCCTGCCCAAAGATCATTTGATGGACCTGTCTGATAATAACCCTGCAGGGGTTAGGGTGGTTTCACACACAGTCTTTTTTACAGAAAGCCACTGCAGTTTTTGATGAAGTTTTTTGAACCAAAGCCATAAGGGAATCCATGAATTATAAGAATTAATAATGTTATTATTGTATTATAATATTATATAATTCCTATTATTATGATTTATTATATTTCCCAATCCTTTTTGAATCCACTTCTAACTTGGCTTAAAAACAAACAACCAAGTATTTATTTTGACTGTTCTTATGTACATGTCAGAATTACTAGTTATTCCCTAAAATTTTTCTCTACCTGTCCAATGGCAATCTCTTGATAAATAATCCAAAAGCCAAGAATATTATTTTGCAGTTAAAGAGAGTATCCCATGCAGAACTTTTTACTGCCATTATACCCAGGCTGCCAGAATATATATATAAAAAAAAAACGGGACTCACCTGGTGCCCTGGTATCGCCACTCTAGTCCTTTGCAGCAGTCTTCTTCCTGGTTACCCAAGAGCAAAGCATCACACTACAACTCAGTAGTGATGTCCCACCTCTGCCTTAGGCTGAGTGGTGGTGTGATGCATTAAGCTCCGACACTGGTTGCCCGGGCTCAATGCATCACACTGACACTTAGCCTATTGCCGACTGAGTCGAGACATCGCAGTGGCCAACAAATAGCTGAACCGCAGTGTGATGAGTTGACCTCGGCAACCAGGAAGAAGGCAGCAGTGGAAGACTGGAGCTGCACTACCAGAACAATGAGGGAGCAGTGACAGGTAAGTCCCGTTTGTTGTTTTATATTCTTGCAGCCCAGGCATATTGGCAAAAAAAAGTTCTGCATGGGATATCTCCTTTAAAGCTGAGGATATAAGAAGACACTGAAATACAATGCATTCGGAAATTCTTCAGACCCTTTCACTCTTTTACCCATTTTGTTATATTGAGCCCTTGTGCTAAAATGTGAAAAAGTTTTCCCCATCAATCTATACTTGATACCCCATAATATAAATGTGAAAAAAGAAATTGAGAAATACATTTTTGTAATTTTTTTTAAAAATAGAAAACAATTAACTTTTGCATGGACATGAGTATTCAGACTCTTTGCTATGACACATTTATCTCTTGGGTCCTCCCATTTCATTTGATCATCTCTGAGATGTCTCTACACCTTGATTGGAGTCACTTTTGGTAAATTCAGATGATTGGACAGGATTTACAAAGACACGCCGTGTCTATAAAAGGTCTCACAGCTGACAATGCATATCAGAGCAAAAACCAAGCCATGAGGGGGAAACAGCTGCCTGTAGAACTTAGAAACAGAAACAGGATTGTGTGAAAGCACAGATCTGTGGAGAGCAAGCACAGCTTGACTATGTTGGCTATATGTGGATACGAAGGAGATTCTGTTTTGTCTAGTTCTCACCTTAGGTCTCAAAGAAGTTTCTCTCTAGTTTCAAGAGAAATCACTTCCATCTTGTGTTAGTCTACAATCTGACATGGATGACCAAGTTCAATAAAATTTGAAGCTATACTCTTCACTGTTGTGATCATTGTGTCATGGTCATCCACCAGTCTCCTTTCCCTTAGCATTTTACTAAAGGTCAGTGAGTTCACCATTCTCCTAGGGTGACTGCTTTCAACAGTATAACAAAGTATTTTTATCTGTTGTCTTTGTATATAAGCTAGTTTGCAGTCTATTTCCTACCTTGGATATTGACACATCAAGGAAACGTACACATTTGTCTGACTGGGTCATAGTAAAAAAAATATTGTCATCCATTTTATTCAAAATGTCATGAAGTTCATTCAATTAGTCCAAAGTGCCATCCCACAGGAGGAAGATGTTGTCAATGAATCTCCACCACCCCAGACAATGTCTGATGTGGTGTGATCCATACACGACGCCCTCCTCCAGGGAATTTACATAAAATTTAGCATACATGGGTGCCACATTCCTCCCCATGGTGGTCCCGACTAACTGTAAATAATATTGGTCATCAAAGACAAAGTAGTTGTTAGTAAATATAAGAAATAAAAGTTCCAACATAAAGTCTTGGAGCGCCATGGAGAAACAAGATATGGACAGAACCTCCCTTACTGCTGAGATTCCCTTCATATGATCAATGGATGTATAAAGACTTGTTATATCAAATGATACTAACAGCACATTGATAGGAACAGAAAATCGCTGGTGTCACGTGTATAAGATTTGGAATTAAACACAAATGGTCTCAGTACCCTGTCTAGAAAAATGGATGCATTGCTTAAAATGGCATTACCTCCCGACACTATTGGTCTCCCTGGGGGATTGGTTAACAATTTATGTATTTTAGGCAATACATATAGCATTGGTGTTCTAGGATATTTGACAAACAAAAATTCCTTCAGTTGTTTATCAATAGTGCCATTAGCAAATGCATCATCAATTATAGACATGCGATTCCTCATGATGTCTTTCACTGGATCATGGTCAAGTTTCTAATATGTGTTAGAATCCATAAATTGTCTCTGTAGATTACATTTATAATCCACAGTATCCATAACCACGACCCCACCCCCTTTGTCAGACAGTTTTATGGTGAGGTCGTGGTTATGGATTAGTTCATCTAAGGCCCTTCTTTCCTTCTTTCAGCTGAAGTTAAGTTAGGATATGTAATTTTGACATCATCAGCGTATACCTTCAATTTCTCAATATCATTTTTGACAAGGGACATGTAAGTATCAAATGGATGTGCTGTTACCATAGGATTAAAATTACTTCGATTGAAAAGTTCAAAATCTCTAAGGCACAATTCTACATTTTTGTTAGTAGGTGACCGTGTCCCAGTTCCAGACTCATGTGTATTGAACCAGATTTTCAATTTGATATTTCTGAAAAAATGTTGTAAGTTACATTCTAATTCGAACCAATCCATGCGTGCACTAGGGCAATATGATAAACATCTAGATAATAGCGATATTTGTGTGTCAGATAAACAATATTTGGATATATTTACCACAGTCTCATTTATGTTTGCAGTTTCTTTCGGGTGTTCTGGAGACAGGGAGATAGTTGCCCAGGTTGATGCTGATTCCTTGTTTTTCCTTGCTAGGGAAAACAAGGAATCAGCATCATGAGCGCTATTATCTAGAGGTTTATCATATTTCCCAAGTGCACATATGGATTGGTTCAAATTAGAATGTAACTTACAACATTTTTTCAGAAATATCAAATTGAAAATCTGGTTTAACTGGGACACGGTCACCTACTAACAAAAATGGACACTTCTCAAAAAAATTTATAAAGGGAACACTAAGATAACACATTCTAGATCTGAATGAATGAACTAATAGTATGAAATACTTTCTTCTTTACATAGTTGAATGTGCTGACAACAAAATCACATAAAAATGATCAATGGAAATCATATTTATCAACCCATGGAGGTCTGGATATGGAGTCACACTCAAAATCAAAGTGGAAAACCACACTATAGGCTGATCCAACTTTGATGTAATGTCCTTAAAACAAGTCAAAATGAGGCTCAGTAGTGTGTGTGGCCTCCATGTGCCCCTATGACCTCCCTACAACACTTGGGCATGGGATGTCCTTCCAGACCTGGACTAAAGCATCCGCCAACTCCTGGACAGTCTGTGATGCAACGTGGCGTTGGTGGATGGAGCGAGACATGATGTCCCAGATGTGCTCAATCGCATTCAGGTCTGGGGAACGGGCGGGCCAGTTCATAGCATCAATGCCTTTCTCTTGCAGGAACTGCTGACACACTCGAGCCACATTAGGTCTAGCATTTTCTTGCATTAGGAGGAACCCAGGGCCAACCGCACCAACATATGGTCTCACAAGGGGTCTGAGGATCTCATCTCGGTAACTAATGGCAGTCAGGCTACCTCTGGCAAGCACATGGAGGGCTGTGTGGCCCCCAAAGAAATTCCACCCCACACCATTACTGACCCACTGCCAAACCGGTAATGCTGGAGGATGTTGCAGGCAGCAGAACATTCTCCACGGTGTCTCCAGACTCTCTGTCACGTCTATCACAATTTGCCAATATTGGTGTTCTCTGGCAAATGCCAAACGTCCTGCACGGTGTTGGGCTGTAAGCACAACCCCCACCTGTGGACGTCGGGACCACTGTATGCAAATTTCCTGGAGGAGGGCGTCGTCTATGGATCCCATCACTTCAGACATTGTCTGGGGTGGTGGAGATTCATTGACGACGTCTTCCTCCAGTGGGACGGCACTTTGGACTAATTGAATGAATTTCATGACAATACTACTTTTACTATGACCCAGTCAGAAAAATGTGTAAGTTTCCTTGATGTGTCAATATCCAAGGTAGGAAATAGACCACAAACTAGCTTATTTACAAAGCCCACAGATAAAAATACTTTGTTTCACTTTAACAGCAGTCACCCTAGGAGAATGGTGAACTCACTGCCCTTTAGCCATATGCAAAGGGCAAGGAGACTGGTGGATGACCATGACACAATGATCAAAACAGTGGAGAGTATAGCTTAAAATTTTATTGAACGTGGTCATCCACGTCAGATTGTAGATTAACACAAGATGGAAGTGATTTCTCTGGATAGAGAAACTACTTTGAGACCTAAGGTGAGAACTAGACAAAACAGAATACCCTTCGTATCCACATATGGCCAACATAGTCAAGCTATTACCAAAATATTAAATAAACATTGGCATATCTTAAAAGATAGTTTTTTGGACATTAGTGATTTTGCCTCGAATCCCCTCATGTCTTATAAAAGATCATGTAACTTAATAGACAAGTTAGTGAAAAGTGGGACAGACTTTTTTGACCACAAAATGACTAGGATCTTTTCCATGTTTGTCCTGTGTGAACTGCCCGCAATTGGTGAAGGGTCCATCGTCTTTACATCCTGACACCAAACGTAGTTACAGTATTAAACATTTTTTGACCAGTGACTCTACTTGGGTTATCTGTCTCTTGAAATGTCCGTACAAATAATTATACGTAGGCCAGACCACCTGGAGTTAGAAAACCAGGATAAATAATCATTGCTACAGCATTAGAAAAAAGAAAATGGACCTACCCGTTTCCAAACATTTAATAGAGGTAGGACATACAGAAAAGGATTTACAATATATGGCTATTGATTTTGTACCTATTCCCATTAGGGAGGGAGATAGATTAGCCATTTTACGCAAAAAAATTATTGTGGCTCAAGCTCAACAAGAGAATGCCAAGAGTGTGCAAATCAGTAATCAAAGCAAAAGGTGGCTACTTTGAAGAACCTAGAATATGACATATTTTCAGTTGTTTCACACTTTTTTGTTATGTATATAATTCCACATGTGTTAATTCATAGTTTTGATGCCTTCAGTGTGAATCTACAATTTTCATAGACATGAAAATAAAGAAAACTCTGAATGAGAAGGAGTGTCCAAACTTTTGGTCTGTAATATATATATATATATATATATATATATATATTACTTGGGAATTGGTCTGTTCCTGAAGCTGTAGCATCCAGACGGATCAGGAATCCTTGAGCACGGTGCTCCCCTTCATCCATACTGTCTACTATATATATATATATATATATATATATATATCTCAGGGGCGGACACAAACAGAAGAGGGCCCCTGTGCAAAGAATGTGCTGTCCCCCCCTCTCATACGTCAATTGTTCAGGAACCACCCTGCTCCCATTGACCCCGCTCCCATTAGCCTCCCTGCTCCCATTAACCCCCCTGCTCCTTCTTCCATTCACCCCTCCTGTCCCTGCTTCCATTCACCCCCATTGCTTCCATTAGCCCCTGCTTCCATTAACCCCACTGCTTCCATTTACCCCCCTGCTTCCATTAGCCCCCTTGCTTCCATTAACCCCTCTTCCTTCCATTAACCCTCCTGCTTCCATTAAACCCGCCTGCTCCTTCTTCAATTCACCCCTCCTGCCCCTGCTTCCATTCACCCCCCCCCCCCGCTTCCATTAATCCCCTACTGGTTCCATTGATTCCCCCAATGCTTCCATTAACCCCTCCTGCTCCTTCTTCCATTCACCCCTCCTGCCCCTTCTTCCATTAACCCCCACTGCTTCCATTAACCTTAACCCCCCCCCACTTCCATTAATCCCATTAAACCATTCATCCTCCCCACTGCTTCCATTCAATTTCCCCCCTCCCCTGCTTCTGCTCCTGCGTACATTCAACACCCCCCTGCTCCTTCCATTCATCCCCCCTGCCACTGCTTCCATTAAACCCCCCCGCTCCTTCTTCCGTTCATCCCCCCTGCTTCCATTAAAATTCCCCCTTCCCCCGCTTTTATTCAACCCCCCTCCCCTCTTCTGCCCCTTTCCGTTTGCATTAAAAATACCCGATCCCCACCCTCACCTGTGTGCTGTTCTGTACGCGGGCTGCCAGGAAGCGTCTCACGTCGTCGCTGCAGTGACGTAGGCGCTTCCCTGCCCGAATGCAGGATCCTCTCTTGCGGAAGCGTTCAGCGCATGATGCTGACACGTGTATGTTCTGTGAGGGGGCCCACAGCCCTTTCAAAGGATGGCAGGCCCCCTCACACGCTGGGGCCCCTGTGCAGCTGAACCAGCTGCACAAGCGATATGTCCGCCCCTGATATATATATATATTTGGTGGTTTACACAATGGCTCTGTACTGGATGAATAGCCATACCTTGAGGCTGCGCTGCTTAGTCAGCAGGCACACCCCCAGATTCAGCTGTGGGGGATTGAATGCTGAAGACGTGGGGTTGAGAGATCCCTGACAAAAGCATTTCCCGTTGATGTCGGGGTGCTGTTCTAAGGTTTGAGACAACATATTCAACATCCCACAAACCAGGGGGTTGTCCTCCGTGTTAAGGTAAAAAGTGGTCAGAAGCTATATAAATGATAATTATAAAATAATTTTTTTCCAGCTGTGAAATTTATTTTCACTTACTTATTTTTTTTATTTATTATTTTCATTGATTATATTATTTTCATTTATTAATTTTTTATATTATTTTCATTATTTCCATTGATTATGTATATTATCTTTATTTATTTTTTATATTGGTTATATTTTATGTTCATTCATATCTATTGGGCATCATGAGTTTCTCTTCTTATTTTCTCCACTTTCCCAACCAGCTCTCCATGCCTCACGCTTTAAATAATACAAAGAACAATTGTCTATGGATTATTAATATCAATATACATCTCTCTATGTGAAGTTGATCCAATGTTGTTGATTCTATCTGCTCACTGATCGTGCCTGCTCTCCACTGAACTGCCAGAAGCGCTGTTTAGCATCCTGGTAAAGATGGAGACCATTCACGTGACCGGCGTTAGTCTGCTGACTTAGATCAGCTGAATGGGAATCAATAGCTGCGGATCCAAGCTTACGGCGCCATGATGGACTGGGTTAGCGTGTCCTACCTCCTCTATGTATTATATTATTTTAGTGTTATAGCATATAAATCCCAGGGGATCATATTAGCAAGTAATAACATTGGAAGACACAGGTGTGTAGTTTATATTGCATTGTGGAATATGATTGCATCAACTGTATGTTTTCATGCTGGAACAATAATGTAAAGCATTGTTTTTAACTGGCACTCGAGCACTTTATTTATAATCATGGATATGAAGATATTAACGCTATATGAATTTGAGATATATTATCATATAAACACTTTTTGTGGATTTTATGTATGTGATTGAATAATAGAACAATTTGCACTTTGTATTGATTGAACACTTTTTTTGGTATGTATAGCCCCTAAGTATTACCGTATTTTTCGCCGTATAAGACGCACTTTTTCTTCCCCAAAACGGCGAATATACGCCCGAGGCTGCTGCGGGCGAGAGCGGGAAGTCAGCTGCAAGTACAGAGGCTGCGGCGGTGCGGTACAGCGCTGACTACCCGCTCCCCACCCGCAGCAGCCTCATGACCGCCGGTGAATTTTTCACCCCACACCGGCTATGTTTATTGCCCTATGCCTGGAACATACAGTTCCGGGTGCCGGGCAAGTGAATTACTAATAACTGTATACTAAAAACCAGGGTGCCTCCAGCTGTTCTGAAACTACAACTACCAGCATGCCCGGACCAGCAAAGGCTGTCTGGGCATGCTGGTAGTTGTAGTTTCACAACAGCTGGAGGCCCCCTGGTTTTTAATATACAGTATTAGTTTTTACCTGCTCTGGCCGGCCCCCGCCTGCAGCCGCACACAGGAGCCGGCCCGGGCAGATAAAATCATAGGTTTTCCTATGCCGGACATCCCTATGTCCCGAAAAATCTTTTCGGGACATAAGGCTGTCCGCGGGTCACTCACCATTCCCCGGCCGATGCGCGTCCTCCTCCGGTCCTCCTGCGGTCTTCCTGCGATCCTCTGCCTCTCTATGGTTGTACGCACGGGACCTCAGTGACGTCCCGTGCGTACAACCATAGAGGCGCCAGAGGATCGGAGGAAGACGCACGCCGACCGGGGCCTGGTGAGTGACCGGCGGTGTGTAATCTTCAGCGTTCCGCTCACCGCTCCTCCGGTCCCGGCACCTACTGCTATGGTCCATAGGCCATAGCAGTAGATGTGACACTGGGCCAGAGGAGCAGTGACCGGATCACTGTGGGGGCAGCACACAGAGATACAGCCTCCAGCCATACACTGTATATGGCTGGAAGCTGTATGTCTGTGGGGGGGAGCTGCCTACTATTGCGGGGGAACTATACTGCCAGCCATTGTGGGGGAACTATACTGCCAGCCATTGTGGGGGAACTATACTGCCAGCCATTGTGGGGGAACTATACTGCCAGCCATTGTGGGGGAACTATACTGCCAGCCATTGCGGGGGAACTATACTGCCAGCCATTGTGGGGGAACTATACTGCCAGCCATTGTGGGGGAACTATACTGCCAGCCATTGCGGGGGAACTATACTGCCAGCCATTGCGGGGGAACTATACTGCCAGCCATTGCGGGGGAACTATACTGCCAGCCATTGCGGGGGAACTATACTGACAGCCATTGTGGGGGAACTATACTGCCAGCCATTGTGGGGGAACTATACTGCCAGCCATTGTGGGGGAACTATACTGCCAGCCATTGTGGGGGAACTATACTGCCAGCCATTGTGGGGGAACTATACTGCCAACCATT
This sequence comes from Hyla sarda, assembly GCF_029499605.1. Classification (NCBI taxonomy): domain Eukaryota; kingdom Metazoa; phylum Chordata; class Amphibia; order Anura; family Hylidae; genus Hyla; species Hyla sarda. Next base: position 301,308,472 of record NC_079189.1, read on the forward strand.
GTGGGGGAACTATACTGCCAACCATTGTGGGGGAACTATACTGCCAACCATTGTGGGGGAACTATACTGCCAACCATTGTGGGGGAACTATACTGCCAACCATTGTGGGGGAACTATACTGCCAACCATTGTGGGGGAACTATACTGCCAACCATTGTGGGGGAACTATACTGCCAACCATTGTGGAGGGTGGGGAGCTGCCTACCATTTTGGAGGGGGGGGGGAGCTGCCTACCATTGTGGGGGAACTATACTGCCAACTATTGTGGGGGGGGAGCTGCCAGTGCCTACCATTGTGGGGGAACTATACTGCCAACTATTGTGGGGAAACTATACTGCCAACCATTGTGGGGGAACTATACAGCCAACTATTGTGGGGGGAGGGGGGGGAGGAGCTGCCTACCATTGTGGGGGAACTATACTGCCAACTATTGTGGGGGAACTATACTGCCAACTATTGTGGGGGAACTATACTGATATAAAATATTTTACTACAGTATTTGGTTCAGAATCTTTTTTTTCTAGATTTTCCTCCTTTAAAATTGGGTGCGTCTTATATGCCGGAGTGTCTTATATGGCGAAAAATACGGTATGTACCACTGAGCTTGAAAAAGGTTCCAGTGTGGGACTGAAGCATTGCTGCTATGATGTGAGACAATATTTTCACTTTAAAAATGTTTTGCATTTTTTGAGTGCTGCACGATTCTCTCTCTCTCTCTCTCTCTCTCTCTCTCTCTCTCTCTCTCTCTCTCTCTCTCTCTCTCTATATATATATATATATATATATACAGAAAAGGATTGCAGTACAACATGTTTTGCTATACAAATGTTTATTTGTGTGTATTGTGTATTGGAACCAAATCCAAAAGGGAGGGGAAAAAAGCAAATTGGACATAATTTCACACCAAACTCCAAAAATGGGCTGAACAAAATTATTGCCACCCTTAACTTAACATTTGGTTGCACACCCTTTATAAGAAATAACTCACAATAGTCGCTTCCTATACCTATCAATAAGCTTCTTACACCTCTCAGCCTCTGCTGAGTGAGAACTGCTCAAGGTCTCTCTTATTGGAAGGCGCCATTTCCCAACAGCAATTTTAAGATCTCTCCACAGGTGTTCAATGGGATTTAGATCTGGACTCATTGCTGGCCACTTCAGAACTCTCCAGCGCTTTGTTGCCATCCATTTCTGGGTGCTTTTTGACGTATGTTCGGGGTCATTGTCCTGCTGGAAGACCCAAAATCTCGGATGCAAACCCAGCTTTCTTACACTGGGTTATACAAAGCTACCCAAAAACCGATGGTAATCCTCAGATTTCATGATACCTTGCACATATTCAAGGCACCCAGTGTCAGAGGCAGCAAAACAACTCCAAAACATCATTGAACCTCCACCATATTTCACTGTAGGTACTGTGTTCTTTTCTTTGTAGGCCTCATTCCGTTTTCCGTAAACAGTAGAATGATGTGCTTTACCAAAAAGCTCTATCTTGGTCTCATCTGTCCACAAGACATTTTCCCAGAGGGATTTTGGCTTACTCAAGTTCATTTTGGCAAAATGTAGTCTTGCTTTTTTATGTCTCTGTGTCAGCAGTGGGGTCCTCCTGGGTCTCCTGCCATAGTATTTCATTTCATTTAAATGTCGACGGATAGTTCACACTGACACTGATGCTCCCTGAGCCTGCAGGACAGCTTGAATATCTTTGGAACTTGTTTGGGGCTGCTTATCCACCATCCGGACTATCCTGCGTTGACACCTTTCATCAATTTTTCTCTTCCGTCTACGCCCAGGGAGATTAGCTACAGTGCCATGAGTTGCAAACTTCTTGATAATGTTGCACACTCGGGACAAAGGCAAATCTAGATCTCTGGAGAAGGACTTGTAATCTCTTATACTGTTGATATTTTCCCACAATTTTGGTTCTCAAGTCCTCAGACAGTTCTCTTCTCCTCTTTCTGTTGTTAATGCTTAGTGTGGCACACACAGACACACAATGCCAAGACTAAGTGAACTTCTCCTCTTTTTATCTGCTTTCAGGGGTGATTTTTATATTGCCCACACCTGTTACTTGCCACTGATGAGTTTAAAAGACCATCACATGCTTTATAAACAATCTTATTTTTCCACAATTTTGAAAGGGTGCCAATAATTTTGTCCAGACCATTTTTAGAGTTTGGTATGACATTATGTCTAATTTGCTCTTTTTCCTCCTTTTTTTGGTTTAGTTCCAATACACACAAAGGGAATAAACATGTGTATAGCAAAACAGGTGTTTTTCTGTGAGAAATACTTAATTTTCTAGAAACATTACAGGGGTGCCAACATTTACGGCCATGACTGTATATTATTATAATTTTTTGTTTTGTTTTGCTATATTCCCTTTTTGCAAGACCTTATCTTGAACAGGATTCTGAATCCACATTCTTAAATGTGGTCGAGGGGGTAACTTCTCAATGTCACTATATTAACTACTAAAGTACCAAAGTGATATAGTCAAAGTGACAGTTTCACAACCCATGGTTGAGATCAACCTGAGATGTCAGTCTTCTTCCAGACAACTGAGCACATACTTAGAGACACTGGCTAAAATCCGTCACTGTAGTTAACTCCATCCTGTTTGATTAACAATCATAGAAACAGGAATATTTGGGAGGCTCACACCACTAAATGAAATTATATACCGAGGTAACCTGTGTACACATCGTGCCAAAAAGGTAAACAAATATAAAATGTAGAAACAGTCCTCAAGGTATATAAATACTAAAATTGCACAAGATATGACCAGTTGAACATATAGAAATATTTATTCATATATAAAATAGCAATTCAAATGGTGTTCTGACAGGGCCCATGCCAGAAACACACATATTAATATAAAGCTGATTGAAAATAAAATATAATATGACCATGTATGAGATAATAGTATTAATGTCCATCTATAGATAAATATGGCAAATAATATCTTTGTATGCCAATATCTATGAATATAAATCCCCTGTGAGGTCCGCAGAAAGATAGTAAAGGTTCTCTGGTGCGCTGCACCACTCACCACTAGAGATGAGCAAATTTTTTAAAAATCTGATTTGCCAAATTCGAAAATTCGATTTGCTGAATTTTTCATAAAAATTTGTTTCGGTCTGAATTTATTTGCTGCAAATTGCTATTAAAATGGCTATTTCTGGCCTACAGAGAGCCTCAATAGGGATGTAGAACACTTTGCCTTGCTGTAACACACATAGGGTGTGTGCTGGATTAGTGAAAGTATATAAATACTAAAATTGCACAAGATATGACCAGTTGAACATATAGAAATATTTATTCATATATAAAATAGCAATTCAAATGGTGTTCTGACAGGGCCCATGCCAGAAACACACATATTAATATAAAGCTGATTGAAAATAAAATATAATATGACCATGTATTATGAGATAATAGTATTAATGTCCATCTATAGATAAATATGGCAAATAATATCTTTGTATGCCAATATCTATGAATATAAATCCCCTTGCTGTAACACACATAGGGTGTGTGCTGGATTAGTGAAAGGTATATAAATACTAAAATTGCACAAGATATGACCAGTTGAACATATAGAAATATTTATTCATATATAAAATAGCAATTCAAATGGTGTTCTGACAGGGCCCATGCCAGAAACACACATATTAATATAAAGCTGATTGAAAATAAAATATAATATGACCATGTATGAGATAATAGTATTAATGTCCATCTATAGATAAATATGGCAAATAATATCTTTGTATGCCAATATCTATGAATATAAATCCCCTGTGAGGTCCGCAGAAAGATAGTAAAGGTTCTCTGGTGCGCTGCACCACTCACCACTAGAGATGAGCAAATTTTTTAAAAATCTGATTTGCCAAATTCGAAAATTCGATTTGCCGAATTTTTCATAAAAATTTGTTTCGGTCTGAATTTATTTGCTGCAAATTGCTATTAAAATGGCTATTTCTGGCCTACAGAGAGCCTCAATAGGGATGTAGAACACTTTGCCTTGCTGTAACACACACAGGGTGTGTGCTGGATTAGTGAAATAATACTGTTATTCAGTATGACATGCAGATCAGAGGCGTCGCTATTAGAATCACTGTCGCAGAGCATCACAATGACAGAGCCTGGAGGTGGCATGAGTATGAGGAGTCCATATAGTGGCTGAATGACAAAGCGTTGAGGTGGCGGCAGCATGAGGAGACCATATAGTGGCTGAATGACACAGCGTGGAGGTGGCAGCAGCATGAGGAGACCATATAGTGGCTTAATTACACAGCCTGGAGCTGGCGGCAGCATGAGGAGACCATATAGTGGCTGAATGACACAGCCTGGAGTTGGCAGCAGCATGTAGTGGCTGAATGACACAGCCTAGAGTTTGCTGTAGCATGAGGAGAACATATAGTAGCTGAATGACACAGCCTGGAGGTGGCGGAAGCATGAGAAGACCATATAGTGCCTGAATGACACAGCACGGAGGTGGCGGCAGCATGAGGAGACCATATAGTGGCTGAATGACCCAGCATGGAGGTAGCGGCAGCATAAGGAGACCATATAGTGGCTGAATGACACAGCCTGGAAGTGGCGGAAGCATGAGAAGACCATATAGTGGCTGAATGACACAGCCTGGAGGTGGCAGCAGCATGAGGAGAACATATAGTGGCTTAATTACACAGCATGGAGTTGGCGGCAGCATGAGGAGACCATATAGTGGCTGAATGACACAGCCTGGAGTTGGCAGTAGCATGAGGAGAACATATAGTGGTTGAATGACACAGCCTGGAGGTGACGGAAGCATGAGAAGACCATATAGTGCCTGAATGACACAGCGTGGAGGTGGCGGCAGCGTGAGGAGAACATATGGTGGCAGTATGAGGAAGCTTGGAGCTGGCATCAGCATGAGGAGAACATATAGTGGAAGAATGAGACAGCCTGAAGGTGGCAGCAGCAGCATCAGGAGTCCTGAAAGTGACCCGGTGACAGAGTGGTGCAGTGGGTGGCGATACCAGTACCCAGTGATGAAGGTGGGTGAAAAAAGGAGAACTTAATATCAGATGTGTGGCATCAGGCTGGTGGCAGGATCAGAATAGTAGCTGAGGCAGGTAGGCAAAAGAAAATGGTCTCTTTTGTAAAAGTGTTAGTGTGCACAAGTAAGTATTGAGGATATGCATTACTTAAGTTAACTTTTAATAATATGCTTTGGATAAAATATATGGCCCCCAATTTTTTTTTTAAATCAAACAAATGGAAAGGTGTGCAAAAAACACAATGTGCCACCTACACCACCAAGTATTGATTTGATTCAAAGACCTCTAAAAGGTGGAAGGGAACAACGTATGGTCCATTGTAACCGGTGGGGGTAAAAACGTACCCTGTAAGGCCCTACTCTCGCATTATTAATTCCCTTGTTGGCAAATGTTATTCGCCTGTAACTGGGGAGCAGTGCCATAAATAAGTTTAGCACTATCCATATTTGTGAAGTGTTGCTGTGGCACCATGGTCAATCTACTATGATGCATCAGGCATTGGTGGTTGCAAATTCTGGTTGATCCATGCCTGATTCATATTCACAAAGGTCAGTCTCTCCACATTTTTCATGGATAGACGAGTTCTCCTTGGGGTTACTATGGCCCCTGCTGCACTAAACACCCGCTCTGATGGCACACTACTGGCCAGGCAGGACAGCTTTTCCAGGGCAAACTCTGCTAGTTGCGGCCACAAATCAAGTTTAGATGCCCAGAAGTCCAGTGGATCTTCAAGGTGTGTTGGCATGGTCATGTCAAGGTATGCCACCACCTACTGGTTCAGGTCCTACTCCAGGTCTACCTGCTGCTGATGAGTTGCTTCACTATGCAAGTGAAGAAAGCTATTCATCAGCGAATGTAGACTAAGGCTGCTGCTGATGGAGCTGGTACTGCTCCTGCCACCCCACCCTTCCCCAGCAGCCATGGCAGTGGAAGTTGAGTGCAGAGGACCCCCAAGTTAGACCTGCGAGAGGACGGACGATGGTGCAGCTAGGCATCCACCAACTGACTACATAGGATGTCTCTGTAATAGGTCAGTTTGTCCTCCCTCTCAGTCGGTGTAAAAAAGGCCCCCATTTTGTTCCGGTAGCGAGGGTCTAATACGGTGGAGAGCCAGAAGTCATCCCACTGCCGAATGGTGACAATTCGGCGGTCACTATGCAAGCAAGTGAGCATGCATCGTGCCATTTGTGCAAGTGACTCGGAGGGACTTCCTGCCTCCATCTCCACTGCACACTGCCATGGTGTGTAGGTCCTCTCTCTCGCCTTCCTCATAACCCTCAAGCTCCTCTAGCTGCTCCTGCTCCTACTCTCCTGTCAGATGACTAGAAAAACTGCCCATCTCCCAAAACCTAAACTGGGCTCCTCCAGTTCAGCCCCCACAGGGATCATGTGGCCGTGAGATGTAGCCGCCACGTCTTCAGTGTCCTGACCAGCCATTGTTTCCAACACGTGTTTTAGTAGATGTAGCAGTGGAATGATGTTGTTCATGCCATAATCCTGGCGACTGACAATAGGGACAATAGTATTACTGCCAGACGAGTTCTAATGTGAAAAAGGTTGTGCATCCCATACAACCTGTGAACAATGTCTGGGCTTGATTATCACCAATAAATGGGTGTATATAAAATATATGTAAAAAATGATGTAGACCCAGTGAATTAATTAAAAAAATGTATTATTACAATGATAGTGCTTGTGATGTCCTTTGTTGGGCCCTTACATCGGACTCACCACGATAAGCAAGGTAGTGAATGTATGAAATATTCATACAATGAAATAAAATAAAATAGACATAATATTCAGGGTAAAAAAGTGCTGGTATCCCAGTGTGGCAAATAGTCTGTAGCGCTTATAGATGTATACACGGAGATCGTGCCTTGTATGGTTGATTACAAATAGTCTGAGTAGCGATGTATCTGTATAGCTCGTATCTGGTCAGGATACTGCATGCAGTAGCGTGTTGGTAAGGGGTTAAAATCAATGCGCTCTGCAGCACTGGGGTTTCCTTGTGTGTATCCCACTCTACCCTGGCGGCACAGGGATAGAGATTGGTGAGTGGGATATAGATAGTCTCTTAATTGTAATCCTGTGGGTGCATGAGGCTGCGTTCTGCAGCGCTGGAGGTCCCTCAAATGTGGACCACTCTACCCTGGCGGCACAGGGGAAAGTTTTGAGGGGATTTATGGATTTGGAACACTGTGCCTCTTACCAGCAATGTCCTGGAGCCTGGTTGCCGGAAAAAGGTTTTCGCCGGGGAGACGTCCGCCGGCAGGCGGGATGCGTGCAACCCCAGAAGTGTGCTTCAGTAAATTTCTTGCAATCCCGTGAATGATGGTAAAGATCGTTAGATTTGCCAATACTGGGCTACAGGTGATAGAGGCTAGATACGTTTCGAGGTATTCATCTACCTCTTTTTCAATAGAAATGGCTGACTGGTTGTGGAGAGGTACTATTTATACCTGCAGCAGCCCTGTACTTGGATAGTTATCATATACAAATTGTAATCTGGATCGTTGTGCAGGTGATACTGATTCTTTATCTTTACACTCAAGAAGAAGTTGACAAAGAATTTTGCACATTCAGGTTTTGCATCACAACACCAGACAATCAGTATCACCTGCACAACGATCCAGTACACAATTTGTAAATAACGATGAGAACTATCCAATTACAGGGCTGCTGCAAGTATAAATAGCACCTCTCCACAACCAGTCAGCAATTGCTATTGAAAATGAGGTAGATGAGTACTTCAAAATGTATCTAGCCTCTATCACCTGTACTGCAGTATTGGCAAACCTGACAATCTTTTCCATCATTCCCCGGATTGCAAGAAGTTTACTGGAGCACGCTTCCAGGGTTGTACGCATCCCGCCTGCCAGCGGACGTCTCCCCGGCGAAAACCTTTTTTTGGCAACCAGGCTCCAGGACATTGCTGGTAAGAGGTACAATGTGCCAAATCCACTCAAACTTTTCCCTGTGCCGCCAGGGTAGAGTGGTCCACATTTGAGGGGCCTCCAGTGCTGCAGAACGCAGCCTCATGCACCCACAGGATTACAATTAAGAGACTGTCTATATCCCACTCACCAATCTCTATCCCTGTGCCGCCAGGGTAGAGTGGGATACACACAAGGAAACCCCAGCGCTGCAGAGCGCATTGATTTTAACCTCTTACCAACACGCTACCGCATGCAGTATCCTGACCAGATACGAGCTATACAGAGACATCGCTACTCAGACTATTTGTAATCAACCATACAAGGCACGATCTCCGTCTATACATCTGTAAGCGCTACAGTCTATTTGCCACACTGGGATACCAGCACTTTTTTACCCTGAATATTATGTCTATTTTATTTTATTTCATTGTAAGAATATTTTATACATGCACTATCTTGCTTATCGTGGTGACTCCGATGTAAGGGCCCTACAAAGGACACCACAAGCACTATCATTGTAATTATAAATTTTTTAAATTAATTCACTGGATCTACATCATTTTTTACATTTATTTTATATTTTATATACACCCATTTATTGGTGACAGTAAAGTCCAGACTTGAGGAAAGTGTACCCCCGGAAGTGGCGTGACCTGTCCAAGTTGCTGTTGTGGCTGTACAGGAACCACATTCACCCAGTGGGCTGTAAAGGACATGTATTGTCCCTGACCATAGTTACAGCTCAACAAGTGAATCGCTGCTGTAAAAAAACATTTCTGTGCAACACACTGCTCTCTGTCCATCTGTGCAATAGAACGCTGATGTGACTGGGAGGTGAATCGCTGCTGTATAAATGCTTTTCTGTGCAACACACACTGCACTCTGTCCCTCTCTCTCTCTCTCTGCAATAAGAGTCTGAAGCCGATTATATAGGGCTGTAACCTCACAGGGGTGGCTGGCTGCTGATAGGCTGCATGATGTATGTGATTCAAGGTTATCCCGCCGACCGTTGTTCCTGCCTTCCCAGGATTCCTTGCCCCATGTCCTCACATGTGGATCCGCCATTTTAGATGCCCTGGAGCCTGGACCGCACTAAATGGAGTTTAATGAAGTGATTCGAGCATTTGAATTGCGGCGATATTCGCATTCATTGTGAATCAAAATTTTCCTGAAATTCGTAACGAATTTGGATTTGTCAGATTCGATTCGCTCATCTCTACTCACCACCCGTATATGATGTTAGTCTCTCCGCATGCAAAGGATTGCACGATGCCTCCTTAGTTGAGCGCAGACTGGCACGGACATGTGTACGGAGGGGTGTTGGGTACCTTCTATAAAGATGTTCCCGCGGAGTGGCACAGAACAGCGTCTGGCCAGTGCTTGGAGAAGTGGTGGGTGAGCACCAGAAGGCAGTGTCCTCGTGCAGCTGGAGAAAGATGTGCGCGCACTGCACAGTGGTCCACAAATGCCGGGGTTCAAGCTGTTGCAAGTACACTGGTTGTGGAAAAATGTCTATTTATGAGGTGGTATGTGGTCTGGGATGCCAAATGCTTTTCGGGGAGTCCCCTTCTTCAGTGGCGATATGTATAGTTCACCCCACATCTAGTCTGATTTATCTAGGTAGTTGCAAATGATTGACAGATGTCACTGTTACACCAAAAAGCTGGACTGGATTTCGGGTTGCTTTATTGGCTATTTAGTTACTTAGTTGTATAGATGTGGCTGCTAATGAAAAAATTCATAACAAATATAGTATATTTAGCTATTTATGAACTGGCCATATCTGTGCCGACCTTTGTGTTTAATAAATGTAATATAAAATGTGAAATAAATAGTTGAAGATAAAAAGGAGATTTGGAGATAAAAGGACAAAATACTAGTACAAAAGGTGTACATGGCATGAGATAAATATAAAAATATTAAATCAGACACATTAAATCAATACAATACATTCAGGAAGGCATGTATATCCTGTGGGGTAGGTTCCTAGCCCCATCCTGGCACTGGATAAAACAGCCCGGCTTGGGATGGGGCGAGAGTCAGAGCCTCACCAGGGACTACTATAGAAAGCCAAACACCTCTAGTTCAGAATTCAAGCCTCGTGGTTCGATGGTCTCGAATTCGTAAAATGTTCTTAGCTTATGCTCATGACATCTTAGTTAAATAATTACCCCCCTCCAATTATTCTTAATCCTCTGTATACCTGCAAACCAGTGTACTTGCAACAGCTGGACCCCCAGCATTTGTGGACCACTGCGCAGAGCACACACATCTTTCTCCAGCTGCACGAGGATGCTGCTTCCTGGCGCTTACCCACCACTTCTCCATGCACTGGCCAGACGCTGTTCTGTGCCACTCCGTGGGAACATCTTTACAGAAGGTACCCAACACTCCTCCGTACACGCGGACATCCATCCAGGCCGGCCGCTGGTCAATGCCAGTCTGCGCTCAACTCAGGAGGCATCGTGCGACCCTTCGCATGCGGAGAGACTAACATCATATCCATTTATGTGCAGGCCACCGGAGAACCTATCTTTCTGCAGACCTCACAGTGGATTTATATACATAGATATTGGCATACAAAGAGATTATTTGCCATATTTATCTATAGGTTGACATTAATACTATTGTCTCATACGTGGTCAGATTGGCCCTCACACCTGACACGTTTTGACGGGTTGTGCACCAGATTCTGGTGCATTGTGCCAGAAATTCTGTCTGAGCCAGATTTTGCACCAGAATTTGGGGAATATAAACAAGAGTAAAAAGCTTTGCAGGAATTTCTCATGAAAACATTGTAAAGCGATACAGGATGCTTAAGGTAATAAATGCTGAAGACCCAGTGCAGGTTGGCAGAGTGAGCTTTAAAGATGCTGCATTAGAGGGGATTGCTTAGTCATGTCTAGTCACCTTGTGTCTACATCAACAGGAATGCTGCTACAGTAATATCTTAAAGTCAATAGTTCTTGAAAATGGCACAATAGTGTATACATACGGTATATATTTTCCCTGCTTAAGAACTGCACAGAATCAGAAGCTGCTTTTTTGGTTACTTTAATTTAATTCCTTTTTTTATTTCAATAATCAGCCATTTATTTTATTACCAGCACCACCTAACAATCCGGAATGTTGGAAAAGAAGAAATACAATTTGACTATTACAAAAGGAGAAATACTAGTATATTTTATTGCAGTCTATTATATTATATGGTTATTTTGGTCTGTAGAGTACTTTTGTTATTATTACTGACCTGCATGGTTTACTTGTATTTTTTACATACCTTTTTTTAGAGGGGGGGGGGGGTTACTGTGTCTGACTGGGTGCCTATTGGTAGAAATAACTGGGAAAACATGTAAATGTTACATTTAATATAGACCTGATTGTTTTTGAGCCTTCAGGATTCAGCAATTGGTTCTTACGTTTTTCATCACAGCATTGAAAGACCAATAAGATTTTTTCTTCCCATTGACAAATCTATGAAATATTAATTCACTCTTCTTAACTGTGAGACGATTTAAAGAATGGCCTATCATTTTTCTTGTGGTAATAAATTATTATCTTTGTTTTATGGGTCACAATGATTGTGGTGGTAACAAATATATATATTTTTATAGTTTACATTTTTTACTACATACATTTTTTTGACTATAAAAAGAGGTTTATTTAATTAATTTATTTGTTACTTTCATTTTGTACCTTTTTTAATTGTTTCTACTACAAGACAAGAAGAAAAGATCACTTGATTGGTTATATAATGTTTTGGAATATCTAGTTTTAGCCCCCTTGCTAGTACTACTCACCATAGGAAACAAAGAGTAAAGTGGAAACTGTATTGAAATTCCCTGTTTTTTCAGATGTGCATTTTAAAGAGGCCCTATGGCCAACCCAAACAAATTAAGAATCTATTGTTATTGCATAGATTAGGGTATCCCGATCAAACACCTTTTTACAGTTTTTCGATCGGCCCTCCATTTCTCGATGTATGTGGGTTCATAGTTCGTCTGACAATTCAGGGAATCAGTCAGGGGATGGGAGGGATTATACAGTCAGAAAGTGTGAATGTTGTACAATAATAGAAGTGTATGCCTAATACACACCCTCCTACTGTATAACTCCGCCCAACACTTGATATTTACTCCCATTATTAAAACTTAAGTTCCCGCCCATCTGACTGATTCCCTGAGTTGTCAGACCAAATATAAAGCCATATATTTCAGGAAGAGAAGGGCGTATAAAGAAATGTTAAAAAGGTGTGTGATCAGGACACCCTAAACTATTTAACGATAATGCAATCTCATTTTTCTTGGGTTGGTCACAGGTCCTCTTTAATTCAAAAAATTGTACTTTACAGTATACATGTTTTTTTTTTAACAGGGGTCAATGGCAGACATACACCAATGGAACCTGTTAAGGTACACATGGTTTGTAGAAACAAGACTACAGGATTTTATAAGACAAATACATATTGCAAAAGATGCTTCATTTTCCATGGCACTGGAACAAACAAAAAAAATCATTTGGTTACAAAGGTGGATGTAGCTTTTGACAGTTTTCTGACTTTTAATGTAGTATGACTTCTTATCCTAGAGTTTACCATAGGATCATGGGTGCAAATAAAGAAAAAGGGTCCAACATTAATACTTGCCGTGCCAGTCTAGTCAGTTTTGCCCAAAGAAATATTGGATGCTATGGCTCAGGTTTATCTGTCTGAGACAAAAAATGCCTTATTGGCCCACAGCAACCAGACACATCTGAGCTTTTATATGTTAACGAGCTCTGGTAAAAGAAAAGCTGAGCTGGGATTGGTTGTTATGTGTTTGCCTAAAACAGGTTCCAGGTTGATACACCTGGGTGTTTAGGCATTCACCATAATGCCAATATCATTGGAAGGATGGGAACCTCATATGGGTGTATTGTTCGTATTCAGCACCCTTTCTATTATGAAGAAGCCTCTGTGGTATAAATATGAAAGAGGCCATCTGCAACAGTTATTTAGAATTCTCTTAAACAAGTTTTACACCTACAGCAGATTAATACCTAATGGCCAACGATATAAGAACATTCTACAAAAGGGTTACGTTTTCTGGCTAAAGTATAATGAGTTGCTGTAACAACGCCCGGGCCAATCACATCTGGTCTCAGCCTTCACACACCTTTTCAACCAGACTGTCATTCCTTGTTTATGTTTGAATCTGCACTATCTCTTGTACTGCTTCAAACTTGTACTCCTCCAAGCTTCTAGTTCTAGTCTGTGTATTCTCATCTCGGCTTGTTACATTCTCTTGTTTATTCTCTGCTTAGTGATTTGGTATCTTTGCTGCTATCTCAGTTTAGACCTGACTTGTTAGATTACTCTCTATCTTGTTCTGTGTCTGTTAACCTGACTTCTTTCTATGTCTATTTTACAGTATTGTTTATTATTTTGGACTTTTACACCCCTGCACTTTTACGTCTCTGCACTCAGTTCAGGACCTCTGTCCAGTTGAGGATCCGTCCCTAAGGGCAAATACTTAAGTAGGCAGGAAAAGTGGCAGTTTGTGAATTCAGGGCTGAACATATCCCTGTCCTATGTGATAATGTTGCTTAATGTTTTTCTTTTTTTACTGTTAAAGCCATAGCTTACAATATTTTCAACTTTGAAATCATATATTTTACTTTGAAATCATTACTAAATGATTTACTAAAACTGTAATTTACTAAAACTGTCAAATTCAGTGTAAACTTAGACTAAACAGACTCAGCGAGCGGAGATTCCGTCTGGCAGCCGCCACCGAAAATACTTCGGCGCTAGGGCCGAGGGTCCGATGGAATTCCGCCTGTGGAATTCCGTGGGAATTCCATAGTGTGAACGTACCCTAAGAACGCACCAAAGTATATCTGTCTGTGTGATAAATATGTTGCATTTTTAGACTCTAGTGTATGCTTAGACCAACTATTAGATGGCTTATACTGTACGAGAATGATGCACCAGAATTTTAATACAATTTGTGGAGAATGGTGTAACAACGTAAGCCTCTCCTCTTTTTCAAAGCAACACCATTTTTACAGACTCCCCCTTTTTTGTCTGACACTAGAGAAAAGTGTCCAAAACATAACTAAAACTCATAATTGTGGTGCAAGTCAGGTAAGACAGTTTTTTTTATGCAAATTACAATTTTCAATAGTAAATCTGCTATTTTGAAACAAAGTCAAGTAGATCCAGCTCACCCCAGAAGATAGTACGCACGGACAGGACCAGGACTGGCCCAAATGTATGCAAAAAGAATAAGGATGTCCAGCGTACACATGTGTAAAAAGGAACTTCTGTTTTATTCAGTTGCCATGGGATACATCAGGTACTCAGGTAAAGTGACACGTTTCGGTCCACAGGGCCTTAGTCATGACTAAGGCCCTGCGGGCCGAAACGCGTCACATTACCTGAGTACCTGATGTATCCCATGGCAACTGAATAAAACAGAAGTTCCTTTTTACACGTGTGTGCTGGACATCCTTCTTCTTTTTGCATAAATCTGCTATTTGTTTTTTTTTATGTTTATTTATTAAATTTTTTTTATTTTCTTTGAAGATACCAATGCAGTTTTTCATGCATTTTTTTTGCCAAATCCAGAAGCCAAAATTCATTGCTAACTTTGGCTATGTAAAACCACCCTTCAAGAGATAATTCCACATTCCCATTCACTCTGTCTGATCAGTCTAAACATAGGAAATTAACACAATTAACATTAAGAAAGAAAGAAAAGAGAAGCCTGCAATTTCCAAGTAAACAATGTTAAATAAGTGCACAGGGCTGCACTGAATGTCAGATTCTCAACGCGTCCATGGATAATAGAAGTCCATTGTACATCATTCCATATCACTTATTTTTCTCAAAAAATTTGACTGAGCTTACAATTACATTTGCCTGATTCATAGTCTTGTGTCATTTCTACTTAAATCACACAAAAGTATTTCATTCAAAAAACTCATGGTCTACAAAGTAAGATGGTCAACCTTAGGAAGAAAGCGGGCTACTGAAAATAGGCACAATGGTTTTGATTCATGATAACCCCCACTTAACCTAAACAGCTGCAGCAAGCCCTATTTCTTTAAAAGAATTTGGAGTAGTCGTGCATTGAGAACAAGAGCCTTGTGTTCATTTATAGATAAACTCACAGTTTCTCCCTAGGAGCAGCATTTGTCATTAGAAAGAGGGGAGACAACGGCAGGTTAAGGAGCATGTAACAGACTGGGGAGGAGGGTAAGAAGACAGTAGGAGAAGAGTTGGATGGAAAGGACAGATGGAAATATGTAGAGAGTTATGGAAGGATTGGCTGGATACAAGCTAAGCATTGACAGGCTGGAAGATAAGCAGAGCAGTAGAAAGGTCAACAGAGGTGTTAGAAAGGGAAAAGCATTGAAAAATTTACACTGGAGAGTCAACAATTTCACAGCCACCAGAGCCTCATTTTATCTCTGTTTTTTTTAGCAGCTTTTCAGATTTCCTTTAGGATTATCATACTGGGTGATCACCTTTCCAATAAATTCTTCACGTTCAAAATGAGACAGTTAAAAGAAGTCAAACAAATCCAAATCGGCCTGCTTTGGGAACGTCCTATAAGTTGTAGCCTTACAAAATGCGTTTTTCATGTGATTCCATATTCAAAGTACACAGATTAGAGAAAACATGAGTACAAATATTACTACTGACTATAATTAGAAAGAGAAAGGTAAGGGATTCCATTGGGGAGTACAACAGAGGAATGTCTCCAGTGACAGCGTACTTAAGAAATGGTTCATAGGATTCACAATATCAAGATGCAAAGTGAAGACATTCTATTTTGTAGTAGCAATGTTTATCTGGCATAGGAAAGCGTGCAATGTGTGCAAGTTTAATCCTAAGAAATGGAAAAAAAAAATATATATATATATATATATATTATAAGTATGTTATTTAAATTGTGTTCTACATCCCTCTGTCACTGCAGAAAAGAATATACTGTTATATGAAAGTCTACAGTCGGCTGTAGCATCCAAATGCTTGATAAGTCTAGTGCCCATTACAACAATCAAAGCTGTATTGCTGTGTGATAGCTATAAGATCCTTCACTTCTACTTTATCGTATGACTGATGCTGTCAGTGAATAAACATCGTTTCCGCATAAATGCCACTAATATTTTCAGTAACAGTTATTCTGCTATGCTACCATGCATAGTATAATGGAACTTGATTCTATGGCCCCATTGTTCTGTACATTGAATGTGTATGTGTCCCTTAGATGGACATAAACAAGGAGAAATCAGACAGCTGTAAATAAGTTTACTCAACCTATTTTATAATGGAATGAATGACGAGTCTAGGTTTTTAACGAGGAACCTTTTTGAAATCACCTGGCATTCTGCATTGATTGCTAATAAAATAAAGTTTAATTGTTATCTAAGTCCCAATTGTAGACAAACACAATCTAATAAAACTAAAAACACCCAAACAATCATAATTGTTTTGTTTGAGTAAACATTCATAGGGCAGGGAGAAAAAGTGAAAAAGCAAGTGAACCTCTGTTGCATTATTCGGAAAATGTGTTTAAAGAGATGCAACTTCAGACTTTTCCCATTAAATAAAGAGAGACATAAAGCCTCATTACTAACAAGTCTGTTATGCTCAGGGAAGACTTATTAGTCTGGACCATGCCTCGCAAACAAACAACGTTCGAAGGTGAAAAAGGCTACAAAGGCATTGCTAAAGCCATCAATCTGCATTGATGGAGAAAATTCTGAACTGTGGATGCTTACTCTAGCCATTCTAACAGCCAGTCCTAAAAGATGTGAAAAAGAACCCTAGGATAAAAGCAAAGGACTTTCTGATAAATCTACAACTGCAAAAAGCTCTGTTCACAGTTCGACTAATAATACAAAAAATTTGAATGGTATTTATTTGAAGGACATTTTGTGACAGAAGCTGCAATTGTGTGTATGGTTTTCCCAAGAAGACCATAAGGATGTTATACACTGTTTCTAAGAAAATGCTCTGTGGACAGATGGAAAAAAAGTGGATTTTTTTTTAAAATCACAAATGCACAAGGGAAATGGGGGAAAAAGAAAGCTAAACATCAACAACAAATTCCATTCCAACTGTGAAGTGTGGAGGGAGGAGCAGCTGATTGAAAGCCTGGATGCTGTGTGATCATTGAGGAAACAATGTGACAGATTTCCTATTGAAAATGCACCAGAATTCTAGCATATGTGTAGAAAGAGGAGTGGTCCGGCACTAGCTACCTGCTGCTGTTCAAGCCTTGACACTTATCCGGAGGTTTAGACGCTATCCCTAGGAGTCAATCCTGTAGCCTGTCTGGTGCTGTACACGCTGTATGATATAGTGCAGTTCAATATTGTAGAGAGAACTGAACAAAAGCGGAGCACTCACCAGGTACTTGAAACAGGGACGATGCTTGACCGATGCTTGATGAAGCGCCAGCTTTCATACCCCCGCATGTGTTCCACCTCGCTCCCCTGTCTGTAAAGCCACTTTCACTATTCCAGTGAAATTAAAGAAGTCCCTGTTTCAAGTACCTGGTGAGTGCTCCGCTTTTGTTCTCTCTACAATATAGAATTCTGGCATAATTTGCACCACAGAATCTGCCTAACATGACGTGCACCAAATTTATTATGGGTTCTACACACTTTTTATACACATTTCTGCCAGTTCAGGGGCAAAACCTCTTCCTAAAGGACTTGGCTTCTATAAAAAAAAAAGATGTAGCTTAAAATGTAAAACTGTGCATCAATAATTTCACCAGAATTTATTTCTGGGGCAAAATTGTGGCATAGTTTATACCAATTAATAGTTAGTAAATAAATTAGACCAGACAGTCTAAAAATGTTTTAGTTTTATCAAACAGCTTGATATACTTTGACAAATCTTAGGCATTTTTAGTAAATCTGGACCAAGAATGCAAAGATCCTTCAAAAGATTTTACAGGAGAATATGAGGGTAACAGTCCCTAACCTCAGGCTGAAGATATTGGCTAATGCAACAAGGCAATGATCCAAAGCACAGAAGTAAATCAACTAAAGAATGGTTGAAAAAGAAGATGTGTCTTGGAATGGGCAAGTTAGAAGCATGACCTTAATTTTTTTTTTTTTTTTTAAAGGGGCTGTAAAGTTAGTGTACTTCATTATATAGTGTCTGTGTTTCATGGTGATCTTGCAATTTTTATCTGATTTTTCCCCCAAGGTAAATTTTTTACAGCAAACGAAATGAGTGTTGTCTCAGGTTTTCCCAGGTTGCAATGCAACCCAATACATTACATCACTAGTCAGGTGATTAGAAGGAGCCTGTTTTTGCTTCATTGGGTGGAGTGACCGCTGGGTGGTAGGAAGATAGTTCTGTTTTTGCAACAGCTGGAGGCACCCTGGTCAGAAAACACTGGTCTATTGCACTGAAGGGATCACAGGTGTATTTCAATGGGTGGGCTGGCTGATGTGTGGGAGGGAGAAAACTGACCACTCACAAACAAGAAACTATTGGATTTGAAGTTTAAGGAAACAAACTGTAACAGGAAATAGCCAGTTCACAAAAAGATGGCCTCAGTTTTATGCTACAACATAGCCAATTAGCCCAAGACAAGTGTGGATCCTTCCTAAGCATGTCCATTACTGTCTAGCAGGTAAGTACTAAAATCACTCTTAATGGTAGATTACTCCTTTAACCCGATTGAGATGTTGTGGCAAGACTGAAAGAAGGCTGTGCACACAAAGCATCCCAAAGATCTGAACTGAAACACAGTTGCAATAAGAATTAAAAAGAATGATCCAAATTCATCTTTAACATTGTGCAAATGGTAGTTGCAGCTACAGAAAAACTCTGGTGAAGGTAACAGCTGCTAAAGGTGGGTCTACAGGTTATAAAATTGAAGCGTTCACTTACTTTTTTTCCTTGCATGAATGAACAGTACACATATGTGTATGTTAGTTTTAATTGTGTCTGTTTATGGGTACATTCCCACACAGCGTATTGGCTGCGTATTTGCTGCTGCGTATTTTATTTTCTCTGTTGAAGTCAATGGGTAGGAAAATACGCAGCACCAAATACGCAGCAAATACGCAGCAAAATATGCCGTGTGGGAACGTACCCTATAGCTGCGTCTTAGATAACAACCAGGCCCCATTGAGGTAGTCAGGTAGTTCCAATGGGTTCACTTGCTTTTTCTTGTAAATTCTCAATATTCCACTGCCTAGACTATACATCTAGTAGGTTATAGTATGAACCTGTAGTAATTTGGTTGTTGTAATCATTCGGACACCCTGGTCTTTTGAAAGCTGCTCCTATTTGGACACATCAGGTACAAGGGGGTCACTTTTGGTAGAATACATTGACAGTGGCAGATTCTATAGACTTGCAATATACCAGTTTGTGATGGCATACACACTTTAGATTTTCATTTATAAAAGTATTTCATATATGTATAACATCTTATGTCATAGAGATAACCCTTTTTTATCTTTGCTTGAATATGTATATAGTTTTACTGTAAATTTATTTTCAGAATTTGTGGATTGTAAATGTTAGACAAAGGGGATATATACGCTCAGCCTCCAGCCTGCAAGAAGTTGCTCTATTGCCTTGCATGATAACTACATATATCATGCTTCTTGAACGCTACCATATTACCATTATTGCCATATTGTTTACAATGATAAGCAATATGGGTGAATGCTACCAGCATGCGCAAGAGGTATGCTCATTTTGCATACATATACATACATGGTTTTTCTCATATCAGAATACTGAGGATCTCGAAATGTGGATTATGTTTTATAAAGTGAGCTGTTTTATAGAACCATGTTCTTTACAAAGCTTCTTTCAGCTTGTTTCTTTGTAAAGTTTCATAACAACACTTCAGCATCACATGCACGTGTTCTACACAGAGTACTTTACAAGCTGCACTTAACATAGTATAATATGAATTTTATGGTCATTCGTGTTTATTCTCTTTTATTATTTAAGCCTTTCATTTACCATGTATAAATATGTATGCTGCAATGTACAATGATGCTTTTACCCATTTTGGCTTAGATTCTATGTCATATTCATCCCAAGTCCTGACTACATTTCTATGAAAATATATCATTATAAACATTGGAAATAGGCAGCTACTGATTTAGAGTGTTAGATAGCTTCTAGTTTTTAGATATCCTAAACATTATGCCTGACAAACGGCAGATGTACAACTCTTTTTTTTTTTTTTTAAACCTAGCAGAAGAAAATGGTAAAATGTCTTTTTATAAGCCCTGTATATACCCCTTCCAAGACCTTAACATCCATTGCTGCCATTGACAAATCACTTCTAAGTTTTTTCTGAGGAGTTGCCTAGAAAAACGGTACTTAAAGGAGTAGTCCAGTAGTGAACAAGTGGTGAACAAATTATACCCTATCCTTAGATCCCCTATCCCCTATCCTTTGCAGATCGCGGGGGTCCGACCACTGGGGCCCCCCCGCGATCTCCTGTACGGGGCCCCGACAGCCCGCGCGAAGGGGGCGTGTCGACCCCCGCACGAAGCGGCGGCCGACATGCCCGCTCAATACAACTCTATGGCAGAGCCGGAGTGCTGCCTTCGGCAATCTCCGGCTCTGCCATAGCGATGTATTGAGGGGGCGTGTCAGACGCCGCTTCGTGCGGGGGTCAACACTCGCTATCTGGCCGGAGAGCCTGGCCCCCGTACAGAGAGATCGCAGGGGGCCCCAGCGGTCGGACCCCCTGCGATCTCAAACTTATCCCCTATCCTTAGGATAGGGGATAAGTTTTTCACCACTGAACTACCCCTTTAAGGTAGCACTGTACGGCTCATATGTGAAACATATACTCTTTGACTGTTCAGATAGAAGGTGCAGCAGTGGGAGGTAAGAAACCATGGCCGCTCAGAGGCATCAAGGCCTCGGATTTAGAATTTTAGCAAGAATGGCACTTTTAATCCCATAAATTGAAAATTATTTATAGGATATGATCATTGACATTAGAATCTAAAAGTCTTCTGCCAGGTTATGACATTACATGAATTTAGAAATTTGTCATGTTTTCATGCGAGGATTCAAATGACCAAATACATGGACGCACATAAACATACCTGTGATTATACAGGCAGATATGTCCTTCATATGCTAACTTAAAGGGTAATCCGGCTTTATACATATTATCCCCTGATGTATGATCGCAGGGGTCCCGCCGCTGGACACCCCCCACGATCTCGGTGCAGCCCCTAGCATTCTGTTCCAGGTGCTGCCTCCGAGACGGGGATGTAACGTCAGGGCCACACCGCCCAGTGACATCACACCACATCCCCTCCATTCATGTCTATGGGAGGGGGCGTGACACCCCCTCCCGTAGACATGAGGAAGGGGGACCAGGGGGAGGGGGTTGTACCCCTAGGGGTGCATGATAATGTGATGCCGGGTAAGACCAGTTGTGCCTAGTGGAGCAGCAAAAAATGCCTCTTTGCATTTTTAATGCCAAAATTCTTTAAATTCCCATCTAAAAGGGCCATGTAAGGGCTTGTTTTTTGAGGGTTCAATATTACATTGTATTGGAATTACCACAAAATCTAAGGCTAACCCAGAAAAAAAATGTGTGTGGTAAAATTAAGTGGCCACCATACTGTTTGTTTGTTTTCATACAGTACACTCTAATGTAAAAATGACATGCTATCTTTATCCTGTTGGTCAGTTCAACTACAATACCTAATATACAGTGGGGCAAAAAAGTATTTAGTCAGTCACCAATTGTGCAAGTTCTCCCACTTAAAAAGATGAGAGAGGCCTGTAATTTTCATCATAGGTATACATCAACTATAAGAGACATATTGAGAAAAAAAAAATCCATAAAATCATATTGTCGGATTTTTAAAGAATTTATTTGCAAATTATGGTGAAAAATAAGTATTTGGTGAATAACCAAAGTTTATCTCATTACTTTGTTTTATACCCTTTGTTGGCAAAGACAGAGGTCAAACATTTTCTGTAAGTCTTCACAAGGTTTTCACACACTGTTGCTGGTATTTTGGCCCATTCCTCCATGCAGATCTCCTCTAGAGCACTGATGTTTTGGGGCTGTCACTGGACAACACGGACTTTCAACTCCCTTCAAAGGTTTTTTATGGGGTTGAGATCTGGAGACTGGCTAGGCCACTCCAGGACCTTGAAATTCTTCTTAAGAAGCCACTCCTTAATTGCCCAGGCGGTGTGTTTGGGATCATTGTCATGCCACGTTTCATCTTCAATGCCCTTGCTGATGGAAGGAGGTTTTCACTCAAAATCTAGTGATACATGGCCCCATTCATTCTTTCCTTTACCCAGATCAGTCATCCTGGTCCCTTGACAGAAAAACAGCCCCAAAGCATGATGTTTCCACCTCCATGCTTTACAGAAGGTATGGTGTTCTTTGGATGCAACTCAGCATTCTTTCTCCTCCATACCTGAAGAGTTGAGTTTTTACCAAAAAGTTCTACTTTTACTTCGTTTCATCTGACCATATGACATTCTCCCAATACTCTTCTGGATCATCCAAATGCTCTCTAGCAAACTTCAGACAGGCCCGTACATGTACTGGCTTAAGAAGGGGGACACGTCTGGCACTACATGATTTGAGTCCCTGATGGCGTAGTATGTTACTGATGGTAGCCTTTGTTACTTTGGTCCCAGCTTTCTGCAGGTCATTCACTAGGTGTCCCCCCCCCCCCCCCCCCCCGTGTGGTTCTGGGATTTTTGCTCACTGTTCTTGTGATCATTTAGACACCACAGGGTGAGATCTTGTGTGGAGCCCCATATCGGGGGAGATTATCAGTGGTCTTGTATGTCTTCAATTTTCAAAAATTTGCTCCCACGGTTGATTTCTTCACACCAAGCTGCTTGCCTATTGCAGATTCAGTCTTTCCAGCCTGGTGCAGGTCTACAATTTTGTTTCTGGTGTCCTTGACAGCTCTTTGGTCTTGGCCATAGTGGAATTTGGAGTGTGACTGTTTGAGGTTGTGGACAGGTGTCTTTGATACTGATAGGTTCAAACAGGTGCCATTAATACAGGTAACGAGTGGAGGACAGAGGAGACTCTTAAAAAAGAAGTTACAGGTCTGTGAGAGCCAGAAATCTTGTTTGTTTGTAGGTGACCAAATACTTATTTTCCACCATAATTTGCAAATAAATTCTTAAAAAATCCGACAATCTGATTTTTTTGATTTTTTTTCCTCATTATGTCTCAAATATCAAAAGATTTTTTGCTGCAATTCTAGACTCTACTCAAAAAAGAAGAACAGGTTTCAGTCATAGTTGAGGTATACCTATGATGAAAATGACAGACCTCTCAAATCTTTTTAAGTGGGAGAACTTGCACGATTGGTGGTTGACTAAATATTTTTTGGCCACTTAACCTATATATATATATACATATATATATATATATATTGTTTTATTTTACTACTGTAAAAAGATGCTTTAATCACTCTATTCTGACCTCTATTTTTTATTTTTTTTGATGATGTGACAAAAAATCTACAATTCCGCTGTTTGGTGGAATTGGAGGTAGGAGGTGGACAGCACCCCCCTTGCCAACCCCCCTTCTCCCAAGGACGCCCATGCTCTGAAGACATTCTTATTTAGGGTTGTTTATAGATTCGGATTATTTCTGTATCCCGGCTCCCTTTTTCATCACTGAAACTTGACATTTAAATAATACTACTCCATCTCAAAAAGGTGTACTTGATGAACAAGTCAACTACATGAGTAGGTATTGTCGATAGCTTTATAGGGTTGTGTTTCCAGCTAGTTGAACTTGCTATCTTGTTATCATACACAAAGTACGGGCAAACATAAGCAATAGGATGGACAATGGACATAGGATCAAACATGAAGATAACCTAAAAACAATGCTTAAAAGAGAGAGGTTATTTTAAAGGGTAAAAGCATGCCAAACCCATGCTGAACACAGAATGGATATTTCTGTTCACTAAGATTTCCAGTTGAAGGCTACATCTGTGACGGCACTTACCTCTCACATACTCGAACTGTCCATGCTGCAATGATCCAGGATGAGATACTAAAAACCAGAAGAACTGTGCCTGGACAGATGGTCATAAGAGTCTTCATTACAAAGCGAGTATTGAAATTGATCTTATTGAGTGCACCAATGCTCCTTGAAGAGGCATCAGTGAAAAGCTTGCTATGAAGGAGCATTACTCGTCCAATTAAATATAGCCTCAAGAACATGGGAATAGATAAGATGATGTCTATGTCAGCATTGGCTACTGAAGTTGTATAGTAGAAGGCCAGACGGGCTGTCCATGTAAAGGAGTACTGTCCAGGGATGGGATGAATGGCACACACAGTCAACTCTAAGGTGATGAAAAATATCCTTTCATAGGTCATGGCTATTCTCCAATCATCTGCTCCATTGTCCACCATGAAAAGCTAAAAAAAAGAACAGTAATGCCAGAGATAATTAGTATAGATTGGAAATATATTTGATAAATATATTTTAGCAACACAAAAAAAGATTATTTAAAAAAATTCTTTTGTTTCAAAATATTTTTTATAAACCTTCATAGTTGTGTTAGTGTAACCCCTTTAGAGTAAATGTTAGTGCTCTAACTGCCATTACTGAGCCCCTGAGAGTCCTCTACATGGTTCACACCTATTTATTATTCTCTCTTTTCTCATTTCAGGGGGTGAGACCAGAGCTGGGCTGTTTGTCAGCAGTACTCAGACAGGGACTTATATCCCTTTTTTATCAGACCAATCAAATGACAGCAATCAAATGACAGCCCAGCATTTGTGGGCCTTTATAGAGCAGACTAGATGGACCAAATGGTTCTTATCTGCCGACACATTCAATATTTCTATCTACTCTTTACTTCTATGCCATGATGAAGTGCTGGTTCAAGTGCACTGTACTAAACTGGCGGGAGTGTGCTGGGGGATGATTTACTTCCTAAATGGAATGTGGAGGAAGAAGGAGGTTACTCATGCACTGGCTATGCAAGGTTCTATGAAAGCAAAAATTAAAGAAACTATAGCAGCACAGCAAGGAAGGGGTTAGACTAATAACTGAACTGCTGCTGATCATGATGATGTAGGCCTGCAAAGTAAAAGAAGAGGGGGAACTATTACGTTCAGGAGGCAGCACTGTGTACATACAGTAGTAGAAACACAAGTGACAGCTGCCCAGAACTTTATGGGTGGTCAGAGATAAGAGGAAAGCCTTGATTAACCTTTTATTCACAGTGTGGATCATCTGAAGGTTGCAAATAGGTGCACAGATTTCAGGTACACAGTCTATTGAGACACCTATTGGCCAAGACTTTAGAGCTTTTAGTGTGGTATGGAGTAATTTAGGTAAATGGAAGGATTTATAAATATTTTAGTAATCACGTAGACTACGAAATGAAGAAATATTGAAATATTTGGGGGAGATTTATCAAAACCTGTCCAGAGAAAAAGTTGCTGAGTTTCTCATAGCAACCAATCAGATCACTTCTTTCATTTTTTAGAGGAATTTTCAAAAATAAAAGAAGCAATCTGATTGGTTGCTATGGGCAACTCAGCAACGTTTGCTCTGAACAGGTTTTGTTGACATGTGTACTTTAGATGATCCCTACTTGTTAGTAAACTGATGACAAAGTCTCCCCCTCCTGGGCATATAGAAGCTGTTATCCATGGGGAAACCATGCAGTAAGTTTTCAGTTCCTTTGCAGCATTACAAATCAATGGATTGTATGTGTAATACAGTACAGGACAGATGCTCCAGAGCAAGAGATACTCTTTGGAACTGTTATTCACTCCCCTCTCTCTTACCTTATTACTCCCTAATAAGGTGTATGAAGGTGGTTTTCTAAATTGGATAACCCCTTTAAAACAAGTAGATTCATTGCAGACAACCTCTTTAAGTAGTTGACACAGCGTTCAGTCGATCGCCACAGAACCAGCTCCTGCTACCTTTGTTGAAAAGCTGCTAATCTGCATTTTCCAGAAAAAGAATATTTCCATCTTGATAAAAAATTATAATAATATGAATATATATATATATATGGCCTGCGGTCTCGTTTTGCCACTGTCCTAACGGACTCACTGAATGAAAGGATATATTTTACTAAAAGGCTACATTTAATAGTGTCGTCCGTTAACTGCTTAGATACTACATAGCCTACAAGAACATTATAGGGTGAACTAAAGATGACTATATAATATACTGTGCAGGTATTGTGGTGAAGGGAACCTTTAGGGTATTCTTTTCTAACCTATGCAGTAACCCAGGTCTGTACTCCTGTCATCCTCTGAACCTTGGGCATTACAAAAGGGCATCCACCAAGGGTGCCTATTGTCAACTCATTTTTTGTGGGTAACACCAACAGACTGCTGTATATTGCATTCCTGAGATAAAATAATATGAATGTGCAATGCCATCCATTACACAGTATGCAGATTGTTTCTCACCATTATTTGTAGATAACATCAATAGATGACTAAATGCTGCTCTTCTGGGATCATATAGTTGAAAAATAACATATAACTGAAGAGAGATGCTGGATGTTATATACTGGCCACACCTGTTCAATTGCTTGTTAACACAAAGAACTAATCAGCCAATCACATGTCAGCAACTCAATGCATTTAGGCATGTAGACGTGGTCAAGACAACTTGCTGAAGTTTAAACTGAACATTAGAATGAGGAAGAAACAGGATTTTAGTGACTTTCAACATGGCATACGGGCTGGTCTGGGTGTTTCAGAAATAGCTGATCTACTGGAATTTTCACACACAACCATCTCTAGGGTTTACTGAGAATAGTCTGTAAATAAGAAAATATCCGGTGAGCAGCAGTTGTGTGAACGAAAATGTTTTGTTGATGTCAGATGTCACAGGAGAATGGGCAGACTGTTTCGAGATGAAAAAAAAGGGCAACAATAACTCAAATAACCACTCGTTACAACCAAGGTATGCAAAATACCATCTATGAACCCCCAACACATTAAACCTTGAAGCAGATGGGCTACAGCAGCAGAAGACCACACCAGGTGCAACCACTGTCAGCTAAGTACAGAAATATTGAGGCTACAATTCATATTCACAGAATATTGCCTGGTCTGATGAGTCTCTATTCCAGCTGTGACATTAAAAAGGCAGGGTCGAAATTTGGTGCAAACAACATAAAACCATGGATCCATCCTGACATGTATCAATGGTTAAGGGTGGTGGTGGTGTTGGGGACATTTTATTTGCACACTTCGGGCCCCTTAGTATCAATTCATTAAGCATCATTTAAACATGACAGCCAACCTGAGAATTGTTGCTGCCCCTGTCCATTCCTTTATGACCACAGTGTACACATGCAGACAACACACTCATAGTAGCTAGTGAATGATATGTGGTTGCCATTCGGTGCCACAACAATAGCATTTTAATGACTCTTTCCTAACATTCATATGGCAGTGATCTACAACAAGGACCTCACGATAGACTGACAGTCTACGCAGTGCATATTTCGGTAAAAATTACACCTTATCATTATTCTGTAGGTACATGCGGTTAAAATGATACCCTACTTATATAGGTTTGATTTTGTCGCACTTCTGGAAAAAATCATAACTACATGCAGGAAAATTTATACGTTTAAAAATGTCATCTTCTGACCCCTATAACTTTTTTATTTTTCCATGTACGGGGCGGTATGAGGACTCATTTTTTGGGCCGTGATCTGAAGTTTTTATCGGTATGATTTTTGTTTTGATCGGACTTTTTGATCACTTTTTATTCATTTTTTAATGGTATAAAAAAAGTGACCAAAATACGCTTTTTTGGACTTTGGAATTTTTTGCGCGTACGCCATTGACCGTGCGGTTTAATTAATGATATATTTTTATAGTTCGGACATTTACGCACGCGGCGATACCACATATGTTTATTTTTATTTTTTTACACTGTTTTATTTTTTTTATGGGAAAAGGGGGTGATTCAAACTTTTATTAGGGAAGGGGTTAAATGACCTTTATTAACACTTTTTTTTTACATTTTTTTTGCAGTGTTATAGGTCCCATAGGGACCTATAACACTGCACACACTGATCTCCTATGCTGATCACTGGCGTGTATTAACACGCCTGTGATCAGCATTATCGGCGCTTGACTGCTCCTGCCTGGATCTCAGGCATGGAGCAGTCATTCGTCGATCGGACACCGAGGAGGCAGGTAAGGGCCCTCCCGGTGTCCGGTCAGCTGTTCGGGACGCCGCGATTACACCGCGGCGGTCCCGAACAGCCCGACTGAGCAGCCGGGTCACTTTCAGTTTCACTTTAGAAACTTCTAAAGGGTTAATACCGCACATGGCCGCGATCGGGGATGTGTGGTATTAGCCGCGGGTCCCGGCCGTTGATGAGCGCCGGGACCGACGCGATATGATGCAGGATCGCGGCGCGATCCCGCTTCATATCGCGGGAGCCGGCGCAGGACGTAAATATACGTCCTGCATCGTTAAGGGGTTAAAGGAGCATCACAGGCTTGAAACAATCTTATTTTTCCACTATTTTGAAAGGGTGCCAATAATTTTGTCCAGCCCATTTTTTGGAGTTTGGTGTGACATTATGTCCAATTTGCTTTTTTTCTCCCTTTTTTGGTTTAGTTCCAATACACACAAAGGGAATAAACATGTGTATAGCAAAACATTTGTTATTGCAATCCTTTTATGTGAGAAATACTTCATTTTCTAGAAAGATATCAGGGGTGCCAACATTCACGGCCATGACAGTAGTTATAGGGGGGGCAAAGATTAGCTGTCGCACTTGGGATCTTGTTCCTGAAGGGGCCATGAAGGCATCAGCGTATGGTAGATAAAGTGCCTGTTTTGCATTGGGACCAAGGATCTTTAAGCTATATCTGTATGATACTAATGCCTTATCTAATGCATATGTCATACCCACATAAAATACAATACATCCATGCAGGACCATTGATAGTATCGATTTTTTCCTAGGACTGCAGGTAGCAGCGATGACAAGATGTTTGTTGTCATTGCTATGAATCTAATATTTATTATTATTAACAACAATAATAATAATTCTTAATTTAATGTTGATATACGGTATCGTATTATAAATCCTTTATATAGAGAGAAATGCTAGAAAGTACCACACCGTGTCCTCCCAGCATTTCCCCCCCGCCTCAAGTGATATTAATGGTTTCCATAGCAACAATACAACCGCAGAAGCAATTGCTTTTTCATTCATAGACACACCACTATGTGAGAGCAGTGTTTTGTAATTTTAGTGACAGGGAACTGATCTTTTCAGTTCTGCGCTATCTCTGTAATACAGGACACTATTACCGTAAGTGATGTGTGGTATTAAAGGGGATTTAAAGGGATAAAAATTATTTATACTGGCTAAAATAGTAAACTTCTCAATTTATGAACCCTAAAAAATATCACTGCTCTCCCCTTTGTATGTCTGCCTGATTAATGAGGCACAAAAACCTGGGCTGCCATCACCACAAAGGGATATGACAGACTGGCCCACTACGAATGGCACAATATCACACAGATACCAGAGGCAATTTATAGGTAGGTATATTAAAGGGGTTAGCCAGGAATAGTAAAACACAGCTAATTTCTTTCAAAAACAGCTCCACATCTGTCTCCAGGTTGGGTGTGGTATTACAACTTGGCTCCATTCACTTCAATGGAACTGAGCTGCAGAACCACACCCAACCTGGAGACAGATGGGGAGTGTTTTTTGAATAAAAGTAGCTCTGTTCTTCTATTCCTGGATAACCCCTTTAAGAAGTTTAGTATCTTAAAGTTATGGCATATTATTACAAATCAGTAACTGTACTGTATGTTATTTATATGTATTTTCATCAAAAAGTCCTGTGTGTGCACATTTTACACTTTTCAAATATAGTTAGGTATGTAAACCTTTCTTGTTCTTGCATGTACAGTTAATTCCAATTCTTTGCGCAGCCAATCATATAAAATCTGATGATTATGAATAGAGATGAGCGAACTTTTGAAAAATTCGATTCGGCCAATTCGCCCAATTTTTCGAAAAAATTTGGTTCGTTCGGATTTATTTGCGGCGAATCTATATTGAAAACGGCTATTTATGGATTACAGAGAGCCTCAATAGGGGTGTAGAACACTTTGCTTTGTTCTAACACGCATATGGAGTGTGCTGGGGTAGTGAAATAATACTGTTATTCAGTATGACATACAGATTACCGGCATCACTTTTAGCATCACTGCCGCAGAGCGGCACAATGACACAATCTGGAGTTGGCAGAAGCATGAGGAGACCATTGAAATTTAAGATTTTTTTTTAATAGAAATGTAAGCTATTTAAATTGAAATTGAGGATTTTGAAATTGAACTTTTATCTCTCAAGTTTTAGTGGATAAAAAGACCAAATTTAACAAGCAGTCACATGTCAGCACAATGACAGAGCCTGGAAAAGGCATCAGTATGATGAGACCATATATTGGCTGAATGGATGCTTGGAGTTTTTGGCAGCATGGGCAGACCATGTAGTGTCTGAATGGCACAGCCTGGAGTTGGCTGAAGCATGAGGACACGATATAGTGTCTGAATGGCACAGCCTGGAGCTGGCAGCAGCATTAGTAGAAACTAGGGCTTCACAATCCCTAAGATTAAAAGATAAATTTTGAAATTTAAGATTTATGGTAGCTAGTGCTACCATAACATTTTTTAGGCCCAGACCCAGCAGCATCAGTAAACCATATATTGGCTGAATGACACAGCCTGGAGGTGGCTGAAGCATGAGGAGACCATATAGAGTCTGAATGGCACAGCCTGGAGTTGGCTGAAGCATGAGGACACCATATAGTGTCTGAATGGCACAGCCTGGAGCTGGCAGCAGCATTAGTAGACACTAGGATTTCACAATCCCTAAGATTAAAAGATGAATTTTGAAATTTAAATTTAAGATTCATGGTAGCTAGTGCTACCATAAAAAAAATTTAGGCCCAGGCCCAGCAGCATCAGTAAACCATATATTGGCTGAATGACACAGCGTGGAGTTGGCTGAAGTATGAGGAGACCATATAGTGGCTGAATAGCACAGCCTGGAGTTGGCAGAAGCATGAGGAGACCATTGAAATGTAAGATTTTGAAATAGAAATTTAAGATTTTGAAATTGAAATTGAGGATTTTGAAATTGAAATTTTAAGTCCCAAGTTATAGTGCCCCAGCGTGTGGGTACAAAAGACCAAATGTAACAAGGAGTCACATGGCAGCACAAGGACAGAGCCGAGAGATGGCATCAGTATGAGGAGACCATACATTGGCTGAATGACTGCCTGGAGTTTGTGGCAGCATGAGGAGACCATATTGTGGCTGAATGACACAGCCTGGAGTTGGCTGAAGCATGAGGAGACCATATAGTGGCTGAATTGCACAGCCTGGAGGTGGCTGAAGCATGAGGAGACCATTGAAATTTACGATTCTTTAATTTAAATGTAAGATTTTGAAATTGAGGATTTTAAAATTGAAATTTTAACTCCCAAGTTTTAGTGCCCCGGCGTGTGGGTACACAGGACCAGATTTAACAAGGAGTCACATGTCACATCGCAGCACAATGAGAGAGACTTGAGGTGGCAGCAGCAGCATGAGGGCCATGCCAACTGTTGACTGGGGGTGTCGGATGTCACTTGGGTGAAGTGGATTACTGAGTGGACCGATCAATCACGGCTGCTGGGTTGCTGGTCGAGACACGACTGCTAGCTGACACCGGGAGCTCAGACCTCTCAGGACTCTGGCTGCCACACGCCCCTACTCTGCTGCGACCTCTGCCTGCCCCTGATGAATTTAGGCCTCTGCCATTCCACTGTGCACATCATGGCTCTACTCTGCTTATTGCGTATATGAGGGGAATCCAATACGCTTCACTAAACTTAAAACAGTATTTGTCTAGAACAGCAGCAGATGTGTACTATTGGTTGTCCTTTCACAGTATATAGACCCTTGACAGATTAACAGGTACAAAATAGTACACTACTTAGATGTAGGTATGTGGTATGCACTAATGAGGGCAGAAAAATGTGCTACAGTATACTGAAAAATACATATTTTTACCTGTGTCCCAGATTTTAAAATTCCTTTATAATCAGAAAATGTCAGAATGCCACCTGACATTCAAAACAATGAAATGATAGATACGTTCTTTGAAGAAAAGGATCTTTCATTAGTTGACAATTTGAGTATATTATGTTCCAGGAACAGGAAAACATGATACAACGTAATTCTGTATTTGAAACACCACAACAAAGAATGAATGACTTAAAGCCTACTGGAACTGAGGAACTTCAAAATGGTAAATCAACCGCCTAGGATAGTCAATCAATTCCAACAGCCTGTGGTCAGTATCCACAGTTCCCTGTTTCTGCTAGTCCTTGGCAATATTCCTTTTATTACTGCTCTGGTATCAACATGGCAATAATGCTGGGAGAGTAACTCAAGGATACCCACATGTTTCCTACAATACACAGTCAACCAATCCTTATAATCAGTCATCTGCATTTGCAGTGCCAAATTCCTATAATACAAACCAGCCTTACTCTGATTTCAATGGACAGACTCAACACAGATGTATTCAGTTTTTGGCCCCTTTGGTGCCAATTTGCCATACAATTATGCAGATCCATTCTCTTCTTCAAATCAGAATCCAGTGCAGAATCCATACTCTTATAGTTCTACTGGAAATACAGGCTGGCCATGGAGTTCTTTGCAATAATGAACAAAACACAATGAAAGATGAAAAAAGATGAAAAGATGAAACAAGACAATGATCTCTGGATTCAATATCTGAATTTTTAATTAAAATAATTTGCAATTGACTACTTGCAGTAGTACTATTTATGCCAATGACATTTGTAGTTTTTGGCACATTTCTTAACTGTGCTAACATTTTTGTATGTTTTTGCATTATATTATCTAAAGTTAACATGTCTCGCCAGTATTTCATTTTTATAAGCAAAATGTTTATTTTGATATATTTTTCCAGTTTTTCTAAGGGCACTTGCTTAAAGTGTCTATAACTATTTTATATATTTGTTTGTTAGGAGTCACAATATATGATTGTGTTGTTTTGCAATTGTTATTTATATTTGAAAGATTTTGTGTTTTAAATAATTATGTGTTTGCTATCTTGTATTACAAAACTGAATTGACACTTTTCAGTTCTTAAGTAAAACATTAAGTCAGCACTCTTATCATCTGTTGAACAGCAATTAAAAAGTGAAATAATTAGTTTAAAAAAACATGCCATTTGAAAAAGTTTGGGGGGTTTGGTTTTCTCCAACAAAGGGGGAAAAAATACATATTTTTGCACAACAACAACAGTACACAACAGTGCTGCAGCACACAGTCGCTGTGTAATAAACCCAAAATTGCACTCTCAGATTAGGAATGGACTGTTGTGGAACAAAGAGGGCAGAGAAAAATGCATTACAGTACGCTTAAAAAACTTATTGGAGTAAAACACCAGCCGGTGATTACTTTTGCCTGGACTTTCACAGTATCTCGGCCCTTGACAGATGAACAGGTATAAAATAGTACACTACTTAGATGTACGTATGTGGTATGCACTTATGAGGGCAGACAAATGCGTTACAGTACGCTCAATAAACATATTGGAGTAAAACACTAGCCGGTGATTACATTTGGATGTCCTTTCACAGTATGTAGGCCCTTAACAGATTAACAGGTACAAAATAGTACACTACTTAGATGTAGGTATGTGGTATGCACTTTTGAGGGCAGTAAAATGCGGTACAGTACACTTAAAAATGCGTATATTTTTAAAACACCAGACAGTGATTACTTTTGACTGGACTTTCACAGTATCTAGGCCCTTAACAGATTAACAGGCACAAAATAGTACACCACTTAGATGTAGGTATGTGGTATGCACTTATGAGGGCAGAAAAATGCATTACAGTACGCTCAATAAACATATTGGAGTAAAACACCAGCCGGTGATTACTTTTGGATGTCCTTTCACAGTATGTAGGCCCTTGACAGATTAACAGGTACAAAATAGTACACTACTTAGATGTAGGTATGTGGTATGCACTTTTGAGGGCAGTAAAATGCGGTACAGTACACTTAAAAATGCGTATTTTTGTAAAACACCAGCCAGTGATTACTTTTTGCCTGGACTCTCACAGTATCTAGGCCCTTGACAGATTAACAGGTACAAAATAATATACTACTTAGATGTACATATGTGGTATGCACTGATGAGGGCAGAAAGATGTAGTACAGTATGCTTAAAAGAAACATATTTTTGCACAACACCAGCAGTACACAACAATGCTGCAGCACAAAAAAACTGTGTACTAAACACAAAATTGCACTCTGTCAAAGACTATTAGGAATTTTTAGATGCCCTGGAGCCTGGACCGCAGTAAATGGAGTTTAATGAAGTGATTCTCGTTATAGAATCGCGGCGATATTCGCATTCGTTGCAAATCAAATATTTAATGAAATTCGTAGCGAATTCGGGTTCGTCAGCTTCGATTCGCTTATCTCTAATTATGAATATTCTCTGAGATATTCTGAGTTTCTCTGGAAAGTTACCAATGACAGGAGTAATTATTTTCTAGACCACACTGAATTATCACATCTATTATTCTCAGTTGGTCTTTTTATAATTAATATTGAGGGTTTATTGTTTGGAGTCCAAAAATCAGACCCATACATTATGGGGGCAGTTCATCAAGAGTGGTATAGGTGAACATCTTTTTACCCCATTAATTCATGTGGTGGAACATGGTGCAGGGCATGTGATAAATCTGGTGCTGATCTTATTTCTTACTTCAGTACTCCAC
This sequence comes from Hyla sarda, assembly GCF_029499605.1. Classification (NCBI taxonomy): domain Eukaryota; kingdom Metazoa; phylum Chordata; class Amphibia; order Anura; family Hylidae; genus Hyla; species Hyla sarda. The sequence goes on from NC_079189.1 coordinate 301,343,307, forward strand.
TTTGTCGACTTTTTGTGCGACTTTTAACCCGTGCAACAATATGTGAAACTTTTTATTAATGCTGTCCATTGGCAGTATTGTAAGCCAAGTCAGGACTGGAGTAGATTTACACGTTAGTTAGCGCAGTTGCGACAAAAGATGTGACACTGAAAAGTCGCATACCATGAATTCTTTACCACTGCATGATTTACCTGAAATCACAACTTTGTATGTTTTTTTTTTTTTTAAACTTCTAAATGAAATTTGCAATGAAAAGTCACTAAACAGCATCTGAGACAATTTGTGCAACACATTTACACCACAAAACCAGGGTAAAACCAATGATAAATTCCCCCTTTGTCAATTTACACCACAAAACCAGGGTAAAACCAATTATAAATTACCCCCATGTCCATTATTTTGGGGACATAAGGTTGCCTTACGTAAATTAATAAACTGTCTATAAAAATAAGAAATCTTTTTCCAGTGCCTGTAATAATACATAATGTTTTCTTTTTTTAAGCTGTAGAAGCTTGTTTAGGTTAAAATTATCATATTTAATATTTATCATTATTTTACGGAACACAAATGGGGAGATTTACTTACTAGTGTTTGCTTCTAGACTCTGATGTAAAATAAGTGAAAATTTGGTGCATTGCATTACCTTTCACAAATGAAGCAAATGCACGTTAAATATAATATACCGCGCCTGGCATTACTTTTTAGTTTTGAAACTCAACAAAAGGGTGTTTTTTTTTGGGAGGGGGGGCATGGACATTGTATAGCAGGAAGGGGACGTGGCTTAAAATGCAGCATGTTCCATAATTGTGAATATGTTTCTTTATAGATTACACACTCCTAACAACATGTCAAAAAAATTTATTATAATTCTTAAATATAGATGTATGAGTTGCAAGTGATTTTAATTATATGATAAATGAACTATATTAGAATGTTTATTTATTTATTTATTGCAAGAACCACTTTTAAAGGGGTATTCCGGGCAAAAACATCTTATCCCTTATCGAAAGGATAAGGGATAAGATGTCTGATCGCGGGGGGCCCGCCGCTGGGACCCCCTGCGATCTCCCTGCAGCATCCGCATTCTATGCGGGAGCTGCGTCTCCAGTTTTGGAAACCTCTGGGTTTCCGGGACTGGGGACGTGATGTCACACCACGCCCCCTCCATTCATGTCTATGGGAGGTGGCATGATGGCCGTCACGTCCCTAGCCCCGGAAACCTGGAGGTTTCCGAAACTGGAGAGAATGCGGGTGCTGTTGGGAGATCGCGGGGGGATCCAAGTGGTGGGCCCCCCACGATCAGACATCTTGTCCCTATCTTTTGGATAGGAGATAAAATGTTTTTACCCGGAATACCCCTTTAACATACATAACAACTGTATTTTTTATTTCTACAGCTCATTCGACAATTATCATTATAAAGGCTTTACTATGAATATTTTGTGAACTGGTTAGTATTCCAAGTCTTCATGCATTCTTGCATGTCTAACTCTTACTTTTAACAATGGATGAGCAAGCTGAACAGTTGCTACAATGCATATAAAAAAGTTACTTGTTTTTGCACCTTTCACTTCTTTGTAGTCACATGCAAAAACTATTGGCACTACCATTTGACTAGATATCCATCAATTCATTCTATTAGCCCGCAGGCCGAACCATGTAACAATAACAATAATTCAATGTACTGGGCTGCTGTTTCCTCTCTGGACGGACATATGACAGGAAGAGAAGTGACCTGTAGAGCTTAGATGAGGCATCAAGTGACAAGGTCACTTAGGGCTATGGATAAGTTTCTTGCGTCTCCTGTTTTCAAGTGTCACCTTTCAGTGTGTAAGACTCATGTCACCTTACTTATCTCCCGACATTAAATACTTCTGTAAGAGTCACCATTTAACCTGACCTACATGAAATATTTCTGCTGTTGACTAGTTAGTTAATACTTTTGGAATGTTTCCTTTTATTATGTCCCATACAACAATTTTATACAGCTATGCAGAGAACTACAGTGAAGGCCCAGTCAAGTGAATGGGCCGATTGCACAGAGTGGCTTTGTAGGTGTGATCAGTGATTAAATAATAATGTTTGGGACATTCTTGCCTTTCCTCTTTTTATGCCTTTATTTTTTTAAATACACTTCGATCTAGGGCATTTGTGGGCCCTTGTGCCCCAGGCCTTCTGCTGTGAGATATGCTCCCTTTAAATGAGCACAGTTTATGTTGGTGACGAATAGAATCCACATTGCTTCCAGATGGTGTTCTCCTCTTTTGTCCTTTTCAATGGAGGTTGAGCGGACTAATACCATCATGCTTTAAGTCAGAAGTCAGGTTCGGAAGGACATCCTTGATTAATTCTATAAAGTCTGGCAGCCATGGCTTGATTTTCCACATGCTTCGGATGTCTCCTTTTATTTACACCTTTGACTGTATATTTTAGGTTTGCTTCTTGGTTTCATACCCCCCCCCCACCCCCTTTTTATTATATGTCCATTTGTGTAAATTTTTTGCTTAGTTTTGTGTTATGCGACCTGTGCTGCCCCATCCCTTCCCCACCCCTCCCCGTTTATTTTATGTCTCATCTGCCCGATTCCTGTTCCCCCTCCCTGGTTTATTGGGAAAGGGCTTTTGTATTTGTGTAATTCATACTTGGTATTTGTACTTGTCGTGCCCCATTCGGGAATGCTCGGTTTGCTGTATGTACCGGTTTCTTATGCTTTCAATAAAACTATTTTGTTTGACACTAAACAAGGCAATTTCTTATTTCCTTTCAGTCGAAAACTTAGAGGATGTAAAAGAGTCCCCTATAAATTTTTTCCCTCATGACCAAAAATAAGATTATACAATTGTACATTGTGCATCAGAGCTACTTAGCCCCTGTTAGGCTATATTCACATGGCAGAATTTCCACATGCGGAATTCCGTGTCACTGCTCCTGATTTTTCCATTCCATTCCTCCTCTCCCCTCTTTCTCTTCCCCACTTTTTGTCACTTTTCTCTCCTGTCTCTTTTGCATAGCTACACTAGGTTATCCAATTTCAAAATGACACATGAGCACCTTGTTTGTATTTTATTAATTTGTTTTTGTGGTTTGTACTGTTTTATACAGTCTGGATCTGTTTATGAGACTTTCTAAATGCTGGTACATGGAAGGTTTTTGTATATGTATATATATATATATATATATATATATATATTTTTTTTTTTTGTAATAAAAAAGTGAATGGTGCCAGCTGCTGTTCCCTGCACACCCTGATGACCAGGAGTGCTATTGTGAAGGGAATTCCCTACATTCTCACAATAAATGGGGGTCCTAGAGGTCGGACACTCATTGATCATAAAGCAATGGCTCATTATATCAATATTATATAATGTTAGGAGATTGGAAACTCTTTTACCTAGACCATGTCATTCCTTGTCATTCAAGATTTAGAGGGATTGTCCAATTTGGCATTCTCTTTGCTATACAATAGTTTTCCCTATTTTCCAAATATTTAGGAATGGAAAGATAGCACTAGTTTATAAAATCAATCTACTTTGTTGGCAAATATGCTGGATTACTTAATGTTTATTGGAGATGAGTAAAACAGGATTCCATTAACCTGATGAGCTTTCTGCAACATGGTTGCTTGTTGTATACAAACACATGCAATGGTCACCCTATTATTGGACTACATACTGTTGGTTCTAAGCCAGGGAGGCAGCATTGAGACCACTTTATGACATAATCAAAGCAAATACCTGGATCTCTCGTGCGTGGTACATGATGATGAGTCCAAGTAGGATAGCAGTTGAGAGGCTAATAAGGCATTTCAGTGCAAATGAGTATGAGGATTCCTAAAAAAAAAAAAAAAAAAGAGCAAGATATTAAAAATGACTGCTGCTCATACTGATTAAAAGAAATACAAATAAATGCCACTGATTTTTTTGTTCCCATGTTGCACCTCCCCCTCAAATTCTACTAGTCAGTGTATGTGTGTTTGTTAAACTATCTTCCTATTCATTTTGGAGTATTCACATTATAAAACTACATTATTATTATTATTATTATTCACATTATGATACTTTAGCAATACTACAAAAAATAATACACAAAGACCACATCTGAATGTAAAGAAAATCTGTCGGGACTCCTATTTCCCTTACCAAATGTAATGCTCCTATAGAGAAAGCCGGTGAGTCCTTCTTAGCCACCCACAGTATGCTTGATAGCTGTTCTATAAAGTTCTCCTTACACATAGGGAGGAATTTATGAAGACAGTATGCCTGGCTTCTGGTTTTAAAGGGGTACTCTACTGGAAAACATTTTCTTTTAAATCAACTGGTGCCAGAAAGTTAAACAGATTTGTAAATTACTTCTATTAAAAAATCTTTATCCTTCCAGTACTTATCAGCTGCTGTATACTACAGTGGAAGTTCTTTTCTTTTTGAATTTCCTTTCTGCCTGACCACAGTGCTCTCATCTGACACCTCTGTCCATCTTAGGAACTGTCCAGAGCAGGACAATTCCTGGCTGATGTTTGCATTTAGAGGCGGGTTCCCGGCTGCTGATAGCACCTTGGACCCATGGTCTATGATGCAAACACAGCTCCATACATGTACAGTCATGGGCGTAAATGTTGGCACCCCTGAAATTTTTCTAGAAAATGAAGTATTTCTCACAGAAAAGGATTGCAGTAACACATGTTTTGCTATACACATGTTTATTACCTTTGTATTAAACTTTAGTAAGCCAAACTCCTTCTGGGAAAATGTCTTGTGGACAGATGAGACCAAGATAGAGCTTTTTGGTAAAGCACATGATTCTACTGTTTACCAAAAATGGAATGAGGCCTACAAAGAAAAGAACACAGTACCTACAGTGAAATGTGGTGGAGGGTCAATGATGTTTTCGGGTTGTTTTGCTGCCTCTGGCACTGGGTGCCTTGAATGTGTGCAAGGCATCATGAAATCTGAGGATTACCAGGGGATTTTGGGTCGCACTGTACAGCCCTGTGTCAGAAAGCTGGGTTTGCGTCCGAGATCTTGGGTCTTCCAGCAAGACTATGACCCCAAACATATGTCAAAAAGCACCCAGAAATGGATGGCAACAAAGCGCTGGAGAGTTCTGGAGTGGCCAGATCTAAATCCCATTGAACACCTGTGGAGAGATCTTAAAATTGCTGTTGGGAAAAGGCGCCCTTCCAATAAGAGAGACCTGGAGCAGTTTGCAAAGGAAGAGTGGTCCAACATTCCGGCTGAGAGGTGTAAGAAGCTTATTGATAGTTATAGGAAACGACTGATTTCAGTTATTTTTCCAAAGGGTGTGCAACCAAATATTAAGTTAAGGGTGCCAATAATTTTGTCCAGCACATTTTTGGAGTTTGGTGTGACATTATGTTTAATTTGCTTTTTTTTTTTTGTTTAGTTCCAAAACACACAAAGGGAATAGACATGTGTATAGCAAAACATGTGTTACTGCAATCCTTATCTGTGAGAAATTTTAGGGGTACCAACATTTACGGCCATGACTGTACTTCCTGGTGCGCCAGGAGTACCAGACAGCCAGGACATGTACATCTGTTGTCCTCTAGTGGTTAAAAGGGTACTCCAATGGAAAACAATTTTTTTTTTTTAATCAACTGGTGCCAGAAAGTTAAATATATTTGTTACTGTTATTTTAAAATCTTAATCCTTCCAGTACTTATCAGCTGCTATATTCTCCACAGGAAGTTGTATTTCTATCTGGAATTATTTTCAGCCTAGCCACAGTGCTCTCTGCTAACACCTCTGTCCATGACAGGAACTGAACAGAGTACAAGCAAATCCCCACAGCAAACTTCTCCTGCTCTCGACAGTTCTTGTTACGCACAGAGGTGTCAGCAGAGAGCACTGTGGTCAGACAGAAAAGAACTCCAGAAAGAAATACAACTTCCTCTGTATTCTGTATACAGCAGCTAAGAACTGGAAGGATTAAGATTTTTAAATAGAAGTCATTTACAAATCTGTTTAACTTTCTGGCACCAGTTGATTTAAAACAAAAATAGTTTTCCACTGGAGTACCCCTTTAAATAGTTTGTACAATTCTACACGCAGCGATACCAAATATGTTTATTATTGGAAAACAATAGGATCTGAATGAGCCCTGCTGTATTGTTACACACAGAATCTTTGCCTTCAAGGACTTTCTGAGTTTATTGGTTAGAAGCAGTAGAATTGACAATGCGTGTTGGTACTATCACGTGCCTTTCTCCGGTCCAGCGTCCTGGCTGGTCAAACACAGGCAGCTAATACAACTTCTATACCTAGACATACAGTAAAATGATTCAACCTAATCAAATGTAGAGGGTTCTATGGTAATCTATTTATTTCCATACATTTTGACATATGCTATTTTTTTTTTTAACAGGGAGAATTGAATAATAGTGTTGTAGATTGTAGATGTGCACCATGTCTGTTTTTCTACCCGAATTCACACTGTGATTTCTATCCCCTCTTTTTTTTTTTTGTTTGAACATGTTGTCTGCACTCTTCCCCACCCCCTCAGCCCAACCCTATATAAGTAGTAGTTAGCTACACATGGGTCATTTCTTTCCTAGCAGCCTCCCAGTCTGACTGGGAGAGCATGGTAAGTGAGCCATTACACCTTGTTCACACTGGTGTGGTGCTGTGCGGTGTCCGTTGCTGCCGTGGCGCCGTGTCTGCGGGGGACTGCGGCCCATAGACTGGACTGAGTGGCATTGGGGCCGCTCTGCTGGTGGGTCGTACCCCCTGTGGGCATTGGTGTCGCGGCGGTGGTGGTCGCCGCCCGGTGCTGCGCCATTTTATGCTAGGGACGTTAGGGACCCACTCTAAATAGGTGGCCTTGACGTGGCGAGTGGGCTTGTACTTTTTGATCAAAAATGTATACTAACAACCTGTTAGTTTTGATATTATGCTGAGAAGCAATCAGATCATTATACAAGATTGTAGATGTGCACCATGTCTGTTTTTCTACCCGAATTCACACTGTGATTTCTATCCCCTCTTTTTTTTTTTGTTTGAACATGTTGTCTGCACTCTTCCCCACCCCCTCAGCCCAACCCTATATAAGTAGTAGTTAGCTACACAAGCGCCATTTCTTTCCTAGCAGCCTCCCAGTCTGACTGGGAGAGCATGGTAAGTGAGCCATTACACCTTGTTCACACTGGTGTGGTGCTGTGCGGTGTCCGTTGCTGCCGTGGCGCCGTGTCTGCGGGGGAGTGCGGCCCATAGACTGGACTGAGTGGCATTGGGGCCGCTCTGCTGGTGGGTCGTACCCCCTGTGGGCATTGGTGTCGCGGCGGTGGTGGTCGCCGCCCGGTGCTGCGCCATTTTATGCTAGGGACGTTAGGGACCCACTCTAAATAGGTGGCCTTGACGTGGCGAGTGGGCTTGTACTTTTTGATCAAAAATGTATACTAACAACCTGTTAGTTTTGATATTATGCTGAGAAGCAATCAGATCATTATACAAGATTGTAGATGTGCACCATGTCTGTTTTTCTACCCAAATTCACATTGAATAATAGTGTATTTGCCAGATTTTTCTGCACAGGTTCTCTCTACCTTAAGGGTTTCGTTACTTGTTCAGGTTTTTTAATGCAATTATTGAATACTAAATAAGGAAAAGATCATACAAAGAAGACATATATAAACAAAACACTGGGACATCCCCTCTTTTCAAATCCATTCCTGGCTTTGTATCTAATAATTAAAAACCTGAACATGTGAACACAGTCTAAAGCACTAGCAACTGAACAAACAGGGCTATTCCACCTTACTCGGAGGGCCTCATATCAGCGGCATTATCTATCTATATAGTGGAAAGATGGAGGCTCAACCTAAGTAAACCACAACCTGGGTGCTACCAATGCTTCCTAGACAGAACAATTGCCAAACAAGAAAAAGTGAGAGCACATAAAGGCGCACACCACCAATTATACAATAAGTACTTTTATTAGATCAGGGGACACCCGCATCCTTAAACGCAAAGAACACAAATGCTCCCTAGTCACATAGTGCCCCAATAGAGGTAAACCAATCATGTTAAAGAAATTGCACTGATCCTAGCAGCAATAATTGATAGAGTAATTGCAAATCATTTCAAGTCATATATTATAATATCTGTGCAAAAAATCTAAAAGAACAAAGTGTAAAATATATAGTCATAATACCCGTAATCACAAGTTAGTAATAGCACTAGTCTAGCCAGTCACAAGTAGTGTTGAGCGGCATAGGCCATATTCGAATTCGCGAATATTCGCGAATATATGGACGAATATTCGTCTTATATTCGCGAATATTCGCATATTCGCTATATTCTCGTGTTATTTTCGCATATGCGAATATTCGCGTATGCGAAAATTAACATATGTGGATATTAGCATATGCAAGATTAACATACGTGAAAATTCGCATATGCGAAAATTAGCATATGCGAATTTTCGTATATGCGAATTTTAGCACGCCAGTCTCACACAGTAGTATTACAGCCTTCTTTACACCACACAAGCTGGAAGCAGAGAGGGGTGATCACTGTGATGTGTACTGTGAAGAAAAAAAAAAAAAAATAACGAATATTCGTAATTACGAATATATAGCGCTATATTCGCGAAATTCGCGAATTCGCGAATATGCGATATTCGCGAATAATATTCGAATTGCGAATATTCGCGAGCAACACTAGTCACAAGGGAGAAAAAACATATCAATGATACATCACATGGTAGGTACAGGAGCAGGTGTCCCCCCCAAAAACGGTCTCCACCCGTTCCATCACCAAGGGTGACTTCCTCAGGGGCACCCTTGGTGACTAGTACTATTACTAACTTGTGATTACAGGTATTATGACTATATATTTTACACTTTGTTCTTTTTAATCATTGTTATTACTACTAGCTTTTTTGCACAGATATTATTACATCACTTGAAATTATTTGCTATTACTCTATCAATTATTGCTTCTAGGATGAGGGCAATTTCTTTAACATTATTGGTTTACCTGTATTGGGGTACTATGTGACTAGGAAGCATTTGTGTTTTTGTTTTTAAGGATTGAGGGTGTCCTCTGTCCTCCTCTGTGGCGTTGGGAGGCCATGTATTTACTGGCTCCCACATTTTAAAGGGGTATTCCAGGAAAAACTTTTTTTTTTAATATCAACTGGCTCCAGAAAGTTAAACAGATTTGTAAATTACTTCTATTAAAAAAAATCTTAATCCTTTCAATAATTATCAGCTGCTGAAGTTGAGTTGTTGTTTTCTGTCTGGCAACAGTGCTCTCTGCTGACATCTCTGCTTGTCTCGTGAACCGTCCAGTTTAAAAGAGGTTTGATATGGGGATTTGCTTCTAAACTGGGCGTTTCCCGAGACAGGTGTCATCAGAGAGCACTTAGACAGAAAAGAACAACCTTAACTTCAGAAGCTTATAAGTACTGAAAGGATTAAGATTTTTTTATAGAAGAAATTTACAAATCTGTTTAACTTTCTGGAGCCAGTTGATATTAAAAAAAAATATTGATATATTTTTGATATATTAAAAAAAGTTTTTTCCTGGATAACCCTTTAATTGTTTTTAATCTTGTTACATACACATTTTTTGTCTTTTCATGTGATCTAATAAAAGTACTTATTGTATAATTGGCGGTGTGCACCTTTATGCGCTCTCGCTTTTTCTTGTTTGGCAATTGCATTATCTATCTATATCTATCTCTATGGTATGTAGTCTAATGTAAGATTTGTGTGCATCAGGTCAGTGTCAGGAAATGCCAGAAAAAGAGAATGCACTTTATTTGGGCATATGCTAGAGACATCCTGTAAAAACATCCAGAAGTCATAAAAGAATATGGACATGCATTTAAGTGAAATGTTATGTTACAATAAATTAAAATAAAATGTATGCATATGAGTTATATGGGTAAAAAATATCCTACAATTTTATGTACAATGTTAATCTTTTTTCACGTCACCCCTTACAATGGATCAACCCTATTTTGCCACTGTTCAATTTCCACATACCTTTCATCACTTATTCCTAAGAATCCCTATGGGGGGACATTTATCAAGGTATTTGGAACCTTCTTTTTTATTTACTTTGGGCGCACAAAAAGTCGCACGTGCATCTAAGCACTTTTTTGAAATTTCAGTTTTCACTTTGCAGTGGTCACGAATTTATGATGTGTGAATGTTGCACGTAGGCAAAAAAAAAGTTGCAAACCCCTTACAAAGAGTCGCAAGTCTGCTCCAGGTTTGATCTGGACTACATAACTCCCATGCGTGAGAAAATTTAAAAAGTCGCAAAAAAAAAGTCTCACTAAAGTCTCAGTTGCAACTTTTGTGTTTTGCTTATGTGCTCCAAATTTATCAAAGCAAGTGTTACTAGGGTAAATATGGAGCATATAAGCAAAACTAAAGCAAAAAAATATATATAAAAATGACTTCAGAAGCTTTCTGCGCCATATAGTTCTAGACTACTAGTGTTCATGTATAGCGTTCTGCATATCTACCTCTTCACAGCCGTTTCTTTACACCAAGACTGGGACAAGGTATTTTGGTGCCTCAAGCACATACGACAAATGGTGCTCCCCATCCCCATCTGACTTGCCTTAACCTCCTAGCCATAAGTTGTGCTTGCCATTTGGTTTGTCTGCCTGGTTATCAGAATCAAATCTGCAGCCAGTCACATGGTAGCAGTGAGATCTCCACTGATATGTGCTGACGACTGATAGGACTTTGTTATCCGGGAAACACCACTGGCATCACTTGGGTCTATAAAAATGTTTTACCCCCTAAAAAAAAAATAATCCTACGTACAGTACATAAAATGCATTCAGATAGTCTTCAGACCCTTTTACCTTTTTTTTTTTTTTTTTTTACATTTTGTTGAGATCTTGTGCTAAAATATAAAAAAAAATGAGTTTTCCCTCCATCAATCTGCACTCAATGTCCCATAATAAAAATTTGATAACATAATTTTATAAGTTTTTGCAAATGTATAAAAAATGATAAAACTGCCTTAGGATAAGTATTTAGTATCTTCATAGTAATGCCTCCTTTCCTGTGCTAAGCTTCTGCAGAGTGGAGCTCAACAGGAGGATCAGCACAAGGGAGGAGGAATTATTATGAGCATCAAGGCCGGACTTCACCATCCACCAAGGGCTTCGAAATACCCCTGTGCATCTTACCTATACTAAAACCAATGATTACTGATGACAGGAGGCATGGAATTAGGAACGGTAAGTATGATTTTCTATCAGTGTCAACAGCACCACAAGCCTGTATCAACAGGTTAGTGCAGGCGATACTGATGACAGATTCCTCTTACTGAAAGCCTGATTGAGTGTGTGCTGGACCTTAGACTGGGACTTAGACAAAGGTTCACCTGTGCAATAATAATGATAATAATGACCTTAAGCGCAAAGTCAAGACAACAAAGGACAGGCTTAGGGACAACTCTTAGAACTTCATTGAGTGACCTAGCCAGAACCCTGACATTAACCCAATGTAACATCTCTGGAGAGACCTGAGAATGGCTTCCACCGACTGTCCCCATCCAGCCTCTCAGAGCTTGAGAGGATCTGCAGAGAAAAATGGCAGAAAATCCCCAAATCCAGGTGTGTAAACCTTGTGGTATCATCCCATAGAAGACTGGAGGCTGTAATCTCTGCCAAATGGGCTTCAGCTTTGTACCGAGTGAAGGGTCTGAAAATTTATGTCAATGCAATAATTTACTTTTCTTTTTCAATAAATTAGGAAAGATTCCAACATTCTTTTTTCATTTTATCATTATAGCATATTGAGTGCAGAATGATACGGAAAAACTGATAGCTTTTTTTAATTTTAGAAAAAGTTGCAAAAAATAACCAAAAGTGAAAGGGTCTGAAGATTTTCTGAATGCATAGTATTAAGACAATTTTCTATGTCAGATAATTTACCTACAGTCCAACAGTTAAAAAAAAATACCAGCATACAAGAAACAAATATTATGCCCTATACATTTTACCATCATGCAATTATTGAACATTAGTCTGAACATCAAGACCAATATTACCAATAATACCACTATGACAAATGCCACCACACTATGACTACATATTATTTCTATGTAGTGACTAAATAATATCATCACAGTGGCCCTCATTTACTATTGCAAACCCATCATGTTTTGTCGGGTAGTGTGCCAGATTCTGGCACATTGCGCCAGAAATTTTTTCTGCGCCACAATTTGTGCCAGAATTGGAAAAAAACTGATTAACTCTCCATTTTTGAAAAGGGGGCGTGGTCATTGGGGGAAAGGGGCATGGTCACCAAAAAGGGGCCTGTTCCCGACATTTTCGTAAAAACCCAACATATTTACTAAGGTTTCCACATAAAATGTGGTGGATTTCAGCTGAGGAAAACCAGACAGATCAGAGCAGGTGTAAAAAAAAGCAAAGTGTAGGGAAAGTGGAAAATGTAGGGAAACCTTAGTAAATACCGTGGAAAAAAAAATGTAGGGAATTAAAATCTACAAAGAAACCTATACTCGATTCTTAGTAAATGAGGGCCATTGTTACCGAATACAAACCATTATACATATTACTAATTATGCATAAAAAAGTAACATAAGAAGCCATTTATTGTGACATAGTTGTTTGGCTCCTTTTTAATCATAATGATAACAGAAGTCATCTGAAACCTGATCATAAAATGACATACCCTTGAATGTTTGGCCTTGTCACAAAAACACAAGATGACACACACAGGTTAAAATAGCAAGTTAGGGTAGGGTCACACGTGGCGTATTTTACTGCTTATTTTCTACAGCTGATTTTGCTATACATTGACATCAGCAGCAGCAAATACGCAGCAAAATACACAGTAAAATACAGCACGTGACCCTACCCTGAAGGTTAAATACCTACACCTGTGGCTTTTTAAATTACAAATGGTGTCTGTGTATAACTAGTCAAAAAAGTATATATGCTCTCAAGAGGATGCAGTGATTAGGCTAGATACCAAGCCACAGGGGAGCAGAAAAGAACTGTTAAAAGACCTATGTAACAACAAGGTAATATAAAAAAAATTATCCAAAGCCTTGAAGATGCCAGACAGTAATGTTCATTTACATGGAGGATTAGGGGAACTCCTGATACTAAACCAAGGTCAGGTAGACCAAGATAGATTTCAGCCACAAATGCCTGAAAAATTGTTCAGAATACAATGAAAAGTCCTTATGTAACTGCAGGAGAAATATAGGCTCTGGAAAAAGTCAATGTGGATGTTTCAAGGAGCACAATACAATAATACCTGAACAAAAATTAGCTGCACGTTTGAAAGAAAGATTTACTGTTCCAATGCCACTAAATGCCTGTGTACAATATGCCCGACAACACCTTGACATGCCTCAGCTTCTGGCAACCTGTAATTTGGAGTGACAAGACCAAAATAAAGCTTTATGGTCATAAAAAGAAACTCCTTGTTTGAAGAGGGGTCAACAAGGCCTTCAGCGAAAAGAATACAATCCCCATAAAGCATGGTGGTGGCTTACTGTTGTATTGTTGGGGTGTGAACTCTAAAGGCACAGGGGATCGTGTAAAAATTGATAGATGAAGGCAGATAATTTGCATTCTTCTGCATGAAGGCTGTGCATGGGATGCTCTGGAACTTTCCAGCACAACACAACACGAAGTCAAGTTGACCATCCAGTGGTTACAGCAGAAAAAAGGTGAATGTTCTAGAGTTAGGTCCCCAAAGAAGGTAGATAGGTCCCCTAGTAGTTACATCTCCTCAATAAGTACATGCATAACCCTAGTAGGTTGGTAGGTCATATCATACTTAAAAATAGAGAGAAACTAACCCGCATACTCCTATCATACTTAAACAAAACTGAAACTCCCCTTCTCCCCATTCTAATGCTGAACTTCCCTACTCTAGAGGTTCTTTCTCCTCCTCTCTAACACAGGCGACTCAATGAGTGACATCAATGAGCCATCTGCATTTTGTAGGCCACAGACCTAAAGCTGCTTGCAGCCTACAAGAGTAAGTGGCTGGAGATTCTTCTTCAGCCAATAGAAATAACTTTGTCAATTTGGAGAGACCAAGGCCTCTGCAGTGCATGACAGAAGACTTTTTCTGCAGTGGAAGTGTTAGGGGATAAGGAAACTGAATATGCCCAAAGCTTGTTCCCTGCAGAAAAGATTAGCAAACAATGATGAAAAGAAACTTTGTAATGCTAGAAACAGTATATATATAGAGGGAGTGGAGTTCACAATACATATAACACGAGGTTAACTGTGACCCTCTCACCCAGAAAGAGGGAAATTTTTTTAAAGTAAAGTAAAATATTCACAGTCCTCGATGTTCTACCCACCAGGGGTATATGATGGAAATCAATGCAAGTATGCAAGATATAAAAAGAGGAAATATTTATTTATTTCCTAAATTATAAAAATATTTTGTGCAGGGCCCTTGCGTTATTAAATTATATAAAACCCAGAACACAATCATACATAAGTCATAAAATACAATGCAATATCAATAATAGTATGGGGTGTCCACCTGCAAGAAAAATACAAATAAATGGTGTGTCCACCTGAAATAAAAACATCCACCTAGAAGGTGATAGTGTCCACTCAAATAGAGAAAGATCCGCCTGTGGAGGGTAAGATTCTATCACTCAATCTCAGGGTGTCAAGATGCACAGTTCTATAAGATGGCAATAGAAATACTTGCATTGATTTCCATCATATACCCCAGGTGGGTAGAACATTGAGGATTGTGAATATTTTATTTTACTTTACTTAATGCTAGAAACAGTCTAAATTACTTAAAAGCAGCTATTAGCCTTTCAGGACTTTTGTTATGGAAGTGATTAATGCGAAAACCCTATAAGTTGTGAGGTAGGGACTCCATGGGTCATACTTCTTTTTCTAGTACATTCTAAGGATAATAAGTCAAATTGAGTTCTGGGGATTTTGAGGCCAAGTTAATCCCTTAAACACTTCATGTTCCTCAAACCATTCCTGGAAATTTTTACAGTGTGGAAAGAAACAAGGCTCTTAATGAAAGAGTCTTCTGCTGTTAGGGAATATCACTGTTATGAAGGAACGTATTCAGTCTAAGACTAGTATTAGGCTGGTTTCACATCACGTTTTTACCAATACGGGACCGCGTACAGCCGTATGCGGTTTTCCACCGCACCTCAAACCGTGGTCGACTACGAATTTAGGTGCGGTGGGAAAACCACATACGGGGCAAAAATGAGCCGACCGGAGTCAGCGTTTCACTCCGGCCGGCTGTTACGCCGAGCGCTCCGGGTCCCCGCTCCTCCCCGGAGCGCTCGCTTCACTCTCCCCGCGGCAGCGCTCCGGTCACGTCCTCTGACCCGGGGCGCTGCGATTCCGCTGCCAGCCGGGATGCGATTCGTGATGCGGGTAGCGCCCGCTCGCGATGCGCACCCCGGCTCCCCTACCTGACTCGCTCTCCGTCTGTTCTGTCCCGGCGCGCGCGGCCCCGCTCCCTAGGGCGCGCGCGCGCCGGGTCTCTGCGATTTAAAGGGCCACTGCGCCGCTGATTGGCGCAGTGGTTCCAATTAGTGGTTACACCTGTGCACTTCCCTATATCACCTCACTTCCCCTTCACTCCCTCGCCGGATCTTGTTGCCTTAGTGCCAGTGAAAGCGTTCCTTGTGTGTTCCTTGCCTGTGTTTCCAGACCTTCTGCCGTTGCCCCTGACTACGATCCTTGCTGCCTGCCCCGACCTTCTGCTACGTCCGACCTTGCTTTTGCCTACTCCCTTGTACCGCGCCTATCTTCAGCAGCCAGAGAGGTGAGCCGTTGCTAGTGGATACGACCTGGTCACTACCGCCGCAGCAAGACCATCCCGCTTTGCGGCGGGCTCTGGTGAAAACCAGTAGTGGCTTAGAACCGGTCCACTAGCACGGTCCACGCCAATCCCTCTCTGGCACAGAGGATCCACTACCTGCCAGCCGGCATCGTGACAGTAGATCCGGCCATGGATCCCGCTGAAGTTCCTCTGCCAGTTGTCGCTGACCTCACCACGGTGGTCGCCCAGCAGTCACAACAGATAGCGCAACAAGGCCAACAGCTGTCTCAACTGACCGTTATGCTACAACAGTTACTACCACAGCTTCAGCAGTCATCTCCTCCGCCAGCTCCTGCACCTCCTCCGCAGCGAGTGGCCGCTCCTGGGATACGCTTATCCTTGCCGGATAAATTTGATGGGGACTCTAAGTTTTGCCGTGGCTTTCTTTCCCAATGTTCCCTGCATCTGGAGATGATGTCGGACCTGTTTCCCACTGAAAGGTCTAAGGTGGCTTTCGTAGTCAGCCTTCTGTCCGGAAAAGCCCTGTCATGGGCCACACCGCTCTGGGACCGCAATGACCCCGTCACTGCCTCTGTACACTCCTTCTTCTCGGAAATCCGAAGTGTCTTTGAGGAACCTGCCCGAGCCTCTTCTGCTGAGACTGCCCTGTTGAACCTGGTCCAGGGTAATTCTTCCGTTGGCGAGTATGCCGTACAATTCCGTACTCTTGCTTCAGAATTGTCCTGGAATAATGAGGCCCTCTGCGCGACCTTCAAAAAAGGCCTATCCAGCAACATTAAAGATGTTCTGGCCGCACGAGAAATTCCTGCTAATCTACATGAACTTATTCACCTAGCCACTCGCATTGACATGCGTTTTTCCGAAAGGCGTCAGGAACTCCGCCAAGATATGGACTCTGTTCGCACGAGGCGTTTCTTCTCCTCGGCTCCTCTCTCCTCTGGTCCCCTGCAATCTGTTCCTGTGCCTCCCGCCGTGGAGGCTATGCAGGTCGACCGGTCTCGCCTGACACCTCAAGAGAGGACACGACGCCGTATGGAGAACCTCTGCCTGTACTGTGCTAGTACCGAACACTTCCTGAGAGATTGTCCTATCCGTCCTCCCCGCCTGGAAAGACGTACGCTGACTCCGCACAAAGGTGAGACAGTCCTTGATGTCTACTCAGCTTCTCCACGTCTTACTGTGCCTGTGCGGATGTCTGCCTCTGCCTTCTCCTTCTCTACAGTGGCCTTCTTGGACTCTGGATCTGCAGGAAATTTTATTTTGGCCTCTCTCGTCAACAGGTTCAACATCCCGGTGACCAGTCTCGCCAGACCCCTCTACATCAATTGTGTAAATAATGAAAGATTGGACTGTACCATACGTTTCCGCACGGAGCCCCTTCTTATGAGCATCGGATCTCATCATGAGAGGATTGAACTTTTGGTCCTCCCCAATTGCACCTCGGAAATTCTCCTTGGACTTCCCTGGCTTCAACTTCATTCCCCTACCCTGGATTGGTCCACTGGGGAGATCAAGAGTTGGGGGTCCTCTTGTTCCAAGAACTGTCTAAAACCGGTTCCCAGTAACCCTTGCCGTAACTCTGTGGTTCCTCCAGTAACCGGTCTCCCTAAGGCCTATATGGACTTCGCGGATGTTTTCTGCAAAAAACAAGCTGAGACTCTACCTCCTCACAGGCCTTATGATTGCCCTATCGACCTCCTCCCGGGCACTACTCCACCCCGGGGCAGAATTTATCCTCTCTCTGCCCCAGAGACTCTTGCCATGTCCGAATACGTCCAGGAGAATCTAAAAAAGGGCTTTATCCGTAAATCCTCCTCTCCTGCCGGAGCCGGATTTTTCTTTGTGTCCAAAAAGGATGGCTCCCTACGTCCTTGCATTGACTACCGCGGTCTTAATAAAATCACGGTTAAGAACCGCTACCCCTTACCCCTCATCTCTGAACTCTTTGATCGCCTCCAAGGTGCCCACATCTTCACTAAATTGGACTTAAGAGGCGCCTATAACCTCATCCGCATCAGAGAGGGGGACGAGTGGAAAACGGCATTTAACACCAGAGATGGACACTTTGAGTATCTGGTCATGCCCTTTGGACTGTGCAACGCCCCTGCCGTCTTCCAAGACTTTGTCAATGAAATTTTTCGTGATCTGTTATACTCCTGTGTTGTTGTATATCTGGACGATATCCTAATTTTTTCTGCCAATCTAGAAGAACACCGCCAGCATGTCCGTATGGTTCTTCAGAGACTTCGTGACAACCAACTCTATGCCAAAATTGAGAAATGTCTGTTTGAATGCCAATCTCTTCCTTTTCTAGGATATTTGGTCTCTGGCCAGGGACTACAGATGGATCCAGACAAACTCTCTGCCGTCTTAGATTGGCCACGCCCCTCCGGACTCCGTGCTATCCAACGCTTTTTGGGGTTCGCCAATTATTACAGGCAATTTATTCCACATTTTTCTACCATTGTGGCTCCTATCGTGGCTTTAACCAAAAAAAATGCTGATCCCAAGTCCTGGCCTCCTCAAGCAGAAGACGCCTTTAAACGACTCAAGTCTGCCTTTTCTTCGGCTCCCGTCCTCTCCAGACCTGACCCTTCCAAACCCTTCCTATTGGAGGTTGATGCCTCCTCAGTGGGAGCTGGAGCTGTTCTTCTACAAAAAAATTCTTCCGGGCATGCTGTCACTTGTGGTTTTTTCTCTAGGACCTTCTCTCCAGCGGAGAGGAACTACTCCATCGGGGATCGAGAGCTTCTAGCCATTAAATTAGCACTTGAGGAATGGAGGCATCTGCTGGAGGGATCAAGTTCTCCTGTTATTATCTACACCGACCACAAGAACCTCTCCTACCTCCAGTCTGCCCAACGGCTGAATCCTCGCCAGGCCCGGTGGTCTCTGTTCTTTGCCCGATTTAATTTTGGGTCTCTCTCCATATGATGGAAAGGTCACGAGAAATTTCATCCACAGCGGGCAGACCAGAGGGCAAGGGAGTAGGGAGGGGGGGAAGAGGGTGACGGCCGTACACCACGAAAAATGGGGATATGGAGGAAGACTCAGAGACCCTGAAGTTATACGAGAATTCGGCCCATGGGAGGAGATCTGCCCAGTCATCCTGGCGGGAGGAAACAAAATGTCGCAAATAATCACCCAAGATCTGGTTAATCCTTTCTACTTGTCCATTGGACTGGGGATGATATGCAGAAGAAAAATTTAATTTAATCTTGAGTTGTTTACAGAGAGCCCTCCAGAATTTAGACACGAATTGGACGCCTCTATCCGAGACAATCTGCGTAGGCAATCCGTGAAGACGAAAAATGTGTACAAAAAATTGTTTAGCCAACTGAGGCGCAGAAGGAAGACCAGGAAGAGGGATGAAATGTGCCATTTTGGAGAATCGATCAACGACCACCCAAATAACAGTGTTGCCACGGGAAGGGGGTAAATCAGTAATAAAATCCATACCAATCAGAGACAAAGGCTGTTCGGGGACAGGCAGAGGATGAAGAAAACCAGCGGGCTTCTGGCGAGGAGTCTTATCCCGGGCACAGATAGTGCAGGCTCGCACAAAGTCCACAACATCCGTCTCCAGAGTCGGCCACCAATAGAAGCGGGAGATGAGTTGCACAGATTTCTTGATACCCGCATGACCTGCGAGATGGGAGGAGTGACCCCATTTGAGGATTCCGAGGCGTTGGCGAGGAGAAACAAAGGTCTTTCCTGGAGGAGTCTGCCTGATGGAGGCAGGAGAAGTGGAGATCAGGCAGTCAGGTGGAATGATGTGTTGCGGAGAGAGTTCAACTTCTGAGGCATCCGAGGAACGAGAGAGAGCATCGGCCCTAATGTTCTTATCGGCAGGACGAAAGTGAATCCCAAAATTCTCTCTTACAGGCTTCATCTCGCATGAAGAAGTTCGCGGATAAGAAAAGAAGAGCTCCCCCGTTTTTTCCCCTGGAGACAAGGTATGGCTCTCCGCTAAATATGTCCGCTTCCGTGTCCCTAGCTACAAGTTGGGACCACGCTATCTTGGTCCTTTCAAAATTTTGTGTCAAATTAATCCTGTCTCTTATAAACTTCTTCTTCCTCCCTCTCTTCGTATCCCTAATGCCTTTCACGTCTCTCTTCTCAAACCACTCATCCTCAACCGTTTTTCTCCCAAGTCTGTTCCTCCCACTCCTGTTTCCGGCTCCTCGGACATCTTCTCGGTCAAAGAAATTTTAGCTGCCAAAAAGGTCAGAGGGAGAAATTTTTTTTTAGTGGACTGGGAGGGTTGTGGTCCTGAAGAGAGATCCTGGGAACCTGAGGACAACATCCTAGACAAAAGTCTGCTCCTCAGGTTCTCAGGCTCTAAGAAGAGGGGGAGACCCAAGGGGGGGGGTACTGTTACGCCGAGCGCTCCGGGTCCCCGCTCCTCCCCGGAGCGCTCGCTTCACTCTCCCCGCGGCAGCGCTCCGGTCACGTCCTCTGACCCGGGGCGCTGCGATTCCGCTGCCAGCCGGGATGCGATTCGCGATGCGGGTAGCGCCCGCTCGCGATGCGCACCCCGGCTCCCCTACCTGACTCGCTCTCCGTCTGTTCTGTCCCGGCGCGCGCGGCCCCGCTCCCTAGGGCGCGCGCGCGCCGGGTCTCTGCGATTTAAAGGGCCACTGCGCCGCTGATTGGCGCAGTGGTTCCAATTAGTGGTTACACCTGTGCACTTCCCTATATCACCTCACTTCCCCTTCACTCCCTCGCCGGATCTTGTTGCCTTAGTGCCAGTGAAAGCGTTCCTTGTGTGTTCCTTGCCTGTGTTTCCAGACCTTCTGCCGTTGCCCCTGACTACGATCCTTGCTGCCTGCCCCGACCTTCTGCTACGTCCGACCTTGCTTTTGCCTACTCCCTTGTACCGCGCCTATCTTCAGCAGCCAGAGAGGTGAGCCGTTGCTAGTGGATACGACCTGGTCACTACCGCCGCAGCAAGACCATCCCGCTTTGCGGCGGGCTCTGGTGAAAACCAGTAGTGGCTTAGAACCGGTCCACTAGCACGGTCCACGCCAATCCCTCTCTGGCACAGAGGATCCACTACCTGCCAGCCGGCATCGTGACACCGGCTCATTGAAATGAATTACATACGGGCGGCATATGGCAGGGATACGGGAGCGCAAGATTTTAGCTCCCCCCAGCCGTATGCAGTCCCGTATTGGTAAAAACGTGATGTGAACCCAGCCTTACAAGGGCAGAACCAAGGCTGCATAAACTATTAATTGTTGGCCGCACATGCTGTATTACATGTGCAGCCAAATATAGAAGGTTATAAACAGGGTAACAGTGCGGTTGATGCTGGTTTCCATACTGTTAACCTCTTTTTCCTAAGTGGTCCCATTCCAGAGTTATACCCGAAAATTCAGTTATAAAAATGAAATGGTTTGGTGCACTGGGGGTGTTCCCAGCCCCTTGGTGCACTCTTCTGCCTGCCTGACTCCTATAACATGATGATCATCATCACAGGTCCTTCAGCCAAATTCTCTTATATCCTGCACTGCTAATTTCTGTGTCCAAATGTACTGGTCACATGATTGTTACATTATCACAGGTCCTACACCCCCAGCATGTAGCATATACAGAGAAGGTGCTGACTGGGCAGTTACTGCTGTTGTGTTGTGCGTGGAGATCTCTGCTCCTCAATTACTGCCCAGCCAGGACTTGCTCTGTATTTTCTAGATGCAGTACAAGTAGGAACAGAGATCAGCAGTGCAAAATTGAAGAGAATTTGGCTTAATGTCCAGTGATGATGAGGAGGACATGACAGGAATGGGCTGATCTAGAGTTACACGTTCCATGTGTAAAAAGTATATAAATATATACAGATATTTAATAAGGGATACTAAGATATTAATGCATCCAACAATTATTAATAATGTAACACAACATCCTGTCACTTGTTCATACATGAACAAGCGACAGGATGTTGTGTTACATTATTAATAATTGCTGGATGCATTAATATCTTAATATCCCTTATTATATATCTGTATATATTTATATACTTTTTATTCCCTGCGCTTGTCATCCCCACTGATGCTGCTAGCGTACTATTGTGAGCTTCTGTCTTTGATAAACTCCATCATATATGACATATATTGACATGACTACTGGTTCACTTTTTCGTTTGTCTCGATTTCTTTTTCCACTTGACTCTTGTGAACAGCCTTCATTTATATTTACATATTATTCTTTTAACCCATTTTTCACATTCATATGTGTTTTTACATGCTTTATTTTATATGTATTAATAAAGCTTAGTATATGTTGTGAATCTTATGGGGTTTGGAAGGAGTCAATACCACCGGACCACAGGATCTGTGTTCCGGTGCGATTGCTCCACCTATATATACATATACCCATGTCTTTCCTGCATTTGGTGTATGACTAAGAGCGATTTCTGTGCTTTACACACGTAACTTCCTGTGTTCCTGTGTTGTCTTATTGGAATAAACCTTGGATTTTATTTGCACAAGAGCTGGATTCCACACGTCTTTATTTTCCTGTTTACCAGTGTTGTCCAGCACCTGGATCTGTACTCAATCAGTCCAGGGTGGGGTGCGCTGGTCTCTTCTTTTCCACTGAGGCTTCTTGTCTCAGTGACATAACACTGGGGTTTGGGTCCAGGTTTTGGGAGTGCCTGAAGGTTCTGGACATAAAGTCACTCCTATACTCCAGTTCTGGAGTGTGTTGCAGTCCTGAACCTGATCTCACAGGTGTGTGAGCACTGCCAGAGGACAGCAGTACGTCTATAGTTAATATCAACTTGTCTGGGGTACGTTGGATATTGCTACACTGAACAAAGACTGAACCAAAGACAAGATAATAATGGAACACTAACTGCAACTTGGTCTTCAATTTATTGTCCATTATTTACGGTAGACAAAACAATTACAAACAAGGGGGATTAAAAGAAGGGAGTGTGATGACGATGAGGTGGGGGACACTTTCACTGAGGCTACAATTGTTTTATGCCAACTGGCGGTTCCTTAGACCCAAGAAAGCGCAAGTTGGGGTGAAACAATTGTAGCCCCAGTGGACGTCCCCCCTTCCTCATCTTCATCAAGCTTCCCTGTGTGAATCCCCCTTGTTTGTGATCATTTTGTCCACTGTGAATAAAGGACAACCAATTTAAGACCAGGTTGCGGTGAGTGCTCCATTTTCCCTTGTCTTTGGTGCTAGTATCGATTGGTCTGCTTTATCTATATCTAAGGGAGCATTATTTGTTTATTGACTTATTGATTAATGTAAATTATTACAATAAACCCAGGACTATTGAACTGTGACACGTGCCTGTTTGGGTGTGTTTGCTTGCTGGCAAGGGTGATTGAAGGGTCCCATTCTACAATATTTATACAGATGACATTGCAGAGGGTGGATGGAGCTGGACAGACAGAAGAGTGCACCAAGGGGCTGGAAATGCCCCCCAGTGCACCAAAGCACTACGTTTGCATATGTGATTCTTCAGCCATAATAGTTCCACTAGATTCCGCTCAGAAATTACGCTGTGTGATTCTTTTCTACATAGAGCTTTTTCAGATTAGATTTATGAGAGGCTGTGGTATAGTTTAGAAAAATACCTTTTTGCTTTTAAGCAGTGTTGCCTTACAAATGCATTATAGGGAAGAGCTCACTATAGCGAACTACCTATATAGCATTATTACCAGTAAAGACCCACTCAGCTGGTTGTGTGGTTGCATTTTGACCTACTGGAGCTGTATAAATAGTCCCTGGGTTTTCTATATGGAGATCTTGGACAGGTAGCATACAGTCATGACCGTAAATGTTGGCACCCCTGAAATTTTTCTAGAAAATGAAGTATTTCTCACAGAAAAGGATTGCAGTAACACATGTTGTAACAGTAACAAATGAAGTAACACCACTGTTGAGCAGTGAGGATATGCACTCCAAGAGCTCCTCAGACCACATTCTATTTCCCTGTATTTTCAAATTAAAGACTGCAGAACACATTCTACCCCAGTGGTCTCAAACTGTGGCCCTCCAGATGTTGCAAAACTTCAACTCCCAGGATTCACAGACAGCCGTTGGCTACACCTAAAGGCTGGCTGTCCGGGCATACCAACGGCATGCTGGGAGTTGAAGTTGTTCAACATCTGAAGAACACTGTTCTACACCCTTTCACTACTGTCTTTGATTTAGGTGGTATTGTCATGTGCTAGCCACAAGTAAACAGAGACCAGGGAGCCCACTGCAGCTACTGTACAAAATTTCCGTGATATTGGCCAGGTTAGAAAAGTTTTATATGTTAATTTATGCAGAAACAAAAAATGTGGGGGAAGGGGCCTTGGGTATTACCTTCAGTCAGCCAGTACAGATCCCAGGGCCCCAAACCCTTCAATCAATGTACTAACCTTCAGTTTGTGCAGGTTAAGCACAATGCTAATGTAGGCCAGACAGCTTTAGGTGGCTGGAGCACCATACATTTCGGAATCAGTCAGGGTGTGCTTAGGAACACAGGAATGCCAGGACCAGGTTAATGGGATGAACCATCTCCACACTCCAGGACGCAGTGACCAATGTAGGGTATTTAAACAATATGGGAGTTCCTCACAGGAACTACAAATATCATGTACTTTATTGGAATTGTGTTTCAGCTCACACCTGATGAAGGCTCTAGTACAACAGAGCTAAAATGCATTGCCAATAAAGTATATGATATTTGAAGTCCCTGTGAGGAACTCCCTTATAGGGTAAATACCCTATGTTGGTCCCCGTGGAGGTGGTTCATCCGATTAGCCTAGTTCTGGCATTTCTTTGTTATTTTATGATATTTAGGCCTAAATGTTTTTTTTTAATGGATACTCCCTTTAACGTTGGCAATTACTTAATTCTTTCTGAGTTGTGTATTAAAAACTTTATTAATTAAACATTTGTTCAAAAGAAGAATGGTCAAGACAAGCAGCTCAGGTTCTCGGTCAACAGTCTTGGTCATACACAAGAAAGGCAAAGAGGTAAAGAGAAAAAGGCAGAGGTGAAGTTAGGAAGTTAGCTAGTGTTAAACACTTGCAAAACCAAATGCAAACAACATATTAACAGGAACACTCAGGAACCTTTGCTCAGGCAAGGGAACAGGTGTGACTGCTTTAAAAAGGAAATTACCTGAAGTAACAGAGCAACAGAACTGGGAACAAACTCTGATCAATTAAATATCCATGAACTCTACAGGTGGCATCGGACAAAAAAGAGACAGCAAGAGCAGAAGTATAGAGGGAGCAGGAAAAGGCATAGGCCAGACAGTAGTGCTGACAGTTGAGCCAGCAGCGGTGGCTCCTGGGAGGTGCCAAAAGAGACAAGCTGCTGTCACAATTGTATGAAGAAATTTAAGAGCTTGTTTTTTATTTTTTTATTTATTTTTTTATTTTATTTTATTTTTATTTTTTTAACCCCTTAAGGACCCAGCCAATTTTCACTGTAGGACAAGGCTATTTTTTGCACATCTGACCACTGTCACCTTAAACATTAATAACTCTAAGATGCTTTTACCTTTCATTCTGATTCCAAGATTGTTTTTTTCGTGACATATTCTACTTTATGTTAGTGGTAAAATTTTGTCGATACTTGCATCATTTCTTGGTGAAAAATTCCAAAATTTTATGAAAAAAATGATATTCCAAATAAATTATATATTGATTCACATATACAATATGTCTTCTTTATGTTTCCATCATAAAGTTGACATGTTTTTACTTTTGGAGGACATCAGAGGGCTTCAAAGTATAGCAGCAATTTTCCGATTTTTCACAAATTTTCAAAATCAAAATTTTTCAGGGACCAGTTCTGTTTTGAAGTGGATTTGAAGGGCCTTCTTATTAGAAATACCCCACAAATGACCCCATTATAAAAACTGAACCCCTCAAAGTATTCAAAATGACATTCAAAAGGTTTGTTAACCCTTTAGGTGTTTCACAGGAATAGCAGCAAATTGAAGGAGAAAATTCAAAATCTTCATTTTTTACACTCGCATGTTCTTGTAGACCCAGTTATTGAATTTTTACAAGGGGTAAAAGGAGAGAAATCTTCCTAAAATGTGTAACCCAATTTCTCTCGAGTAAGAACATACCTCATATGTGTATGTCAAGTGTTCGGCGGGCGCAGTAGAGGGCTCAAAAGGGAAGGACCGACAGTGGGATTTTGGAGAGTGAGTTTTTCTGAAATGGTTTTTGGGGGGCATGTCCCATTTAGGAAGCCCCTATGGTGCCAGAACAACAAAAAAAAAAACACATGGCATACTATTTTGGAAACTACACCCCTCAAGGCATGTAACAAGGGGTCCAGTGAGCCTTAACACCCCATAGGTGTTTGATGACTTTTCGTTAAAGTTGGATGTGAAAATGATTTTTTTTTTCCACTAAAATGCTAGTTTTCCCTCATATTTAGATTTTTTACAAGGGATAATAGGAGAAAATGACCCCCAACATTTGTAACCCCATCTCTTCTGAGTATGGAAATACCCCATGTTAGGATGTAAAATGCTTTGCGGGCAAACTACAATGCTCAGAAGAGAAGGAGTCACATTTAGCTTTTGAAAAGCAAAATTCGCTGAAATGGTTTTTGGGGGGCATGTCGCATTTAGGAAGCCCCTATGGTGCCAGGACAGCAAAAAAAAAACACATGGCATACTATTTTGGAAACTACACCCCTCAAGGCATGTAACAAGGGGACCAGTGAGCCTTAACACCTCACAGGTGTTTGACGACTTTTCGTGAAAGTTGGATGTGTAAATGATTTTTTTTCCCACTAAAATGCTAGTTTTCCCTCAAATTTAAATTTTTTACAAGGGGTAATAGGACAAAATGCCCCACAAAATTTGAAACCCCATCTTTTCTGAGTATGGAAATACCTCATGTGTGGACGTCAAGTGCTCTGCTGGCGCACTACAATGCTCAGAAGAGAAGGAGCGCCATTGAGCTTTTGGGAAAAAAAATTTGGAATGGAAGTCAGGGGCCATGTGCGTTTACAAAGCCCCCCATGGTGCCAGAACAGTGGACCCCCCCCCCCCCATGTGACTCTATTTTGTAAACTACACCCCTCACAGAATTTAATAAGGGGTGCAGTGAGTATTTACACCCCACTGGCATTTGACAGATCTTTGGAACAGTGGGCTGTGCAAATGAAAAATTACATTTTTCATTTTCACGTACCACTGTTCCAAAAATCTGTCAGACACCTGTGGGGCGTAAATGCTCACTGCACCCCTTATAACATTCCGTGAGGGGTGTAGTTTCCAAAATGGGGTCACATGTGGGTATTTATTTTTTTGCGTTTATGTCAGAACCGCTGTAAAATCGGCCACCCCTGTGCAAATCACCAATTTAGGCCTCAAATGTACATGGTGCGCTCTCACTCCTGAGCCTTGTTGTGCACCCGCAGAGCATTTTACGACCACATATGGGGTATTTTCGTACTCAGGAGAAATTGCGTTACAAATTTTGGGGGTCTTTTTTTCCTTTTAACGCTTGTGAAAATAAAAGTAAAGGGCAACACCAGCATGTTAGTGTAAATTTTTTTTATTTTTTTACACTAACAAGCTGGTGTAGCCCCCAACTTTTCCTTTTCATAAGGAGTAAAAGGAGAAAAAGCCCCCCATAATTTGTAGTGCAATTTCTCCCGAGTACAGAGATACCCCATATGTGGCCCTAAACTGTTTTCTTGAAATACGACAGGGCTCTGAAGTGAGAGCGCCATGCATATTTGAGGACTAAATTAGGAATTGCATAGGGGTGGACATAAGGGTATTCTACGCCAGTGATTCCCAAACAGGGTGCCTCCAGCTGTTGCTAAACTCCCAGCATGCCTAGACAGTCCGTGGCTGTCCAGAAATGCTGGGAGTTGTTGTTTCGCAACAGCTGGAGGCTCCATTTTGAAAACACTGCCGTACAATAAGTTTAAAATTTTTATTGGGGGGGACAGTGTAAGGGGTGTATATGTAGTGTTTTACCCTTTATTATGTGTTAGTGTAGTGTAGTGTTTTTAGGGTACATTTGCACTGGTGGGTTACAGTGAGTTTCCCGCTAGGAGTTTGCACTGCGGCAAAAAAATTGCGGCAGCCCAAACTTGAAGCAAGAAACTTACTGTAAACCTACCCGTGTGAATGTACCCTGTACGTTCACCTGGGGGGGCAAACCTCCAGCTGTTTCAAAATTACAACTCCCAGCATGTACTGACAGACCGTGCATGCTGGGAGTTGTAGTTTTGCAACAGCTGGAGGCACACTGGTTGTAAAACCTTCAGTTAGGTTCTGTTATCTAACTCAGTATTTTCCAACCAGTGTGCCTCCAGCTGTTGCAAAACTACAACTCCCAGCATGTACTGATCACCAAAGGGTATGCTGGGAGATGTAGTTATGCAACAGCTTGCTTGCTCTTTCTGAGTGTTGCTGTGTAAGAGGGGGCGTGAAAGAGGAGTTTCAAAAACTGTGATTATCTGTTGTGCGGAGTGAATCTGTGGACTGGGTGCGACTGCCTATAGCCCACATTCATATTTTGGGGGGAGGAGGAGTAGATTGGGCACAGGTGTATAAATCTTAGCTTGGGACTCTTATTGAGAGCTTGCTCTTTCTGAGTGTTGCTGTGTAAGAGGGGGCGTGAAAGAGGAGTTTCAAAAACTGTGATTATCTGTTGTGCGGAGTGAATCTGTGGAGTGGGTGCGACTGCCTATAGCCCACATTCATATTTTGGGTAAGTTTTTCTCTTTTGCACATAGTGGGATAACTGTTAGAGTTTAAACACCCTCTTTCATTTTTTTTTTTATTTTTTTTTTCTCTGTTCCACCTCTAGGGGGAGGAGGAGTAGATTGGGCACAGGTGTATAAATCTTAGCTTGGGACTCTTATTGAGAGCTTGCTCTTCTGAGTGTTGCTGTGTAAGAGGGGGCGTGAAAGAGGAGTTTCAAAAACTGGAGTTTGAAAGCAGGAGGTTGAGATCGCTGTCAGTTTTAATTTTTGAACCCACAAGGTCTACAAAAAATTTTAAGTGTAATTTTGACTGTCTGTTTTTTCCTATACATTTGTGAAATCCCCATAATTAGATGGCCTCCATGTTGGAAAATGCAGTCCAATGTACATCCTGTTCAATGTATGCAATCCTTGAACAACAGTTTGAGGGTGCATATTGTTGTGCGAGATGTGTGCTAGTTGTCCGTTTGGAAGCCCAGATCCTGCATCTAGAGGGGCGACTGGCAACAATGAGAAGCATTAACAACATGGAGAGGAGTCTCCTGCTCACTGAGCAGGCACTCTCGGGAATAGAGGTGGGGGAGGACAGTGGGACGGAGTTGCAGGACAGTCAGGCAGTTAGCTGGGTTACAGTTAGAAAGAGGGGTAGGGGAAAAAGTGTCAGGGAGGCTAGTCCTGAACTGGCACACCCCAACAAGTTTGCCCGCTTGGCAGATGAGGGGGATGCCATTACAGAGCTAGCAGAACTGCAGCAGGATACCGCCTCTGACCGCCAGGGTGGTGTCTGCTCCAGTAAGGAGGGAGGGAGGAGTACAGGGCAGGCCAGACATGTACTAGTGGTGGGGGACTCAATTATTAGGGGGACAGACAGGGCAATCTGTCACAAAGACCGGGATCGCCGAACAGTGTGTTGTCTGCCTGGCGCACGAGTTCGGCACATCGCGGATCGGGTTGACAGGTTGTTGGGCGGGGCTGGAGAGGACCCAGCAGTCATGGTACATATTGGCACCAATGACAAAGTAAGAGGTAGGTGGAGTGTCCTTAAAAATGATTTCAGGGACTTAGGCCGCAAGCTTAAGGCAAGGACCTCCAAGGTAGTCTTTTCTGAAATACTACCAGTACCACGAGCCGCACCAGAGAGGCAGCGGGAGATCAGGGAGGTAAACAAGTGGCTCAGAAGCTGGTGTAGGAAGGAAGGGTTTGGGTTCATGGAGAACTGGGCTGACTTCGCTGTCGGTTACCGGCTCTACCGTAGGGACGGGCTGCACCTCAATGGGGAGGGTGCAGCTTTGCTTGGGGAGAAGATGGCTAGAAGGGTGGAGGAGTGTTTAAACTAGGGACTTGGGGGGAGGGAACCTACAGCAAAGAGGGGGAAGATAGTGTAGATAGAGAGGTGGGAATTATAAATGTACCTGGGGGTGGAGCGGAGGGAGGGGTTAGAATAGTTAATAGGATTAGGCTTCATAGGAAAATAAAACTTACACCCTTGAATCCCATTAACCCCAATAACATAAAGGATGCAAATGTAAAGTGTATGTTCACAAATGCCAGAAGCCTAGCAAATAAAATGGGGGAGCTTGAGGCCTTGATACTGGAGGAACATATTGATATAGTTGGGGTCACTGAGACATGGCTGGACTCCTCGCATGACTGGGCTGTCAATCTGCTGGGGTTTACCTTGTTTCGCAAGGATAGAATGAACAGAAAAGGTGGTGGAGTCTGTCTGTATGTTAGAAGTGGTATGAAAGTCAGTGTGAACGATGCCATAGAGTGTGATGATTCTGAGGATGTGGAATCATTGTGGGTAGAATTACAAAAGGAGGGAAATACTGAAAAAATAGTATTTGGTGTAATCTACAGACCCCCTAATATCACTGAAGAGATAGAAATTCGGCTTCATAAACAAATAGAGAGGGCCGCCCGGGCAGGTACAGTGGTAATAATGGGAGATTTTAACTATCCAGATATAGATTGGGGTCCGGGGTTGGCTAAAACTACAAAGGGGCGACAATTCCTAAATTTATTGCAGGATAATTTTATGGGCCAGTTTGTGGAGGACCCAACAAGAAGTGATGCCTTGTTGGATCTGATCATTTCCAACAACGCAGAGCTGGTTGGTAATGTAACTGTGCGGGAAAACCTTGCTAATAGCGACCACAATATAGTTACTTTTGACTTAAAATGTAGAAAACAAAGACAGGCGGGGAAGGCAAAAACATATAACTTTAAAAAGGCAAATTTCCCTGGGCTGAGGGCTGCACTACAGGACATAGACTGGGGGGAGGTGTTGTCAAATACTGATACAGAAGGTAAATGGGACATCTTTAAATCAACTCTAAATAACTATACAGCTAAATATATACCAAAGGGGAACAAATATAAACGATTAAAACTAAATCCTACATGGCTGACACATGATGTTAAAAGAGCAATAAACAACAAAAAAATAGCCTTCAAAAAATACAAATCTGATGGGTCAGCTATAACATTTAAACAGTACAAGGAGCTTAATAAAATCTGTAAAAATGTAATAAAAACAGCAAAAAGGGATTACATACAGGAATACATAAGGGATAATTGTATTATAAGTGATAGCCAGCATGGGTTTACTAAGGATAGAAGTTGTCAAACCAATCTAATTTGCTTTTATGAAGAGGTGAGTAGAAGCCTTGACAGAGGAATGGCTGTGGATATAGTGTTTCTGGATTTTGCCAAAGCGTTTGATACTGTCCCTCATAGACGTCTGACAGGTAAGTTAAGGTCTTTGGGTTTGGAAATTTTAGTTTGTAACTGGATTGAACACTGGCTCATGGATCGTACCCAGAGAGTGGTGGTCAATGATTCGTACTCTGATTGGTCCCCGGTTATTAGTGGTGTACCCCAAGGTTCTGTACTGGGACCGCTGTTGTTTAATTTATTTATCAATGATATAGAGGATGGTATTAACAGCTCTGTTTCTATCTTTGCAGATGACACCAAGCTTTGTAGCACAGTACAGTCTATAGAGGATGTGCATAAGTTACAAGATGACTTGGATAGACTAAGTGTCTGGGCATCCACTTGGCAAATGAGGTTCAATGTGGATAAATGTAAAGTTATGCATCTGGGTACTAATAACCTGCATGCATCGTATGTCTTAGGGGGGATTAAACTGGCAGAGTCACTGGTAGAGAAGGATCTGGGTGTACTTGTAGATCACAGACTACAGAATAGCATGCAATGTCAGGCTGCTGCTTCCAAAGCCGGCAGGATATTGTCATGTATCAAAAGAGGCATGGACTCAAGGGACAGGGACATAATACTCCCCCTTTATAAAGCATTGGTACGGCCTCACCTGGAATATGCTGTTCAGTTTTGGTCACCTGTCCATAAAAGGGACACTGCGGAGTTGGAAAGGGTGCAGAGACGCGCGACTAAACTAATATGGGGCATGGAACATCTTAGCTATGAGGAGCGATTAAAGGAGTTACAATTGTTTAGTCTTGAGAAGAGACGTTTAAGGGGGGATATGATAAACGTATATAAGTATATTAATGGCCCATACAAAAAATATGGAGAAAAACTGTTCCAGGTTAAACCCCCCCAAAGGACGAGGGGGCACTCCCTCCGTCTGGAGAAGAAAAAGTTTAGTCTCAAGGGGCGACACGCCTTCTTTACCGTGAGGACTGTGAATTTATGGAACGGTCTACCTCAGGAACTGGTCACAGCAGGAACAATTAACAGCTTTAAAACAGGATTAGATACATTCCTGGAACAAAATAGGATTAATGCTTATGAAGAAATATAAAATCTCATCCCTTCCCCAATATCGCGCCACACCCCTACCCCTTAATTCCCTGGTTGAACTTGATGGACATATGTCTTTTTTCGACCGTACTAACTATGTAACTATGTAACTATGTAACAGCTGGAGGTGCGCAACTACAACTCCCAGCATGCCGAGACAGCTGTTTGGGCATTCTGGGATTTGCAGTTTTGCAACATCTGGAGGGCTACAGTTTAAGAGACCATTAGATAGTGGTCTCAAACTGTAGCCCTCCAGCTGTTGCAAAACTACATACTCCAGCATGCCCAAACAGCTGTCTGGGCATGCTGGGAGTTGTAGTTTTGCAACATCTGGAGGGCTACAGTTAGAGACCACTATCTAGTGGTCTCAGACTGTACCCTCCAGATGTCGCTAGGCAACTCACCGGCTTCCGTAGGATCCAGCCGCACGACGTTGCCGCCCGCCGATCTCCGTCGCCCGCAGCCTCCGGATCGGTAAGTGGATCTTCGGCGCCGGTCCCTGTCAGGTTTCCCCGTCCTGCCCTGCCTATTGTGGGTGGGCAGGACGGGAAAAAACTAAAGTAAACCCCCCCGCCCCCGATCTACTATTGGTGGTCGTGTCCAGACCACCAATAGCAGTGATAGGAGGGGTGGCACCCATGATCCCCCTTCTATTCCGGGTCACCATAGACCCGTAATGACCCGGAATCGCGCAAATCGCAAGTATGAATTCACTTGCGATTTGCCACGATCGCCGACACATGGGGGGGGGGGGGGCTGATGACCCCCCTGGGCCTTTGCACGGGATGCCTGCTGAATTATTTCAGCAGGCATCCCGGTCCGATCCCCACCCGGTGCGCGGCGGGGGCCGGAATTGTCCATGATGTACGCGTACGTCATGGGTCCTTAAGTACCAGGGTACAGGGTTCAGTAGCACACTAGACAGCTGCCTACAGCACATACTTGTTGTCATGGCCCTGGATTAAATGAAAATTTATGGAAGGATCTAAATCTTTTGTCCTCCACAATTTGGTTGATTCGTAGTGTAAAGTGAACCTTATAATCACTAGTATCACCTTAAGGAAAATATTTGATATATTAACTTTTTCTAAATTGTAGTAAATTGTAGTTGAATTTGTTCTCAGCTTATTTATTATAGCCTGTTGTTTAACTTATTTCTCTTCCACCTTAAGATAAGTAGAAATTGCCTGGTTGACAAGTCACATGTGTGAAACACAGCAGCACAAAAGGTATTCAGGAATCCCTGATTTTTCTGTGATCTCATGTTATGACACATATTAAGTAAAGAACAAAAAGGAATACAATGAATCCGAACTCAACAATGATTAAAGCAGTAAACATGGATCATATTCTTGAGTAGATATTAATTGTTTAACAGTAGAAAGTATTAATCATTACCTTTGTGTAGACCCCCCAGGACAGCTCTGTTTCAGTGACCATGACCACTATACCAAACATCCCAAATATAAGAGCGTAGTCACTGAGCCTTTTCCTCTTCTCAAATAGTGCTCTACGGTGACCCAGCCTGTAGCCCACGTTTTGGTTCTTCTTTTGGCCCTTATGACCTCCAAGGCTACTGTCGTCCCCTCCCCGTAGGCTGCGGTGAGATGCTTTGATGGGGTCGTTTTTGCTTACTACGACTTCTATTCCTGGGCTGTGTAGTGTCTGCAAGGGCTGGGTTTCTGGATCTGTCTCGTGGAGGTTCCTCCTAGAGGAGCTCAGGCTGCTGAGGGGTCTTGGGATCCCCCCGTTGTATCTGCAGCTGTTCATGGCTATGTCCGAAAAACGGTTGGACTGTCTGAAGGATGCTCCTGGACCATCATGACTGATGGGCTGTAGGTCAGCGTTCCCCTATGGAACAGATACACAGAAACATTTGTTACAGACGGATGGGGACTTAAATCGTGTAGTCTGCTTGAGTTGGTATGCAGTTTTTATATGAAAAAATTATCATAAATATGGGCTTTGCAAATGCATATTGAATACAAATACACACTGAGTACACATTATAGAATCGGAACAATTATTGACTATGCTTTATACAATCCACTATGCAATCAGTTTGGAGAAAATGTATTATATATATATATATATATATATATATATATATGTAAACATATATGTGAGATATCTTCTCTTCAAGGTTCATTTGGCATCATACCTATTTTTTAGTGATAGAAACATATCCTTTATCCACAGCAGGGCCCCGCCTCTCCCTACTGAATGGAGCCGGGGTCTACACACAATTCATTCATTGCCCATGGGATCCTGCAGTGTCCAGGTATCTCTGGTGCTCCTATAGACAATAAATAAAGCGTGTGACCACCCACAACTCCATCCTGCAAGGGGAGTCAGGGCCCTATTATTGTGAATGCGGGGGGTCACAGAGGTCGGTTTTAAAAATACTAAATTTATACATTTTTTGACACTCAGTATAGTAGACAAAGCTCATTTATAAAAAATAAAAAAAAGCAAAAAAATATTAAAAAAAATACTGCAATAATAATAATAATAATATAAACAACCAGTCAGCCAGTCAGATCAATTTTTACAATTCTAAACAGCTCAACACATATACTGGAGAACAAATACTGTAACAATGCAATTAAGCTCCTTTTCTGGCATAACTAGAGCCACCCCCTTAACTAACAATTTTTGTTTATACTTCATTTGACTGATCTACTAAAGTTTTCCAAGCACTTTTTATTTTACAAGTAGTAATTAACAGCCATGCGCCATGTTGAAAATTCCAAGTTACTTTAATATTTGGCATAGGGGATAAAATGTTTTTGCCCCAATTCATTAATTGTTAGCAGTCCTTTTTTCATGGTAGGTCCACGGTTTAGGGGGCGCAAATTATTGCCTTTCCTCAGACATTAGCAGCCCACCCTATGCCACTAAGTAGGCCGCTTTTTGTTTATTGCCAATGGCATAATCCTGTGTTACCTGCCTCCAGCTTTATAATAGATGTGTTACCTTTTATAGTAATGCTGATAGTGACACGACCCTTGACCCACGACCATTGTACACAAGCTTGAGAATCATTTCTATAGGAATATTTACAGATTTTGTTTCAATACAGATGGACATTTTAGAAAAAGTTAAATTGAATACCACATTTTTTTGCTGCTCACTAAGGGGGCTTATGACGGAATACCATGTTTGTTATGGTTCTTTTGCATAACTTTTGAGGGGAAGAGCTTCCTCACTAAGTTTAACTGGTGCTGATGGGTTTTATTGGCAGCTTAGAGCCTGATGAAGGCATCATACTCCTAATAGGCCCTGCAGAATTTGTAACAACCATAAACGGAATCTACAGTCAGCAGTTTTCCTACCACAAAACTGCTGACAGCCCTAAATAGGCAGTGGAAAGGGGAAAGCATATCTCTGCTCTTGGTCTTTCACTCTGCAAGACAGAGAAAAAGGCTTTTTAATTATCATATCATTACCATATAAATCAGTGGTTCTCAACCTGGGGTACAAGTACCCCCAGGGGTACTTAACAGTTCTCCAGGGGGTACGTGAAAAAAAAATCAGTAATGGCAGCCACTGGTTACTGGTCTGGACCACTATGAAAGAAATTGTAGGCTGATGTCACTGCACCATGGAGTGGAGCAGGAGGACAGCAAATGGGAAGTGCGGGCACTGGGCTGCTGTGGGCAGTAACTACCATCAGCTTTGTTGCTCCACTGCCCCTGCAGACCTGGGACCTATTGCTATGAGCCATAGCAATAGATCCCCAGACTACAGGAGCAGGGGAGCACCAAAGCGGGACAGTATGGTGGCCTACAACTATATATGGGGGGCAGTTTGGGGGCCTACAGCTATATATGGGGGCACAGAGGGGGCCTAATAACTTTATGGGGATGCAAAGTGGGTACTATTACTGTGTCTTACAATAAACATGGGAAGTTTGTAAATAGATGGGTATTGTACTGCAGAAAGGAGCCTAAAATGTTTGTTTGGCTGGTTCTGTGGAGAATTCTTGTATGTGAGAAATCTTAATGGCGGTCTAGGCCAGATAGTGAAGAAAAGAAAAGTAAACAACTCTGGTTAGAGAAGATGTCACCTGTAAATCGGGGGACTGGGGAGATAGGGAGAGGAACAGGGGGCCTGTTATAGTGGAAAGTAACATATGAATTATACTATAATCATTACAAAATGCCTCTAATATGGGCTACAATTTTTGGGGAATGGGCTGTGAAGGGGTACCCTGGCAAAAAAAAGTTAAGAACCACTGATATAAATTACCATAAACTGTATCCTGCTTGGTGAATGCCATGAATGCAAAACAAAAAAGCAATGCCAGAATTTACTATCCTCAATTAATATGCCTCCCAAAACATAGTAAAAAAAATTGAAAAATTGAAAAGTGACAACACAAAAACAAATAGTTTTGTTGTCTTTCTTTAATGTTTTATTGTTTTATTTTGTTTTATTGTTTCTCTCCATAATCACATAATCACAGTTATGCAAAAGCTGCACTATAAGGACAAAATGATTGTGCCTTTTAAGTCTTGAATTCCAGTGTTTTATTTATCACCATTCACACAGGCGTATAAAATCCAGCACTTACCAATACAGTCTGCCTAGTGCTCAATGAATCCCAGCATGGTACTGTATTAGGATGTTACATTACAAAAAGTCAGTTTGTGGAATTTCTTCACTCCTAGATCTAAGAGCAGCATAAACTAGTGACAGAGGAGAGAAGCTGAACAGGACTATGTATAACATGTATCGTTCTGTGCAGCCATTTTCCTGATATGCAAAGGAATCCGCCTACCGGCCATTGATTGGCAGCTGTCTGACTATACTGTGTATAGGTAGACAGCTGTCAATCACTGACCTGCAGGTGAATATGGAGAATTACTGAGTGCACACATAATGGAGAGGACTAGGGCGCAGTGTTCGGTGCCCTTATATTCATAAGGGTACAAGAAGAACGGCTGCACAGAAAGATGGAAGTGATGTATTGTTTTGTTCAGCTTCTTTGTCATTAGGTTATGCTGCCCTCAGAGTCTGTTTAAAGTTTGCACTGTTATTCTTTATCTTTTTTACAAGTTAGTTTTCGTTTATTAGCTACAATTTGTGGACGAGAGCACATTGTACGCTGGGTTGTCAATTTAGGTACAGCAATTGAAAATCACGGTTTTCCCTAGTACAGTGGTCCCTCAACATACGATGGCAATTCGTTCCAAACGAGCTATCGTTTGTCGAATCCATCGAATGTTGAGGGATCCGTGCAATGTAAAGTATAGGAAGCTGTACTCACCTGTCCCCGCCGCTCGAGATGGTGTCCCCGCCGCTCCCGATGGTGATCCCGGGCCTCCGCTGGGCTCTCCGCTGTCTTCTGCGGTCCTCTTCTGTCTTCCGCAAGGCCTTACTGGGCCTGCGTAGCGACGTCATTACGCCGCTGCGTACGCCATTCCTATTGGATGGCATGCGCAGCAGCGTATTGACGTCATCGGAGAGGGCCGAGAAGACGCCGGAAGACCAGCGCTGGACCCGGAGGGCACCCCGGAGCATCGTGGAGGGGTAAGTAATACTGTAGCTACCTACAGTACTTAGTGTATAGTTAGAGCTTTTGTAGTCATTTTTTGAATTTGTTTATTTGCATTTGAAGCT
Organism: Hyla sarda; assembly: GCF_029499605.1. Taxonomy (NCBI): domain Eukaryota; kingdom Metazoa; phylum Chordata; class Amphibia; order Anura; family Hylidae; genus Hyla; species Hyla sarda. The sequence goes on from NC_079189.1 coordinate 301,381,240, forward strand.
GTTAGGCAGGGCTTGATCTATTCTTATTTATATATGCACAGTTGGGGTCATTTTGGCAAAGTGTAAGGGAATAACCACCAGTGTTGGTCCTGAATAGTGTTGGGTGCGAATATTCGAATTTCAAATTTTTATCACGAATATCGCAAGTTCGCGAATTCGCAAATATTACGAATATATTCGCTATATATTCAAAATTACCAGTATTCACTTTTTTCCGCATATTCGCATGTGTGAATATTCGCATATTCCTTCTTTTCACTTGTGGGCCAATTAGAATGATGCAAATACAATTGTCAGAGGTTATCAACAACATCCCTAGCAACCAATAGTACAGTTGCTCACCCCCTCACAGTTTTCTTCCTCGAATACGCGAATATTCACATATGCGAATATGCAAATATAATGAATATGCGAAATTTGCGAATATAGAACGAATATTCAACTATATATTCTCAAAATATCACAATTTCGAATATGGCCAATGCCGCTCATCACTACAACAGCAGATAAGATTTCTTTTAGGTTGGGCTCACACTCAGCAGTAGTGTGCTGTGCCGCCAATTACCATGCAGAAAAACTGCACATATATCACTGTAAATGTGTGCCTTAGCCAATGGTATCTCTGCGGCTTATATAACCCTCTCTAGGTGGTAGTATTGCCTGGTGGATGTCCATTGGATGTACCCTGGATCCTCAAGAATTAGCTGGAGCTGTCAGAAGACTGAAGGCACACTTCTATGTGTGGAAAAGTTGTCCATGTATTAAGGCATTCTGGAATTACATCTTTTGTTGTATGATGCTTGCTCAGGCAAATCTGTCTTTAATACCCCTGATTCCGGGATCTTTGGCACAGGTCAAAAAGGATCTCTTGTGGCACTTCTTGACAGCGGGTCACTTGGTTATCCACCGCCACTGGAAGTCCTCCATGGTTGGTGGCTGGTGAAACTTAGGGTTATCATGAAAAAGGAGGAGATAGTTGCTAAGGAACATGGCCATTTTGATCATTTTATTTCTGTTTGCTTTTCCTGGCATCTCTTAATGGATTATCCGGATTTTTTGAGTATTTTAGGGTGATTTTGTGTCTTCCTATGAATGGATTCTCTTCCTAATCTTCTCCTTTCCTTTTTCCCATCTCTCCTGCCCTGTTCTTATCTTTCCCCTTTACTTTCTGCCTTGCCACCTTTTTTTCTTTCACCTCTTTAATTTATGTTCATCAGTTTTTTTTTTTGCCTGCACCCATACTATATACATGCCTGGACCCTTGATCGGAATTATGTTGGGATTGGCTTGGTACCTGCTGCCTGCAGTGTACTTACTACATTCTGTCGGGGTGTGTTTCTGTTAGCCTAGCAATTTTGCTGATACTTTTTTTTATTGCTTAGAGTCATATGTATATTCATGTTTCTTCATGTCTCCTTCTCATTCACTATTGTTGTTTTTTTCTTAAATTATGGACATGTATTTTTTTTTTTTTTGCTGATGTAAATTAAAATGTATTATATATATTTTACTGTGAGTTGGCATGTTTTGCAAGGTGGTTATTTGTGGCATAGTTTTCACAGAAGAAAACAACGTGTTATATAAAAAAAAAGAAAAACACATAACAAAATCATTGGCCACGCACCACACTAGGTACGTGTGAACACAGCCTTACAATATAGTGATGTTCATACTTGCCATATACATTCGATTTTTTTAAGTGAATCGTGCCAATTGTGACAAAAGACATTACAGGAAAGAAACATTAGACAACTTGGATTTTAGCTTGTTGCCCATAGAGATAAGCAGTAGCAGAGCTTTAAGCTAATCTTTAGAGATGAGCGAACTTTTCATGAATTGGATTCGGACGATTCACCGAATTTTCAGAAAAAATTTGTTTCGATCTGAATTTATTCGCGGCAAATCTATATTAAAAACAACTATTTCTGGCCTACAGAGAGCCTCAATAGGGGTATAGAACACTTTGCTGTGCTCTAACATGCATATGGAGTGTTCTGGGGTAGTGAAATTATACTGTTATTCAGAATAACATGCAGATTACCGGCATCGCTTTTAGAATCACTGCCGCAGAGCGGCACAATGACAGGGCCTGGAGGTGGCATCAGTATAAGGAGACCATATAGTGGCTGAATGACACAGCGTGCAGGTTTTGGCAGCATGAGGAGACCATATAGTGGCTGAATGACACAGCGTGGAGGTGTTGGCAGCATGAGGAGACCATATTAGTGGCTGAATGACACAGCGTTGTGGTGGCAGCAGCATGAGGAGACCATATAGCGGCTTAATGGCACAGCCAGGAGTTGGCAGCAGCATGAGTAGACACTAGGCCTTCACAAAGATGAATTCAGAAATTTAAACCGAAGATTTTGGATAGCTAGTGCTACCTACCATAACAAAATTTTTATTCCCAGACCCAGGCTTAGCAGCAGTATGAGTAAACCATATATTGCCTGGAGTAGGATGAAGCATGAGGAAACCCCAGGGCTTCACAATCCCCAAGAAAAAACACAAGAATTTTTTCATTTAAAATGAAGATTTTGGATAGCTAGTGCTAACTACCATAACAAATGTTTTATTCCCAGGCCAAGCAGCAGTATCAGTAAACCATATATTGCCTGAATGACACAGCCTGGAGTTGGCTGAAGCATGAGTACACGCCAGGGCTTCACAATCCCTAAGAAAAAACACAAACATTTTTGAAATTTAAAATGAAGATTTTGGATAGCTAGTGCTACCTACCATAACAAAATGTTTATTCCCGGGCCCAGCAGCAGTATCAGTAAACCAAATATTGCCTGAATGACACAGCCTAGAAAGGCTCATGTGGCCGTGAGATGTAGGCACAACGTCTCCATTGCCCTGACCAGCCATTGTTTCCAACACTTTTCGCCAAGGCAAACCATGTGAAGAACAGTGTGACACCGCCGTGCCCTGCACATATGATATGCTGAAGGGCCACTGAGACTTGTCCGGGCAATGGAGGCTGAGGACACAATGGAGGATGAGGAGGCGGAGTTGCACACTGTCACAGGACCAATGGGCTGACAGAGTGGAGCAGGAAGCAGCATGAGTACACAAGAGGGGTTCACAACCATTAAAATTAAAAGGTGAATGTTGAAATATCTATTGAAGATGCATGTTAGGTAGTGCTAACATCCAAAAATTTAAGGCCCAAGCCCAGAAGCATCAGTAAACCAAGTAGTTCTTGACACAGTCAGGAAAAGGCGTTAGCAGTACACAAGAGGATTTCATAACCCCTAAGATTGAAAGATCAATGTTGAAATCTCAATTAAGCATGTATGTAAGCCAGTGCAAAACATTCAAAAATGGAAGGCCCAAGCCCCGAAGCATCAGTAAGCCAGGTAGTTCCTGAAAGACACAGGAGCAGTCAGGAGCAGGCATCAGCAGTACCCAAGAGGGTTTCATAACCCCTTACATTGAAAGATCAATGTTGAAATTTCTATTAAGCATGTATTTAGCTAGTGATAAACATCCAAAAATTTAAGGCCCAAGCCCAGAAGCATCAGTCAGCCAAATAATTCCTGAAAGACACAGGAGAAGGCATCAGCAGTACACCAGAGGGTTTCATAACCCCTTACATTGAAAGATCAATCTTGAAATCTCAATAGTTCCATGTCACATGTCAGCACAATGACAGAGCCTGGGGGTGGCATCAGTAGAAGGAGATCATATAGTGTCTGAATGGCACAGCCTGGAGTTGGGTGAAGTATGAGGAGACCCCAGGGCTTCACAAAAATTGTCAGAATACCACCTGACATTCAAAATAATAAAATGCTAGATACGTTCTCTGAAGAAAAGGATCCTTCATTAGATGACAATATGAGTATTGTGTGTTCCAGTGACATTAGCTCATCGGAGGAACAGGAAAGCATGATACAACTTCTGCAACTGAAGAACCACAACAAAGAATAAGCGACTTAAAGCCTACTGGAACTGAGGAACTTCAAAATGGTAAATCTACCACTTGGGATAGTCAGTCAATTCCAACAGCCGGTGGTCAGTATCCACAGTTCCCTGTTTCTGCTAGTCCTTGGCAATATTCCTTTTATTACTGGTCTGGTATCAACATGGCAATAATGCTGGGAGAAAAACTCAAGGATAGCCACATGTTTCCTACAATACACAGTCAATATATGGAGACCATATGGTGGCTGAATGACACAGCCTGGAGGTGGCTGAAGCATGAGGAAACCATATAGTGCCTGAATGGCACAGCCTGGAGTTGGCGGCAGATGAGGAGACAATAAGGCCTCACAATCTCTCAGAATAAAAGATGAATTGTGAAATTTCCATTGAAGATGTATGGTACCAAGTGCTACCATAAACATATACAGGTAATATCCTAGGCCCAGCAGCATCACTAAACCCTGTAGTTGCTGAATGACACAGACAGGAGGAGGCATCAGCATGAGTTTACAGAAGGGCTTCACAACCCCCAACATTATGTTAATGTTTAAATCTGTATAGAAGATGTATGTTAGCTAGTGCTAACATCAAAAAATTTTAGGCACAGGCCCAGCAGCATCACTAAATCATATAGTTGCTGAAACACACAGACTGGATCAGGCAGCAGCAGAAGTACACAAGAGGGCTTAATAACCCCGAACATTAAAAGGTGAATCTTGAAATCTGTATAGAACATGTATGTTAGCTAGTGCTAACATCCAAAAAAGCACAGGCCCAGCAGCATCAGTAAGCCAAGTAGTTCCTGAAACTCGCAGCCTGGATCAGGCAGCAGGATGTGTACGTAAGAGGGCTTCACAACCCCTAACATTAAAAGATCAATGTTGAAATCTTTATTGAGCATGTATGTTTGCGAGTGCTACCATAAAAAATTGTAGGTAATATCCAAGACAGTCCCAGCAGCATCAGAACACAATATATTGGCTGAATGACACAGCCTGGAGGTGGGAAAAGCATAAGGTGCCCATGTAGTGTCTGAATGGCACAGCCTGGAGGTGGCTGAAGCATGAGGATACCATATAGTGGCTGAATGGCACAGCCTGGAGGTGGTATCAGGAGTCCTGAAAGTAACCCTAATGCAAGGAATTTCTGAAACTGGGGACCAGCACCTTAATTATGTTTTGCAGTATCCATGGCTGCACAAGAGCCTGGAGGTGGTAGCATCAGCATGAGGAGACCATAGAGCAGCACAATGACAGTGCCCGGAGGTGGTAGCATCAGCATGAGGAGACCATATGGCGGCACAACGACAGAGCCTGGAGGTGGTAGCATTAGCATGAGGAGACCATAGAGCAGCAGAATGAGTGAGCCTGGAGGTGGCAGCAGCAGCATGAGTGCCATGCCAACTGAGGGTTGAGTGTTAGGAACTCACCGACTGTTGACTGGGGGTGTCGAATGTCACTTGAGATTAAGTGGATGACTGAGTGAACCGATCAATCACGGCTGCTGGGTTGCTGGTCGCAACACAACTGCTAGCTGACACAGGGAGCTCAGACCTCCTGCTGCGACTCCGGTTGGCACACACCCCTACTCTGCTGCGACCTCTGCCTGCGCCTGATGAATTTAGGTCTCAGCCACTCCTCTGTGCACGTCCTGGCAATACTCTTCCTGACATACTTATTGCGTATATGAGGGGAGTACAATATGCTTCACTACACTTAAAACAGTATTTGTCTAGAACAGCAGCAGGTGTGTACTATTGGCTGTCCTTTCATAGTATCTAGTCCCTTGACAGATTAACAAGTACAAAATAGTACACTACTTAGATGTAGGTATGCGGTATGCACTGATTAGGGCAGAAAAATGCGTTACAATACGCCTAAAAACTAAGTTTTGTAAAACACCAGCCGGTGAGTACTACTGCTTGGACTTTCACAGTATTTAGGCCCTTGACAGATTAACAGGTACAATATGGTACATTACTTAGATGTAGTTATGTGGTATGCACAAATGAGGGGGAAAAATGCGCTACAGTACACTTGGAAAACCTATTTTCATAAAACAACAGCCAGTGATTAGTTTTCTCTGGCCTTTCACTGTATGTAGGCTTGTTACAGATTAACAGGTACAAAAAAGTGCACTACTTAGATGTAGGTATGTGGTATGCACGTATGAAGGCAAAAAAATGCGCTACAGTACACTTGGAAAATGTATTTTCATGAAACAACAGCTAGTGATTAGTTTGCCCTGGCCTTTCACTGTATGTAGGGTTGTTACAGATTAACAGGTACAAAAAAGTGCACTACTTAGATGTAGGCATGTGGTATGCACGTATGAGGGCAAAAGAATGCGCTACAGTACACTTGGAAAACTTATTTTCTTAAAACACCAGCCGGTGATTACTTTTGCCTGGACTTTCCCAGTATCTAGACTTGTTACATATTTACATATACAAAATAGTAGACTGCTTTGATATAGGTATGTGGTATGCACGTATGAGGGCAGAAAAATGCACTAGAGTCCGCTGAAAAAATCTATTTTTTGCACAGCAGGACACAGTGCAGCACCACAAAAAAAAAATTGCACTCTGTCACAGAGTGTTAAGAATGGTGTGAACTGCTGGTTATTATACAGTGTACAGACTAGTATAAGCAGCTGATGATTTCTTGTGGAAAAAAATACACAGAATTGCGCTGACAAATCATTCCTGCCTTCTGTGATACGGTTCATGAAGTTAAGGCAGCTTGTTCATATGTATGAGGCAGTGAAAAGCTATCTGCCCCTCTCTGATAAAATGCTGAATAAAGTGACTGGGAGGTTAATGGCTGGCGTAAAAATCCTTATCAGTGAGATCAAGCAAATCACTGCACTGCACTCTGTCCACAACGCTGATGTAACTAGCAGTTGAAAGTGGAACGCCGCGGTATGAGCAATTCAGCATGTCTGTGTAACACACAGAGACACGCAGCCATCCTCTCTCTCTCTCTGCAGTGAATGGCATGAAATGATCAGCCGCAAAATGGCTGTCGATTATATAGGGCTGTGACAACACAGGAGTCAATGAATGCTGATTCATCCTGCATGTGATTCAGGGTCATCCCGCCTACCTCCCTTCCCGCCTTCCCAGCATCCCCTGCCCCATGTAATGACATGTGGATCCGCCTTTTTAGTACAATAGTGAAGGAAAAAATGTATCTAATGAAATGTATCTTTTTTATAACAACATTTTTATTCATTTTTAAACAGGGATCAATTTATGTGGGAGGGCGAGGACCTAGAAATGTAGCCGACAATTATAAAAATGTAGTATGTGTGTGTTTTTCTAATTTTTTCTTTATTTTTAATTTTTTTTAGGTAGTACTACTTCTCCCAGCATGGAACACACTGTTCCATGATCGGAGTAGTAGTACCTGTACTAATTGACAGATCGCCGTTGCGATTCTCCTGTATAATGTATAGATGCGTCCGGCTGCTCTTCTATGGTCCCATGCACTGCCGTATATCTACACCTATTCATATTTCCCACAGAGAGCTTTGACTGGCCAGATGGTTCCAGCCAATCACAGCTCTCTGTGGGAAATAGGAATATGTGTATATATACGTCAGTGCAGGGGACCATAGCAGAGCGGCTGCCCGCATCTATACATTATACAAGAGGATCACAGCGGGTGTCAGGAGTGACATCCACTGAGATCTTTCCTTAACTGCAGGTACTACTACTCCCAACATGGAGTACACTCCGCTCCATGCTGGGAGCTGTAGTACCTGCATTAATAGACAGATCACAGCAGGTGTCAGAAGATACACTTGCTGCGATCTGTCTATTAATGCAGGTACTACAGCTTCCAGCATGGAGCAGAGTGCGCACCATGTTGGGAGTAGTACTACCTGCAGGTAGGAACAGATCACAGCGGGTATCACTACTGACACCCGCTGCGATCGTCCTGTCTATAGCAGAGATGCAGAGTGGCTGTATACATCGCTCGCATCCCTGCTCTGTACTACGGCCGGCCACTCACTCATTCATATTTCCCTCAGAGCTGTGATTGGCTGCAACCATCCGGCCAATCACCACTCTGGGGGGAAAATATGAATGAGTGGCCAGCCAGAGTACAGAGCAGAGATGCGAGAGCTGTACACAGCCGCATCTCTGCTATATTATGGACGATCGCATCGAGTGTCAGGACTGACACCCGGGACAATATGTCTATTTCTACAGGTACTACTACTCCCATCATGGAACAGTGTGTTCCATGCTGGGAGTAGTAGTACTATCTAAAAAATGTAAAAAAAAAAAAAAAGTGAAAAACACACACTTTATTAACAATTAATAAAAAAATGTTAATAAAATATATACATTTCGTTAAATAAAATTTTTACCATCACTGCTGCATCTTTTTTTTTTTTGTTGCCCAACAAATTTTGGGAACCAAAAAAAACTGCCAAGGTGCAATTTCCACACAAATGAAAAAACACCAGAAAAAAACGTCAGAAAAAACACCCGACGCAGGAAATTGCACTGCTGCGTTTTCTTGCGTTTTTTTTCAACCCAAAAAACGCAGGGAAAAAAAACAAGTGGAAACTTAGCATGAGTTGTCTACAAAGCATTGTGCTTTAAGTTAGGCCCCTTGTTTTTATTGAATTGGAATTGTAAATAGTACATACCATGACAATCTAGGGAACTGTCTATTTCACTAGAAACAACTGTTCATTGTTTTGGCACGACAAGGCATTGTCTGGGAACAAATAGTGCGCTCAAGGTAAATAACTTGGCTAGTTACCTGTTGTTGAGGAAGCAAGGACTTTTTCCCCAACATCTGTGCCAATATCAACAACGATCATACGGCTGAATGGATGTAAGGATTGCTTTTCTTCTACCATATACTGAGATATATACATCGTCTACCATATACTGAGATATATACATAGTCTACCATATACTGAGATATATACATAGTCTACCATATACTGAGATACATACATAGTCTACATATACTGAGATATATACATAGTCTACATATACTGAGATATATACATAGTCTACATATACTGAGATATATACATAGTCTACCATATACTGAGATATATACATCGTCTACCATATACTGAGATATATACATAGTCTACCATATACTGAGATATATATAGTCTACATATACTGAGATATATAGATAGTCTACATATACTGAGATATATACATAGTCTACCCTATACTGAGATGTATACAAAGTCTACCATATACTGAGATATATACATAGTCTACATATACTGAGATATATACATAGTCTACCATATATACTGAGATATATACATAGTCTACATATACTGAGATATATACATAGTCTACCATATACTGAGATATATACATAGTCTACCATATACTGAGATACATACATAGTCTACCATATACTGAGATATATACATAGTCTACCATATACTGAGATATATACATAGTCTACATATACTGAGATATATACATAGTCTACATATACTGAGATACATACATAGTCTACCATATACTGAGATATATACATAGTCTACCATATACTGAGATATATACATAGTCTACATATACTGAGATATATACATAGTCTACATATACTGAGATATATACATAGTCTACATATACTGAGATATATACATAGTATACCATATACTGGGATACATACATAGTCTACCATATACTGAGATATATACATCGTCTACCATATACTGAGATATATACATAGTCTACATATACTGAGATATATACATAGTCTACCCTATACTGAGATATATACATAGTCTACCATATACTGAGATATATACATCGTCTACCATATACTGAGATATATACATAGTCTACCCTGTACTGAGATATATACATAGTCTACCATATACTGAGATATATACATAGTCTACATATACTGAGATATATACATAGTCTACCATATACTGAGATATATACATAGTCTACCATATACTGAGATATATACATAGTCTATCATATACTGAGATATATACATAGTCTACATATACTGAGATATATACATAGTCTACATATACTGAGATTTATACATAGTCTACATATACTGAGATATATACATAGTCTACCATATACTGAGATATATACATAGTATATCATATACTGAGATATATACATAGTCTACATATACTGAGATATATACATAGTCTACATATACTGAGATATATACATAGTATATCATATACTGAGATACATACATAGTCTACCATATACTGAGATATATACAAAGTCTACATATACTGAGATATATACATAGTCTACATATACTGAGATATATACATAGTCTACCCTATTCTGAGATATATACATCGTCTACCATATACTGAGATATATACATAGTCTACATATACTGAGATATATACATAGTCTACCCAATACTGAGATATATACATAGTCTACCATATACTGAGATATATACATAGTCTACCATATACTGAGATATATACATCGTCTACCATATACTGAGATATATACATAGTCTACATATACTGAGATATATACATAGTCTACCATATACTGAGATATATACATAGTCTACCATATACTGAGATACATACATAGTCTACCATATACTGAGATATATACATAGTCTACATATACTGAGATATATACATAGTCTACATATACTGATATATATACATAGTATATCATATACTGAGATACATACATAGTCTACCATATACTGAGATATATACATAGTCTACATATACTGAGATATATACATAGTCTACATATACTGAGATATATACATAGTCTACCATATACTGAGATATATACATAGTCTACATATACTGAGATATATACATAGTCTACCATATACTGAGATATATACATAGTCTACATATACTGAGATATATACATAGTCTACATATACTGAGATATATACATAGTCTACATATACTGAGATATATACATAGTCTACATATACTGAGATATATACATAGTCTACATATACTGAGATATATACATAGTCTATCATATACTGAGATATATACATTGTCTACCATATACTGAGATATATACATAGTCTACATATACTGAGATATATACATAGTCTACCCAATACTGAGATATATACATAGTCTACCATATACTGAGATATATACATAGTCTACATATACTGAGATATATACATAGTCTACCATATACTGAGATATATACATAGTCTACCATATACTGTGATATATACATAGTCTACCATATACTGAGATATATACATAGTCTACCATATACTGAGATATATACATAGTCTACATATACTGAGATATATACATAGTCTACCATATACTGAGATATATACATAGTCTACATATACTGAGATATATACATAGTCTACCATATACTGAGATATATACATAGTCTACCCTATACTGAGATTTATACATAGTCTACATATACTGAGATATATACATAGTCTACCATATACTGAGATATATACATAGTCTACCATATACTGAGATACATACATAGTCTACCATATACTGAGATATATACATAGTCTACATATACTGAGATATATACATAGTCAACATATACTGAGATATATACATAGTCTACCATATACTGAGATATATACATAGTCTACCATATACTGAGATACATACATAGTCTACCATATACTGAGATATATACATAGTCTACATATACTGAGATATATACATAGTCTACATATACTGAGATATATACATAGTCTACATATACTGAGATATATACATAGTCTACATATACTGAGATATATACATAGTCTACCATATACTGAGATACATACATAGTCTACCATATACTGAGATATATACATAGTCTACATATACTGAGATATATACATAGTCTACATATACTGAGATATATACATAATCTACCATATACTGAATATATACATAGTCTACATATACTGAGATATATACATAGTCTACCATATACTGATATATATACATAGTCTACATATACTGAGATATATACATAGTCTACCATATACTGAGATATATACATAGTCTACCATATACTGAGATATATACATAGTCTACATATACTGAGATATATACATAGTCTACCATATACTGAGATATATACATAGTCTACATATACTGAGATATATACTTAGTCTACATATACTGAGATATATACATAGTCTACCATATACTGAGATATATACATAGTCTACATATACTGAGATATATACATAGTCTACATATACTGAGATATATACATAGTCTACATATACTGAGATATATACATAGTCTACATATACTGGGATATATACATAGTCTACCATATACTGAGATACATACATAGTCTACCATATACTGAGATATATACATAGTCTACATATACTGAGATATATACATAGTCTACATATACTGAGATATATACATAGTCTACCATATACTGAGATATATACATAGTCTACATATACTGAGATATATACATAGTCTACCATATACTGAGATATATACATAGTCTACATATACTGAGATATATACATAGTCTACATATACTGAGATATATACATAGTCTACATATACTGAGATATATACATAGTCTACATATACTGATATATATACATAGTATATCATATACTGAGATACATACATAGTCTACCATATACTGAGATATATACATAGTCTACATATACTGAGATATATACATAGTCTACATATACTGAGATATATACATAGTCTATCATATACTGAGATATATACATCGTCTACCATATACTGAGATATATACATAGTCTACATATACTGAGATATATACATAGTCTACCCAATACTGAGATATATACATAGTCTACCATATACTGAAATATATACATAGTCTACATATACTGAGATATATACATAGTCTACCATATACTGAGATATATACATAGTCTACCATATACTGAGATATATACATAGTCTACCATATACTGAGATATATACATAGTCTACCATATACTGAGATATATACATAGTCTACATATACTGAGATATATACATAGTCTACCATATACTGAGATATATACATAGTCTACATATACTGAGATATATACATAGTCTACATATACTGAGATATATACATAGTCTACATATACTGAGATATATACATAGTCTACATATACTGATATATATACATAGTATATCATATACTGAGATACATACATAGTCTACCATATACTGAGATATATACATAGTCTACATATACTGAGATATATACATAGTCTACATATACTGAGATATATACATAGTCTATCATATACTGAGATATATACATCGTCTACCATATACTGAGATATATACATAGTCTACATATACTGAGATATATACATAGTCTACCCAATACTGAGATATATACATAGTCTACCATATACTGAGATATATACATAGTCTACATATACTGAGATATATACATAGTCTACCATATACTGAGATATATACATAGTCTACCATATACTGTGATATATACATAGTCTACCATATACTGAGATATATACATAGTCTACCATATACTGAGATATATACATAGTCTACATATACTGAGATATATACATAGTCTACCATATACTGAGATATATACATAGTCTACATATACTGAGATATATACATAGTCTACCATATACTGAGATATATACATAGTCTACCCTATACTGAGATTTATACATAGTCTACATATACTGAGATATATACATAGTCTACCATATACTGAGATATATACATAGTCTACCATATACTGAGATACATACATAGTCTACCATATACTGAGATATATACATAGTCTACATATACTGAGATATATACATAGTCAACATATACTGAGATATATACATAGTCTACCATATACTGAGATATATACATAGTCTACCATATACTGAGATACATACATAGTCTACCATATACTGAGATATATACATAGTCTACATATACTGAGATATATACATAGTCTACATATACTGAGATATATACATAGTCTACATATACTGAGATATATACATAGTCTACATATACTGAGATATATACATAGTCTACCATATACTGAGATACATACATAGTCTACCATATACTGAGATATATACATAGTCTACATATACTGAGATATATACATAGTCTACATATACTGAGATATATACATAATCTACCATATACTGAATATATACATAGTCTACATATACTGAGATATATACATAGTCTACCATATACTGATATATATACATAGTCTACATATACTGAGATATATACATAGTCTACCATATACTGAGATATATACATAGTCTACCATATACTGAGATATATACATAGTCTACATATACTGAGATATATACATAGTCTACATATACTGAGATATATACATAGTATAATAATATATAATAAATATAATAATATAAAATATACTGAGATACATACATAGTCTACCATATACTGAGATATATACATCATCTACCATATACTGAGATATATACATAGTCTACATATACTGAGATATATACATAGTCTACCCTATACTGAGATATATACATAGTCTACCATATACTGAGATATATACATCGTCTACCATATACTGAGATATATACATAGTCTACATATACTGAGATATATACATAGTCTACCATATACTGAGATATATACATAGTCTACCATATACTGAGATACATACATAGTCTACCATATACTGAGATATATACATAGTCTACATATACTGAGATATATACATAGTCTACATATACTGAGATTTATACATAGTCTACATATACTGAGATATATACATAGTATATCATATACTGAGATACATACATATTCTACCATATACTGAGATATATACATAGTCTACATATACTGAGATATATACATAGTCTACATATACTGAGATATATACATAGTCTATCATATACTGAGATATATACATCGTCTACCATATACTGAGATATATACATAGTCTACATATACTGAGATATATACATAGTCTACCAATACTGAGATATATACATAGTCTACCATATACTGAGATATATACATAGTCTACCATATACTGAGATATATACATCGTCTACCATATACTGAGATATATACATAGTCTACATATACTGAGATATATACATAGTCTACCATATACTGAGATATATACATAGTCTACCATATACTGAGATACATACATAGTCTACCATATACTGAGATATATACATAGTCTACATATACTGAGATATATACATAGTCTACATATACTGAGATATATACATAGTCTACCATATACTGAGATATATACATAGTCTACCATATACTGAGATACATACATAGTCTACCATATACTGAGATATATACATAGTCTACATATACTGAGATATATACATAGTCTACATATACTGAGATATATACATAGTCTACCATATACTGAGATATATACATAGTCTACCATATACTGAGATACATACATAGTCTACCATATACTGAGATATATACATAGTCTACATATACTGAGATATATACATAGTCTACATATACTGAGATATATACATAGTCTACATATACTGAGATATATACATAATCTACCATATACTGAATATATACATAGTCTACATATACTGAGATATATACATAGTCTACCATATACTGAGATATATACATAGTCTACATATACTGAGATATATACATAGTCTACCATATACTGAGATATATACATAGTCTACATATACTGAGATATATACATAGTCTACATATACTGAGATATATACATAGTCTACCATATACTGAGATACATACATAGTCTACCATATACTGAGATATATACATAGTCTACATATACTGAGATATATACATAGTCTACATATACTGAGATATATACATAATCTACCATATACTGAATATATACATAGTCTACATATACTGAGATATATACATAGTCTACCATATACTGATATATATACATAGTCTACATATACTGAGATATATACATAGTCTACCATATACTGAGATATATACATAGTCTACCATATACTGAGATATATACATAGTCTACATATACTGAGATATATACATAGTCTACCATATACTGAGATATATACATAGTCTACATATACTGAGATATATACATAGTCTACATATACTGAGATATATACATAGTCTACCATATACTGAGATATATACATAGTCTACATATACTGAGATATATACTTAGTCTACATATACTGAGATATATACATAGTCTACCATATACTGAGATATATACATAGTCTACATATACTGAGATATATACATAGTCTACCATATACTGAGATATATATATAGTCTACATATACTGAGATATATACATAGTCTACCATATGCTGAAGATATATACATAGTCTACATATACTGAGATATATACATAGTCTACCATATACTGAGATATATACATAGTCTACATATACTGAGATATATACATAGTCTACATATACTGAGATATATACATAGTCTACCATATACTGAGATATATACATAGTCTACCATATACTGAGATATATACATAGTCTACCATATACTGAGATATATACATAGTCTACATATAATGAGATATATACATAGTCTTACCATATACTGAGATATATACATAGTCCACCCTATACTGAGATATATACATCGTCTACCATATACTGAGATATATACATAGTCTACCATATACTGAGATATATATAGTCTACATATACTGAGATATATAGATAGTCTACATCTACTGAGATATATACATAGTCTACCCTATACTGAGATGTATACAAAGTCTACCATATACTGAGATATATACATAGTCTACATATACTGAGATATATACATAGTCTACCATAATACTGAGATATATACATAGTCTACATATACTGAGATATATACATAGTCTACCATATACTGAGATATATACATAGTCTACCATATACTGAGATACATACATAGTCTACCATATACTGAGATATATACATAGTCTACCATATACTGAGATATATACATAGTCTACATATACTGAGATATATACATAGTCTACATATACTGAGATACATACATAGTCTACCATATACTGAGATATATACATAGTCTACCATATACTGAGATATATACATAGTCTACATATACTGAGATATATACATAGTCTACCATATACTGAGATATATACATAGTCTACATATACTGAGATATATACATAGTATACCATATACTGAGATACATACATAGTCTACCATATACTGAGATATATACATCGTCTACCATATACTGAGATATATACATAGTCTACATATACTGAGATATA